>NW_028318058.1:2487777-3109722 GCF_062004578.1 Staurois parvus
ATTTGCAAGAGGTGATGGATGCAGTAAAAGGAAAAGGGTAGGAGTGAGGGTGATATATATGGGGTGAAGAAGAGGGGTAACTTAAGGACAATTTGAGGATAGAGAACACTAATGTGGGAAGAAAGAATAGAGGAAGCATATTAGTGGGAATCAGACTTCATAAGAAAGGAAATATCAAAATGTTGATTTGCTTGCCATCCTTCAGAGTGGAGCAAAGTTCTTGTTGTATTTTCATACAGCTTTAGTTATCCTACTTTAGTTAAACTGTGGCATTAAAACTGCAACAACGCACGTTAAAGAAACACTCAGAAAAGAAATATGGTGTTTGTGATTAACTCCTATCTGCATCTCCCCCATAAGCTGAACCAGGGGCGGACAGACAACTCATGGGGCCCCCGGGCAATAGGGGATTATGGGGCCCCTGTGTGCTTGCCCACACTCAAAAAAAGCCTATAAAAAGGTACCAGGGGCATTTCATGGGGCTCCCTACTGACCCCGGGCCCTCGGGCAGTGCCTGAGTTCTCGAATGGTCAGTCCGCCTCTGAGCTGAACTAAATTTATAGGGAGATGCAGCAGTCAAACTATTTTTTCAATTGATGAAATTAGGATCTGATTACAGATATTTGAGTGGGAGAGGGAGAAGGAAGAAAAGAAAAAATAATAGACCAGCCACAGACACAGGCCAAAGTCATAAAAGGTTATTGATTCTTTGTTTAATAAGGCAAAAAGGAGGTAAGAATCAAATCACTAAGTATATATAGACAAGGACATTGCACACAGACATTTACCATATAGCATAGCAGTGTCAGTTAGCAGTTATACATGGCATGGAGCTAGTACAGATGGATATGTAAAGGTAGATATTGCATTCAGACATTTACCTGTGAAAGAGCAGAGAAGACATTGTGAGAAAGTGATAGACGTGGCGTTAAAACTGTGACAACACTCATTAAAGAAACACTAAAGAAACAGAGTTTCTGTGACTAACTTCAGAACTGAAAAATGCATTATCATAATGATTATTTGGTGTGCAAACCAGATGAGTGGCCTGAGAAGGACCAATCGAATATCTAGGGCTAAAAAGATAAGGTAATATTTTTTAAATAATTATCATGGAAAATCCGGTTTCTAAAGAGAGCATAAAAACTTATTTTTACAGTTTCGTAAATGTTTTAGGTCTCCAGTACATCACCAAAAACAAAATGGGAATTGAGGGAAAACTGTTTTTGAGCAAAGATGGTGGATGTAGATTTTAAACTTTTTTTTTCATCTTTTCTTTTCTATTGAAATTGAAAAATGTACTTTTTACCAGTTTGTCTTAGACACATTAAGTAGATTTACTAAAACTGGTGCAGCTGTACATGGTAGCCAATCAGCTTCTAACTTCAATTTGTTCAATTAAGCTTTGGCAATAAAATCTGGAAGCTGATTGGTTCATATGCAGAGTTGCACTAGATTTTGCACTCTTCAGTTTTAGTAAATACCCCCCATTGGGGTTCACTTACTAGAACTGGAGAGTACAAAATATGGTGCAGCTTTGCATGGTAGCCAATCAGCTTCTAACTTCAGCTTGTTCAATTAAGCTTTGACCAAACAAAACTGGAAGCTGATTTTTCTATGCAGAGCTTCACCAAATTTTGCACTCTCCAGTTTCAGAAAAACAACCCCATTATATTTTTAGGTGTGTAACTTAAACCCAATTTCATATTAGCTGTGTTATGATTGCCAACTGAGGTGAGCACGTTTTTGAAATGGTACAACCTTGTTAGTTAACTGCCCTAAATGCCAGTTAGCTCACATACATGTATGTTCATCTTGACAAAATTGTCAGTCATTATTCCATTAATTCATATTAATATACTGTTCAAGGTATCATGGTATCACAATACATTCATAATGGTCACAGGTGCCAATATATATTTTCCCAGTTGTTTTAAATTTCACAGTTGTAAGGATAGCCATTGTGAAGATGAAAATCAGTTTTATAAATCCAGTTTCTAGAAAACAGCTAATTTTCATTCACAGTCCTTATCAATTTGGATGGGTTTCACTAGAATAAGGATGCATTTTACTAACATAAAGTTGGAAGAGTGAATTAGACCAGAAAGGAGTAATGCTTGGGAGTGAAGCAATATGCAATACCATTATCCACTGAAGATATTTTCCCTAGTTTTTCTTCTGGGGATGCCTTTTAACTCGACAGGAAGAAAGGGAAAATCTGCAACCAGGAAACAGGCAAGGCAAAAAAAAAGTGACAAGTTCAAGTCTTTGCCTACTTAACTTTTAAGCATGTTTACTTCTGTTTGTGTTGCTGTTAGAGAACTTTTCCCTCACTTCCTGTTTAGGACAACCTTTTTACAAAACAAAAAGTGGAGGAATCTGTTCAATGGAGCCACCAATGGCAGTAAAACTTAACCTAAAGTTTTAATCCTTCACCTCTCTATCCAAAAGTAAAAAAAATTATAGATACTGTATACTATGGAAGTTGTACTTCCATCACAAGGACAAAATTTATGTAAATATGATTACTAAGCAAAAGAATCAAACACCTTACAGTTTCAAGATAGGAGCTCAACTGACGAAGCTATGTTTAATTGTATATGCAGCGTTCTCTAGTGGGGCATCTGGCAGGAAACTGAAGTTTGCCTGTAGCAATTAATAGATTTCACCAGTCTGTTTTCTATAGCACAATAACATGTGTAACTAAGAACAATCAAAATTCCGGCTGTGAGCTAGCTGGCAGATGTAACACTCCATATCTCTTCCAAAAAGTTTAATGTTGGTTGGAATTTATATTTCAATTAATTATTCTTACATTGATTACTATATTGTTATGGTGTAAGTAAAGTATTTATGACCCTCAAGTGCTGTTTCAAGGTACTTTAGGCAAATTCCTCTATTTAGTGCAAGGGAATCACCTGCTAATTGCCATTGCCAGCTTGTTGTCAGTGTTCCCTCTCATCCCCTCCATCTTACTAATCTACCATACCAGTCACCATACTGTATCCTTAACATGTCTGCTGTAGGTTTGGAGGTGTGATTGCTTTAAAGGTTGATTTAAATGTTGGTAGGTTGGTCCTCCTCTGTGACCTCCACCTGGGCCGCAGGTTGAGCCCATTTTCCTTCTCTCTGGAGAAATAAGAAGTTGTTTTCTGCACCACATAATAAGGTTATATTATGTGTATACACATTGAAGTTAATTTTGAAGTTGGAGAGTGCAAAATCTGATGCAGCTCTGCATAGTAACTGATTAGCTTCCAGGTTTTTTTTGTCAAAGCTTAATTGAACAAGCTGAAATTGGAAGCTGATTGGCAACCATGCACAGCTGCACTAGATTTTGCACTCTTCAACTTTAGAAAATTAACTCCAATGTGTATACGCATATTATACCCTCATAATGTGGTGCAGCAAGGTGGGGTATATCTCCTGTTTTAGTATATCAACCCCATTGTATTTTGTGAATGTTTATGCATCTATCTGCGTGTTCTTTGAGTAACTGATCCTTGGTGCTCTTTATGAAGCACATTTTGAAGTCCAGGAAATGCGTTGAGCCAATCACATTTCCTGGACTTCAGAACTTGTAAACCTTCAAAAAGAACTGCATAAACATTGTATTGGGTGTTGCTCTTAATGTATTACTACTATGAAGCTACCTGTAAAGGACAATAGAGCCATAAGTTTAATTGGGGTCATTACTTCACTATTTTATTATAATTTATATTGCTTTAAATAAAGAAATTGTACTAATAAAAATATTGTTGTTTCATGGAATATTATTTCCTGTGTAGTCCCTAAACATCCGTTCTCTACACTTGTAAAAATATTATGCGATAGCCATTCACTGACCCACAGCCTCTTGTTCATGTGACTGCACTGAAGCTGATTTTAAAAAAATATATATACACAAATGTCTGTAATATCGGGCTTTTTTTTAACAAGGGGCAAGTTGGAGAATACATTGTTCATGTGCAGGCCTAGATTAAAAAAGATTTAGATGTGGCTTGATGGCTTCATGGGCAGGATTGAGGACAGGTGAGTATAAGGTTGTGATAGGGAGGAAGCAAGTACATTATAAGTTTTACAGCACCAAAAGTGCACTTACACATTAAATACTATATGAAACTTGGTTAATCAGGACCATGGTGTTTAAAGATCAATGTGACAGGAGTCACTTTGGGTGGGGGTTCCATGGAACTCAGCTCACTTTGGAGAGGTGAGGAGACCCCTGTCTCAGCTCCCCATATCCCTCTTAGGTGTAAATCACCCTGTGCCTGTTAGGGGTACAGGGTGATCTGTCCTAATATTGTGTGGGCTTTGTCTCAGACTGTGTAGACATGTTTAGGAGATAGGTCGGGTGGGGGTTGTTGATTGTTTAATGTTATGTGTATTAGCTTAGTGGGGGGTGTCTCCAGCAGCCCTCCCTCCTGATGGGACTGTCTGCTGGTGTGAAGTTTGAATACCTGTGCGTCTCTTGTTACTAAATGTAGATTGCCCTGTCCTGTGTCATTATGCAGGGAGGGGGGATTGTCCCATGAGTGTATATATCTTGTATCTGTGTTCAAATAATCTAGTCTACCTCCTGATTTACGTCAAGACTGGTGTCGTCTTGTCTTGTATGGTTGGCTGTGGTGTCTGTTGTCAGTGTTTGGAACGGGAAGAGGTATTCTAACGGAAGAACTCAAGCGCAGTCTGGGTCGGTTCCGTTACAATCAACATTTCCAACATAGCCAAAAATTGCTGCCCCTCTATTTAACTAACATCGATAAGGATGCTGTACTCACATAGTCCACCCCCCTCAGACACCAATTGCTTGCAAGTGCATCCTCCCTTGTGAAGTAAAAGCCAGGTTTAATCAGTTTTGCTATTCTCCTTGTTTACTGCAGGAGTATGATAGTAGTAGCTAGGCCCCCTGGACTAGAGGGGGACGGGTACCTGAATTTGACAGGTAATTTGATAGGTACCCGCTCCCACTTTCACTGCTAGGTTCCTGCATAGGTTGTTTTGTCAATGAGCTGATTGTTTTTCGTTCCTTTATAGTTTTACAGTCTCATAAGATCCTGCTCATAGTCATGTTTATAGCTTTGATACTGTCATATTTCTGATTTTGGATAAGAAGGGGTTTTAGACAGCAGCATACAAAAATTTGTGAGATATGAGACAGTTTTAAGAAATATTTGTAGGTTTGGAACATAGGTGTCAAGATCTTAAATGTAAAGCAGCTTATTAGTATACACAGGAATAATTTTATAAGTTGGGTCTGGCTGTGAATGACCAGCTTTCCCATGTTAATTAATTTTAATTAAAGACTATATATATTAATATTAAAGTGATTCTAAATGTTCATAATTTTTTTTGGAAAATAACATACGTCTATACTTACCGGCTGTGTGCATTGGTTTTGTACAGAGCATCCTAGATCCTCCTCTTCTTGGGTCCCCCGCAGGCTCTTCCGGCCCCTCACTCTTGTTGGGGGCCCCCACAGCAAGCAGCTTGCTGTGGGGGCACCCGCTGCTCCATGTGTCCATTCATACATGTAGCCAAGGCTTGGTCCCACCCCCTCTCCTCATTGGCTAGCTGATTGTGATTGACAGCAGTGGGAGCCAATGGCTCCAGCTTGCTGTCTCAGCCACTGAGGAGGCAGAGACCCAGGACAGCCAAGGCTGTTGTTGATCACATCGCTGGATCGTGATGAGTCTCAGGTAAGTACTGAGGGGGCTGGGGGCACTGCTGTACATAGAAGGTGTTTTACCTTCATGCATATAAAAATTTCTTACATAATTTTTTTAATTGCCAGCAATTCTTTTGTTTACATTCAGCTGTCAGTGGGGAATTACCTCTGATAGCTGAAACGTGCTTTTTCACTGCTAAAATACCGCATGACTTGATAAAATAACTCATGCTGTATTTTATTAGCGATTTTTATAAAAAAATGCTATGTGGTATCCTACTGCATACTTGGATGCGATAAGTACCGCTTAATGAATTATGCCCAGTGAGCCTCTCACCAGGCCCCCTACTGACCCCATGCTCTCGGGCAATGCCCGATTGCCTGAATGGTCAGTTCGCCCCTGGCTAGGTATATGCCACCTCTATTCTGTGAAGTATTTCTATACTTCAATGTGCTGAACATCAACAGGATGGGTGCCCAATGAAACAAATATGCAATATAATAGTGTTATTTGTGGGTAACTGTAATGATATTAAAGCGGTAGTAAACTTGGAAGTGCAAAAAAAAACTTTTCCCCTGCAAGGCAATGTCATAATGTGCTAGTATGCATCGCATACTAGCACATGATGTAAAACTTACCTTAAAATGAAGCCCTCCAGTGGTGTGCTGTCACCTCTGACAGCCTTGCATTTTCACCTGGTCCTTCTTTTGGGTTTGTGGGCTCCAGCAGTTTGAATGGCCTAGCCGTGATGACATTATTCACTGTTTACGGCACACAGGTCTGAAGGAATGGCACGGGTCTGCCGTTCCTTGAGAGCACATGCACCAGTGATGTCAACAGCTGCTACACAAGTAAATATCTCCTAAACATTGCACATTTAGAAGATATTTACAGTACCGACAGGTAAGGCTTATTTTAGGCTTACCTGTAGGTGCAAACAGACTTTACTACCACTTTAAATGAGCTGTGTTGCTATGTGCATGTATTTAATTGTAAATGGATGATTTTATTTCACTTGCTTTAGTTAAATAAAGTTAGCTTTTCATTGTAAATAATTGTTTAAAAACATTTTTTTATTAAACTGGTTTGTGATAATGTATGAATATAAATATTAACAATTCTTTCATAATTTATAAATATTTATTTTGACATTTTGGCATTGCACCCAATTCAATTGCATTTAAGTAGTCCTTAGACACATTCTTGCAGTCCATTTGGAAATCTTTTCTTTTTTTTGACATGGATGCATGTTCTGAATTAATTTTAAGAACCTTAGATTTAAAGGTGCGTCTAGGGTGCACTTTAAAATACACCCTAAAAACGTCAACAAAGTTACAAGGGCACCTTATTTAATCCCATGAAATCTCATTTTCTTCCCTTGCCACTAAATTTCTTTTTTTTTTAACTTTGTATATTTAAACTTTTTTTCTTTTCAAATTTAAAAAAAGTGCCTTTTTTTAATCTATACATACAGTATCTTGCCATGCTTTGCACCAAAAACATAATTTTGGTACCATTTTAAATGGCACTCATTATATAATAAAATGTATACTGTTTCTACAGTAATACAACCCATTTCAAAGTGAAACGTCACCCAAAAGGGGAAGTTCCACTTGTTTGCATCCTCCTCCCCTCCACCGCCACATTTGGGACTTTTTTGGGGGGAGTGGGGAGCGGGTACTTGGTTTTGATGCCACGACAGTCTGAGACGGAAGTTGGCCTTCCTCCCTCCCTTGCAGCCTTTTGGGACACATCACAGGTCCCAGAACACTGCAGGACTATTTACAAAGAGCAGCACGTTTTGCTGATGCACAGGGGGGTAAGGCTTCATTGCTGGTTTCCCCTTCTTAAGATGCTGACAAATGCACCCAAAGAATTGACTCAGGTGAGGACAGCTGGATCTCTGGAAAGGTAAGTGTCCGTATACTACAGTATTTGTAGCTGCTGACTTTTAATTTTTTGGGGGGAGTCTGGAACTCTTCCTTAAACTAGCATTGGTCAAAACAGTAGCAAACACTTTTTTATGTCTTTTATAGTTTGCGCAGAAAATAAAGTACATTTTGCAAGACAATATTGCCAAAAGAAAGCCTAGTTGGTCCCCCCCAAAATAATATTTTTATCACAAAGCATATCCTAATATAAAGTGTACTTACCTCAATCCATAGCACTTAGTATGGGTTCTGGACACTCTCTTTTCCTCTGCAATCTGCATGTGTCTTTTCTGGCAGTTTTCTCTGACACCAGGCATTCCATGTTGATAGCCCACAAGGCTCTACCCTCTCAGCACAAAGCAGGTGATTGGCATCCTCACAGAGGTGATAATGTAGATGTTTCACAATGAGGCTGTGTAGAAGGGGTGTGTCCATTCCCTCCACTCAGGTCTCATATTATACTCAGCTCTGCTCTGTGTTGTGAAGTGTATACAATCTGCTCCAGCAGCGGAGGAGAATCAGCTTATGTGGGAGGATCTGCCTATGTAAAGGTTTATTACCAAGTTTACAAAGTTATTGCCAAATAAACAGGCCATAGAGGAAATGTAAACATTCCCAGGGGTATAAAGGTACGAGGGCTGATGTTTTTAAAGGCAATTCAAATTATGACTGTAGTTACAATCACAATTATGAAAGAAATTAATTTGTTTTCATTAAGAAATCATTGCATTTATTTTAAATACAAAAATATATATCTGAACCTAACCTCATTTCAGCCTCTTGGAATCAACTAAGTCTACTAATAAGATTGGAAGAGGATGGGGGGGGGGGGGGTACAGCACTTGGGGCCAATCAGATGAGCTGCATCCATATGTTCTGATAAGGAACATACATATGGTTAGAAATAGTGAGATGAAAAATGTAATGAGTGTAATAGATGTAATAGTGAGTAATGAGAGATGACCTCATCAGTCTTTTATTGAGTCTTCACTGTCCAGTCACATGCTGGGTGAAGGAAGGTGCCCTACCTGTGGTGCTGCTATTCACAAGAAAAAACCTAAGTCACCAGACAGGGTGATGTGTGGCAGGGCTGTGTAAATCTTAGAACTGGATGGACAGAAAATACAAACCATTTGGAAGGCAAAACAGATCACATATATGCATGTCTGCAATTTTTGTCTAGGTTAAGGAAAATCTAACCCACTGGACAAATATTTTACATTTTTCCAGTCAGATGGAAAAATCATCCTTACCATTTAAGAGTGTTGGATCAATTGGACTATTAATAACTGCAAGTAAATCATGCCGTCCAATTTCAAATTACATTTATACAATGATCAGAATATCAAAAAGATCTCATGACTGAAACAATCCAATCAGATTGTTGACCAGTAAGATTTAAATATTTGAGTGCAGCTCCAATTATAAGTCATGTATTAATTATTTCCTACATGCATCAATCACATTTCAGAATAACATATCTGAATATTTAGTATACCTCAATGTTCAAGGAAAAAGTATTTAAAGTTTTAGATCTGAATAGAAATAAAGACCATGGCAAAATTATTCAGGCTAAATAGAGAAAAAGAAAATGTATATTATTATTATCAGGGCAGGTAATTCTTTCAAAACAAAATAAAATGCAAACAGTATGAAGAGATAAGGTATAAACTAAGAAACATTTGACTGAGAGACACTTAACCGGGAAGGACGCTTCTACTGTCCAAACCTAACTCTTCCCTCTACACAATTTTCCAAGTGCCCAGGTAAATTGCCATACTGCCACTACTGGTAACTTGGTGACAGTTGGAGACAAATTCTGGCAAGCTGGAGAAAAATGATGCATCATCACTATGACTTTGATGTCTTAATAAATACAAAATAGCATTTTTAGCCTCCTAGTAAACAGTAATTGCAGACAGTAGCAAATTATAATGAGGGCATAAGGGGCTACTGTTTAGGATAACAGACTCTGAGAGGTTAAATGGGGATGGCTAAAAAAGTTCTGCATACCCCATTATTAGTACATCCAATATGAATGCTTGTTTATTCAAGAACCCTTTAAAATGGATGGAGGATGGGTCATATGAATGGAAAACATACAGTAAATCAACTACTGACTGCAGGTGCTGAATACTCACCATCATTCTGCTATTCAATGGAATGGGAATGCAAGGTATGGTATAAAGCAATGGTCACTAGGAAATTGCTGAACATGAAGACGAGAAACAATTTAGCCTATCATATTAATTTGCCTTCCACAGTGCCCAGCTTATTAAAACCTTTGTTAACTTTTCTTTAGATATTATAGTGTGCTTCTGGCTGAATATTCATCATCATTTCTGCTATCCACAAATTGAATACTTTGAAAATGTAGCTTAACCACTTGCCTACCGGGCACTTATACCCCCTTCTTTACCAGGCCAATTTTCAGCTTTCAGCGCTGTCGCAGTTTGATTGACAATTGTGCGGTCATGCAAAATTGTACCCATATGAAATTTTTATAATTTTTTTCTCACAAATACAGCTTTATTTTGGTGGTATTTAATTGCTGCTGGGCACTTTACCTTTTGCGCTATAAACAAAAAAAGTGCAAAAAATTTGAAAAAAAAAAAGTTTCTATTATAAACTTTTTCAAACAGGTATTTTTTTTCCTTCACTGATGTGCGCTGATGAGGCAGCACTGATGGGCACTAATAGGCAGCACTGATGGCCACTGATAGGCAGCACTAATGAGGTGTCATGGATAGGCAACACTGATAGGTGGCACTGATAGACAGTACTGATAGGTGGCACTGATAGACAGCACTGATAGGTGGCACTGACTGGCATCACTGCTGGGCACTGACTGGTGGCACTGCTAGACATTGACTGGTGCAACTGCTGGGCACTGACTGGCACAACCGCTGGGCACTGACTGGTGGCACTGACTGGCAGCACTGCTGGGCTGCACTGATGGGTACTGGTGGGTGGCACTGGTGGGCACAGGTGGGTGGCACTGGTGGGCACATGTGGGTGGCACTGCTGGGCACAGGTAGGTGGCGCTTCTGAGCACAGGTGTGTGGCACTACTGGGTGGCACAGGTGGGTGCACTGCTGGGCACAGTTGGGCGCACTGCTAGGCACATGTGGGTGCACTGCTGGGCACTGGTGGGTGGCACTGCTGGGCACAGGTGGGGAACTGTTGGGTGGCACTGCTGGGCACCGGTCATCAGGGCACTGATCATCAGTGCCCTGATGATGGATGCTGATCCCTGCTCTGACAACTGCTGGTTCTCGACAGCAGGGGTGGACTGACAACTCATGGGGCCCCCGGGCAATAGGGGATCATGGGGCCCCTGTGTCCTTGCCCAAACTCAAAAAAGCCTATGAAAAAGGTACCAGGGGAATCTCATGGGGCCCCCTACTGACCCCAGGCCCTCGGGCAGTCCGCCCCTGCTCGGCAGTACTTTCCTCACGCTCTGACAGCGTGAGGAAAGTGCAGCCGAGAACTGGCAATTGCATTTCCCGGTGATCAGCATGTCATTGGACACAGCTGATCACATGGTAAAAGGCCGCTGTGATTGTCCTTTTACCACATCACGTGATCAGCTGTGTCCGCAGGACACAGCGATCATGGAGATCGTCGGGTGCGTGCCCCCGGGGGCGCGCAGGAGATCGCGTTCTGGGAGGACGTCATATGATGCCCTCCCAGAACTGGCCGGCCGCAGTGTAGCCGTCATTCGGCTATCTGCGGTCAGCATGTGGTTAAAATGTCAAATGCAATGGAAAACAAAAAACAAACAATAAAAAAGTGCCCACCACCCTAAAACCTTAGTTAATGTTTCTTCAGTCCTTAATGCAGGCTTCCACTTGGAAATGTCATAGCCATTTCTTTTTTTACTTATGTTTAAAATTTCCCACTATAATTTTGCTCCAAAAAGTCTTCAAACTATGCATCCTTACGTTTATGTTGCACTTGCACTGGGCATGGCTGAGTTCGATAATTCTCCTCCCCACTCCCCCACCAGACTGCGCTCATACAGGGGTATAAGCAAGTGTTCCCAGGCACAATTACATCATCACCTCTGCCTACCAGATCACAGTGATCCCTGGCCCTGCTTCTGTGCTCAGTCATCTATGGAGAGTTCTGTGCTAAGGGATAGTTTGCACCAGGGGCGGACTGACAACTCATGGGGCCCCCGGGCAATAGGGGATCATGGGGCCCCTGTGTCCTTGCCCAAACTCAAAAAAGCCTATGAAAAAGGTACCAGAGGCATCTCATGGGGCCCCCTACTGACCCCGGGCCCTCGGGCAGTGTCCGAGTTTCCAAATGGTCAGTCCGCCCCTGCTTTGCACTCAGACTGAAGCAAAACAAGTTGGACCACAAGTGTACTGTGTCCGGAACCACCTCTTCTAAGCAGTTCCAGGCAAGGTATACTTAACCACTCTTGGGGTACAGTTCAGAGCACTCACATTGCACAAATGAACTATACCAAGGGGATGAACTGTGCCTGGGCTCAATTAAAACTGGCAGTAAAGGTTAGGTGCAAAATAGTCTAGTTACCTTTTCTTCTGTTTATGAAAATGTTGTTTTTCCACAGTGTTCTCCCACTATGCAAAATTCTCTAATCTTCAGCTAAGCCAGACATGCTGAAAACCTAACCATTTTACTGTATTAGCTTCCTCACCTAACAGACTTTATGTTTCTATGCTGTGTATACCAAAATATTTAAAAATGTAATTAACAATTATGTTGTTTGTGTTATATTACATCAATTTTTTTCACCTACATGTATGTACCATTTTTTTATTATTTCAGTTTGCTTTCACCTCTTTTTAAAAGTTTTTTTGAGCCTTCTTGTGAAACCATTGCATCACTTTTCTATTTTATTTGTGTTTTCTGGAAACTTTGGGTTAATCTTTCCCTAAAGAATGCAGTCTTATCATTTTTAAACTGCTATGACATCTAAGAATAAGTCCCATACAAGATGAGCCTAAATAAGAAAACATTCATTTATTGATGCAGTATTCATGCCTTGTTCTTGATCACTTCCCTCTGCTGTCCTTTTCTCAGCTGCAGACCACCAAGTGCTACGCTTTAGTCTGTCAATTTATACCAGTGTCATGATTTCAAATGCTGCAGCTATTGTGTGCTATATACTCTTCTGACCTTTGCAACAACACTCTGTATTTGTATTGTTAACTCATTAGAGTTTTTAGTTAGCAGCTGAAAAAGAATAGGATTGTTCCCACAATCGTAGCGCTTGTAAACATTATCCACCATTAGAAAAGGAAAAAAAATACAAAATAATTTGTTTTATCTGTTTTATTAAAAGGAATTACCAGATCTGACATTAAGTATAAAGTATTATTTTTTTTAAATTAAATAGGTCCATCATCGGAATGTTTCATAATTTGTTATGATGAAGGTAAAAGCAAAGGTATACTAAAATAATTATTTAAAAAATATATTCTAAATAAAAAGTAGTGACAACCTTTTAGTCTGTCCCTTATACATTATTCTAATAGTAATCCACAAAGTCAGTTTGCACATATCACAGCCTGTCACGGGCTCATTCTGGACACACAAAGACATATCTTCATTGTATGAAAAGATTTGATACTGTCTTTCAGTTCTGAAACAAAACTACTCTGTATTTGTTTCTTCCAACTAGAAACATGTTATCTCAAGTATTTGTTCTGGTAGACAGATTTTTTTTAACTGATGCTACAGATCGAAATGCTACTTATTAATTGTCTATTACCAGTAGCGGAAAGTCAGATGAGTGCCTTTAGTTCCATGTCTGGCATGTTTGCTAATCACTACTAAAAAGTTTCAATTTCTAAAAGACTCCATGCTCCTGATGTTGTTTTGCTGTATAGTACTTGTGACATACTTTAGGATCATTAATTTGCAGGATGGTTTGCTATGATTCTGCTACCTTCTGCTTCTCTTTTCAAAATAATATATATTTTTTAACCTTAAAGCATTCTCTACATTAAGGTGAAAAACCTGCTCTTTGCAGCTCCCCCCCCCCAGATCCCTCTTATACTTACCTGAGCCCAATCTCTGTTCAGCGATGTGCCCAAAGTAGTGACTTTCTTGGCTCTCTCCCTCCTCATTGACTCAGAGACAGCAGCAGATGCCATTGGTCCTCCCTGTTGCTGCACATCACAGCTATTGGGAGCAAGCGGTGGGGCTTAGCCATGCTTTGTGTGGCAACAGACACACAGTGAGTGGTTCAGAAGCAAGCATGAATGAGTGCCCCAGAACAAGTGACTTCCTATGAAGACAGTCAGTGGGAGAGGAGCCAGGGTGGGGGACCCAAGAAGAGGCGGATTGAGGCCGCTCTGCGCAAAACCATTGCAAAGAGCAGGTAAGTATAACATGCTTGTTGTTTTATTTAAAACATTGAGCATTTACAATCATTTTAATCGCAGAGTTGTTGCCATTATTTGCATTTGTTAGACAAATATTATTTTGGGATCTTTCAGCAAAGAATTAGCCAATCAGCCTATTAGAACCTGGTGAAGGTGATCATTGGAGTAGGTCTAGAAAAATAGTTGGAGCAGATGTTTAAATTATTGTCTGAATATTTTACTATTGGCCTCCTCGCTTGCTTCATAATATTAATGATAATAAACAAAAATTAATCTGTGTAACCTGATGTAATAACCTTGAGAAATCAGCACTGAAAAAGTGTTTTCACTTCACTTTCCATAAAATGTGCAACCAAAATAGTGCACCACTACCTCCTGTGACTTTAAAATATCAAACCACACAAGATACATTGAGGGTGGTTTGTAATTTTGAGGTCACAGGGTGTAACAGTGCACTATTTTGGTTGCGGATAGTATTATGGATGTTTGCCACATCACCCTTTGATAAAAACATAAAAGGTAAAGCTTTATTTATTCTGTTTAAATTGCCACCTTACAGCTGTTTTGTGCTCTGATATTTCCTGGGTCAGAAAACTTTATAAAAGCAAAAACGTTTATTTTCATTGGCTTCCATGCATGAGAATTTTACTTCTGTGCAGGACATGTACTCTTCTGAATAGCATACATGGCCTGGGTTTCCTCTGGATACTCTGGCTTCCTCCTACATTCCAAAGACATGCTGGTAGATTAATTGTCTTTTGTCCAAATTGGTCCTAGTATTTATGCACGTATGTATACCTATACGATGGGGCCCTTAGATTGTAAGCTCCTTGAAGGCAGGCACTAATGTGATTGTACAAAATGTAAATTGCTGCGTAAATTGTCAACACTATATAGCTACCTGTAATACATAAAAAATAAATAGATAAATAAATAATATGACAAGTATACTTTTTTAACAAGACAGGCATCTTTCTGTGGGACAGGTGTTTTATTTTCAAACACATTTTCTTGATTTTTAATAATGGATATGTAAGTCATAAATCTGAATTTATAAAGGAACTGCACTGCCAGCCTTGCATGGTGGAGAATACTAGAAGTTGTACTCTGACAGCAACTGGAAAAAAAATGATTGCTTTATATGTTTAATTAATACCACACCATTTTATATTATAAATGATTTACAGATGTTTGAAAAAGTAATGTTCCCCCCAAGCATCAAACCCAGACCTTTGTATAGCCATCTAGGACTGCAGGGGGCATGACTATTTAATGGTATGTTGATATACTAGGAAATGCTGCAGAGACAACAAGATATGGCCATGAGGGCTAGAATTGTCTATGAGACTGAATATATTTGCTGGAGATTCACCAATTTGCAAGTCATTTTTATTGAGGTTTAGGACATAGGGAGTGGCTGCTGGAATAACTACATATGGCAAATTAAGGCAGACTTTGTTTTGCTTGGGCAATGACTTATGTGACTGGTTTACTGGTGGACAGTGACAGTTTTATACTAAAACAGAGGTCAGAAACAGAAATCTGCTATAAACAGTCATGTCACCTGATACAGGTGAAGGAATATATCAGTAGTCACTTGATCTTTTTTTTTGTATTAACAATTTTTATTGATTTTCACATAAATATATACGTATACAAAAAATAACTCAGGAGAAAGAAAGAGCACATCGATGGTGAGATCTGCATGGTTACATACATGATAATGTCATATAGCTACAATGGGGAGGCCATCAGAACTGTACATTTGTAGAACGATGGGAGGAGGAGAAATTGTCCCATGGGTGCCACACTGCCTCGAACACAGCAGTCAAGCAGGCTTGTATAGGAGTCAGGTATTCCATCTGTCTCACATCAGCAATAATTTTACAATTTTACAATGTTGACATCGAAGGAGGTATAGAAGATAGCCAACACATAGGAATGCTTCTTCTGGCCGCAGTCAGAATATGTGTAGAGAGTTTCTTGGCCATTCTGGGAAGACATGGGAATGGCAGGCTCAGTAAAAAATATAGAGGTTCAAAAGGGAGAGAGGTATGCAATAACATTTGTAAAAAAGACAAAACCTCTTCCCAAAAGGGGACAATGGATCCACAAGTAAAAAAAATATGGAAGAGGGAGCCAAAATCTTTCCCACAACTCCAGCAAGCGGAAGAAGCACTTGGATTAAAGGCATGTATAACCTCGGGAGTTTTGTACCATAACATCAAAATTTTGTATGTATTTTCTTTATAAACCACACAGACAGAAGATTTAGATGTGTTGTCCCAAATTTTTTTCCATTGCACGAGATCAATGTCACATTGCAAAAACTGGGACCAATTGCTCATGTAGTGATGAGTGTCATTAGAGAGGGGGGCAGCATCCATAAGAAGTCTGTATATATTAGAAATTATGCCCTCTTGATGTGGACCTTTTATGCATAGACGCTCAAAGGGAGTAGGTTTCCCAAGAGTCAACGTGGGGGACATGTTGGAGAAAAAGTGACGTATCTGGAGGTATATATATAAATGTTGGGAAGGCAGATCTTTTTACTGGAGATACGAGAATGGTTGCAGCTTCCGAGTAACAGGGTGTACTAGGTGGCGCAGTTGGAAGAGTTTGGCCGTGACCCAAGGGGACATCCGGGGCACCGCCATACTATCTGGAAGGTTGGGGTTAAAAAGAATATTAGTTAGTGGGGAGCAATCGGAGGTCAATGCAAACCTAGTTCTACATATCCGCCATATATTCATAGAGAATTGCATGGGGCCAAGGAACAAACGACGAATAGGGGTAAGGTCCACCGCCAAAGACGACCAGAGGAGGGAGCAGGGATGAGTTGGGGTCAGTTGTAAGGACTCTATCTCAGTCCATAGATTGGGGGAGGGGACTGAGTGGATCATAATGTAAGGAAGCGGAGGTGAGAAGCATAGTAATAGGTCACGATATCCGGTGCCCCTAAGCCTCCTCTGGAATGCAGATAGAGAACTACACTACGTGCAATTCTATGTCGTTTGTTATGCCAAATGAAATGTAGAAGGGATTTCTGAAGGGAGTGTAGCCTGGACATAGGAACAGGAACAGGGAGGGTCACAAATAAATATAAATGTTTGGGTAGTATAGTCATCTTAGGAATGATAAGGGTAAAGCATCCCAAGACTTCAGGGAGTGGGAAATAGCTATAAGTAGGGGGGGAAGGTGGCGTCATATATTGAACTATAGGAGGAAGTTAGGTTAGTACCAGGGGCGGACTGACAACTCATGGGGCCCCTGGGTAATAGGGGATCATGGGGCCCCTGTGTCCTTGCCCAAACTCAAAAAAGCCTATGAAAAAGGTACCAGGGGCATCACATGGGGCCCCCTACTGACCCTGGGCCCTTGGGCAGTGCCCAAGTTTCCAAATGGTCAGTCCGCCCCTGGTTAGTACCCAGATATTTTAGAGAATGGGTGTCAGGAATGGACTTGCCAGTAATGGTGGGACTCACCTGCCTTGTGGGCTGCAGTACCAGGGCTGGCCAGCGGGTGCTCCCGGCAATCAGAGACTCAACCCTGCAGCCAGCCAAACATCTGAAACTGATCATGCAGGTGTATTTAAGGGATGGCCAGACCTGCAGTCTCTGCCTTGGTGTGTGTTTTTCCTGGGCCCTGTATCTTGTTCCTGTTCCTGTTTGATTCGTTGCTGACCCTACCTGATTCCGGACCTCTGCTGACTTCTCCTGTTTCATCCCTGGCTTGTGACCCCGACCATTCTCTGCCTGACCCCCTGTTCCTACCTGCCCGATTGTTATTGACCCGGCCTGCCTGACGACGCTTGCATTGTATATATTGTTATCTGTGGGTGGTTTGGTTTGGTTCGTTTGCACTGTGTTATGTTTTAGTATTGCACTGCGTTTATGTTTGTATTGTTAGTCTTTAATAAATTGTCTTATTGTTTATAACATATCTGAAGCCTGCGTTTCCCTGCGTCAGTCACATACCTCTGGTCACACCCCGGAGCCCTGACATTACACCAAGGCCAATCCTGGCCAGAAGTGGCTGCACAGGGAAGCCATCTTGGCTTGTGCTGGGAAGGATGGATCTTGATGAGGTTGTGTATTTATCTCTGCTAGTGTTTGATGACAGAGAGTATGCTTATCAAACTCTGAGGGAGTATCCCAGGGATGAACTGTTAGAATGTATATGGATCGCTCATGTTCTAGTAGATCAGGGCACAGAATTCTCTGAGGTGCAGCCATTGATTCAGGTTTGTGCTGAGTTGGTTTCATCTGGTACCCCCGAATGCAGGGATAAATTTTTTCCGCCATTTAGTGCAGACCAGGTAGAGTCCCTGGTATGGTTATTAGAGGATGATGTGGATTACTTCTTGGAGCATTATGCTGCATGTTCACAACAGGTATTAAGGGATTGTATAAACGCAGTGCAGTCTTTGGTCAGACAGGCTTTGTGTAAGCTGAGCTTTGTTCAACCCATACTGCAGACATGGTCAGACTTGTTGCACCCAGCCTCAGTCAGCTTGCAAAAACCCAGTCCTGCTTCAAATCTATTTCTTCAAAGCTCTATTCCTGCTTTCCCAACAGCACCTCTAGTTACAGCCCAGTATACCCTGCTATCTGCCGCATGTCAGTACCCTGTTCCCACTCGCTGCACCTATCCTGCTTTTAACCCTGTAAAGAAGCCCTCTGTAGCAACTGTTCCCTCCCCTGTTCCATCCTCCAGCTCTTCTCTGTCTCCAGCTGCTCCATCCATTTACAAACCTGCGCTTACTTACAGTACTCCGGTAACTAAAACCAGGAAAAGGCGAAAGTTCTTTCCAACCAATACCATCCTGCCAGTATCCAAACCGGTCAGCCTCCCATCTGAGAACCTGCCTTCCATGGTGCAGCCTGGTGCCTCGGTGCCCACAATTCAGCCTGATGCCTCTACCCAGCCTGATGCCTCCATTCAGCCTGATGCCTCCACCCAGCCTGATGCCTCCACCCAGCCTGATGCCTCTACTCAGCCTGATGCCTCCACTCAGCCTGATGCCTCCATTCAGCCTGATGTCTCTACCCAGCATGATGTTTCTACCCAGCCTGATGAACTGATCCAGCCTAATGATCCTATTATGCCAGACGACTCGGTGCCCGCTGTTCCGCCAGTTGACTCGGTGCCCGCAGTCTTGCCAGACGACTCGATGCCCGCTGTTCCGCCAGTTGACTCGGTGCCCGCTGTTCCGCCAGACGACTCGGTGCTCGCAGTCTTGCCAGACGACTCGGTGCCCGCAGTCTTGCCAGACGACTCGGTGCCCGCAGTCTTGCCAGACGACTCGGTGCCCGCTGTTCCGCCAGTCGACTCGGTGCCCGCAGTCTTGCCAGCCGACTCGGTGCCCGCAGTCTTGCCAGACGACTCGGTGCCCGCAGTTCCGCCAGTTGACTCGGTGCCCGCAGTTCCGCCAGTTGACTTGGTGCCCGCAGTTCCACCAGTTGACTCGGTGCCCGCAGTCTTGCCAGTTGACTCGGTGCCCGCAGTCTTGCCAGACGACTCGATGCCCGCTGTTCCACCAGTTGACTCGATGCCCGCTGTTCCGCCAGTTGACTCGATGCCCGCTGTTCCGCCAGTTGACTCGGTGCCCGCGGTCTTGCCAGACGACTCGGTGCCCGCAGTCTTGCCAGATGACTCGGTGCCCGCAGTCTTGCCAGACAACTCGGTGCCCGTAGTCTTGCCAGACGATTCAATGCCTGATGACCCAGTGCCCGCGGTCATGCCAGTTGACTCGGAGCCCACTGTCGTGCCTGGTGACTCGGTGCCCACTGCCTTGCCAGATGACGCGGTGCCCGCTGGCGAGCCAAATGACCTGATGCCTGGTGACCCAGTGCCCGCTGTCATACCTGGTGAACCGATGCCCGCTGTCGAGCCAGACAATCCCATGCCTGATGACCCAGTGCCGCTGTCATGCCTGGTGACCCGATGCCTGCTGTCGGGCCAGACGATCCAATGTCTGACCCAGTGCCCACGGTCATGCCAGTTGACTCGGAGCCTACTGTCGTGCCTGGTGACTCGGTGCCCACTGCCTTGCCAGATGACACGGTGCCCGCTGGCGAGCCAAATGACCTGATGCCTGGTGACCCAGTGCCCGCTGTCATGCCTGGTGACCCGATGCCCGCTGTCGTGCCAATTGACTCAGAGCCCACTGTCGTGCCTGGTGACTCGGTGCCCACTGCCTTGCCAGATGACGCGGTGCCCGCTGGCGAGCCAAATGACCTGATGCCTGGTGACCCAGTGCCCGCTGTCATACCTGGTGACCCGATGCCCACTGTCGAGTCAGACAATCCCATGCCTGATGACCCAGTGCCCGCTGTCATGCCTGGTGAGCCGGTGCCCGCTGTCGGGCCAGACGATCCAATGTCTGACCCAGTGCCCGCGGTCATGCCAGTTGACTCGGAGCCCACTGTCGTGCCTGGTGACTCGGTGCCCACTGCCTTGCCAGATGACGCGGTGCCCACTGGCGAGCCAAATGACCTGATGCCTGGTGACCCGATGCCCGTTGTGGTGCCTGATGACCCGGTGCCCGCCGCTCCGCCTGGGGGCCGGTGTCTGCCTCCCCTCCTGGGGGCCCGGTGCCCGCCGCTCCGCCTGGGGGCCCGATGCCTGTCGCCCCGCCTGGGGGCCCGGTGCCTGTCGCCCTGCCTGGGGGCCCCGTGCCTGTCGCCCCGCCTGGGGGCCCGGTGCCTGTCGCCACGCCTGGGGGCCCGGTGCCTGTCGCCCCGCCGGGGGGCCCGATGCCTGTCGCCCCTCCTGGGGGCCCGGTGCCCGCCGCTCCGCCTGGGGGCCCGATGCCCGTCGCCCCGCCTGGGGGCCTGATGCCCGTCGCCCCACCTGGGGGCCCGATGCCTGTCGCCCCGTCTGGAGGCCCGATGCCTGTCGCCCCGCCTGGTGGCCCGGTGCCCTCTGCTCCGCCTGGTGATCCGGTGTCCAGCTCGATGTGCCTCTGCCCGGAGTCCAGCTCGATGTGCCTCTGCCCGGAGTCCAGCTCGATGTGCCGCTGCCCGGAGTCCAGCCCGATGTGCCTCTGCCCGGAGTCCTGCCCGATGTGCCTCTGCCCGGAGTCCTGCCCGATGTGCCTCTGCCCGGAGTCCTGCCCGATGTGCCTCTGCCCGGAGTCCAGCTCAATGTGCCTCTGCCCGGTGTGCCGCTGCCCGGAGTCCTGCCCGGTGTGCCGCTGCCCGGAGTCCTGCCCGATGTGCCGCTGCCCGGAGTCCTGCCCGATGTGCCTCTGCCCGGAGTCCAGCTCTACGTGCCTCTGCCCGGTGTGCCGCTGCCCGGAGTCCTGCCCGATGTGCCGCTGACTGGAGTCCTGCCCGATGTGCCGCTGCCCGGAGTCCTGCCCGATGTGCCGCTGCCCGGAGTCCTGCCTGTTGTGCCACTGCCCGGAGTCCTGCCCGATGTGCCGCTGCCCGGAGTCCTGCCCGATGTGCCGCTGTCCGGAGTCCAGCTCGATGTGCCTCTGCCCGGTGTGCCGCTGCCCGGAGTCCTGCCCGATGTGCCAGTCTTTGATATCCTGCCAGTTACCAGACCCGGGCGGTGGAACATTTCGCCCAGCTCGGACTGTTTGGAGCGTCCTGAGGCCGCTCCTTGAGGGGGGGGTACTGTCAGGAATGGACTTGCCAGTAATGGTGGGACTCACCTGCCTTGTGGGCTGCAGTACCAGGGCTGGCCGGCGGGTGCTCCCGGCAATCAGAGACTCAACCCTGCAGCCAGCCAAACATCTGAAACTGATCATGCAGGTGTATTTAAGGGATGGCCAGACCTGCAGTCTCTGCCTTGGTGTGTGTTTTTCCTGGGCCCTGTATCTTGTTCCTGTTCCTGTTCCTGTTTGATTCGTTGCTGACCCTGCCTGATTCCGGACCTCTGCTGACTTCTCCTGTTTCATCCCTGGCTTGTGACCCCGACCATTCTCTGCCTGACCCCCTGTTCCTACCTGCCCGATTGTTATTGACCCGGCCTGCCTGACGACGCTTGCATTGTATATATTGTTATCTGTGGGTGGTTTGGTTTGGTTCGTTTGCACTGTGTTATGTTTTAGTATTGCACTGCGTTTATGTTTGTATTGTTAGTCTTTAATAAATTGTCTTATTGTTTATAACATATCTGAAGCCTGCGTTTCCCTGCGTCAGTCACATACCTCTGGTCACACCCCGGAGCCCTGACAATGGGTGCACCATCGATACGGAAATGATTCTTGAAGGGATGAAAGGACAGGTGCTGGAATATGAAGTGGGAGCACTTCGGTCTTGGAGGTCAGCACGGAGATGTAACCTTATAACCCGAGAGAGACCCGAACTGTCGTAAAAGTTTATGCAATGCTGGGAGGGAAATTTGGGGATTCAAGAGGGTAAGGAGCATATCATCCGCAAAAAGGGATAATTTGTATTCACGGCCATGAGACGTTATGCCTTGTATGTCAGGATGGGACCGGATTGCAATAGCCAGTGGTTCCAAACAAAGAATAAACAATAGAAGAGAGAGAGAGCATCCCTGTCATGTACCGTTCGACATCTGGAAAGGGGGTGAGAGAAAAGAGGCCATTCTGACCTGTGAGGAAGGGTAAAAGTAGAAAGCTTTTAAAGCTGCCACGAAAGGGCCACGGAAGCCAAACTTCTCCAAGACCATAAACATATAAGACCAGCTGAGACGATCAAATGCTTTTTGGTCATCCAAGCTCAATAAAATGGTGGGAATAAAAGACCGGTTAACAAAGTCAACCAAATCAATAGATCTCCGCTGCATGTCTGGCAGGGACAAAGCCTACTTGGTCTCTGTGTATGATCTTGGAGATAAGCTTAGACAACCGGTTGGCTAGGATCTTAGTAAAAATCTTGTAATCAGAATTCAGTAGAGCAATAGGACGGTAATTATCTAAGATAGAATGGTTCTTGTCAGGTTTGGGAATTACAGCGATGTATGCACGGGAAAAGTCAGCTTGGGGAGTATTACCTCTGAAAAATCGTGATAGAGAGAAAGAAGGTGGGGAGCCAGTACACCTATGAAAGTCTTGTAATAAGAGTGGGGGAGTCCATCTGGTCCCGGGGTTTTGCGTGAGGGGAGATGTTTGACTGTATCAAATAGTTCTTCAGAGGAGATGTCAGTGTTGAGAGCCGCAATGTCAGAAGACGAAAGTTTCGGCAACAATAGAGGAGCGAAGAATCTATCAAAAGAAATCTCTGTGAGCGGAGGGTGGAGGTCAGGGGTAAAACAATTGTAAAGGGATTCATAATATGAGCCAAAAAGGGAGACCATTACCTGAGGATCATAGGTAGGGCTCCCATTCGGCTGGACAAGATGATCCGGTAGAGGGGGACTGTGCTTTAAGTCTATTAACGAGCATGCGGTGGGGTTTGTTAGAAAATTCGTTAAATTTCTGCTGTACCCAGAGGAGAGATCTCGTGGACTTACAGGCATCAAGGGCCTTGATTTGGTCATGAAGAGAGGTCACTTTATACAGCCCAGAAATAGATGGCTTCGCAAGGAGTCTACATTCAGCTAGGGTTAACTGGCGGACTAGAGCAATCCTAGTACCCTCCGAGGATTTCTTCAGACGAGAACCCATGGAAATACAAAGGCCACAAAATACCACCTTGTGGGCTTCCCATATGGTCAAGGTAGATGTTACAGAGCCTACATTAAGTTGAAAATACATATCAAGTCCCTGAGAGAGCTCAGCACGGAGATGTTCCATGGATAAAAAAGTCTCATTGAGGTGCCAATGTCCTGTTTTTGGCATAGCATTAGGGAATAACATGTTTAAGGTCAAGGAAGCGTGATCAGACCATGTGATGGGATTGATGTCAGAGGAAACTAGGAGAGGGAGAAGAGGAGCTGAGATGAAAAAATGATCTAAGCGGGAGTAACTGCGATGAGGTGTAGAATAGAAGGTAAATTGTTTGTGGGTAAGATGTTGAATCTGCCAGGCATCAAAGAGATGATGCTCCCTGATCAATTTGCGAAAGGATTTTCGAAGAGGAGCATTGCCGCTTCGAAGTGGTGGGCTCAAAGAAAAACTTCCTATCTTTGCGGGGTGAAAGGATTAAATTAAAGTCACCCCCTATAATCATATGTGGAGTGGAAAAAGAGCCTAATTTAGCAATTGTTTGTGTAAGGAACTGTAACTGACCTGAGTTCGGAGCATAGAGATTCATTAAAATAAGGGGGGTATCACCAAGCATACATTCCAAGATGATGTAGCGACCATGTTGATTGACCCTGGAGGAAACGACCCGAATGGAGCAATGTGTCCAAATCAGGATTGCCACACCAGCCTTACCAGATGGGTCAAAGGCCGAATAGGATTGGGGAAAAAACCAAGTGGCAAAACGAAAGGAGCCTGCTGATTTAAAATGAGTCTCCTGGACAAAAATAATATCTGCTCCTGAGGATCGGAATTCCTTCAAAGCCATCCACCGCTTCTGAACAGAGTTAAGGCCTTTAACATTATATGACAGAAGTCCTAAGGCCATCACAAAATGACAATAAGTAAGGCATGTGTACCAGGAGAAAAGATAAATGAGACACCTTTGATGAGACAAAACAAAAAACTAATAACAATGATAGAGTGAAGAACATAGATATCCATAGGAATATGTACTTGGGAAAGACATCAATACCCAAGTCGTCCAGGTAAAAAACTGGGCGGGATCGGGGACAACACGACAACCAGGATATAACAGTCGTCAAACCCCGCCAAAAGGAAAACATAACAAACGAAGGCACCCAGCACAGAAAGGGGGGAGAGAGAGGGGGGAGAGAGGAAGGGAGGGGGGGAAGAGGGCATAAGGATACAACCCCGAAGAGTCCACAGATGGACACCTCAGTGAAGTATCAGACAGGTTCATCGCTGGAATGAGGGGGGCGAGGACGTTGAGGTGTACGTGAAAGATGCTTCTGGCCCCTACGAACTGGTGTCCAAATCTTGTTGGGAGTAACGGAAGGATGAGATGGAGTAGGTGGCAGAGAGGAGGCATCTTCTGGTAGAGGAGGTAGTCCCAATTGCTTCAGAAAGGAGTCCGCCTCCAAAAGATCACGAAGAGTAACTTGGTAATTATCCTTGAAGACGACCAGCTTGAAAGGGAAACCCCAGCAATAGGGGATATGGTAATGTTGAAGATGAGTGGTAATTGGCTTCAGCGCCCACCGTTTGGCCAGGGTAATCGGAGAGAGATCACAGAAGAGCTGGAGCCTGTCCCCTTTAAATTCCAGGCAAGGGTTGTTGCGTACGGAGGCTAATAGTGCTTCCTTGCTTTCAAAATAATGAAAGCAGACGATGACATCACGTGCCATCAGCAGGTCTGGGGCCTAATGATCGATGGGCCCTGTCCAGGCGCCAATCCGCTTCTGGAACCCTGGGGGCAGTTGCAGTGAAAAAAGACAGGCGATGTCGGCGGAGTTGGGAATCGGTAACAGATTCAGACACACCGCGGATATGGATGTTCTGCCAGCATTCCCTGTTTTCTAGATCCTCTTGTTGAATTTGGGACATGGTGTGTTTCAGATACGCATTGTCTTCTTCCAACACAGGGACGTACTGCACCAATTCATCAAATTTATTCTTTAATTGGGCTGCACGATCTCCGATCTGAGCTATTTCCCCACGAAGATCCAAAGCCAATTTTCCCACTTCAGCGAATATAGAGGCGGTAATATTGCGTAGAAATACTTGCAATTTTGCTTCTAGAGAAGATACCGTGAGAGCAGGTGAAACAAGCGGATTAGCAGGAGCAGTGGGATGCAGATTCAGTGCAAATCTCTCTGTCTCCCCTTCTGCAAGGATCAGGGGTTCGGATTCCTCCATCAGGGAAGCAGGAGAAGGTGAGGAGGTCGTCTGCATTGTATGGTGTAGTACCTCTGACTGCCACTGGGGGCCCGGAGCTCGCTCCTGGGATGACAGCTGAAATTGAGGCCGGGATTGTGGCCTGTGCAAGAACCGCTGCAGCGGGGAGGGCCGTGGATCACGTGGCAGCGGGGAAGGGGGCTTCCAGCACCCGATCTTCCCCATTATCACTGGGGATCGTGCTGGTCTGGGTGCCTGTCTAATGTGACTCACCCCGGGACACCCACAGGACAGCAGTGCACCGAGGGTGAGTCTGTGTTGCCGGGGGATGTGCTGAGCTCAGGTGGATGCGTCCGTCTTCATCCCTGGCCGCGCATTAGCCCCCCGTCACTTGATCTTTTAAAAAATCACTTAAAAATAAGCCAATTAATTCTCAAAACCTACTTACTAAACCATATAAGATATTTGATTAAAGAAGACATGATTCAATATTAAAGGATAGCATTGGGGAAATGACAACAGAATTCTAGGGAATTATGACTTTATTTTACCCCTTTAGGTATGAGTTGTGATGGGATGACCACCCCCCAGTTCAGTTAACTTAATGAAAGTTTGACTGCAAACTTCGAACAGGGACAATTCACTAAGCAGTATCTTAACGCATTCGAGTATGTGGTAAGAGATCTCACAGCATTTTTCCAAAAAATTTACTAAAATAACACAAATTGTTTTGTTAAGCCATGCAATATTTTAGTAGTAAAAACATGCTTTAATTTTTCAGCTGTTAGCGGGGTTCCCTGTTGACAGCTGAATGTAAAATGAATTGCCAGTAATTCAAAATTTTGTCAAAAAAAAGACATGAGGTCCCCCCCCCCCATCCATACCAAGCCCTTCAGGTCTGATATGGATTTTGAGGGGAACCCCCACACCAAAATTAAAAAAAATATGACATGGGGGTCCCCCTAAAATCTATAGCAGACTCTTATCTGAGCATGCATCCCAGCAGGTCAGGAAAGCGCCCCCCCTCCTGAATCTTATAAGGCCACATGCCCTCAACATGGAGGGATGCTTTGGGGCAGCACCTTGATGGGGACAAGGGCCTCTTCCCCACAATCGTGGCCGGTGGTTGTGGGGGTCTGCAGGCAGGAGCCTTATTGCAATCTAGACACCCTCCTTTAACAAATGGGCCCCCAGATCCCAGCTCCTCCCCATGTGAACGAGTATGGAGTACATGGTACTGATACTCATTCACAAAAAGAAGGTGTAGTGTAAAAAATGACAGAAGACAATCTTTGACAAGTCCTTTATTAAAAACAAAAATTAAAAAATGTCCCCTGAAGTAGATACAATGTCAATCATGATGCCCACTGCCATTGCTGACCCCAAAAAAGATTTAAAATAAGGCTCTGTTCTCGACATTAGCTCCCACCATCTGACAGCTCCGCTGTCCTGACAGTTCTTAAATCTCTAAGGGGTGGGGCCAGTGACTTCAACCAGGTGACCCTGTCCCCTTGTGACGTCATTGTGTGTTGTGATTGGCCAAAGCATTGCACCTGACCTGTGGTCAGGTGCATTGCTTTGGCCAATCACAATGCACTTTCAGATAGCCCTTACCATTTGTGTGTTTGCCCAACACTAGTATGGCCGATGTTCAAATCGAACTAACATTCAACATGAACATCAAGCCCAACACTAGGTACAAGTACAAGTATAGTTCATTTGGCATTGGACTGATGAGGTTATCTTTGTCCTTTCTCCTCGTATCAGTTTGTTCCTTGTCAGCATACGTGCACGCAGTATGCTTTGTTGGCTCCATGTACCATCCGTCTCTATCCCAGTCTGATTGTTTATTTACAAGGAATTAAAAAAGGCCTGAATCAGGAAGATTTCAGTTATTTATAGAAGTTGCAGTTAAAATCAAATTTTTTTAATAAGTACATAACTGCATTCATTGGTGTTTTATTATATCGTCCAGGAGTTGATGTGTATTTAGAGCCAGAACTTTTTTTTTTATTTTTTTAGTTTTGGATAGAGTAGGGAAGGGATAAATCCCTTGCCAGGTTTATTTTGCTGTCTGTGTCCAATTATGGAAATTTCCCTTCACTTTCTGTCCCAGAGATGAAACAGGAAATTAGTGGCAATATCCAAAAGTGACTGGAATTTTCTTCTTAAAAATTTGTCTCTGGAACAGATGTCTCCAATAAAATATTGTCCTATACCTCTTGTTCTGGGACAACTCTAAAATGTCAATTTCCCCTCACTTTCTTTCCGTGTGGCAATTGTCATCAATACAAATAGAGTGATAAATCTCTCTAGTGACTCAGAAAGCAATAAAAATTCTTCCCCACTCTGTCCAAATACAAAAGAAGAAAGTTTTTCTAGAGATACACTTTCAACAATAAAAGCTGAACTCCCAGATAAGCAAATACTGTCTAAATACTAAAGTCGTGTGTATTCTTACTTGAATCTTAGCGTGCTTTGTGTTTGCCGTAAATTGCCCCCAGCATTGTTCCTGTTTCTTCTTGCTGAAGGCTGCCATTTTGCTGAAGCCCAGAGCCCCTGAGCAGCAGTAAATCTTTCGGCTGTCAGCAGATTGACCTCTAGACTTTAGGCACAGTGCCAAAAAACAGAGAGCAACTGAGCATGTGCAGAACAGGGTGAGATAGTGGGGTCAATTTACTAAAACTGGAGCACTCAGAATCTGGTGCAGTTGTGCATGGTAGTCAGTCAGCTTCTAACTTCAGCTTGTTCAATTATGCTTTGACCAAAAACCTGGAAGCTGATTGGTTTCTATGCAGAGCTGCACCAGATTTTTCCCTCTCTGGTTTTACTAAATCAAACCCTGTGTAGTACTGGATTTTGTATTTCAATGGTTTTTATTAATTTTAAACAGTATAAAACACAAGCAACAAAGCACGCCCACGCAGGGGCTATCAATTGCACCAATAAAAAAGGCAAAATAGAGCAGACAACGCTCTAATTCTAATAAGGCAAAACGTATGCCCACGCAGGGGCTATCAATGACACATAGATTACAGTAACATCAGTGAGACTTTGATTATCTCAACTAAAGACAGCTGTCCACTGTCACATCAAAACAAACAGAAAAGGAGAGAAGAAGAGCAGAGAAGAAAGGGAAGAAAGAAAAAAAACAAAAAAACAAAAAAAAAAAAACACACCAAAGAGCAGGGGTCCACGAGCGCCAATACCAAACTCCATTACCTCCCCACACTGGTCGGGGGGAGCGTGGGAAAGGCGTATTGCAACCAAGGCTCCCAAACTTTCAAAAATTTATGTTGAGAGTCGTTGCATATGCTCGACATCTGTTCGTTGAGCATCATAGTAGTCATACGATCCCGCACCCCCTGGAAAAGTACAAACGGACTCTTCCAGGCCTGAGCAATTGTCCTAGTAGCCGATAAAAACAAATAGGAAGCCAACCGCTGCTGACGAGCCAAAAGGCCCGGTATAGGGCAATGAAGCAAAGCATACCGAGCATCCCGGCGTATAGAGAGATGGAACAAAGTGAAAAGGAGGCCAAACACACGAGACCAAAAACGAACCAACCTCGGGCATGACCACCAGATATGCAGTACATCGCCGCGATGGCCACAACCCCGAAAACATCGATCACTACAGGCAGGGTTAGCCTGGGCCAGACGAGCTGGAACCCAGTACCAACGGAACAACACCTTGTAGGCTGCTTCCAGCGTGGTCGTATTAAATGAACATTTAGCTATGAGTGACCAGGCCCTACTCCAGTCCTCCGGATCCACAGCCACTCCCAGGTCGCGTTCCCATTGAACAACATATGAAAGAGAAGTGTGAGACGAGCGTCTGTTCAAAGCTGCGTAAAGAAGGGAGATAAGGCCTGGGGCGCCCGGGTGCTGCTGGCAAAGCCGTTCAAAGGCAGATTTCTGATATGGGAAAGCAGAAGTGGCCCTCAGCGAAAGTAGCCAGTGCCGCAATTGAAGGTACCGAAAAAATTCCGCTGGGGGAACATCCCGAGACTCCCGAAGGACATTCCAGGTGGGAAAGGACCGAAAAGTCAAAAAGTGTTGCACCTGTGAGAAACCATGAGCCACCCACCAAGAGAATGCCCTCGGGTGATCTAGACCCGGTGGGAAAAGAGGGTTGTTAACGATTGGAAGCAAGGGCAAAAAGGGTGACATCAGGCCACTGGAGTAACGTACCGAGTCCCAGACTTGTAGGCCATGGAGCAACATCGGACTCAGCGCCATAGGGCGCAGGGCAGGGGGAAGCCATAGGAGTGTTGACAGTGCGATAGGGGCACAATTAGGTAGTTCCAGTAGGACCCAGAGAGGAACATCGGAGGAAGCATGCAACATAGACAGCGGGGCAATCTGGCTCGCCTGATAATACTTAGTTACATTGGGTACCCCAAGACCACCCTGGAGTCTATGAGCAAAGAGCGTGTTTCTAGAGACTCTGGGGTGTTTATCGGCCCAAATAAAACGCATAAACTTCGCCTGAAGCAACCGAAGAAAGTGAGGAGGAACCCGCACAGGGAGGGTGCGAAAATAATATAACAATTTCGGCAAAATGGTCATTTTCACTGAATGAACCCGTCCTATCCAAGACAGGTGCGGAAATTGCCAGGAATGCATAAGAGAAGATAAAGAGCTAAGCAAAGGATAATAATTTGCAGCAAAAAGGGAGTCATAGGTGGGGGTCAAGCGAATGCCCAAGTATTCCAGAGAAGAGGAAGCCCACCGGTAAGGGAAGTGGGATTGTAGGCGCGAAACCAAATCTGAAGCCAAAGTAATATTGAGAGCGACGGTTTTATCCAAATTGATACGTAGACCCGAAATCAAGGAGAAGCGCTCAAGAACTAGTTGCAAGTTAGGAAGCGTCGTCAGAGGATTAGTAAGGGTCAAGAGGGCATCGTCCGCAAAGAGGCTCAGCTTAAACTCCTGTCCCGCATATGGAATCCCCGATATATTGCAATCGGTCCGAAGCGCTAAAGCCAGTGGCTCAAGCGCCAGGACAAAGAGCGCCGGGGACAGCGGGCAACCCTGCCTCGTCCCTCGCCCAACAGGAAAGGGATCCGAGAAATACAAGGGATCCGAGGAATATAAGGCCTGAATCCAAGAGAGGATAGAATCCCCGAAACCCCAACGAGACAGCACAAACCGCAGATATTCCCAAGATAGAGAATCAAAAGCTTTATATATGTCCAAGGACAGTAGGAATCCTGGGATTTTCCGTTGTTGCAGAAAATGTATAAGATGGACCACCTTACGGACGTTATCACCCGCCTGCCTCCCGGGGACGAACCCTACTTGGTCCCTGTGGACCAAGCTACACAAATATTTATTGATGCGAAAACTAAGGATCTTGCCCAATATCTTCAGGTCTTCATTAAGAAGAGAAATGGGCCGGAAGGCTTGCGGTTCCTGGACATCGTCGGTCGTCTTAGGAATCATAGAGATATGTGCCCTAAGTGCATCCGGAGAGGGCAAAGAGCCCTGTCGTAACTCATTGAAATAGGCCGCTAAAAAGGGCGCCAATAGGGCTGAGAATTTTTTATAATAGAGACCGGAGAAGCCGTCGGGACCTGGGGCCGCGGTGGACCGTAAAGATTTGATCGCTTGGAGCACTTCCGGTACGGTGACACCAGCATTGAGGGCCGCCTGTGCTGCCTCGGTTAATCCGGGAAGATGGAGGTCTTGAAAGAATGCCTCTGCCTGGGCCACAGGGAAAGGATCTGGGGCAGCATAGAGGCGCGAAAGGAAGTCCGAGAATCGGGAAACAATATGCTGGGGATTAGAAGTACAGCCACCTGTGGAAAGTCGAAGTCGAATTGGTTTATGGGGCTTCCCCACAGAATTGAGTTTCCTGGCTAGCATGGGACCGGGCTTATTAGCGCAGGAATAAAATTTATGTCTGGTCCAAAGCAGGGCCCGTTCCGCCTCCGAAGAGGCGAGGAGGTCCAATTCTGTCGCCAGAGCGTCCCGAGCGCGTTTATGGGCCACGGATGGAGATGACTTCCAACGCACATCCACAGAGGACAGGAGAGAATGAAGCTCCAAGAGTCGGCGTTCCCGCTCCCGCTTCTGGACCGCAGCCAGCTGTATAACATGACCCCGCATCGTGGCCTTATGCGCTTCCCAAAGGGGCACTGCTGAAGAGACCGATCCCGAGTTTTCCGCAAAGTATGTCCGTAAAAAGAATTCTATTTGTTGGCAGGTAGCCTGAGTGGTCAGTAAAGAGTCATTGATGCGCCAATGAAAAGGGCGCCGTTCTGACCCAGAAAGGGCAAGGAGGAGTACCAAGGGATCATGATCTGACCAGGGTGAGGAAGGAATAGTTATCCGCCGGACCGAGGGGAGCTGCTGGACCTGCATGAATATATGATCAATTCTACAAAAACTATCATGGGGATTGGAATAGAACGTAAAGTCGCGTTCAGTTGGATGAAGTTCCCTCCAGACGTCCGCTAGCCCCGCCGTCCGCAAAAGAGAGCGCATACGTTCCTCTAACACCAAGTCATGAGAGGGGGTCGCTCCCCGTGCGTAGCGCCTATCCAATGTGGAATCCAATGTAACATTCGAATCCCCCATAACAAGAAGAAGACCCTTAGAATGTCGAGAAACAATGGTGCAAAGATGCGAAAAGAATTTATGCTGGAAACGGTTAGGCGCGTAGTAAGAGACAAAGGTAACCTCCTGGTCCCAGAGAGTGCCTTGCAGAAGCAAATACCTGCCCGTGGGGTCCGCTATATGCCTAGAACAGACAAAGGGGAGATTGCGTTTAAAAGCTATCAGAACACCCCGACGCTTCTCAGAAGCCGAGGCCGTGTAAAAGATGGGATAGTGAGGTGAAAGATAACGCGGAGCGGAGGACTGAGAAAACCTGGTCTCCTGTAGACATACCACATCAATTTGTTGCGATTTGAGGTGATGAAAAACTTTAGCCCGTTTCTGAGGCGAATTGAAGCCTTGAACATTTTGTGAATGTATTTTCAAAAGGGGCGAGGCCATGGCGGTATCAACGCAACACGCTCAGCAGAAAAAAGCCCAAAGCAGCCAGCAATCTCCACTCCCAATGGCGATCGGACCATGGCGTCCCAGAACCCTGCAGAAAACAAAAACGAAAAAAAACAGAGAAAAAGAAAAGAACAAAGAAAGAAAAAAGGAAAAAGACATAAAAAGTATACATAACAGTGCAATTGTGTCACACCAATGGTGACGCGCATCCTACACATGAAGGATACAATTAGGGGTAACTCTACCACCGGACACATGGCTGCAAATGAAAACATCAAAACTGAAGCCCTCAAAGGGCAAAAAAGCAAAAAACATAATATAATGTAATAAAACGTAATGAAACTAAAAGTCCCAGGAGCAGGAACCTCCGCGATAACCTCCCCATAGGAACCCAGAGAACCATAGGAGCCAACCCCCTTCCACCCAACCAGGCCCACCGGGTCAACCTCCCACCCCGGGGCCCAAGGAGTAGTACCAACCCGAAATGCAAACAAACTGGGGGAGCCCCAAGGGCCAAACTCACGGTCCCATCAGAGAGTTCATCGGTGAGATACATGGAAAATTCAGGACGCATCTTCAGCCCGGAGAAGAACAGGAAGGACTTGATCGCGAAGGGGTCTGAGAAGGGGCCCTCTTCCTATTGGACGACCGCTCCCAGATGCGGCTCGGAGGAAGCGGCCTTGCCGGTGATCCAGATGAATGAACTGGGCTCCGATCCGCAGCCTCCGGCGAAAGAAGGTGTAAGGATTCCAGGAGAGAGTGAGCCTCCTCTGGTGTAGCCACAGAGTGACTGCGGCCCCGGTAGGTGAAGGTGAGGCGGAACGGAAAGCCCCAGGCGTATTTAATACTATGTTTCACCAGGACCGAAGTAAAGGGCTTCAACTGGCGGCGCTTTTGTAGAGTGGTCTGGGAGAGGTCCGCAAAGAGCTGATAGCGATGCCCCTGGAAGCTGAGATCAGGTTTATTTCTGGCCGCCAAGAGGATGGTTTCCTTAGTGCGGTAATAAGTGAACTTGATGATAATGTCTCTCGAGGGCCCATCCGGTCGTCTGGGGCCCAAGGCACGATGTATGCGATCAAATTCAAGACGGTCAATGGGAATGGCGGGCGTCAGCTCCTGGAACAGAGCAGTAGCAGTGGAGGTAAGATCCGTAACCGTTTCCGGGATACCCCTTAACCGCAAATTGCCACGGCGGGAACGATTTTCAAAATCCTCAAGCCGTAGCAGCGTGTCCGCCAATTCTTTCTTGAGGTCGCATAAATCCTGCTCGTGATTTTCAAGGACCGTAGCCGCAGCATCCATTTTATCTTCAAGGTCACTCGTCCGGCTGCCCAACTCCCGAATTTCCCGTGAGAGACGGTCGGCCAGCTTGGAGGTGGCAGAGGACAATTCTGATTGTAACATAAACTGGAAGCGGCGCAGGAGCTCAGCATCCCGCAGAGATGGCATGGGAGACTGCTGGGGTGGCTCCAATGGCATGGGAGACTGCTGGGACGGGTCCTCCACACTGCCATGATCCGACCCACCTGCAGATGGTGATGGCATGGGACCCAAAATTGCGGCTGGGGCTCCATTTAGGGTCTCGGGCGGGAGCCGCGAATCCGCGGCCGAGGTCCTGGAAGTGGTCGGCGGCCGGCCCAAAATTGAGGCCGCGGCTTCAGCCGCGACCTCCGGCGGGTAGGCCGCAAACTCCGGCGCCGCCCGCCGGGAGCTGGAGGCACGGGCGGCCGGCGTTTTTTTGCCCATCGGGGCACCAGGGTAGCAAGGGGCCAGAGAAGGATCAGGGGGACCCCCCCTGAGGGACAGAAATCGGCCGATGTGTCCGGCGGCCACAGCACAAATCTAAAAGGCAACCATCCTGGTTGCTGCTCATGAGCGCCCCCCGTAGTACTGGATTTTAAACAGTATAGGCACTTTTTTTGTTTTACATAGCTTTACCTGCAAAAGAGGCCAGAATGAAGTGATCTAGCAGGACTTCATTTTCTGACTACAGTTCCACTTTAATAAAAACAGATCACTGCTGGTCTGTCTCCTTGTCTAGGGTGACTGGTCTTGCCTCCGCCCCCTCCTGCAGACCCTAGTGGGTGGGGTCTACTGGGCCCCTCCCACAGCTTTACTCTCAGCGATGATATCACTGCTACTTTTACAAGATATTGTAAAGGCTTTTGGAGCACACGGAGTGGATTCGTATCTTTTACGGCTATTGAAAATTTCTGTATATTTTAATTAAAATCTTGTTCCTGGAGTGCAGCTTTTAAAAAAAATAGGTATTGTTCAAAAAGTGTTGATTTACAGCAACTGATTATTTTAAAGAGCAACCCAAATGTAGTAATGTAGCACTATCATGTGACTTCACATGTGATGGATTTAAATGATAACCAAATGCAGCCAGATGTTGTAAAATAAATGCAGAGGTTCAGAATTGTAAAGCAAAAACACACCAATACAACAAATTTGAATATCTATCCGTGTGGTCTCCTTTGCTGTTAATAGCGGATCAAGCATTTGACCTGCGTTGCCTGCGTAAGTTTAAACACAGATTTTAGTCTTTTGACGGATCTGGATTGGCAGCTGATTGAGCAGTTCATATTTTCATGTAGTAGCTAGCTCATTTGATGCTTCTGCATATGCTGCTCACTGCAATTTAGTCTACCCTCTGCATCTCCCATTCCAGGAATCTGCTGGCAGTCCAATAGTAAATCTGTGCTTGATTCAGGGCCCAAACATATTTTGATTGTAAATACAGAGCCTTCTTTTATGAGGATGCTCACATCGCAGCTTGAGCTCTGTAATTTTTATACAGGTCTTGACGATCAATAAAAAAGCCACAGGAGGAATGATTTATCTTGCTGGTTACAGAGCCTGTCACTTAGAGAAATTGTAAAAGATCAATTTACACAACTCTGTGTGAGAATGTTATTGATGTAACACGGCTGATCAGCTCTTAGCCGGCTGGGACAGTCGCTGCAAGAGGTGCAGTGATCAGCTTGCTGGGTATGCTCTTAATAGACTCACCAGTCTGCAAAATGGACATTGAAACTATGAAGTGGGGTAGCACAGGCACAAGGCTTGTTAAATGACTTGGATAGGATGTTATTGGTCTAGCTGTGATAGGTTAGATGTATAAGTGTCATGCATCCTTTTCTTTCCGTTCCCTGATTTCCAACTGTGAGAACTGTTCACTTGGAAGATAGAGCTGCTTTAATTACAATGAGCCCTTTTAACTACAGGTCACAGAATTTGGCTCACTTCACAGGAAATGGGCAAACAAACTATCTTCCTGGAAAAAAAAGTCAAACTTCCACTTCTCAAATTAGTTAAATGAAGCTTATCAACGAGTCCCTAGTTGGTGTTTGGATATAGAATTAATTGCTGTTGGAATGCTTTGTGACTTTTAGAGTTGACTTTAAATTTAAATTTATAGCACTAAATAGTCAAATACAACCCCTAGTTATACCTTTCTTCTACTGATTTACAGAAGTCATTTACTGTTTGAAACATCTTTATTTTAGTTGTACAGAAATTCCGAAATGCAACAAAACTTTATGAGTAATAGATAAAGAGAGTGCTTTGTGTGTTTACAGGTATAACACAGTGCAGATGATTTAATACAGGCATGTCCCTTAAGCTTAGTAAAAGTGTATAGCCTCTCTTCCTTAATAGTTCAGATTTTCTGCTACCATGGGTTTGCTGCAAATTCTGCAGGTTCAAAAGCTACAGTCCTAGCATATTTATGTCCACATTTTCCTGAGTAATTTACTTTAAATCATAATGCACTGCATGGCCTATGGAGGGGAGGGGGCTGATAGCAGCCATAGTAATAGTATATTGAAGCTGCTGTATAAAAAGGAAAAGTAAAGCTGACAGACTGCATTGGGAGAGAAAAAGTTGGCTTTGGTTTTGGGGAGGTATTTTGGAGTTCTCACTTATTTTCTTTTGGATGTTTATTATTTTTTGTTATGTTGATCTCCTTTTTTATTTAGGTTTGGGATGCTCAAAGTACAGTGATCATTTGTTACTGACTGTTTGTTTGCATCACACCACTGCATTGCTTAAAAGAAAAGAAAAGAAAGTGCATGAACACTGCACTAAACCACCTCACATGATATCATCCACATTCACTGCACCCCCCTATTCTTATAGTAAAAATAGAAGTTAAGCATGTAACACTTAGGCCTATTATCGGTGATTAACACTGTCCTCTTGCTGGCCAATTTTACACTGCTGTATCCTCTGCAGTATCCCAACTTTGGTAGTAAAACCCCTGCTTACGTTCTTTGTCTCCAGTACATTTTGGCTGATTCTCTCTCATTAGAAATGTCTTGACCAGTTTTACACGGCTGCATCCTCTGCAGTCTCTTTATTCTTGTAAGAAAGAACAAAAACAAAAGCACACCAACCTTGCTCATTACCTCAGTGAGTAAAGGGTACATTTATTAAATTGAGATGTATACTCACAAAAGTAGCAATATAAAAAGCATATAAAATCCAACATCAGCGTACTGGGATAGCAGACACGTGCGGGTCCCATCTAGAGGGGAGACTCTCAGGATGAAGCTGATGCATTTTGAAGGGTGATCCCTTCTTCCTCAGAGCTAGTCATACTGAGAATAGCCTCCTCTATATATTTTATCATTTTATATTTGCTCTATGACCTTTTGACACTGTTGCCCCACTCCCCCATGATGTCATCGTCCCGCCCGTATGAGAGGGCTCACACATGGCCTAGTGCTAAATATAGAGGAGGCTATCCTCAGTATGACTAGCTCTGAGGAAGAAGGGATCACCCTTCGAAATGAGTCAGTTTCATCCTGAGAGTCTCCCCTCTAGATGGGATCCGCACGTGTCTGCTATCCTAGTGCGCTGATGTTGGATTTTAAATGCTTTTTTTATTGCTACTTTTGTGAGTATACATCTCAGTTTAATAAATCTACCCTTTACTCACTGAGGTAATGCGCAAGGTTGGTGCCCTTTTGTTTTTATTCTTTGTTACAGCTGTTATTGGGCTTCCCCAGACTTGAGTTAGAGCTGCACAACCTTTGATCTGCCACTGGATGAAATTTCATATATGGTTCAACCTGCTGATTTCTGATCTGGGTCTCTAAATGAAGAAGGTTTTGTTTCTGGTTCCACTGGTCTCTGTATTTTTGTAGTAAAACACCAGCCTGCTTTGTTTCTAGTACAGTTCAGCCAATTTACCCTCATTAAACTGCCCTGTAGCTGGTCAATTTTGCACCGCTATATCTTCTGTGGTCTTTTCATTCTTGTAGCAAAACACCTGTCTGCACTCTGTGTTTCCAACACATTTCATCCAATTCTCCTTCATCAAAATATCCTGCTTCTAGCCATTTTTATAATTGCCTCCTTTTGTACTGCCTGAAGATGCCGCCAGGCGAAATGTACGTAGAAGCATGATTCTGTCACTTCTGGGTTCCAGTGACGTCATGTCCGGCTCAGCGAAAGGGAGGCTTGGAATGCACGTCAGCCATTTTTGGATCGCAAAGGTTATACAGATTGGTGCCAGTTAACAGGACACCTTTACATTTGAGTGCATAGCTGTATTTTTATCTATCACAATTTATCCAGTAAATACTGAACTTAGAACGCATAAAATCTATTTGATTTATTTTGAGCTGCTTGGAACATTCCTTCAATGGTAAGGAGAACCTGATATAGAGAATTCATCTACTGTTGGTTCACCTGGAATTTTATGATCATTCCCCTGGGGCCATTGTCTGCAGTGTGTCGATGACCAGGAGGAACACTTTAGGATAAACCAGAGGTGAATTTTTCTGTATTTATTACAACAATGTGCTTTTGACCACCTTAACCGGGGTAAATTAAGTTTAGTGAGTGAGCAATTCACTTAATTTATCTGCACGTGGTGAAAGCACATGGATTTTTGGTTCACAGCATCACATCACGAAAGGACTGACACTGTATTAATGAGATTTAAATCACGTCTATTATTCTTAAAATGATAATATTGATAAGACATTATTGGGAGGATGTAATATTACACACAATGATATCTGTCATAAAATGTAGAGAGATGTTTTGCTTTGTATATATGGTTTTGTTGTTGCACAGCACCTATCTATTCATGATTGCTTATGTGTAAGTGTTATCCCACTTTTTTAGGGGCAGCTGTAATTCACACTGTTGGCACAGTGTGGGCTCAATAACATCATTTAGCACAATAATATTAGGCGCCATAATAATAAGATATAATTTATTTTTGTAATGCTTCATCATCTGTGATCTCTTAATTCTTGATACATTTGTTAAACTTGCAGAACCATTTTGTATCAGAGAGAACAGGGACATCCTCAGCAAACTACTGGCATGTCAAACCTGGTTCATAACCCTTCATAAAAAGTATGTGACCCTACTAAATCTACTTTAAAAAGTTATTTTCTCAAGTTAAAATTAATCATATTTGGGTGCTGCTGCTCTATGTAAGCCAACAAAAAAAGAACAAAATCATTTCAACAGCCAAATATGCACTGACACAGTATGCTGTCACTGAGGAAATCTTTGAAAAGCATACTGTTTCATAGCACAGCATACAGTTTTAAAGCATACCCAAACCTGTAATAAAAGAGTTTAATATGTTTAATATTGTACTTGAAGCTGCACAAAAAGGCCTTTTCACCACGGTATGGTATATATTTTTTATAATGTAGGTACATTTTCCCCCTGACAGTTTCCAGCTTCTAATACTTTTGTTTGACAATAGCATGCTTGATAGATCTACAAATGACAATAGACTTCAGTTAAGTTTGCCACAAAGTTCTCAAACTTCAAGATAAAGTCACAAAACATGTCATGTTTACACACACACACTATATCCGCACACACATGTATATATCAGATTAATTCATGCAGCATGCAGTTATTTAGTAATAAATAATATTAACCCCTTTCTAAGAGCTTTACACATACTGTATATGCAAGAGCAATGGGCTTTAGTGACATGCTTCCACATATATGCATACAGCCAGCAGTGCTGTTCTGTGCTAGGAACATGCTCACTCACTACCTCCAGACATCTGACCACATGCAAACAGGATGATCACATAATCATCAAACCTATCTGCCTCCGGTTTCTAATTTTTGCTAGCAGAAAGAGGTTAAACAGTAAACTACAAAATGAACACACCTGAAAGCAGTTAGTATCTGGTAGTTGAACTTAGACATTTAGTAAAACAGTGGCTAAATGGTTAGCACTTCCACCTGGCAGTACTAGGGTCATTGGTTTGAATCCCAATCATGGCATCACATGCCTGGAGTTTGTATGTTCTTCTGGTGACTGCATGGGTTTCCTCCAGGTACTCTGGTTTCCTCCCACACTCCAAAGACATGCTGGTATGTTAATTGGATCCTGTCTAAATTGGCCCTAGTGTGTGTATGTATGAATGTGAGTTAGGGTCTTTAAATTGTATGCCCCTTGAGGGTTACGGACTGATGTGAATGTACTATATATATATATATATATATATATGTGTGTAAAGCACTGCGTAAATTGACGGCGCTATATAAGTACCTGTAATGAATAAAACTGATGAAGTGAAATACCTAACCTTAGAAAGAGATTATAACTAATGAAACTGTATTTAAATATCAAATTCAGTTTTTACCATCATGATTTTGCTTTTGATGATGTGCAGTGCGGACTGAAGTTCAGGTGTCACAGCTAATTGACACAGCAGTTGTTCACAGGTTCACGTCAGGTCAGGGGCGGACTGACCATTTGGGAACTTGGGCACTGCCCAAGGGCCCTGGGTCAGTAGGGGGCCGAATGAGATGCCCCTGGTACATTTTTCATAGGCTTTTTTGGGTGTGGTTTGATTGTGGGCAAGGACACAGGGGCCCCATGATCCCCTATTGCCCGGGGGCCCCATGAGTTGTCAGTCCGCCCCCGAGTCAGGTTTACATCAGATTCAGGACAGCATTCGCTCAGGATCTTTTCTTTCTCACAGAATCTGTAATCTGCACCAGAACCAGACCGCACTGCTCAGAAATTGGACAGGACTCTTTAACACCACACTGAATCCGTATTGAATCTGCACTGCCAGTGCATCGGACATATGTGAACAGGCACCATAGGAAGCAATGTTTTTTCACATGTCATGCGGATTGGATGCGCTTCAAACTGCATCCAATCCGCATATATGTGAACGGGCAATTAAAATTTTTCCTACTCTAACAGATTTAGAAACATAAGAGGGAGTGATTTCCCATATATAACAGCTTCAATCATTTTAGTTCATAGTAGTTTCATAAAGCAAGTGTTATATGTGCTCCTATAGCTCATTGGACAAGTTTTCTTAATTTTCAGCAAAAAATTGTCTTGTGGAAAAACACTTTTTTTTAATCATTTTATTGCCATACATATATACAAAAGAAATGATGAGTATATATATGCCAGTATAGAAAGCAAAAAATATTCCATCCTAGATTAATGTTCATGGTCCTGACTCTGTAGTTCTAAGTTTGGAAATGAAGTATAAAAACAATGTATAAAACACAACAGTGGAGCATTTTAAACAGTACTGATCTTTTGTAGCCCACTAGAACAATAAAATGTATGTATAACTAACTGCTAACTCTGTACATTAGTGTGTAGCATTTGTATGTTAAGTAGTTTGTGCTTTTTTTTTTATTAGGAGTTTGTTAATTAAAACAAAATGTAGCTTTAAACTGTAAATAATATCTAAAATAGCAATATAATATTAACAAATATATACTTTCTTACAAAATATACAGTGCATAGCATTTTGTAGCACTTCTGTCTCTGCAGAGTCCGAACACATTAAATGTGTTTGTGTACCCTGTTGTTTGATGGTGAGCAAGTAGTGGAATTAAAGTGTTTGCTTTATCATGCCATTCTAAGCACATGTGATTTCAAAGAAACATACACAGTAATCAATCTCCCAGATGGCCTGAAACCACTGACCCAAAAACAAACAGCTCAGAGGAAGAAATAAACATTTTGGCTTGCTACCTTGTTAATTGCTCAGTGCTATTTTTCATATAAGCAATCACATATACATTAACCAATAATTTACTTTTAAACACTGACTAAAATGCTTTGCACACAGCTTACTTTTAAAGTAATATCTTTTAGGCAGAAACATTAGTTATACCTATTTGCAAAAATGACTGAAAATCTGTGGATGTTTCATATTTTAATTAGATTAATTGTCCAAAACATCAGGACGAGTAACCAACATTTTCTATATCGTGATAAATATTTGCATGCTGAAATCAGTACATTTGTTTTAATAACATATATGTCAGTGTGTACAGTATACTGTGAAACATTCTGCATATTTGGGGTTCATGAAAATTCATTACAGTGTTTCTAAAGGTAGAAGGTTTTTTTTACCTTTAACACATTCTCTGCATTAGGGTAAAAACCTTCTGTGTGCAGCTCCCCCAGCCCCCCCATATACTTATCTGAGCCTGATCTCAATCCAGCACTGTGCACAATAGCAACAGATCTCTTTTTTAAAAAATAAAAATATATCCTTTACAATCACTTTAAATGGCATGCACAAAGTCTTTCAGCTGGACGGGGTCCCTGTGTGATATTTAGCTACAATTTTCATAGAACCAGTTTTCATGTATTACCAAACCAGGCTGAATGGCAAAGTCATGTATTTTGTTTCTGCATTGTCATTGTCTAATCATTGTTGAATGGATCTCACAATAAAGAAGAGGTTTGAGGTTATAAATAAAACCAAACATACATGCCCTCCTCATCAGTCTGATGCTGTAGCTGTCTCACGTCATCTCAAAGCTAGAGAACTGAGCGACACCATGACCACTGATTGCTCAGTTCTTGGTCAGATCAGAGCAGAGAGAAGTGACTGTCAGCTACTACTCTCTACTCTACCTCTGCAGCGCTCACTGGATCACCGAGCTAGGAATGGTTGGGTACAACTGGCTCCGGCTCTCAGCTACATCCTGGAACCAGCTGTAAATCAGGCAGCTAGGTAGATTATTATTATTATTACATCGAGTTTATATAGCACCAAAGGGTTTACTCAGCGCTGTACAATAGAGGGGGGGACAATACAAGAAACAGAACAGCAATAACAACAGCACACGAGGAGTTAGAGGGCCCTACTCTTTCGAGCTTACAATCTAGGAGATCCCAACAATATTGTCAGAATCCTTCCAAAACCTGGAGCTGCTCTGTGATATCACCTGACAGGGAACTTTAGCTTACTGTCAGCTGATTCTGGGCCTTAGTAAGTAAGCTTTGTTCATATTTCTCTTTTAACTCACAACTGAAATGTTGTTAACATGGACCTTGTACTACAAAGCAAAGACCACCTATTGACTGAAGCTCCTTCCCTTACCACACCAAAAATTTGCATCAAAACAAAAAAAATCCACTGGTAAAAAAAAGTTCTTACCTCATTCCTGACTTCTGTACTGCAGGGGATAGCATCCCTATCCTACCTGCCAGATCCTGGGGAATTCCGAGTAGCCCAGATCTTGAAAAAAGAACATTTTGCACTGTGATGGAGGGTCATCATATGAGATCTGGGATACACAGCATTCACAGGGATTCACCATAAGGATTGTGATGTCACCCTCATCTAGGTGCCATGGGAAAGGTTTCAGACTGGGGGGTACAAGGCCTCATTTGCTTTTTAGTGCAAGACCCTCTTTAACCCCAATAATTTTAATCCACAAAAAAAGCATACTGTCTTCAGCTTGCTTCAAGGTTTGAAATAGTATGGCACATGTAGTCTTAAACTAATACTCCTGCATTTACTAAAAAAAATGCAGGATTATTAGTTTAAGGCATCTTTTTCAGATGACATTGAACTGCAGTGAGTCCTTATATACACTATATTGCCAAAAGTATTGGGACACCCCTCCGAATCATTGGATTAAGGTGTTCCAATCACCTCCATGGCCACAGGTGTATAAAATCAAGCACCTAGGCATGCAGACTGCTTCTACAAACATCTGTGAAAGAATGGGTCACTCTCAGGAGTTCAGTGAATTCAAGTGTGGTAGCGTGATAGGTTGCCACCTGTGCAATAAGTCTATCCGTGAAATTTCCTTGCTACTAAATATTCCACGGTCAACTGTTAGTGGTATTATAACAAAATGAATGCAACTGGGAATAATAACAACTCAGCCACAAAGTGGTAGGTCACGTAAATGACAGAACGAGGTCATGCTGAAGTTCACAGTGGGCTGAAGTCGGCAACTGTCTGCAGAATCAATAGCTAAAGACCTCCAAACTTCATGTGGCCTTCAGATTAGATAGCAACAGTGCATATGGAGAATGGTTTTGCATGGTGAAGCAGCTGCATCCAAGCCTTACATCACCAAGTAATGCAAAGCGTTAAACGCAGTGGTGTAAAGCACACTGCCACTGGACTCTAGAGCAATGGAAACATGTTCTCTGGAGTGATGAATCACACTTCTCTATCTCGCAATCCGATGGACGTGTCTGAGTTTGGCAGTTGCCAAGAGAACGGTATTTGCTTGACTGCTTTGTGCCAAGTATAAAGTTTGGTGGAGGGGGGATTATGGTGTAGGGTTGTTTTTCAGGGGTTGGGCTTGGCCCCTTAGTTCCAGTGAAGGGAACTCTTAAGGCATGAGCATACAAAGACATTTTGGACAATTTCATGGTCTCAACTTTGTGGAAACAGTTTGGGGATGGCCCCTTCCTGTTCAAACATGACTACGCACCAGTGCATAAAGCAAAGTCCATAAAGACATGGATGAGTGAGTTTGGGGTGGAGGAACTTGACTGGCTTGCAAAAAGTCCTGACCTCAACCCGACAGAACACCTTTGGGATGAATTAGAGCTGAGACTGCTGCCAGGCTGTCTGACATCAGCGCTTGACCTCTGAATGCGCTTCTGGAAGGATGGTCAAACACTCCCATAGATACACTCCTGAACCTTGTGGACATCCTTCCCAGAAGAGTTGAAGTTGTTATAGCTGCAAAGGGTGGGCCAATTCAATATTGAACCCTATGGGCTATGACTAGGATGCTATTAAAGTTCATGTGCGTGTAAAAGTAGGCATCCCAATACATTTGGCAATATAGTGTATGTACTGTAACAACACATTACCACAGTTCAAATGTAGGGTGTAAGGATTAGAAGACATCATGTACATAAAATATATTCTTATTATGTGTTTATCAAAAAAATGAAAATCCCTATCCAGAAGTGTGGCCTGAAAGGGAATGTCCATGTTCAGATCATCTTTTAATATTTGAGATTTTAATCAACGTGTTAAAACTATATAGTGCCCTTTACTAAGGACAGATTGAGTGTTTTTGCCAAAATTTGGCTTGAGTGGAAGCTCACAGTTTTGTTCACTGAGCTGTTTAACTGTAATTTGGAATATAAAAAAGATCTACTTCCAGTAGATCCCACCAGCACATGCCTGAGAGGCACCCAGCTTTACCATCTTGGTGAGTAACATAATTTTTAAGTGTTCATTTTTGCTTTTCCTGACCCAAGAAGACAAATAAGTTTGCAGAACAGGGGGTCTTTCATATACCTTACTTGACAGCAACAATAAAAGTGGAGTTAGAAAAAAAATGCACACATTTTTTTAAATACATTATATATGAAATAAAGATTAAGTACATTAATAATGTACTTGTAAAGGGGTAACAAGTAATCCAAAGTATTCTGGATTAACCATGGGGGGAAAGGGGGCAAAGCTTTCTCTTTATTCCAGCCCCAGAACACATTATTTGTACAAATATTCATTATATTAAAAGGAGTGTGGGATTCTGGGATACTATTGTATCTGATTAGTCATTTTTCAATGTATTTATTCTTTTAGTTTGAGAATTGTATAAAGGTATATAAAGCTGGCCATACATGAACTTAAATTTGGCTGGTTCAGAAGGGACTAACCAAATTTTGATCCATGCAAGGCCACCATGGTTGAAAAGCCAGTCTACCAATCAGCTTCTGTTCAACCTTCCTGTTGGACTTTAGCTACTCAATCAGCACTGCAAAGTATAGCCTGCTTCAGAGATCAGTGTATTCTGATGGCAGGGAAGCCTCCCAGCTGTAAAAATACAAAGACACAGCAGGGAGGATTCTCCCTTTCACCTTGAATTTGTGGATGGAGGAATCAGGTCATTTTTATTTTGATCAACCTGCTAGTTGAATGAAAAAGACTCATCTATAGCAAGTTATAGTTATTCTGAACACTTTCATATTAAATACTTAAGTTGGTCAATAACGGGTATCATCTGAGTATCAAACCTGCATTAATTGATGTCATGGTTCAACACTTTACTGCTACCTTATTCCTTTAGGAAACACTTTGGAACATCTTTGGTAAGTAGGTCACACATAACTCTTTCTCAGATACCTGCATCACCTTCTCAGGGCATATAGTGTATGAATCCTGGTAAGCTCCCTAAACCTGGAAGATATTAATTAAAGTCCCTTTTTTGCAGCTGCAGCACCCTCTGGAGAACAACTAGAAGAGACCTGAAGACTTAATAGATTGATAGATTGCCACTCAATTTTTTTGAAGTAAAGAAATGTAAACTTATGTAGGCACACACTATAAATTGCCGGGCTGAATGAAAAAAACCTGACAGATTACTCTATTAATACAAGTGATGTAAGTACAGCGATTTCCCCCACTGAGCTATTGGGTTCTGACAGGAGGACAGCCCTCCCACCAGTGCTTGCAGGCATTGGATGTTAGGCAGGGTTCCATGTGACAGGCTGCTGTACACATTGGCTGAATTTTGCCCGAATTCTGTATCAGCTGATATTTGGCCAATGTGTACTAGCCTTAACCCTGTATGCTATTTGTTTGTTTACAGATAAACAGACATGATATAAAAGCCTATTAGATCTCTGCATATGCCAGCAGTAGAAAAATAAAAATGTTTTTTGTTTAGCACAAAATCAGCAAGCTATAATAGTTTTAATGCAGTACCTATTTATACTTATAGAAAATCTTTTTTTTGCATTTCACAAATGGGCATTATTTTTAGCCTATACATATTTTAGATTTGTTGAGTAAATAGAGTCTCTTATTTTATATTTGATTTTTGATTGATCTCGATTAATATCTAAAAATCTAAAATACATGCACTTGTTTTGTGACCACACAATGCCAATACTAGACTTTACATAAACTGATTTCCATGAAAAGTAAAGACAATATATTTTGATAGCTTTGAGCTATGTTTTGTTATAAAAGTGGCATGAATGAGTGAACATGAAACAAACACAGACTAATGAACATGAAACAAACACAGACTAATGAATAAAAGTACCTGATACCTGAATATTAAATCAAATATATTTTTACAACTTTGAACTACATTATATGACAAAATATAGCTACAAAGTGTTTTAAATTACATGAATGAGTGAACATGAAACAAACACAGACTAATGAATAAAAAAACTCCATTATTTTAAATTTAGCACATCTTGATGTCTAAATCGTTGAACTTTGTTCATGTGTTATAAAAAGCTTCAAGATTCATCTTTTGTAGTTCTCTCAAGAGACTCTGACCCAAATTCATCAGCATCACTTGGAGAGGGTCTGTCGCTCCTCCAGCTTTATCCAATGGCTCCAACAGAGAATGGCTTCAAATTAAAAGTTTTTTTTTTCGCCACTGGGAATATATTGGACTTTAATAACTGAAATGCATTTTACTTTGTATCACTAGGGTCAATAGGTCTGTAAACAAACTACATTTATCAATTATTTAGAAATGGTTTATTCTGAGCTGGAATTTCTAAGATATTATTTGGTGGATAAATTTAATGTTCTGTAGCTAGCCGCAGCATTTTATTCATAGCAAATTTCCTGCAAACTGAATTTGCAGGGACAACTTAATTTTCACCACCGAGTGAGCCCTGTAGAAACCTAGAAATCTCTGCAAAAGAAACCATATGAAATTCTGCTTACTAAGATGTCAGTGCTGACAGTAATTGTGATGACAGTAATTGCTCAAAAATGAAAAGAACAGAAATTGAGCATAAATCATACCAAATATAATACAAATAATCAACCTTTCTAATTTTATAGGGTGCTTCTTCTAATAAATGTATTATTTTTTTATTATCATTATTTTTTGGCAACATTAATTAGTAGAACCTTAAAGTTGTATTAAACACAAAAATTAATATATTGCAGCTTATCAATTATTACGTAGATGTGATTGCTACTTTGGTTTTCTTTTTTCGTTTTTTTTATCTCTTTATTTTACCTGGTTTTTTTTATTTTTTTTTAAGTCCGCAAACGTGCAACTATAACGAAAAAACCCGTAAGTGTTCACAAAAAAGTGCAAGTGCAAAACACCACACAAAAAGTGCACTTAGGGGTGTGCTTTTGTCCTACCCCCGAAGGGGTTGAACCGTTACCCTGATCCCCCGGGGCACGAAGCTCCTGACAGGGACAAGGTTCCCATTTGGTCCTCCTGGCCAAAAGGCCTGGTGGACCACCGTTCCTTATGCCCAGCCGAAGCCGGACATCCAGTACTAGGTCAGGGGGTTCTCCCGAAGAGAAAACCCCCTAGGGACAGGGGAGGAAGGAACCGTATGGCCACACATCCTCCCCCTAGACGTCAGGGTAGGCCCGAGGACCCACACCCTCCATCCTGTGAGAAAAACACACACAAAAGTAAAAGGTGACAAACGTGGGGTGAGGAAAAATAAATAAATAAATAATTAAATAAATCTATAAAAATAAAAAAAATGTCGTGCCCAAATTGTGCACTGACCAGACCCTGAGGCCTGTAGCAAAAAAATTGCCCAGAACTTGACCAAAAGGCCCGGTCCTAGAGGCGCAGTGCAAAAAGTGTTTAAACTCGGTGACCATGTGCTCATTCACAACATGGGGTCCCACACCCAAGTGTTACTTAGAGCACCCCTGAGGCGACTACTCAGGGGGCACCTAGTTTGCGGACTCTCTGCCTTCCCAGCCCCAGGCCAGACCAAGGTAGACCGTCCAAATCAGGAGGCAACTGGGTCCTTCAGACGTTCCAAAGGAGAATTACTCCCGAGGCCCCAGAACAAATCATGGCGCTCCCCGGTTTCTGTCCTCCCCGTAATAGCCATCCAGACCCCCATCATACCAGTGAGGATACTATACACCAACCATCCTCTTACCAGAATGGTCAGTAGCACCCCCACTGGACACTGATAAGAACAGATACTACACTTGATCTTAGCCAAAAGGCCGAGAAGCGAATCTCTTTATTTTACCTGGTGATGCAGCCATTAACACACTTCCTGTCTTAGGGTGTCTGCATTCTGGATGAAGTAACAAAGCAGGCACCTTTAGACAGCAGAATTACCAGCTTGGGGAGAGGGTAGTGTTAGACTAGCAGATTTGGATGGATTTGACTAACAAATTGAAACAAAACGTTAGCTAACACTTTATAAGCAGCTACAGCTAACAGTTTTTTTTTCTTTTGAGATAAAGTTTTTACATAAATGAATAAATGTTGACCATTGTAAGCACTGCTGTCAGTGGTAAATGATGTGTCACAACCCCCTAACTGCTACTTTGTTTGAACAGCTTGGTCTATTAAAGGAAGTTGAAAAACAATAGGTGAAAATAAAAGAGAAAAGCCTAAAAAAAGGAAACTAATGCAGCCACCACATCTATGACTTGGTAATCTGAAATATAATATCTATTTTGTGGGTTTAATACCAATTAAAAAAAAGAGACCCTGTCAACAAATTAAAAAATTGCAGGTAATGCAATCAAGATTATTTAAATGTACCTTTGAATTTGGTAGAACATTTGTCTACTCCAGGAAGATCTAGCACTAGCACAGTCCCTCCTTCCATGCGTTTCATAGCCCTTTTCTCTTCTGGGATTGTCTAATTACTGTTTGTGTAGGCCCAACATATCCACCCCTCCCCTCACCTTCCTATATAACCATTTATGTAACAGCTGGTAGAGAAGAGCAATAGGGAATAACTCTGAGTCTGCTGGGTCTGCTGACATTAAATTCACAGTGGTGGCAGCCAGGACTTTAGAATGTCTACACAAGGAAGGTTTTACATGTCAATAACACACATAAAAGGTGTAAAAATGCACATATAATCTTTTGGAAAGATGTTTGGTGAAATAATTGGTCCAATGACAGGGTCTCAATAGGAACGTTTACTATAGACTTGGTGAAGTGAAATTTAAAGTGGAACTAAACCTATTGGTTTAAAGTGGTTGTAAATCCTTACATATACCCAATGAAGTGAATTGCCTCAGTTGATACACAGAGATTAAACAAATCCTCCTACATAAGTTGTACCTGTTTATTTGCAGTCTTCTCTTCTCTACATCCATTGCTGAATTTTAAAGCTTGTCTGAGAGTTCAGAAAAAAGTGGGTAGAGAGTTGCAATTACACTCTGCAGAGCTCAATGAGGAGAGCCCTGAGAGCTGATTGGAGGGAAGAGACCCCCCTACACAAAGCTCACAGGAACAGAGCTGAGGCTGTCAATCTGCTGGAGGTCCCTCCCCTGTCACTATTTTTCTCTTGGTGTCAGAAAAACTTGTCAGAAGTGACTCGTGCTGATATCAGAGGAATAAGGCAGCAGACAGAAATGATGCTTAGTGCTCTTAATTGAGACAAGTAAATATTTTGGAGGGATATGCTTTGTTCATATTTTATGTCTGAGGTTTGCAGCCACTTTAACTGTTTCAAAAAACACCTCCAGGTTGTACAGTCATTAGAGATGAGCGAATCGAACCAGGCGAACCGGAATTCGATACGAATTTCAGGAAAAATTCGATTCGCGTCGAATCCGAATATTTGCCTACTTCGGGTGCGCGAATCGGATTTTTCCCGATCAGCCGGCAAAAGTGTCCCTGCAGAGAGCTCCGCTATTTCTGACAGTTCTCTGACAGAAGGAACACATGTACAGCGGTTGAAACATTGTATCTATTAGTTTCCATTTAGGATACAGATGTTTCAACCGCTGTACATGTGAAGAAGCTGTCAGAGAACTGTCAGAAATAGAGGAACTCTGCACATACACTTCTTGCCGGTTTGGAATTCTTATTTTCATCCTACTTCTTCTTCTTCTTCTTCTACTTCTTCATCCTCATCCTCATCCTCAGAAGAAGAGGATGAGGATGAAGAAGAAGAAGTAGGATGAAAATAAGAATAATTCCAAGCCGGCAAAAAGTGTATGTGCAGAGTTCCTCTATTCTGCAGATACACTTAGAGGAGCTCTGCACATACACTTTTTGCCGGCTTGGAATTAATCTTATTTTCATCCTACTTCTTCTTCTTCATCCTCATCCTCATCCTCAGAAGAAGAAGAAGAGGATGAGGATGAAGAAGAAGAAGGAGTAGGATGAAAATAAGAATAATTCCAAGCCGGCAAAAAGTGTATGTGCAGAGTTCCTCTATTCTGCAGATACACTTAGAGGAGCTCTGCAGATACACTTAGAGGAGCTCTGCACATACACTTTTTTCCGGCTTGGAATTAATCTTATTTTAATCCTACTTCTTCTTCTTCTTCTTCATCCTCATCCTCATCCTCAGAAGAAGAAGAAGAGGATGAGGATGAAGAAGAAGAAGAAGAAGTAGGATGAAAATAAGAATAATTCCAAGCCGGCAAAAAGTGTATGTGCAGAGTTCCTCTATTCTGCAGATACACTTAGAGGAGCTCTGCAGATACACTTAGAGGAGCTCTGCACATACACTTTTTGCCGGCTTGGAATTAATCTTATTTTCATCCTACTTCTTCTTCTTCTTCTTCTTCTTCATCCTCATCCTCAGAAGAAGAAGAAGAGGATGAGGATGAGGATGAAGAAGAAGAAGAAGAAGTAGGATGAAAATAAGAATAATTCCAAGCCGGCAAAAAGTGTATCTGCAGAGCTCCTCTAAGTGTATCTGCAGAATGTCATTTATGGAAACAAATAGATACAATGTTTCAACCGCTGTATGGAGTGAATGTCCCACAACTGTCAGAAATAGACTATTTCTGACAGTTCTGGGACATTCCCTCCATACAGCGGTTGAAACCGCTGTATGGAGTGAATGTCCCACAACTGTCAGAAATAGACTATTTCTGACAGTTCTGGGACATTCCCTCCATACAGCGGTTGAAACATTGTATCTATTTGTTTCCATAAATGGATCCATTTATGGAAACAAATAGATACAATGTTTCAACCGCTGTATGGAGTGAATGTCCCAGAACTGTCAGAAATAGACTATTTCTGACAGTTCTGGGACATTCCCTCCATACAGCGGTTGAAACCGCTGTATGGAGTGAATGTCCCACAACTGTCAGAAATAGACTATTTCTGACATTTCTGGGACATTCCCTCCATACAGCGGTTGAAACCGCTGTATGGAGGGAATGTCCCACAACTGTCAGAAATAGACTATTTCTGACAGTTCTGGGACATTCACTCCATACATGTCCCAGAACTGTCAGAAATAGACTATTTCTGACAGTTCTGGGACATTCCCTCCATACAGCGGTTGAAACCGCTGTATGGAGTGAATGTCACAGAACTGTCAGAAATAGACAGAAACTGTCACAGAACTGTCCTTCTTCTCATCCTTCTCCTTCTTCTCATCCTTCTCCTTCTCCTTCCTCATCTCCAAGGGCATTTAAATTAAAGGTACAGTGTTCTGCACTAATTTAAAGGCTCTCTGAAGCCTAGAAACCCTTTTTATAAGTTAACTTCGTAGCGAATTAATTCGCATCGAATCGAATTTCTTCCTGGAATTCGCCGAATCAGCCGAATTGAATTTTTGAAAAATTCGCTCATCTCTAACAGTCATGCCTGAAAGAGGTTCAGTGTTTGTACCAGTGACAACATACAGTGGGGCAAAAAAGTATTTAGTCAGCCACCAATTGTGCAAGTTCTCCCACTTAAAAAGATGAGAGAGGCCTGTAATTGGCATCATAGGTAGACCTCAACTATGAGAGACAAAATGAGAAAAAAAATCCAGACAATCACATTGGCTGATTTGGAAAGAACTTATTTGCAAATTATGGTGGAAAATAAGTATTTGGTCACCTACAAACAAGCAAGATTTCTGGCTCTCACAGACCTCTACTTTCTTTTTTAAGAGGCTCCTCTGTCCTGCACTCATTACCTGTATCAATGGCACCTGTTTGAACTTGTTATCAGTATAAAAGACACCTGTCCACAACCTTAAACAGTCACACTCCAAACTCCACTATGGTGAAGATCAAAGAGCTGTCGAAGGACACCAGAAACAAAATTGTAGACCTGCACCAGGCTGGGAAGACTGAATCTGCAATAGGCAAGCAGCTTGGTGTGAACAAATCAACTGTGGGAGCAATAATTAGAAAATGGAAGACATACAAGACCATTGATAATCTCCCTCGATCTGGGGCTCCACGCAAGATCTCACCCCGTTGGGTCAAAATGATCACAAGAACGGTGAGCAAAAATCCCAGGACCACACGGGGAGACCTAGTGAATGACCTGCAGATAGCTGGGACCAGATAGCAGTAACACACTACGCCGCCAGGGACTCAAATCCTGCAGTGCCAGACGTGTACCCTTGCTTAAGCCAGTACATGTCAGGGCACGTCTGAAGTTTGCTAGAGAGCATTTGGATGATCCAGAAGAGGATTGGGAGAATGTCATATGGTCAGATGAAACCAAAATAGAACTGTTTGGTAGAAACACAACTCGTCGTGTTTGGAGGAGAGAGAATGCTGAGTTGCATCCAAAGAACACCATACCGACTGTGAAGCATGGGGGTGGCAACATCATGCTTTGGGGCTGTTTCTCTGCAAAGGGACCAGGACGACTGATCCATGTACAGGACAGAATGAATGGGGCCATGTATCGTGAGATTTTGAGTGCAAACCTCCTTCCATCAGCAAGGGCATTGAAGATGAAACGTGGCTGGGTCTTCCAACATGACAATGATCCCAAACATACCGCCCGGGAAACTAAGGAGTGGCTTTGTAAAAAGCATTTCAAGGTCCTGGAGTGGCCTAGTCAGTCTCCAGATCTCAACCCCATAGAAAACCTTTGGAGGGAGTTGAAAGTCTGTGTTGCCCAGCGACAGCCCCAAAACATCACTGCTCTAGAGGAGATCTGCATGGAGGAATGGGCCAACATACCAGCAACAGTGTGTGCCAACTTTGTGAAGACTTACAGGAAACGTTTGACCTCTGTCATTGCAACAAAGGATATATAACAAAGTATTGAGATGAACTTTTGATATTGACCAAATACTTATTTTCCACCATAATTTGCAAATAAATTCTTTCCAAATCAGCCAATGTGATTGTCTGGATTTTTTTTTTCATTTTGTCTCTCATAGTTGAGCTCTACCTATGATGCCAATTACAGGCCTCTCTCATCTTTTTAAGTGGGAGAACTTGCACAATTGGTGGCTGACTAAATACTTTTTTGCCCCACTGTACCTTGAAAAGTTGTTGGCAATACTTGTACAAAAGACCATGGCATACATTAAAGATAGTTATTTTTTGGAAAAGACAGGGACACTAAAAGAGGACATTTCGGAATACATATTGGTCACATAGGATGTATCCAGCTTGTATACCTTGATTGACCAGCATGCAGGTACTCCTGCTGAAATACAGATGAACAACTATCACATTTGGTAAACTGTTTAATATGATTTTATTAAACAATTACTTTGCTTTTCAGGATTGCTGTTATTTACAGTCCAGAGGACTAGCTATGGGTTCCAATGTCTCCCTGTCATTTACAGGAGAGTTCATGAATAATTTGAGACCTAGTTCATGTTGTTATGTAAGGCGTTTGCCAGACATTGTGTCATCTGGTGGTACTTCATTGTTGACATGTTTGCTTTGTGGCAAGGCGTCATTGGATACCCTGGAAAAATTAAATGATGAATTGAATGATTTTGACTCCGCGATTCAATTTATTTTAAACATGGATGTTCAGGAAATCTATTTCTTGGACACAGTAGTATATAAGAAGGAAGGGTCATTACACACTGATCTGTACACTAAACCGACAGACAGGAATCAATTGCTGCCTTACAGTAGGTTACATCTACCGCATACTTTCAGATCGATAGTCAGGAGTCAGATGATGTGGGTTCAATGCATAGACAGTGCGGACACATGAAGGCAACAAAGGTTGATGAAGATGTCAAATACATTTCTTGCCAGGCGCTATCCGAAGTCTCTATTTGACACAGAGTGCTTATTACATAATGAAAAAAATAGTGGTAGGAGGGGGTAGGTGATGAGGTGTTTGAGGCAATATGGGTTTAACCACTTACCCTCCAGAGGATTTACCCCCCTTTCTGACCACGTACTTTTTTGCGATGCAGCACTTTGTTACTTAAGTTGCAATTGTGCGGTCATGCAACATTGTACATAAATAAAATTTTTGGCCTTTTTTCCCACAAATAGAGTTTTATTTTGGTGGTATTTGATCAGCTGTGCGTTTTTATTTTTTGCTCTATAAACAAAAAAAGACTGACAATTTTGAGCAAATTTTTTTTTACTTTTTGCTATTAAACATATCCAATAAAATAATTAAAAAAATCAAATTTAATTTTTTTGCTGTCTAATAGCTAAAAAGAGTGGGAAATTTGAGTGGAGAGTGAAAAAGTTTTACTTTTGACTGCTGGTGCTTGTAGTTGTTTTATTTTCTTCTTTGGGTCTTGCTAAAAGCTTTTAGTTTTTTAAATAACTTTTTAACTTTTTTTTCCCTTCCTTCAGACTGCTATTTAAGGGGAGGGGTTAATTGGTCACAGGTGATACAGGTTCTATATAACTTGCTGTGGAGTTCACTCTGAACTTGTTCATTCTTGAGCTTGCCTGTATTTTGCTTGCTGGACCTTTGACTAAGTGGACATTTGATAAGTGGAGTTAAAAAACCGGAGTATAAAATATATATAAAATATTGTAACTGAGATAATGAGTGCTAGCAAAGTGGAAGGTTTTGTGCAGTGCACAGTGTGCTGCATGTATGCAACAATGTAGCAACAGCTCCAGGATGGATACCGCTGTGACAGATGTGAGTGGGTTGCCCTTCTGGAAACTCACGGTAGCGATCTGGAGGAGCAAGTTGTAACACTGGACAGAACCGGAAAACTTGAATGGGGTCTTCTACTCTCTGAGCAGGGAGCTAATGGGATTGATGTGGAGGGTGGAGGGGCTAATCAGGATTATCAGGTAGGAAGATGGGTTACTGTAACAATAGGGAGTGGTAGGGGCTCACAGAAAAGGAAGCCTGGCCCTGAGTTTGTGCATCCAAACACATCTGGTGGTAGTAGGGGACTCTAGAATCAGAAGGACTGATAAAATAATTTGTCACCTGGATCATCTCAACCAATTGGTTTGCTCTCTCCCTGGTGCCAGGGTTCGGCATGTGGTGGACCGGGTTGATAAATTACTGGGAGGGGTTGGGCATGACCCAGCTGTCTTGGTCCATGTTGGAACCAATGACAGAATATATGGAAGGTAGAGGCTCCTTAAGGATCAATTTAAATAACTAGGCTGCAAGTTGAAGGGAAGGACCTCCAAGGTGATATTCTCTGTAATATTACCTGTCGCATGCACAACTCATGAAATATGGGGATATTAACTCAATGAATGGCTAAAGACCTGGTGTAAGAGAGAAGGATTTGGGTTTTTAGAGCACTGGGCTGACTTTTCATTGGGATGCAACCTATATGCCAGAGATGGATTGCACCTAAATGGAAGGGGGTCTGCTCTGCTGGGGTAGAGGTTTATGGAAGACTGGAGGAGTATTTAAACTAGGATCTAGGAGGGGCGGGAGAATTAGATTATAACAGGGTAGACAGATCAGACAGGGGTCAGTACTTATTGGTGGGTGGAATGGGAAAGATGGGGGGAGGGCTATGGCAGATGACAAGAAGGTTCCAATGTTAAAAACAACCAGTGGAATTGGTACCATTTGTATGAAAATAAAACATTTGCAAAATACGTGTGCACAAGGCGTCAATGACTTAAAGTGTTTGTTCACCAATGCCAGAAGTCTGCCAAGCAAAATAGGTAAGTTGGAAGCTTTGGTGTATGAACAGAACTATGATTTAATTGGTATTGCTGAATCTTGGCTTCATTCTTCACATGAGTGGGCCATTAATATTCCTGGCTATGTTCTCTTTTGGAGAGACAGGGTAAATAGGAAAGGTGGTAGTGTCTCTCTCTATGTGAGAAGAGATCTTAGAGTGAGTGTGAAAGAGGACCTAGTTCATGGAGAGTGTGATAAGGCTGAAGAATTATGGGTGAAACTGCATATGGGGATGCGTACCACAAAGGTAATCATTGGAGTTTGTTATAGGTCACCCAGTGTTAATGACAGATCGAAAGGGCTGCAAGAGCTGGGAAAGTGATAATAATGGGGGATTATTATTAACTACCTGGAAATTGACTGGAGTAATGGTACTGTAGAAACAGTTAAAGGGCAAAAATGTTTAAATCTACTACAGTACTATTTTATGGTACAGTTCATAGAGGCCCCAACTAGGAAGGATGCTCTGCTGGACCTGGTAATCAAACCAAGCAGAGCTTATTATGAATGTCCATGTAAAAGAACATTTGGGTAGCAGTAACTGTAACATGACTTTATTTATTGTTAGATGTAAACAGCAGGCACATATGGGAAAAATAAAACCTCTCAATTTTAAGAGAGCCAATTTTTCAAGGCTGAGAGCTGCTCTTCAAGACTTAGACTGGGAGGGAATATTGGCATCAATGAACACAACACAGAAATGGGAGTTCTTCAAAAAGATTGTATGTGAACACACTGCAAAATATATTCCCATGGGCAACAAGTTTAAAAGGCTAAAAATCAAACCTATGTGGCTTATGGCCAAAGTTAAAAAAGCTATAGATAATAAGAAAAGAGCTTTTATTAAATATAAAAATGAAGGAACGCTATCATCGTTTAATCAGTACAAAGAATATAACAGAATATGCAAAAAGGAAATAAAGGCCACAAAAATTGAAAACGTACGACAGATTGCAAAAGATAGCAGGACCAACCCCCAAAAAACTCTTCAAATATATTAATAGTAAAAAGGTCCAGTCCGAGCATGTAGGTCCTTTGCAAAATAATCTAGAGTGGGTGACTGGGGACAAAAGAGAAAGCAAATTTATTAAATATCGTCTTCAGCTCTGTCTATACAAAGGAGCATAGAGGAGCTCTTGTCCATAATGGGCATGGTATGGACACAGCTCCAAATGATTCACATTGGCTCACAATTGATATGATCCAAAAATATTTAGACAGAATAAAGATGAATAAAGCACCTGGACCGGATGGCATACACCCACAGGTCCTTAAGGAATTGAGCACTGTCATTTCAAAGCCATTGTTTCAAATTTTTAGGGACTCTTTAATGACTGGCATAGTACCACTGGATTGGCGTAAGGCCAATGTGGTACCAGTATTTAAAAAGGGGTCAACATCTTTACCAAGTAATTATAGACCTGTTAGTTTAACTTCTATAGTTGGGAAGATACTGGAGAGTTTAATAAAAGACCGCATAGATGAGTTCTTGCTGGAAAAGAATATTTTAAGCTACAGACAGCATGGATTCAAGAAAGACAGAAGTTGTCAAACAAATCTGATTTCTTTTTATTAGGAGGTGAGCAAAACCTTGGACAGAGGGGTGGCAGTGGATGTGGTATACTTGGATTTTGCAAATGCGTTTGACACAGATCCCCACACATGGCTAATGTGTAAGGTAAAGTCTAACGGCTTGGAAAAATTTGTATGTAAATGGATAGAAAACTGGCTAAAAGATTGTATTCAGAGAGTAGTGATTAATGATTCATACTCTGCATGGTCTAGGGTTGTCAGTGGTGTACCCCAGGGTTCAGTGTTGGGACACTTACTTTTTAATATATTTATAAACAATATAAGGTTTGGGATTTCAGTCTTTGCAGATGACACCAAGCTGTGCAGTGGAATAACCTTCTTACAAGATGCCTCCAACTTACATGCTGACCTCAATGCACTGTTTAATTGGGCAAATATGTGGCAAATGAGGTTTAATGTTGATAAATGTAAGGTTATGCACTTGGGGTCTAAGAATATGCATGTATCATACATACTAGGGGGGTACAACTGGGGGAATCAATGGTGGAGAAGGATCTGGGAGTTCTGGTAGATCACAAGCTTAAAGCATGGTCCAGCAGAGCAACGTGCAGAGATAAGTTGAGGAGGAAGTTGTACAGTAACACCATGCTGGGAAAGGGAAAAGGGTGCCCAAAACAACAGGTGCACAAGGCAGAGGGCATCAGGTAAATCATGTAACAGCTACATCATGCTGTCAACAGAGGTATGCAGGAACAGCTGCTTGGTCTATTTACAGAGCTCATGTCATGATTTTCTGCTGTCATCTCTTTTCTTTAACCACTTCCTGTCCGGACACTTTTACCCCTTCCTGTCCAGGGCAATTTTTAGCTTTCAGCGCTATCACACTTTGAATGACAATTGTGCGGTCATGCAATACTGTACCCATATTCATTTTTTACCATTTTTTTGAGACAGATAAAGCTTTATTTTGGTGGTATTTATTCACCGCTGGGATTTTTATTTTTTTTACTATGTAAATGAAAAAGTTCAAAAATTTTGAAAAAAAAGTGTTTTTTTAAATAAAATTTTGCAAATAAATAATATTTCATCATAAATCTTAGCCAAAGTTTATTCCATTATTTTTTTAGTAAAAAAAAAAAATCCAAATTAGTTTATAACCAAAAATTATAATTTTTAAACATTTTTTTACATTTTATTTAATTTTTTTATATTATTATTTTTTATTTATTTATTTTTTTTTACATACTGTCACCCTAGCAGTACACTGTCACCATGGTGACACTGTACTACTTGTAGAGGGTGATGAAGATTTTTTTTTTTTTTTTTACACTGATTGCTTTTATACCCATATAGGATGTAAAAGCAATCCTTTCTCTTTCTCTCCTGCAGTCATTGAGAATTACTGAGTGAGCTGTGAGTGGTCACAGCTTGTCACATGGTACAAGGCTGTTTTGAATAGCCTTGTACCATGTGACCTCTGTGATCATTCACAGATTTCACACATAGTAAGCAATGATGTCACAAGTGACATCTTGCTTACTACTTTGCATGTGATCACTGATTCGCCAATCAGTGATCACATGATCGGGACCTCGTACAGAGGTCCCGTTCGACGATCGGTGTTTCACTGTGTTCGGAGGACACAGCGGGCACCGGATCGCGGTGGTGCGTGCTCCCAGGGAGCGCGCACAGCTAGAAAAGGCGGGTGCCGTTTATGGACAGCAACCCGACCCTGGACTGCCACCGCCCTGCCGTTTATAAACAGCAGGTGGACGGCAAGAGGTTAAACAAAACATTACCATTTTAACCACTTGACCTTTGGAAGGTTTTACTCCGTTCATGATTTGGCTGTTTTTTACTATTCAGCTCTGTGCTACTTTAACTGGCAATTACACGGTCATGAAACACTATACACAAATTTAATTTATATATTTTTTTCCACACAAATAGAGCTTTCTTTTGGTGGTATTTGCTCACTATTGGATTTTTTATTTTTTGCTATATAAACGAAAATATACCAAAACATTTTGAAAAAATTCAATATTGTTATAAAACATATCCAATAAAATCAAATTTCTTCATAACTTAAGGCCAAAATGTATTCTGCTACATGTCATTGGTAAAACAAAAATCCCAATTGGTTGGTGTGAAAGTTATAGCATCTACAAATTATGGTATATATATATATATTTGAAAATTGATCAATCCTGATGTACTGATGGCCTATCTCATTTCTTGAGGCCCTTAAAATGCCAGAACAGTCCAATTACCCCCCAAATTACCCCTTTTTTGAAAGTAGACAGTCTAAGGTAATTAGTAAGAGGCATTTGTTTAAGAAGTTTGATTAAATTTTTTGTCACAAGTGTTTAGAAAATGCAGAAATTAAATCCTTTTTTTACTGTCACCAATGCAGTACAGCATCATCATATGACTGGCATGGTGGTGATCAGGGATATTGACTGGTGACACTATGGTTTAAAAAAAATAGTATTTTTAATTCAATTTTTTTAAACATTTTAAATTTTTTTTCCCCCTTTTTTAAAATTGTTTTTTTTTTATAATTTTTTTACATGCTTTCATCAGAGTAGTTCAATGTCACCATAGTGACACTGTACTACTCTGGGTAGTGATCAGGGATTATTTATTTTTACACTTCGATTGCTGTCACAGTGATGATCACTGTAACAACAATATTTTCAACTGTCATGAATGTGTTACATTCATAACAGCTGTGATTACTATTGTGTGCTGTGCTTGGCCCTCAGCTATAACATGGTGCTGTGACTAGCCCAGGTAGCATGTGATAACTGTGGGCCAATCACAGCATCACAATACTAATCACAGCTGTTATGAATGAAACCTATTCATAACAGTTTTGTTGACACTGAGATCATGTGATTGCATAGCGATCATGTGACATCCTGGCCACCCAGAATGTCACGCTTGCTGCATGCCTCTCATCTGAATAACATACATGTACATGATCCAGCTTGCCTGTGCTGAATGCAGTAAATATACTGTGGGCAGGTGGCAACTGGTTACATTTATCAATAAATATATAGATGGTTAAAAAAAATCTTTTGTCTTTAGTTGGTGATCATATCACATTTTAAGTGACATTTTTGAAGAAATGCAAGAAATTCCAAAGGATTCCATATAGGTTGTGCTGGTTTAAAGAGTTTGAAAATCCTTACAATGAATTCCTCATGTGTTGGTCTCTTTCTGTCCATTAAATACAGCATTGAAAGAGTTTCATTGTATCTGTTCAATAAGTGCAAAGAACTGTGTTTAACCTTTCAGAAGACATGTCAGCTGATAAATACATGGATGTCCTGCCACTCCTATCAGCTATCTCTCAGGAGTACTGAACCCCTCATGGAAAAGTTGTTACTGCAGCCCTCTCTGAATCTGTCAATGATATTCACCAGAGATACAGTACAGTAAGTAGGGTAGCCCCCCTAAGATAGAAAATGTGTTACTGGCAGGATCACTAGGAAAATAATAGTAAAACAAAAGGATGACTAATGTAACCACCACATCATACTGGACCGGTAAGCTGCAAAATATCAAGAGCTTAGCTGGAATAAAGCTTAAAGTATTTATTTTTTTTTATAAATTATAGATAACATTAAACCATTTAACCTGTTCACAAAACTATTAACATTGTATTAACATTGTAACAGTGCAATATATACATATTACTACATTTTATTTTGAGCATAAATCCAATTAAATAAATGGAAAATTTGCATGTTGATCCTTGCATGCATTAACATAAAAAAGTTTGTATGTGGATATCAAATTGGGCAGATTTATAAAAGGATTGTGAAATGGGTATTGTGACATATTGCTTCTGCAGGATGATTTCTGTAATTGTTTTTCATAAACAATGTGTTAAACGACACACATATTTTAAACAGTTTATTTTCAGTAATATGAACAAAGCCATGTAAAATTAATGGAGCTTACATGAAATAATGTCATCATGAACCTGTGCTAGCAAAGCATGGTCTTCATGTATTGCCTCAACAAAGGATCTGATTCTTGGGAAACTAATCTTTATATGATCCTCTGCTCACCCTGGTTGTGCAAAAACAGTTATATCTTCATAATTATTATCTAATTGCAGGCATTTTTTGTTGGGGGGAGGGGGGTTGAGGAAGGTTTAGATTAGAACCTCTGTCTCATTATTACTGTTATATGTGGCTCTGTTAGACAGATTTCCTGTTCTATAGACATCAGTTTTAAGTGAAAAAAATCTACAACCAGGATACACAAGGCAATAAGTATTTTTGGAGGGTTCACATTTTCCATACTCTGCTAAGAGAAATGTTATGCCTACTTTGGTTAGCACTTCTACCTGGCAGCACTAGGGTCATTGGTTCGAATCTCAGCCATGGCACTACCTACCAGACATGCTGGTAGGTTAATTAGCTCCTGTATTTATTAATCCTAGTATGTGTATGAATGTAAGTTAGAGACCTTAGATTGTAGGCTCTGAGGGCAAGGACTGAAGTGACTATACAATATAATGTGAAGTGCTGTATAAAACTGGAAATGCTATATAAAAACCTATAATAAATAAATATTTTCTGACTATAAAAATGTTGTCACTGGGACAGGAAGTGAAGGGAAATATTTAAAACAGAGATGCAAGTAATAGAAAAAAAACTACTTTATTAAAAAAAGGAAATAATACAAAATAGCAGTAAAGCAACAACAGAAACTTTAAACATGTAGAACATATTTGAGGACTTTAATGTATGACTCTTATTTATGTGTTAATTGCTCACTAACAAACATAGGTTCTTAATCTGGAATATATCTTTCTATAACCACTGTTCAAGTATTTGAGTATTTTGATTTTATCGCTTAAGTGGGGCTATGAATAAGTGGTGGTATTGTAATTTGTTTGTGCACTATTTCAATCACCTATGTTCATGCAAATGAAAACAATTATTATCAGAGCATACGCAAACCTCCTTTCCCCAAAAGCTGGTAAGCTTTAAAGTGACCTGTTTTTACTGATTTTCCTATCGCAAATTATCAGATATAAAGAGTAAATCCAGTCTGTTTAGTGATGCAGAAGATTGCTTCTTAAATAATTAGAAATGTAATTGTAATTTTTCTACAACGGGTTGCACATTCTCCACTCTACTGAGACCTTAAATAGGGATTCTGGAGAAAAACAACACAGATTAGTCATTTTTAGGAAATCGCTAATGCATTGATCCATAAAGATTAGAAATTAACAGATGTTGTGTTACCATAGTCACAGACATTCATTTGACATGAAATGACTGACTTGGTTCAACCTAGTTTAAATGGAAGCTGAATTAAAGTTACTCTCGATAGTTGGGTGAGCACAGAAGGAAGACAGATGTGGCTGTGCAGTGAGCTTTAAGTTATATTGCTGTGCTACATGGTGGTGGTTTTTCAAAACAGGAGAATAAAAAGGGTTGCAATGGTCAAGTTATATATTGTTGCTTCTATCTATGTATGAATAAATAAATAATTCCTTACTGTAAATAAATACATTAAAATGTATAAGTAGTGAATTAAACTGAAATAATAATTAAGCAAATTAATACTTTATTAACCTTAATAACTAAGAAATATGAAAAAAAACAGATCAGGTGTGATAGCAGTGAAATGAAATAATTATTAGACTTGACCAGGGGCGGACTGACAACTCATGGGGCCCCCGGGCAATAGGGGATCATGGGGCCCCTGTGTCCTCGCCCACACTCAAAAAAGCCTATAAAAAGGTACCAGGGGCATCTCATGGGGCCCCCTACTGACCCTGGGCCCTCAGGCAGTGCCCGAGTGCTCAAATGGTCAGTCCGCCCCTGGACTTGACTTTACAATCTCTGTGCCTATGACAAAGTAATTCTATCAGGTATATAATCCAGTACAAGAATAAACATACACATATATGTAGCACCCTCCTAGAGTAGGCTACTAGGTAAATTTAGTTCAGCTCCTCTGTTAACAGTGGAGCAGAGGTTGATTGCTTAGGGTTATTCAGTGTTTCTCAGGATGCTGTTCTGCTACTTTCCTCTGTCTTCTACAGGCTCATAGAAGCATAGCAGAAGGGATAGCAGAACAGGAAGCCTGAATATTAATGGAACCCCAGTCAATCCCTGGGGAGGGTACCCAGAAGGTGGAGGAGATTCCATAAGTAGTTTGAGGCCTGAGTAGCAGGAGCAGAGTTCCTGGGCCCAGTCTGGTAGGAGGATACCCCTGTGCAGAGGCTATGCCCCTGGGGCAAAAATATGGAAGGAAGCCAGCCTGAAAACATTGTGGTCCCAGCTAGGCTTAGACGGGGGCCTATTTATAAGACCAAGGACCCAGTTGGGTCAGGGGTACAAGACCCCAGTGTTGTGACAGTGTGGTGCTTTGAATCTTTAGAAGAGTACGGGTCACAGTTGGCCTAGAGATCCAGTAGGACATTCTTTTTGCAGCTAGGAGTTGTGCAGTACAGTCAGAAGTTGTGCAATACAGCCAGGAGTTGCGCAATACAGCCAGGAATTGGGCAGTGCAGCCAGAGGATGTGCAACACAGCCAGAAGTTTGTAAATAGCAGCCAGAGGTTAAGCAGTCCTGAAGTTGTACAGTTTTGCAGTTCCAGGGTATCCCATGCTCCCCATCTCTGTCCAAGTTCATAATTCCCCAATAAAAACACAAAAAGAAACCCCTAGACCAGCGGTTCTCAACCTGTGGAACCTCAGGACCCACATTTGCCCTTGATTATTAAGCCGCGACCCTAAAATAATTTCCGAAATAGTACAATTTATTCCACAAAGCAACTTGTGCAGTATTTTACAATGTATATGCACTTTTTAAACAGTGAACAAACGTCTTCCTTCCAAAATGGATAGTGTAGTAGTTACAGAGCTAGTGAAAATGAAAGTGCTGTTGAGGCAAAAACCCAATAAAATAAATGGTAATTGAAACATATGAAATTAATTAGAACGAATGGGAAAATTGGGGATGCTTCTTGCTCTTGATAAGTGTGTCAAAGTCTGGGGTGAGGGGAGGGGCATTGGAGAGGCCTGGGGGGCCTGGTGTCTGGATGTGCTTTAAGGGAGAAATAAGACCAAATCACCAGTGTCTCCTGCCTGGGTAGAGCTACATATGTATGGCTGGAATCAGTGCTGGTCTGAGGAAATGGCACAAGAGGTGCTCACATATCACAGCTGGGGGGGTGATGGTTCAGAATCAAACATTATACACAGCCGCACAGTAGCAGGGCTACTGCAGACTCTGCTAGCTAACCAGTTTTAAATTGAACAGCCTGTTTTTTTTTTAATTGCATAACAAACTAGACTACCTCTGATTAGTGCTTATGTACAAATCAAATACTTGTCCTTTGATCTGCATATAATAGTTCCTAGAAACAAATAAAAAGTTGTTCCTGTTTAATTTCCTATTGGCCCTTAGTAAACCTTAATTCATTCTTATTAGCTATTTCCTACCCTTATTTTATTACTCTTTTTCCATTATTGTTTTTTTCTTTTTGCATGCATCATGCATACTAGGAGGAGTACAAGTGACAGAATCGACAGTGGAGAAGGATCTGGGTGTCCTGGTATATCATAGACTTAATAATAGCATGCAATGCCATGCAGCAGTTTCTAAAGCAAACAAAATATGTACTTAAGTATTAAATGAGGTATAGACTCCATAAAGAGAGAGAGAGGCATACATCCTTTCTTGTATTAAATGAGGTATAGACTCCAGAGAAAGAGACATCAATTTGCCCCTGTACAAACTGATAGTAAGACTTCATCTAGAATTTGCAGTTCAGTTTTGGGCATCAGTTTACAAAAAGGATATCAGGGAACTGCAGAAAGTGCAGAGAAGGGCAACCAAACTGATGAAGAGGCATGGATGAGCTCAGCTATGAGGAAAGATTAGCTGAATTCAATGTATTCTTTCTTTAGAAGAGGTGATTTGGGTGGGGGGGGGGGGAATATGATCACTATGAATAAATACGTAAGTGGTCCATATAGTGAACTCGGTGTAGAGTTATTCCCTTTAAGGTCATCACAAAGGACAAGGGGCACTCTTCACTGTGAAAAGGTAGAATAGACCCCCTCAGGAGCAGCTTCTGGCCAGCTCAGTAGATTGTTTTAAAAAAAGGTCTGGGTTTTTTCCTAAATTCACAAAATATAACTGGATACTCATAGGTATTAGCACCAGGGTTAGTTGATCCAGGGAGCATATGTGATTGCTTCCTTGGGAATAAGGAAGGAATCCCCCCCCCCCCCAGATCATGCTTTATTGGGATTTTTTTTGCCTTCCTCTGGATTAACGGTTGGTATATTATGTGTATATGGAGGTTTTATGTGTGTGTGATTTCTTCTATTGTTGAACTAGATGGACTTGTGTCTTTTTTCAGCCACACTAACAATGTAACTATGTTTGTAACTATGTTTTTGCTTTGCTTGTTTGTTTGTTAACTTATGCTGCTTCATATTATAAAAGTACATAAAATATAAAAAGCCTGTAATAAATTTGTCAATAACTTCACCATGCTTTGTACCAAGGTTTTTCAACCTGTCCAGTCAGTATTTTCTCCTAATTAGTCTCCACAATACTTGATTGTAATGTTTGAAGCATGTTTGAACTCACCTCACTGCACCTAAGTAAATCATTCCCTTCTTATATTTTCTTATAGTATTAGTTTGGGTGTTAATGCTAAGGCTTTAATGTTATTCTATAACTGGAATGTTAGCTGGCACCTCTCCAAATTGGTCCTAGAGGGCTTATGTGTGTGCTTGTATGAGTGAGATAGACATTAGATTGCAAGCTCTTTTGGGTCTGAGATCAGTGTATCAGCCAACTATGTAAAGGGCCATGTAATTTATCCATACAAGCGAAATAGATATCATCAGTGTGTATAGCTTCTTACTAAGTCATAAAATTGTGCAAGATGGTGTAAATTTTGTTCTACCATATGAAAATATAATGTGACACAAACACCCTTTTTATTCTACGTGAAATTAAAAGCAATGAAATATAATATATTATTAAATACAGAATGACTTGAATGAACATAAAAAAACTACACTTCGTATAACTTTTTCTTTTGACTGGTTTCCCATTGATAGCTTGTGAAAGATCCAGTATCTATGAAGTGAAAGAAACTGCAGTACACATAGGAGCCTCATGTATTCTACTGGGTGTATAGACCATGTAAATACTCTACCTATTAAATATTAACCAAACACCTTCATACGCTGGATTTCTACCTAAAGCTTTCAGTTGCATACATAAGGCAGAAACGAGTACTGAACAGTTCATAAATTTATGTTTGAGCGCCTGTTAAATAAAACCAACCATCCAGGAGCTGACATTTTGCCATATTTAAAATTGTTGATTTTCCTAGCTATGAAACTGCTGATTTATTTATGCTAGCAAATATATAAAATCTTCTAGCACAAAAATCACACATTTCAGAATTTGTAGACTGATATTCATAAAGGAGAAAAAAATGTTTAACAGAACATCCACGTCTCTGCTCACTGTAGATTTTTTTTCTTCCTGCACTGCTGAGTTGAAAAAAATATTACATTTCTGATGGTGTTCATTATCCGTCACTCCTGTTAAAGTTTTAAAATATGTCTTTCACTGCACAAACTAATACAAAAAATACTTTTATTCTGCATCAAGTAATAGATCATTAGCTATCTTAATACAAACTATCTTCGTTTACTGTTTGAAGATTAGCAATAATGTCAACAGTGTTTATTATTTCTTGATTGTAAATGACTGTAACGCATTGGCATCAGTGATTCTCCTGTCCTAGCATATCGATATATTAAGCAGACAGCATATTAAAAATGTTTTTCATATAGGATAATTATTTATTAGTATTTTATTGACCATAGTTGTAGAAAGGTGCATCAATGTCTCCTGGTCACACGTGAACACAATGATGTGATGTTTATTGCCATTTCCAAATGAATCATTCAAAAGGACATAGCTAATTCCCTGATAGTCAGTTACAAAGCTTTCCTAAAAAAAACTCTTCACTTTCCACCCATTTTTCCTCTAAAACTCAGTGAGAGTCAATCTGGGCTGAGCAAGGTATGGGCAATTTTGTTATAACTGGGTGATGGTCTCTTATACTGGAAAAGCCAGTCCTTAAAGAATGTCTAAATCCAAGATCAAAAATGGAATATACACAGTAGCAGCTTACATGTCTTTACTGGTTGTACTGTTTTTTTCAGGCTTTTTTCTTTTCACCTGGTAATCCAGCTTTCCTATACAAGGGTGGCAAAAGTCACTCTCCATACTATATCAATAAAGGAGTAGTGCTGTCATATTAGGACAGGACTACAGAATGCTTCCCTTTCTACTCTTCTTCATAATACAGGGGGATGTTTTCTTTAATACACAATGAGAACTGGGAACAATGCTAACTGATAATACAACCCCTGGCAAAAAGTATAGAATCACCCCTCTTGGAAAATGTTAATTCAATTGTTTAATTGTGTAGAAAAAAAACAATCACAGACATGCCTCAAAACTACACTGCTCATAAAAATTAACGGGGAAAAATATCATGCTGGATATCTATACTGATATGCACTGGGTAATGTGTTAGGAATGTAAGGATGCCCCATCGTTTGATGGAAATTAAATTTATCAACCTACAGAGGACTGAATTCAAAGATACCCTGAAAATCAAAGTGAAAAGATTATGCAGCATTCTAGTCCATTTTGCTGAAATTTCATTGCAGCAACTCAAAATGGTACTCAGTAGTTTGTATGGCCCCATGTGCTTGTATGTGTGCCTGACAACATCGGGGCATGCTGCTAATGAGATGACGGATGATGTCCTGGGGTATTTATTCCCAGATCTAGACCAGGGCCTCACTGAGTCTGAGGTGCAACCTGGCAGCGTCTGATGGACCGAAACATGAGTTCCTAGAGGTGTTCTATTGGATTTATATCAGGCGAGCATGGGGGACATTCAGTGATATCAGTTCCTTCATCCTCCAGGAACTGCCTGCATACTCTCGCCACATGAGGCCGGGCATTGTCATGCACCAGGACCCACTGCACCAGTGAAGGGTCTGACAATAAGTCCAAGGATTTAATTCCGATACCTAATGGCAATCAGGGTGCCATTGTCTAGCCTGTAGAAGTCTGTGCATCCCTCCATGGATATGCCTCCCCAGACCATCACTGACCCACCACCAAAACAGTCATGCTGAACGATGTTACAAGCAGCATAACATTCTCCACAGCTTCTCCAGACCCTTTCACATCTGTCACATGTGCTCAGGGTGAACCTGCTCTCATCTGTGAAAAGCACAGGGCACCAGTGGTGGACCTGCCAATTCTGGTATTCAATGGCAAATTCCAATCGAGCTCGAGCTCTATGGTGCTGGGCACTAAGCACAGGGACCACTAGAGGATGTTGGGCCCTCAGGTCACCCTCATGAAATGCGTCTCTGAATATTTGATCAGAGACATTCACACCAGTGGCCTGCTGGAGGTCATTTTGTAGGGCCCTGTCCAGTTCAACTAGAATAACTGCCCTTCTCCTGGAATCTCCTCCGTGCTCTTGAGACTGTGCTGGGAGACACAGCAAATCTTCTGGCAATGGCACATATTGATGTGCCATTCTGGAGGAGTTGGACTGCCTGTGCAACCTCTGTAGGGTCCAGATATCGCCTCATGCTACCAGTAGTGACACTGACCCTAGCCAATGCAAAACTAGTGAAAAACAGTCAGAAAAGATGAGTAGGGAAACAAATGTCAGTGGCCTCCACCTGTAAAACCATTCCTGCTTTGGAGGTTTCTCCTTGTTGCCCATCTAGTGCACCTGTTAATTTCATTAACACCAAAGCAGCTAAACTGATAACAAAGCCCTCGGCTACTTAACTGGCGAGATCAATATCCCAGGAGTTTAATTGACTTGACTGATTAAAAAATGTTCCTGTAATTTTTTTGAGCAGTGTATTTTCCAACCTTCTGGCTTTAAGAAACACTTTAAAAAAATAAAATAGAAAGAAAATTGTAGTCAATTGCAACTGTTTTTGCAGATCAAGTAGAGGAAAAAAAATGGAATCACTAAATTCTGAGGAAAATATTATGGAATCACCATGCACTTTGCAGTTCTAAAACAAATATCTGTATCAGATTATAACTGGTGATTAGTCTGCAGACAAAAAAGAGTGCTTGCACACCTTGATGAGCTGTTGCACCAAGCTGATTGACATGAATCATGGCTCCAACACGAGAGATGTCAGTTCAAAGGAAACAAAGGAGAGGGTTATAAAACTTCTTCAAGAAGGAAAGTCATCAAGGAATTTTGCAAAAGATGTTGGTTATTCCAAGTCAGCTGTTTCTAAAATCTGGACAAAGTACAAATTAAATGGGAAGGTTGTAAAAGGGAAACGTACTGGTAGACCAAAGATGTCTTCAAAACAGGGGCAGACTGACCATTTGGAAACTCGGGCACTGTCCGAGGGCCCAGGGTCAGTAGGGGGCCCCATGAGATGCCCCTGATACCTTTTTCATAGGCTTTTTTGAGTTTGGGCAAGGACACAGGGGCCCCATGATCTCCTATTGCCCGGGTGCCCCATGAGTTTTTAGTCTGCCCCTGCTTCAAAGTGTCAAGATAGAAAACTTAAAGCAATATGCCTTGAAAACAAGAAATCCACAACAAATGAGGAACAAACGACCAGAAACTTGAGTCAATGTTTGTGATCGAACTGTAAGACATTGCCTAAAGGAAATGGGATTTGCATACAGAAAAGCCAAACTAAAACCATCATTAGCATCTAAACAGAAAAAAACAAGGTTACAGTGTGCTAAAGAAATGCAATCATGGACTGTGGATAATTGGACGAAAGTGATATTCAGTGATGATGTTTGGTGATGATGACATCATTTTTCAGGATGATAATGCATCTTGCTACAGGGCAAAAGCTGTGAAAGCTTTCCTTCAAGAATGACATATAGGGGTTTATTTACTAAAGCTGGAGAGTCCAAAATCAGACTCCCTTCTGCATAGAAACCAATCAGCTTCCAGGTTTCATTGCCAAAGCTTCATTGAACAAGCTGAGGTTAGAAGCTGATTGGTTTCTATGCAGAAGGGAGTCTGATTTTGGACTCTCCAGCTTTAGTAAATAAACCCCAATCAGACCATTAGGGAGGTTAATAGCTGGAAAAGTGATGTGAAAAATATATATTAATAAGAATTGTACATACACTGTAAACAATAATCCCAAAAAATTACATGAAAATTAAAAGTAAATGTTGCAATTCTCACATTCTTAACTGCCATGTCCTATGCCACAAAAAAGAATGTAACACCATGCTATTTGTTTATAGTTTAAACAGAATATTTATTTTCTCATGCAATTAAGGTCAAAATATTTTAGGGACTTTGACAATCTAGAGCTGCTTCATCTGGGATATTCTACTCTCAACCATAAATATCTTGCAAAGTGGAATCCAATGGAATGTTCTGACCATTCCTCCCAGCAACAGTTCTAGAAATGTCCTCTGCCATGTTTTGCCTATGCATTGCATTCTATTGGTATGATGTTGCTTGGTGGGATGATCGTTGCTCTGCTAAAGCTCATACTGGGAACCGTATAGCTAAGATAGCTCTACCAATGTAAGCCAACTCACATTTTGAAAATGGTGGTTCTAGATTGTAAATCTATAAAAATAATTTAGACTATAATCTGTAAAATAAAACTCATGAACATCAACAACATCAAATTATTTGAACACTATAGTTGAAAAAAATACTGTATATGCCTTCACTATGGATTAAGCATAAAATGGATATACAGTCTGCTATATGAATATAATATTTAGCATGTTGTGTAGTATTAAAGGTATGTGGGTTGAATACATTATTAACAAAATTAAACATGGCAAAAGATGAAGACCTTTATTGTTCATACAGAAATGGAACCACAAAAGCTGCTGTAAGGCTACAAGAGTATCAAATATCCTGTGGTAACCAGCCTTACTGACTTGTTAGAAGGTTGTTAGAAGGCTGGCTCATAATACACCAGGCTTTTTAGATGCACTATATCTTCTATACAATTTCAGACTCATGGCTTGTAGTGTGGAAAAATAACATCTTTAGGTTCTGCTTAGTGGCATGTTAGGCTTATTGCTTAAAGTACAAAAATGCCACAGAGAGGTTTTGTACCATATGTTATAAGCAATTGAAAACAAGTAGCAGCAGTATCACTGCATTTTGCTTTTGAGTTTTATCAGCTTTTAAAAACTAGGGAAAAAAGCAGTCATTTTAACAGTGTCTATCCCCATTACTTACAATGAAATAGCAAAAGGTTCTTGTAAGCAAGCGTTCTTTATCAGTTATAGAGTAAATAAGGATTCACTCTTATCTGGTGTGAAAAATGAGTTACTGCAATTGTATCCCATTTTTCTGTCTTGAAAAACGGATTAATTAATTTTCTCGGTGGATCCAGAGAAGCAAGTACATGTTCATTTTACCAGTGCTACCGCATTATTATATTTCATTCTCTCAATAAATTGTATCTCCACACAGTTCTTGTATTAGATGTATAGCGCCTACAACAATTTGTTCTAACAGCATTTCCAAGATTATTGTGTGATTATGTGCTCATAATAATGGATTGCACCAGCACTTTTGTGAACTCCTGCCTTCATCATAAAATAACAAAACTATTATATGGTTATTTGGGAGACATGCTGCATTTTATGTCTTTGATTTAATTTAATATGGTACATTTGAAATGTAAATGCTGATATTAGTTTAGGGCATTTCTTTATTATTAGCTATACTCTTGTAGAATGGCTCAGAACATACAGTATAGAAAGGAGCAACTATACAAGAGATACATATTTTTACAAAGATAAATATTTGAAAGTTGATCACCACTTATAATTTTCTTGGTTTTGTATAGCACAGGGCTTTAACTTTTGTCATGTATTTTATCAATTTCTGAACTTCATTCAGGAGCTTATAAGCCTATGTAGGGTGGTCAGTGAATGGAAACCCCCCTTATGGAGAAACACACAGTAATAAAAATTGACAGGCACTCTAACTCCTCTTTAATCTATCATCCCTTTGGATGGCACCTAATAAGTAAGTACACCATTTGTTATTAGGCAAATTGCATCACAGGGTTTGAAGTCACTTTCTCCAGGGTTTTGTATTTTCCTTCCCCGTAATATAACTATCCTATATGGGATCACCATATATACATTGTGATTTTGGGGATGTTAATCCAAAGGTATAGAGGTTGTTAGTGAGTCCATGCTAACCAGGAAGTGCATTTTAGGGCCTGATGGCATAATTTATTTAAAAAAAAAAGATCAAAGTTTATTACATCAGGATTTCCCAGGCAGGGGTTTCCACCACAGCATCAGGGGTTGCAGGGGTCACAATTGTGACCCCGCCATAGCTCCAAGGGGCCCGTGGCTCCACTCCCTGCTGTCATATTACATTTCCCCCACAAAATTCCAGAGCTAGAGTCCAGTTCTTATCCACCATATATTTCCCAGGGCCCCAGCCAAGCTCTATAGTCCTTTAATCAGCTTCCAGTCATTTGCCTTCTCCTTTGTCCACACCCCTCCTCCGCTCTAATTGGCTGGGGAGAGGCCATGTGTGCCCAAGTCTCCTGAACAGAGGAACAGAGTGGAGGACTGACTCTGAGGGCATGTCATTACAAGGATGGAGGGGGTGAGGTCATGTCATTACTAGGATGGGGGGGGCGAAGTCATGTCATTATTAGAATGGGGTGGCGAGGTCATGTCGTTACTAGGATGGAGGGGAGAGGTCATGTCATTACTAGTATGGAGGGCAGACGAGGTCATGTCATTATTAGCATGGAGGTGAGGGGGTGATGTCATGTCATTACTAGGATGGTTTTTACAAAATCTTTTGAATTACCCTCTCAATATGTAGATTCTTTAGACATTTGGAGTATCTTGGCAGATAATGGAAATACAGTATCTTGGTGTGCAGTGGACGTGGAAAGTGGTAGTGGGGGGGCCCCAGGTCAACTTCGGGGCCGACAGGCTTCAAACTACGCCTCTGATTTCCACACTCACTTCACACACACAAAAATTAATGATGCTTAGTCTTTTTGGCTCACTCCTGCAGCACTGCTGCTTAGGCTTTAGACTCAGGCCTCAGGTAGGATTCCTCAGTACCTCTGTGTTTGCATGCCCCTCTCTCAGCTCTCCCAGCTCTCTTTGCACTCTTGATCCTCTCAAACCTCAGGGTTTTCTCAGTCCTCAATAAAACCCCAATAAGACCTGGACACTGAGTTGGAGGCTTTTTTTTCCTCTTAAAGGTCTTTGAAGCCTCCAAACTTTGGAGTTCAATCCAGAAATGACAAAACCCAGAGAAAACATAAAAACAGCTTTCTCCACTCAATGACAAATGCTATGTCTAGCTGTTTTCTATACAGACACATGACATTTCAGTTCAGCAAAATAAATAATGGCTAGAAGGCTTCCTCAGGCCACGTTCCGTGATCCCAGACATGAAAAGGGAACAGGTATCTAAATAACACCTAAAAGTAGGGAAAAGCTCAGTGAACCTAAATTCAGATTGAACACTGGCTGTTTGGACTTTCTTCAGAATATCAAGGGCATTCGGCCTGGACGGACATGATATCTTCTGGCAAAGGATGCAGTGAGTGGTTGCTCCTGCCACGTCCTTAACATTCACTTACTTTGCTGGGAATACCCAGGCCATGTAAGCAAATAGGTGGGGAATGGAGTGAGTTACATCATTGCCAAAATATGGCCATATGGCCATATTAGCCAATAATATTGCCAAATATATCCATATTTGTGTAATGATGTCACCACTATCCTCACCACTTCCTTTTTGTCACTGATGACAGCTGTGGGAGCTGTCATTTGGCTTTGTGTAGCAGTGGGTCATCTTTTTTTTTGTTTCTGGCAAGTCGGCGGGCAGTGGGCATCATGATTGTTGATGGATTTACAATGAGGGACTTTTTTTTTTAAATAAAGGACTTGTCAAATGTTTGGGTGTATTTATTTATATACCCCATACTCGTTACATACTTATATATTTAGTCTGGCTAAAAAAAGACAAAAGTCCGTCCAGTTCAACCATAAAAAACAAACAAAAAAAAAAAATTGATCCAGAGAAAGGCAAAAAACACAGCAACGCCTAATCCAATTTGCTCCTGCAGGGGAAAAAATTCCTTCCTGATAACCCGAGAGGCAATCGGATATACCCTGGATCAACTATACCTATAAATGTTAGTATCCAGTTATATTCTGTTTATCTAGGAAAGAATCCAGGATTTTTTTAACCGCTTCCCAACTACCCTATAGCAGATATACTGTTACAGGGCGGCACGGGTGCGCAAAATCATGTATATACGTAATTTTGCATTTCCAGGTAGGGGGCACTCACGCACTACCCGCGATGCCATTCGCGGCCGCAGCTGTCAATCACCGAGTCTTAGTTGGTGATTACTCGCCGGCGCCTGGTGATTGCCGAGCGCCTCCAATTGGGAGGAGAACTGTATGTAAACAATATAGTTCTCCTCCCTGCAGCTCATGCAGTGTGTTTACAGTGAAGCACAGACACAAGTAAAACAGCACTCAGTTAACCCTTTGATCGCCCCTCATGTTAACCCCTTCCTGCCCAATGTCATTAGTACAGTGTCTCTGCTTATTTTTTTAGCACTGATCATTGTATTGGTGTCACTGGGGATGTCAGTGACACCAAGTCCGTTCCCGCCAATGTCAGAATGCCTGCCGCAATCCTGCAGTTCCGCTATAAACAAAAAAAATTCCCAGTATCTATACCGCCATTTTTAAACGATAAAACTTTCACGTAAACCATTTAATTTACACGTATTGGGATTTTTTTTTTGTAGCAAAGACATGCAAAGAAATACATTTTGGCCTAAATGTATGATGAAATTTTATTTTTAAAATTTTTTTTACTGAACATGTTTAATAGCAAAAAGTCAAAAATATTGTTTTTTCTCACTTTGTGGGAAAAAAAGGATGTAAATTTAATGTGGGTGCAGCGTTGCTGACTGTGCAATTGTCAGTAAAAGTAACGCAGCACTGTAACGCAAAAAATGGCCTGGTCGGGAAGGGGGGTAAATCCTCAAGAGGGCAAGTGGTTAAAGGAATCCACTGAGCTGGCCAGAACCAACTCTTGATGGAGTCTATTCCACATTTTCAAAGCTTTCTTACTGTGAAGAAACCTTTCTGTATTTGGAGATTAAATCAATTTTCCTTCAGATGTAAGAAGTGCCCCCTTTTCCTCTGTGATGACCTCAGGGTGAATACCTCTACACCGAGTTCACTATACGCACCACTGATGTATTTTATGTTGATCATATCCCCCGTTAATCTCCTTTTCTCAAGAAAGAATAAATTCAGTTCCTTTAATCTTTCCTGATAGATGAGCACCTCCATGCTTCATATCAGTTTGGTTGCCCCTTCTGTACTTCCTCCAGTTCCCCAATATTCTTTTTGTGAATTGGTTTCCAAAACTGAACTGCATATTCCAGATGAGGTGTTACTAATGATTTGTACAGGGGTAATATGATATCTCTCTCTCTGGAGTCTATACCTATTTTAATACAAGAGAGGATTTTGCTTGCCTTAGAAACCGCAGCTTGGTATTACATGCCATTGTTAAGCTTATGATCTACCAGAACTCCCAGATCCTTCTCCACCATTGATTCCACCAGTTAAACTCCCCCTAGTATGTACGATGCATGCATAAAAATGAGAAACAATCGCTTTAAATTGACAGAGCTCAATTCTTTAGGGACTGTGGGTGTATGCCATCCAGTCCACGTTTTTTATTCACCTTTATTCTGTCTAAATATTTTTGGATCATATCAATTGTGAGCCAATGTGGATCATCTGGGGTGTGTCAATACCATGCCCATTATGGACAAGAGCTCCCCTATGCTCCTTTGTATACACAGAGCTGAAGAAGGTGTTTAATAAATTTGCCTTCTCTTTGTCCCCAGTCACCCACTCTAGATTATTTTGTAAAGGGCCTACATGCTGGAACCTGACCCTTTTACTATTAATATATTTTAAGAATTTTTGGGGGTTGGTCCTGCTATCTTTTGCAATCTGTTGTTCGTTTTCAATTTTTGCGGCCTTGATTTATTTTTTACATATTCTGTTATATTCTTTGTAATGTTTAAACGATGATAGCATTCCTTAATTTTTATATTTTATAAAAGCTCTTTTCTTATTATTTATAGCTTTTTTAACTTTGGCCGTAAGCCACATAGGTTTTATTTTTACTCTTTTAAACTTGTTGCCCATGGGAATATATTTTGCAGTGTGTTCACATACAGTCTTTTTGAAGAACTCCCATTTCTATGTTGTGTCCATCGATGCCAATATTCCCTCCCAGTCTAAGTCTTGGAGAGCAACTCTCAGCCTTTCAAAAGTAGCTCTTATTTTTCCCATGTGTGCTTGTTGTTTACATCTAACAATAAATGAAATCATGCTATGGTCACGGCTACCCAGATGCTCTTTTATATGGACATTAGTAATAAGCTCTGCATGGTTTGAGATTACCAGGTCCAGCAGAGCATCATCCTAGTTGGGGCCTCTATGAACTGTACCATAAAATTGTCCTATAGTAGGTTTATACATTTTTACCCTTTAACTGTTCCTGCAGTACCATTACTCCAGTCAATTTCCAGGTAGTTAAAATCCCCCATTATTATCACTGTAATAGCCATTGCAGCCCTTTCGATCTGTGTGAAGAGCTGAGTTTCCACCCCTTCATTAACACTGGGTGGCCTATAACAAACTCCATTGATTACCTTTGTGGTACTCATCAACATATTCAGTTCCACCCATAATTCTTTAGCCTTATCACACTCTCCATGAACTAGGTCCTCTTTCACACTTGCTCTGAGATCACTTCTCACATAGAGACAGACACCACCACCTTTCTTTTTACCTTGTCTCTCCGAAAGAGAACATCACCAGAAATATTAATGGCCCAGTCATGTGAAGAATTAAACTAAGATTCAGCAATAGCAATTAAATCATAGTTTTCTTCATGCACCAAAGCTTCCAACTCACCTGTTTTGCTTGACAGAGTTCTGGCATTGGTGAACAAACACTTTAATTCATTGACACCTTTTGCACACGTATTTTGCATGTTTTTTATTTTCATACAATTTTCATTTAAAAAAAGTCCCTGACCCTTTCCAAAAATGCAGCAGTTCAAAAAAGCATAGATGTGACCATGTCCCATAGAAACCATGTTAAATGGACTGTAGTGCGTTTCTGCAAAAAGCAAAAAACACTAAAAATTGCATTGGCGTGAACCAGGCTTAAACAAGAGTTCTCAATGCCATTTAAAAAAAAAATTATAAAAAAGAACCCCCCCCCCACAATATTACTCTAGTGGTCTTAGGCTAATATACTATATATATATATATATATATATATATATATATATACACACACATATATATATATATAATTTTTTTTTTTTAAATGGCCTTCGTTTTGCTTGCCAACCTTAAGAATCAATTTCTTTTAAAAACCTTCTTTTTTTTCAGAAACTTATTACACACTTTAGAGATATATTATATACCTTCAACGACATAAGAAGAAAAATTACAGGTGAGAAAGCAGACCATTTTTCTATCAGCTCAGAATGATGCTGTGTACTAGTCACAAGGGAACAGTAAAAATTACACTCTAACAGCAACAGGGCAGAAGCCCAGAAAGCCACAGTAGTACAAGTGGCACAGCCAGGCAGCACTCTAATAAATCAAGATAATTCTCTGCCTGCCTTGAACTTAGACCCAACTACAATTCACTGCTACAACAGAGAAAAAAAAGGTCTGCTTGTGGAATTCAGCTATTCTGAGAAGGGGGCATGATTAGTCACTGGTCAGATTGAGCCTCGATTGCATCTAAATGGTCCACTTTCTGAACCATTTATCTTCTTCTCAGACCATTTTCATTACACCTAAAACTGATGCTGAGCTACCAGCTGTAAGATGCAGGCTGGAGAAAATTAATATCCTCATTTTTTTCTTTTTTTTCCTGGAGTCTGCAGGACTGCTGCATATGTGAGCAGAGCATTTATCCCTGTTTTGTTACTATTTGCATCCCAGCATCCCTGGCAGTCTTTCAATTTTCTCAAGTCTCTTAGCCTTTGCCCCCTGTTTCTTTTTTGCTACACAAACAATCCATCCTGTGCATTTAAAATTCTCTGAGCGCCCTGACATCAGAATACAGCCAGAGAACAGGGAGCAGTTTACACTGGAAGCAAAAAGGGCTTTATTAATTCCTCTGTCCTGCTTTTTATATAAAATATAGGGATCTTGAGATTACTGCTGGGTCCCTTAAAGACCATTCAGAGCACTGCAATTTTAAAAATGAGACCTTTATTAATACCTTCTTAGTCATCTGACTACAGGGAGGGCAGGAAAGGTCTGGCTGTGATAGAAGATAGCCTCTTAGCAGAGCTCAGTCACATGACTGATAATTGATGAACAGCTTATTGAGCTGCTGGTAGCTGCTGAGATATATGCTGATATGATTAAAATAACACACAATGAAATTACAATGTATTAATGAAGCCTAGCCGCTGTCAGAAATTAATCAGAATTAGCGGGACTATTTTTCTGCGCAGGCATAGTTTTGATAGGGCTGATTAAAGATCTGGCTATCTAGGAAAGCTCATTATCGCATTAATTAGGAAGCAATAAGCACCAAACTGAGTTGTTTTGGCAGACTTGTAAGTTGTGCCACATATTTGGCACAATGATTATTAATGATCCTTACCTTTGGGCTAATACTTCTAAAAGCCCTGTATGTGATCATAAAGAGTTTGCTAAAATAAATTGTTTATATATTTATATATATATATATATATATATATATATAAAATACAACTTTTTTTAAATTACATACTCTTAAAATAGAAATAAACCCTTTTCAGAGTTTTTTTTGCGTTGTTGGAATTTAGCCAAAGGTGATGGCTTTGTTTTTTTTTAAACTAAATGGAATATCTACTTTTTTTAAGCTATTTCTTGCAATTCACCTGCATTCTACCTGTGTGTGCACCTCCTCAGCTGTTATGCACTTTTCCTAACTTAAAAATCTGAATGTGCCAAGGAACCGCATGTCAGCCTATAGTCCTAGCAGTAGCACACTTACAAAGGTGACAATGACACACAGACTGGCAGAATTGTCACCCTGAAACAGGAAGTGAATGCAGTTGTGGAGAGAATACTTAAGTTTAAAAAAAAAAAAAAAAAAATTAGAAAACCTGCAGAGGAAAAAAAAACAATGTATTAAACATGGAGGATAAACTAGTATATATTCCTTTTTTGTTTTTGAATTTAGATACACAAGTGTCAAGCAATTTTTTTGGTTTGAACACTTAATCTGAAATGAGTTATGGCTGAAGTTTATTTTTATTTCCTCTTGAAGATGTATATATGATAAAGATAGTGGTACAGTCATTTGTAGTCATTAACACCTGTAATATTAGGTAAAATGAGCTCTCTTGATAATAATTAAAAGACAATTTAAAAAAATCATCCAAAATGTATACCTTTTTGTTTAATGGCCTTGTGCACTCATTAAAAACAAAGTAATTATAATTCTATTTTTGAACAGTTTTCTACTTTGTGATTGTTTAACTGACCCTTTTTGGTAAACTGTTAAATTTGAAACATCATGTTGCAAAACAATAAATGTTTAAATTGCAAAGGGATACCAATGAACAAGTACAATTTGTTATTAAATTATATAACACCACATGGATTGTTTTGTTCTCAGAAATAGCCATTGTACTACTCCTTATATCTACAAGTCAAAGCATGGCATTAGAACCTGAACCAGTGGAGGGGCCAATCAATGGCGCTGTGAGCAGTGTGCAGACTGATCTCTGGATGCCTGCTGAGCTCCACATGTTATAGTCCCGGAGCCTTTCCAGACCCCACCTGAACCTGTCTGAGGCTTTCCATGCCCCTGTGTCTGTGGACATAGTGGATGAAGGTCCGGTCTGGTGGCTGGGTGCTTTCTTGGCAGCCGGTGTGGCAGGATCATCAGGCAGTGCTGGCGGTGTGTGGATCCTGTGAGGGGCTGGAGGAGACTGAGAGCCAGACGCCGGGAAGTCCTGTGGCTCTGGCTTGAGGCTTGAGGAGGCAGTGACAGCTGGCGAAGGAGGACACATGAGAAGGAACGACCCCAGGGGTGCCCTTGGAACTGCCCATGAGGAGAGGGATACTGAACCTGGAGACAATGTGAGAAAATTTCAAGGAAAGGGGAATAGGCTTGCAGTGCAGAGGGAGAGTGGAGCTCCATGGGTCCCTCATCCTTTGGTAATGAATTACTGTAAATTCATGTTTATTTAGTATGACGGGCTGTTCCCCAGGAACTATCTCCAGAGAACTAAGACTCCTGATATGGAATAGACTCTTTGGACTGCACAGGCTGAAGAACCAAGACTGGGAGAGCGGATTAAAAGAAGGATCAATCAGAGACTGAATAGAGATGGAATAGCAGCGCACAAGTGGTACGTAAGTGGAGTTTGAGTTGCCGCAGGCAAAACTCAGGAACTGTTTCTCTTGAGTAAATGGTACTTACAGTCCACTGTGTAGAATGAGAAGATTTTGACTGATGGGTTTGAAAGTCTGGGAGGTCAGAGGTTCCTTTTCTGTTTATTAAATACAAGGGGACTTTTTTGGGACTATTAACAGAAGGAAAGAGGGCTGTACTGGGAGCTGCACCTCCGAAATACAGAATCAGAGGGAAAAGAATTGTAAGAGTCCCGGGAATGAAGAGTAGATCAACTAAAAGGGGGGGCCCTAAAATCCCCCAGTCAAGTGTGAACGCTAACACCATAAAAAAGTATTTTCACCCACAGGAAATAAGCCCTGAGATCCAAACTCGGGAGGACCATTTTGAAAGATCAAAAAAATATGATGGAGGTCAATCCAGATTTTCATTAGGGACATTAGAGGAGACTCAATGTAAAGAACTTACAAACAGGGAAAGTGTAGGAGAACAAGGAATTATGATCAGCATGGAATCATGTCACAAACACTCCTAAAAAAAAGGCTGGCAAAAATCTTTGCGAAATTAGAGCTGTCTATGAAAAATGAGATTGGGACACTTCACACTGACCTGGGTCAGATATTAACTCGAATTGAAGAAATTGAAGTGAATGCGGAGGGACATGCACAACAAATGAACTAATTGTAATTCCAGATGGAGGAGATGTGGAAATAACATAGAAAGTTTCTATTTTTGTTAGAAGATCAAGAGAATAGTAATAGAAGAAAAAACCTAAGGATTAGAGGTCTTCCAGGAGAAATGGGACAGGAAGGAGATTTACAGGAGAAAATGAAGAGAATCTGCAATCCAATTATGGGAAAAACAGTAACAGAGAAATTGAAAATTGAAAGAGTGTATAGGGTTAGACAACCAAAAGGAGTACCGGTAGACAGCCCCAGAGATGTGATTGTCCGATTTCACCATTACAGAGATATTGAGCTAATATGGAAAAGGTTGAGACCGTACCAAAATAAAATATGAAGAAACAACCCTAAATATTTTCACTGATATCTCCCCAGAGACATTGGCTAGAAGGAGATCTCTGACACCACTGCTGGAACATATGAAAGAGAAAAAAGTCTGATATAACTGAGGCTTTTCTGCATGCCTAATTGGATGGAAAGATGGAAGATTGGAGAGGTTGAGATTTCCAGAAGAATTTAATGACTTCTTTGAGAAATTAGACTTACAAAAAATGGACCTTGAAAGATGGTCAGAGGGGTTTAGAGAAAGAGGTGGGCAGGGCTCGGGAGGTTGGCACGGAGTACTTAGGGAAAAAAAAGTAGGGAGACATCCCGTGCGAGCGGGGGGGGGGGGGGGGCATGAGGAAAATTGGAATAAGTGTGTGTTGTTCTTTTTTTTCCCTTCCATTTCTCCTCCCCTTGGCGCTCGCCAGCCAGGTCATGGTCCCCATACTCCCCACATCTCTTTCCCCCGAGACGTGTCATGGGGAGAGGAGATGGAGGGGTTGTGGAGATAGTAGTGGAGAGGGCGAGGCAGTCCGAGGGTTAGGTATGCTGCCAGTCCCAACCTGGGGATGACATCAACCCAGAGGATGGGAGGGCACACACGGTTTCAGCTTCACCCCAAGATAGGAATCACTAGTGGGCAGTTACCATGTCAGATTCCAAGTCGAAATGTAGGTTGGGTGAGTGGGAGGGGTGGTGTGGGAGGATAGATGAAGGGGAGGAGGGGGGGATAGGGGGAATGGTAGAAGGGGAGGAAGGGAGAAATGCCACTTTACAAATTGTCTGTATCTGTCTTTTCTCTTTCTCCCTTTGGGTGATAGTAACTGTAGTAGGGCAGGAAAATTAGAGTAGTAATGAATGATATGAAGTGTATGACTTAGAACGTGAAAGGGTTGAACTCCCCTACCAAAAGATATAAGATACTTAGGGAAATCTACCAACATTCTATAGATGTAGTATTTCTCAAAGAGACACATCTAACTCACGATACAAATGTGAAGATAAACTCGAAGCTTTACGTAACATGGTACTATGCAGACTCCCCAGTTTAAAGCGCTAAAGGGGTTGCGATTGGTCTGTCAAGGAATGTGAGTTTTATATTGGAAGAAAAAAAGGAGGACCCAGAGGGTTCTATTCCTGAAGGGGAAACTACAAGGAGCTGAATATACATTGGCTAATATTTATTGTCCTAATAAAAATCCAGCAGCAATCTTGATGGGATTGCTAAGAGAGCTTGCTGAATTTAAAAAGGGGAACCTGGTTGTGGCTGGAGACTTAAATCTGTGTGTGGATCCTCAGTTGGATGCGTCTTCATGTACGAGGAGAGAGGGGGAGAAGAATTTAAAATCACTAAAAAAAGTACTTTATCAAGGGCAACTTATTGACACCTGGAGAGTTAAGCATCCAAGAGAAAAAGATTACATTCTTCGCTCCCATGCATGGACCGTATTCTAGATTTGACTATATAATGATTGCACATAGACAACTGGAGTCATTGGTTAGTGCCAATATAAAGGTTATATCTATATCAGATCACGCTCCCGTCGCAATGAGGCTCCGGGTAAGTGGGGACCAAGATAAATTACCATGTTGGAGATTAAATGAGATGCTTATTCAAGATCTCGAGTTAGAAAAAAGATTAGGGGAAGAGATAGGGCAATTCTTTGAGCTTAATGAGACAGAAGATGTATCAGCAGCCACAGTCTGGGAGACTCATAAAGCCTATGTTAGAGGAATACTTAGTTCAATGGGAGAAGAAGAAAAGAAAGAACGAGAGAAAAAAGTAAGGGTTGTGGCCATAAATTAGAATGGTTGCATAAAAAGAAGACAGGTATGGATGTGTATCAGAAGGTAGTTATAAAAAGGGAAGAACTCAAGGATCTTATGGAACAAGAGTCGAAAAGGGTATTTATTGGGACCTTAAAAGAAAGATATCGGTGGGGGAATAGACATGGAAAATTTTTGATTAGGAAATTAATGGAAAAGAAATAAAAACATTTTATAGAAAAAATTAAGAATGATAATGGAGAAATGGTATACTCCTCCCTCGGTATAGCTAAAAGGGTTCCAAATATATTATAGTCAGCTTTATAAAGTAAGCTCTGGAGACCCCCCCCCAAAAAAAGATGAGGAAATAAGGGAAAAGAGGCTAGAGTATTTAAATGAGGTGGAATTGCCAAGAATAACGAGAGAAAAATTAGAAGCTCTAGAGAGACCTAATACTATAGAGGAAATTACAGTAATATGGCATTGAAAAATACAGCTAAAGGAAAGAGCCTGGGACCGGATGGATATATGATGGGTTATTATAAAATTTTTTGTGATTTTCTGGTTCCTAAAATGTGTAGCTATATGAACGCAATAGGAGAAGGGCTGGAAATGAGAGAGGAATCACTGCAGGCCCATATAACGATCATACTTAAAGAAGGGAAAGGCACAGTGTGCCAGCTATAGGTCAATATCCCTATTAAATGTCGATACTAAATTGTACGCTAAAGTGTTGGCAACCAGACTAAAAGATCTGATGCCGGAGTGGATACATCTGGATCAGGTGGGATTCATCCCTGGAAGAGAAGGTAGAGATAATGATCTGAGATCATTTTTCCTCTTACAAAAGGTAAAAAGAGAGAAATTGCCGGCCTTACTCCTGTCAATAGATGCTGAGAAGTCTTTTGATAGGGTTAATTGGGGTTTTATGATGAATACACTAGAGATACACTAGAGAATCTGGATCTGGGGCCTAAAATTCTGAAGGCTGCCTCCGCTACACTCTCTTTGGACAAATTTCGGAGACAGGAGCAGGGCCCACCAGAGCAAGATGGCGCCCCTCTGCCTCAGACTCTGCTACTGCTGACACAGTGAGGGTGCTTGAGGCTATATCCTCGTGCCAGGTGACACTAACGACAAAAATAGAGGAGGTGAAGTCAGAAATATCTCTTATAAGATATGCACAAACTCCGCAACCAAGTCACTGAGACTGAGGCCTGTATCAGTCAAGCGGAGGATACTCTCAACCCTTTATGTCACACCTCTGAGGCCTTGCAGCGTCAGTTGCAACAGCTAGCTCAGAAACAGGACAACCTGGAGAACCGGCCCACGACAATGTAACCTCCGCTTTATTGGCCTCCAGGAGGGCTCAGATGGCCGGGACCCGGTCACGTTCCTGGAAAACCTGCTCATTACTACTTTTAACAGGGAGGCCTTCTCATCCACCTTGGTAGTGGAACGAGCGCATCGCATGTCAGCCCACCAGCCCCCGGAGTGTGCACCTCCTTGAACCTTCATTCCAAGACTTCTTAATTTTAAGAACCGCGACACTGTACTACGTCTGACTAGAGACAGAGGCAACATCTCCTACCAGAACATAAGAATATCGGTGTTCCCTGACTTCTCAGCTGAAATTCAAAAGCACCGATCCCGCTTCATGGATCTCAAACGGTGCCTTTGCACTAAACACTTGAAGTATGCCATGCTTTTCCCTGCCTGCCTTTGGGTGGTGGGCGAAGATCAGGTGCACTTTTTCGAGCATCCGGAGAGGGCCTCAACCTGACTCAACCAACAGGATGGACATCGCAGTCGCCCCACTTGACCCCGTTACTATTTCACGGAGTTCGTGAGTATGCCTCCCCCAATACTGAGGGGTCCAATGGGGACTCTGATTCTCCCATTTGAAATTGGATGCAACTTTCTCCTGGGAGGAAAACCTCCTTCTCCATATGGGGGGCCTATTTTCCTGGACTTTGTACCATTGAGCAGACACTCTTACATTTAACCAACTCTCCTACAACTTACCTTAAGTTGACATTTGCATCTCGTGCTCTACTGCCCACACATCTCTCCAGCGAGAGTTCATCCCCTTAGGACTGTGTTTTATGATAGTTTGTTATGGGATAGATGCCCCCATCAAGTTAGGGAGGAGGAGGGCAGGGTGGGAGTTAGGGGAAATGTTTTGGTTTGTCCTTATGTTTGTTATAGTTTGCATTTATCAGAACTGTTGGTACAATGTAATATGTCATGCACTTGCACTATATATACCTCTCTATGCTCAGGATTTTCTTAATGTTTCAGCCATGGGGATTCTGCTACAGGCCACCCACTGATCCATGATACACAACACCTCATGGCTAAATGGAATATCCGTGATAAACTCAAGCAATCATCCATATTCAACTGCCTTAAAGCTTACCGGGCAGACATAGTAGTGTTGGTCGAAACACATGTCACAGGGCAACACCAACTGGCTTTAAAGCGCCCATGGATAGGCTGGGCATACCATGCCACACACACTTAGTATTCACGTGGAGTGTCTGTGCTGGTGACTAAAATGGTGCAATTTTAATTGATCTCAATTAGCATTGACTCCCTTGGCAGATACATTTTCATGCATGTGACCTTGTATGGTCGTCCCTATTTAATCCCGTATAATTCCGTGGTGGTCAGTGAGGGTTTTCTTTTCATGGCTCAACACCCAATGGTACACTCCTTGACAGAACCCCCCTACCTCGACGACGACCAGACTTAGCCGTTTGTTCACTGATTTTGCTCTGACAGAAACCTGGCATTATAGATACCACCACACACAGATGTTCTCTTGTTTTTTGGTGATTCATTCCACCATGTCCCGTATAGATCTCATACCGATGTCCTCAATTTTGCTACCTCTATTGGAAGATGCAGGTCTCCACTTGAGAATATTATCTGACCATGGCCCATGCTAGGCCACTCTTCGTTTAGCCCCACAAGCACCACCACCCTCATGGCGGTTGCACCCCTTTTTGCTATCTGCTCTAACAGACCACAAGGACATCCATCGGGATTGACAATACTACTTGAATGCCAATCGCAACATGGCATTGGTGGGAACAGTGTGGAACTCATTTAAATTACATGCCGATATGGTGCTATCAACATGTATCATCAATAGACTGAAAGCTTCTTCTAACCTCACTTTACAACAGGCCACCGACCATCTGACTTCCTTGACTAATACTTTCCATGCTGACCCTTCCCCTTCAAACTCTTTTGCGTTATGCTCTCACACTCGTCTCATTGACCAACTACACTTTGTAAAAGCCAAGCAACAACTCTGTTTTACCCAACAGCATATTTTTTAACAGGGGGAGCTGGTAAGCTCTTGGCCTGCTTGGCTCATCAGAATTTAAGACCACCAGTGGTCATAACACTTGCGAACTCTAGAGGAACCTGTATCACTGACCCAATGCTGACTGCCGTGGAATTTTGTAGGTACTATAAATCCTTACACTCTTCTCAGGTGATAGTCACAACTCAGGAAACCGGTTTATTTTTGCAAAATATATCTCTCCCACTGTTGTCTGTATCCCAGAGGAATGACCTTGAGGCCCCTATCTCTGTGGACTAGATCCCCACGGCTATCTCCACCCTTGCCCCAGCAAAGTATCTCAGCCGAGATGGACTCCCACTGGATTTCTGTTCTACCTACTCAGAGGTTCTGATTCCGGAACTACTGCACCTCTATGAAAGTATTTTTACAGAGGGTGCCCTGCTGGATTCTATGCATGAAGCCCTAATAATAGTGATCCCTAAACCCCTCCCATCCAGAATCATATCGCCCTATTTTCCTTTTACAGGTAAATATTAAGATCTTGGCTAAAATTTTGGCTTTACATCTCAATCAAGTTATTCTATCTTTAATACCCCCCGATCAAATGGGATTTATGCCTGGGAAAAAACTGCTATGAATAGTCATTGTTTATTCATGAATATACAAGCCTCCCATGATGAAGTCGGTACTAGGGCAGTGGTGACCCTCGACGCTGTGAAAGCGTTTGACTCAGTAGAGTGGAGCTATCTCTGGAAGTGTCTGGAGGGGTTTTGTTTTGTATATAATTTCATTAAATTGGTGCAATTGCTGTATTATTCCCCTGTTGCCAGGGTGGCCGAGAACAGGTGGACAGCAGACATTTTTCCCTTGGGCCGTGGGACCCGTCAGGGTTGTCCCCTGTCCCCCTTATTGTACGCGCTTGTGGCAGAACCCCTGGCCACTCTGCTCAAACAACACCCTAATATTAGGGGCCTCTGAGTTGGCTCCTTGGTGGAATGCGTTGGAATGTATGCAGATAATATGCTTCTTTACCTGGCTAAAACAGGCCCCTCTCTAAGTACCACTTTACAGGTCATCGACAAGTTTGGAACACACTCTGGGCTGCGTGTCCATTGGAGTAAGTCACAGATCCTTCCCCTAGACACCTGAGTTTCTACTATCCAATATTTGGGAGTTTCTGTTAGCAGGGAGCTCCAAAATTACCCCATGCTCAATATCGATTCACTATTTACTATCCTTACGCATCCAATCATGGGCAAGACTCCTACTGGGGGGTAATGGGAAGAATCAACCTAGTTAAAATGATCCTTCTGCTTAAATTCCTTTATATACTCTGGCATTCCTCATTACCGTTACCCCTGAAAACCTTCAAAACATTGGAAGGAATTCTTACGAGTTAATTTGGGGATTGGGCAGACACAAGCTCTCCTGGCTCAAACTCAAGAATCCCACTACGATGGGGGGCCCTTCCAGACTTTCATTCATACTATATGGCGGCACAGCTTTCCCATTTTTTTCACCTAACTAAATCGGAGACTGACCGTTCGTTACCAGGCTCTGGTGTGTGGGCAGGCCGGTCTAACCTTGTTTTCCCCCCTACAGGTGATGTTGCAGAACAGCGGGCTCACAACACAATAGCACATCACCACAAACGTATCTGGGAGCTAGCTCTTTGTTGTGTGAATGCCCCCTCTTATCACTCATATGTTCCCTTTTGGCTCAACCCTAGGCTGCCTGAACTTCTCACTATCCCTAACCCTGAGATCTGGTCTTCTAGGGGAATCATATATCTCCAACAGGTGGTTGTGCCCACTGGGCCCAAGCCATTCCAAACCTTAAAAGAGGAATTTGATCTCCCTAACCATATGCTATTTAGATATTTACAGCTCTGCCACACCTTGAGGACCCAATTTCTAGAGCCAGCTCCTCTACTTCAAGCCCTAACATTGGTAGATGTAGTGCTTGGGTCCAAACCTACCAAGCTGATTTTGGTTTTATACACTGCTCTGCGCACTCCCACAATAACTAACATAGCGGAGGGGGCCAAATCCCAATGGGAACCAGATATTGGGCCATTGAAAACAAAGATCTGGGATGAGATATTGGAGGGCATCAAGCTGGCTTCACCAAGACTCCCCGACAGACTTACTCAGCTCTATATACTACATCGAGCATATCTTTATCCCACATTGGGTCTCTAGATTTCATCCCGAGCATAGCCCTCTTTGCCCTCGATTCCTCAGGGATCCTGACACCTTTTTCCACCTCATATGGTCCTGTCCAGTTATTCAGATGTATTGGGAACAAATCAAGTTCCTCCATGATCACATGGGCTCACCTCTACAATTAGATCCCAGAGTGAGTCTTCTTGGTCTTCTCCCAGATCTGCCCAAGGACAGATTCCTCGTTACACTCTTATGTGAATCCCTATTCAGTGCCAAAAACTAGTTGCATGCCACAGGATGCAGACAACTGTCCCTACCCTCCAGGCATGGTTGATTGAAGTTAACTCAGCTCTTCCATATAAGACACTTATCTATATCCACAGAGGATGCCCCATGAAGTGCAACAAAATATGGGATAGATGGCTTGCTACGCCTGCCACCTATGCAACCTGATGTAAAGGCAATATTCGTGGTTGGGATTCCCCGCCTCCACTCCCTCACTGAATTTTGTAATACTCTACCCCCAGACACTTAATATTAGTGCACTTTGCTATGATTTTTTATCTATGTTATGTTTGCTGTCTAATCTGTTGTCATTCCACATGTTTTCTGGAAATGCTCCTTGTTACAAAAAATGTAATTTCCTATTGCCGCAGCATGTGTTATTGACATACCACGTTCTTTCCCTCTTTTTCTTTGTACCCGCTGTTCATACCAATAAAGTTCTTTTAATGTTGAATGAACAAGCTGAATTTAGAAGCTGATTGGCTACCATGCACAGCTGTACCAGATTCTGTGTGCACCAGTCTTAGTAAATCCCCTCCATTGCTACTGAGTATGGGTGGTGGGTATATTGCATACAAAGTGCTTCATATTTAGTGGATAAAAACTTTTTTAGTCATGAACTCAATAAAGAATTAAATTAAAAATATGCACAAAGCACTATAAATTACATTTAAGGAATGATGTACTGTGTTGGTTTATGAAAAATGTAAGTTATAAAACAAGTGTGGGTCTCAACTCTAAACTGATGCATATAATTTAAACACTTGTGTGTGTTGTGATGCACATTACTCCAGCTCCAGCCATTTACTCTATATTTCTTTTAGGTTGATTTCCTCGCTACCACTTTTTTCTATTTGAAGATTGTCAGACAAAATTACAAGCAAGGGAGAATCTCTACACCAGGAACACAGCAACAAAAACATTTTTAGTTGAGTAGAGAAGGGTTGAAATCTACTGTATGTCAGGATTTTAAGGAATATATTCTGGTGGGGAAGAGTGTTGAATTTATAATAGATGTGGGTGTGGGTTGATATGCAGCTCTCTAATCTTTCAGGACCCTCTGGTCCTTCAAAAAATAATGAAATAATAATTGTGCAGTGAGGAAGAGAGGCTACAAATCATCTATTCCAGCTGTTATAATCCTTGCTGCTCAAATCAGCCCAAAATTCAGCTCAAAAACATTAAAGCCCTGATGATGGGGGCCTCTAAAACCCAAAACACACTGATCAATTTTTGCTGAAAGCAGCAAAGACTAACATTTATTCTGGACACACACCTGTGGATTGGCACTCTCATTTTATGATCATATGCTGTTCGGATGACAGGTTATCCAAAGGACCCGAAGTGATAGGAAAAATCTTTAGGGGGTACTTGGTAGCAATAAAAAAAAGACAAAAAACTCTAGCCCTTCTCTCTAGAAAAAGAACTAAAAAGAAAAAAAAAAGTTTGGGCTAGAGCTGGGCTTCAACAACAAAAGCTTTTCTCAGCAAAACATTGAGGGTAGCTCTGTCGCACTGGGGAAAAAAACAAACTTAGATCTCCAGCTGCCAGGTGCAAATAATCCATCTAAAATATGTATATACAGAAATGTATATTTACACTCATCTCATGTACAGTGCTCAGCATACATGAGTACACCCCAACAGATTTGTCAGAAAAACTTTCCTTTCCTTTCAGAATCATTCTTCTATGGGACACTATACTACAAAATAGTCCAACAAATGTGAGCCATTGATTGCAAACAAGATTTGGTAATTTACACACACAAAAAAGTATTTTTCCTAACAAATTCATTCAAAACCATGTTACAAAAATGAATACACCCCAATAAAAGTCTTAGGAGCAAAGCTAAATTTTAGACAACAAAATACTAATTAAAAAGAATTTAACTACAGGTGAGTCTTTTGTGGGGTGTATTCATTTTGCATCAACTAATTTGAGTTATATTATTAACCTTTACTTTCATGTAATGAGCTAAACAAATGTTCTATAAAACTCAGTTTTGTCAAAATGTAGTAAATTGATTTTGTGTTCATTGAAATATTGATTAAAATCTTACTTTACAAAAGGGGTGCACTCATTGATGCTGAGCACTGTATATGCAGGTAGCAACTAGTCATATCATCTACAATTAGATACAATTTACCCTTAGCCATGTAATAAACATATTTGTTCATAAATGTATACCTAAAGAGGTAGTAAAGCCTCCTTAAAGAAAAGGTCCCCCTGCAGGTTGATGTCATAATGTGCTACTAGCACCACTTACTAGCACATTATGACAGACTTGCCTGTAAAGTGGATTCCTCCAGTGGTGTGCAGTCACCACTGACAGGGCTTCCATCTTCACCCAGTCTTCCAACTGGTTTAGCACACTCTGGCTGTTTGAATGGCTGGATACAGGAGTCATGATCGTGATACAACAGTTTGAATAGACAGCACACTCGAGTGTGCCGTCCATTCAGAGCTCAGTATGAATGCTCTGGTGACGTCACAAGCCGCTACAAATGTGAATATCTTAAGGGTGCGCATTTAGGAGACATTCATTGTACCTACAGAACACAGGGGGACCATTTTTTAAGGAGACTTTACAACCTCTTTAAGTATACATTTACTTTAAGTATACATTTATGAACAAATATGTTGGGGCAGCACAGTGGCTAAATGGTTAGCACATCAGCCCGGAAGTACTAGGGTCGCAGGTTCGAATCCCAACCCCAGCATCACCTGCCTGGAGTTTGCATGTTCTTCCTGTGACTGCGTGGGTTTCCTCCGATACTCCAAAGACATGCTGGTAGGTTAATTGGCTCCTGTCTAAATTGTCCCTAGTATGTGTATGTATGAATGTTAGTTAGGGACCTTAGATTGTACGCCCCTTGAGGGTTAGGGACTGAATGTACAATATATGTATGTAAAGCGCTGTGTAAATTGACAGTGCTATATAAGTACCTGAAATAAAATAAAATAAGATCCACAGTCAGGGTAGACACACAGTTTATTATAGTCTTACCTGTAGTTACAGGTCATAAAGCAAAATTTACTACCACTTTAAGGTATAATTGTCCAACTCACACTACCTCTAGGAAGTGCACACAGTTTTTCATCACAAATCTTGATGTTATGGGTCAAAAGATAGCAATGAATTATTTGAGAAGCGAGATGTCTGGGCTTTCCAAATACTTTAACAAACAAGGTAGACTTTCAAGCCTCTATAGTCCTTCCAAATGGTACACAGACCATATCCATAGTTCCCACTTGAAATATATGCGTGTGGTGTGGAGTGGTTTTTAATTATGTATCATTACTAAAGATTAACTAGTATAGCCTGGGAAATAAGATTGTTAGTTAATGCATTTCATACCATACAGTGAAGGAAATAAGTATTTGATCCCCTGCTGAATTTGAATGTTTGCTCACTCACAAAGAAATGATCAGTCTAAAAATCGAATTGTAGGTGTAAATGGAAGAAACAAAAAACAACTGTCAGTCTCCCTAGGTCTGGTGCACCATGCAAGATCTCACCTCGTGGAGTGTCAATGATCATGAGAACAGTGAGGAATCATCCCAGAACTACAGAACTACACGTGAGGATCTTGTTAATGATCTCCAGGCAGCTGGAACCACAGTCACCAAGGATTGAAATCCTGCAGTGCCTGCAAGGTCCCGCTGCTCAAGAAAGCACATGTCCAGGCCCATCTGAAGTTTTCCAATGAACATCTGAATGACACAGAACAGGACTGGTTGAACGTGTTGTGGTGAGATGAGACAAAAATCGAGCTCTTTGGCATCAACTCAACTTGCCGTGTTTGGAGGAGGAGGAATGCTGCCTATGACTCCAAGAACACCATCCCAACTCAGTGTTTTTACTGCTAAGGGGACAGTACAACTGCACCACATCAAAGGGACGATGGATGGGGCAATGAACCATCAAATCTTGGGTGAGAACCTTCTTCTCTCAGCCAGGGCATTGAAAGTGGGTCGTGGATGGGTGTTCTAGCATGACAATGACCCAAAACACACAGCCAAGGCAACAAAGAAGTGGTTCAAGAAGAAGCACATTAAGGTCCTGGAGTGGCCTAGCCAGACTCCAGACCTTAATCCGACTGAAAATCTGTGGAGGGAGCTGAAAGTTTGAGTTGCCAAACGTTAGCCACAAAACCTTAATGACTTGGAGAGGATCTGTCAAGAGGAGTGGGTCAAAATCCCTGATGTGTGCAAACCTGGTGGCCAACTACAGGAAATGTCTGACCTCTGTGATTGCCAACAAGGGATTTGCCACTAAGTACTAAGTCATGTTTTCTGAAGGGGATAAAATACTTATTTCCCTCATGAACATGCTAATCAGTGCATCATTTGTTAGACATGCATTTCTTTTGAATTTCTTGTTGCTATTCTGTCTCTCAGTGTTACAATACACCTACCATTCGATTTTTAGACTGATCATTTCTTTGTGAGTGGGCAAACATTCAAAATCAGCAGGGGATCAAATACTTATTTCCTTCACTGTATATTCACTATGATAATGAAGATGGATATTTTTTTTCCAACAACGTTATCTAAGATGTCTGTGTATCTTATTGATCAATCCACATGTGTTAATACACAATGGCAGCATCAACATACATACCGGCACCATTAGTGTCCAATTGTAAGCCAGTGATAGTAAGTGGGTTGCATTACCAGGCACAGAAAACCTAATTTACTAAAGGGGAAGAGCATGTTCTCTTTCAAAATTAATTTCACTTATCACAATGCATGCTGTTAAACAAAGTGTAAATTCACTTTGCAAAGAATACCCAATCAAGTGCAAAGAAAAGTTTTGCTGATTAACAAGCTGTAAGGAGAAAATGTACTCTAAAATAAACATACTCTACTTCTTTAGTAAATCAGCCCAATTTTGTTCTTCACATTTCCTGGCCCTGGCAGTTAAAAACATGCATACCATAAACTACCCTGGTTGATGTGATTCTGTAGCATCGGCAGCAGGAAAAAGGAGCAATAGAGAAATGTAGAGAATTATAAATATTAATAAAAAAATAATTTTGATTCTTTGCAGGAATTTTTTTGTTAGAGAATATTTATAGGTACTCACCCCTCTACCCCTGAGGCATGCAGGGGAACTGTATTGAATGATGTTTGTGGAAAAAGTCAAACAGTCTACTCATTGTATAAATGATACACATATGCTACAGTCCTTGTACCCTCATAATATGCCCTAATTATTGCGCTGTAAGCAATTGTATAAAAGACAGGTACAACATTCAGCACTATTATTTTTTTTTAAATTTACTTTTATTACATAGGCTACAAATTTACACTAGTAAATTTAATACAACGTACTAGTGATGAGCCGAAGATACCTGTGTTCAAGTATAACTAAAGGCAAAGCTTTTATTTTTTTTAATTTCGGATAGAGTGGAGAGGGATTAGAAATGTGAGATTCACCCTCTCTATTTTTCCTGTTTACTGTTATTGTAGAAAGGAAAAGCTAAAGTGAAAGAAAATCCCAAGTCATGGGTTGTCACTAGAACAGGAATAGATAGGAAATCTTACAAAGTGACACTAGTTCTCATGACCCTAGTGGCAACAAAAGAATCCCTTTCACTTTTTGTTTTGGCTATGAGCCAGAAAGTGAAGGGAAATCTCCCCAATGTGACACAGAGGGTAAAAAAATGACAGGGGTCATAACCCTCCCTTACTTTGTCCAAAATGTAAAAAAAAAAACAGTCCTGCCTTTATTTCTACATTCAATTCAGGGAAGGTTCTCCAAATATTACTGAAGGTATGGTGTCCATGAATGTTTTGAATCCAAACCCCATCGGAGCCAAATCCTAGAAGTCAAAATGCCAATTTTCTAGATTAATGGATTGTCAAACACATGATATGGAGGGCTGGGCACTGCCCTATACAACAAGTACTAAAGCAAACTTTTTTTTGTTTAAATTATGCTTGCCAAGAAGAGGAAATCTTAAATATACCTAAAGTGAGGCATAATTCTTTTAAATAACATGTCTGGGGGATGCTCTTAGCCTGCCTGTGAAGTGGTGCATCAGTACTATGTATACAACCTACTGCAGCAAAGCTGACAATTACAAAGAAAACAAAATGCAGTTTAAATTGCTAGTAAATGACAGCTCCTAGATACTTCCTTCTGTTTGTAAAGAAAAGCAACTGGGGATTCCCTCCATCTATACCAGTCTATACCAGAAAAAAACATGGTGTGGGGTTCTCTCCCAAATTATATATCAGACTTAAAAATGTATATCAGACAACAAACAAATTCTTAATTCTCAAAAGCAAAAATTTAAAAAAATGAGCTCCTCCGTAAAATCCATACCAGACCATGTAGCCTGGCAGGAAAGGAAAGGGGGGATTTAGCATGCAGCCAAACCATATCAGGCCACTTGCACTCATGAGGTGGGTGCCATAAGTGCAAGGGGTCTGCAGGTGAGGGGGGCTTAAAAATAAGACGCCCCCCCCATGAAAGAAGCACTTGAGACTATTTCCCTAATTTCCTTATCTCCATCTCAAAAGCTTACTCAATTGTAGTACACAGAGTTTAATATACTCCACAGAATTTACACCTGTGGGGAGTGCACCATCTCCTAATTGTCCCAGGTGTATAAGCAATGTGGTTACACTGACACACATGCTTTGGAGATGTCAGAAGCTATTTCGATACTGGACCTCTACATTTGGTATGAATAATGACATGGTTATATTAGTTTACCTATGGATCCTAAGATTACACTTCTAAATATTATATCAAAAGACATGTTAACCCAATGCTTACAATAATGGTCATAGGTTTACTTTTTTTTAGCTCAAAAACTAATAGCTGAAAAATGGTTGTCCCCTATCCCACTAATATTTCTTCAACAGCATAATATGATTAAAAAACTCTAAAAAGAGAAAAATTAAAATACCAAGATTTGTGTTGTGTACAAAAATTCTATAAATTATGGTCCCCCTGACTTGCTGTTTATCCATTGCTGATTTATTCTGTTACCTAATTTTTTATGATATTATATTTGTATTACTACTCAAGGAGATGTGTTTTTAGAGCTCTTTATTTTTTTATTGCTGTACTTTTTTTCTGTTTTTCTGGGTTTTTTTTTTATATAATGCTATGATATGCGGTTTAACTTTGTGTTCTGGCATTTGGAATAGAACTGTCATACTTTGTTAATTATCTTACATGCATTAGTGAGATATGTTTATGAAAGGTACTGTTTTGTCTTTTTTCTTTTTTTTTCTTCATTGTTGTTTTGGATGCTAAATGCTAAAAAATTCAATGTACATGGTCATATATAGTCAATTACTCCACAGGGGATCCCTGTGAAGGTTCTGGTATGAATTTTTTTTTGGGGGGGGGCATTTTTAACCACTTTCCGGAGAAGCCTGGGGTTTGGTTTGGCCGAACATTCATGTAGTTCTGCCATTCACCTCTGAATAAGCAAAATTTGGTCCTAACATGTCCACTCATCCCTATCAGTGACTATTTACTAATTATCAACTGCTGACACTTTGGCACAAGTATGTAATGCATAATATGGCTAATAGCAAGAGTGCAGTGGTCTGGAGTAGGAATTAGTTCCTGGTCCAGCTTGAAAATAGATCCCCGAACCAGGCTGCAAATGAGCAAACAAACTGGCCATATTTGGGCAGTTTGGTTTTCTGCCCCTTTAATTGGAGAAAGGTCAGGCTTTGTCCCTCTGCAGGTACAAGGGGTCAATGAAGTGCAGTGTGGTGAGTAGGGGGTCCATGCACCAGCCACTGCCACCTTCTCTTTCTCTCTTTCCCAACTTGGTTGCTTTGTCCTGCTCTTTGGTTTGTAGGGTCTAATCAGCCTCAGCCATGTTGCTGTTACTGTGTTCACTGGGGCCACAGACATGTATGCATTGGAACCTGTAAAAATTGACATAATCTTGAGCACACTGGGGCAGAACAGTCACGTGACAGAATACTACCTGCCAGTTGAGCGGCACTGGATGACATTTTCCTTGAGGGAAGCTGTGAGGGACAAACCTCCTCAGGAAGTGCAGTGTGATCTCTGCAGTGTGGAAGTGTCTAAACAAGCTGCATTCAACTAACATGTGCCGATGCTGGGAGTTGCTGATATCCAGTACCAGTGCATTCAGGCAGTGAACTTCAATGCATAGCAACACAAAGCCACAACGGGATGTAGGCTCAGATGTAGGTTTTACTCTTGATTATTTGCATCAAAATCAATGGGCAGCCTTAAGCAACACGGGTTAACTCACTGCAAAAGTGTGTGATTTTGCTTATGTTTTTTAGATAGGAGTTTTTTTCTAACCTGTTTGTCCTACTAGTCTTACCTGCTCAGATGTTACTGAATTGAATAGCTCAAGATGAAATTTATACCAACAAATTAGTAAATTTGAAGAATGACTCCTCCCCCTCCATGTGCCCAAACCCCCCCCCCACACACACACACACTGTTCAGAATGGTTTATATTATAGAGAATGTAAATTACTTCTACTTTTCAAAGTGAGCAATCTATACTCCTTTAGTAATCTCCCCCACAATGACTCCTACCCCTCCATGAGCTCCCCCCCCCATACACACTGTTCAGAGTGATTTATACTATAGGAAAAGTAAATTACTTCTACTTTGCAGAGTGAGCAGTCTATACTCCTTTAGTAATCTACCCCACTGAAAGAAACAAGTTATGCAACACCAGCAAAACCAGAGAAAAAGAGAGGGCAATGGTAGTTATGGTCACACAGTACCCTCACTACAGAGGGACATCCATGAACATGCAGGTAAGAAGTACAACAAATGTGTAGAATCTATCAGAATTTAGAGATTTAAGTACATTTATTTTTCAGAAACTATATTAGTCTATTCTGCGGTAGAGACATGGTCAAAAAGACTAAACAAAAACTTGTAATAGCATAGTAGAAAATGCAATGTTTTGGCATTACAGAATATATAATGTATAATTTATGATGCTTTACCCCACTTCTTCAGAAACATGCTTTAGCGTTTTATATTCCTTGTCTGTGATACCTGCTGCTGGGAAGTAAGATTACTCTCCCTGGACAGACTGTAATTCAGCCACTGAAGTGAAAGTTAGCCATCCTCTCTGGTATTTTAGCATCCTCTCCAGTCATGATTTGATAGATAGACTTCAATGCCTGGAAAGAAAAGTGCTACACACCACACTTGGTGCCTAAAAGGGATTCGTTAATAGAGAGGAAAAACAGAGATAAACCTGGATGAAATATTTGACAGGTTATGTAAGAAGAAAATATGTAGCAAATTGGAGTTTTAGCAGATTGTATCTCCTCCAGCAGTATATAACGTTGCACTGTTACGTGACACTGAGCATAAAATTTCCCTAAATGGGTTATTGGTAAAGTAACTGATAAAGTGTATGCTGCAATATTTTTATGTTTTGAAATAACCCAGTAGTATTTCCTGAGCCTAATATGAGATTTAGTAAAACTGTTTAACAAAGTATAACAATGGGACACTACTTATTCTGTGCTGTACCCATTCCTAACAAATATATACAAATAAATATGGATAATGATTTCTTGATAATTCCATTTAGGCATTTTTTGCAATTATAACTTGCTAACTACTGCGCTGTCCATCAGTGAAGAATAAAAAGTACTTATTTGCAAAATTTCCAAACAGAAACTAAGAAAAGTTTTTTCATTCAAAATATTGGGTCTTTTTTCGTATGTTTAGAAAAAAAAGAAAAGCTTTATCTGTCTCAAAAAAACATAAAATTACTTTGTGTACAGTGTGGACAGCACAGTGACTAAGTGATTAGCACTTCCACCTAGCAGCACTATGGTCGTTGATTCAAATCCAAACCATGGCACTACCTGCATTGAGTTTGCATGTTCTCCCTGTACCTGCATGGGTTTCCTCCCACAATCCAAAGACACGTAGTTAGGTTAATTGGTTCTTGTCTAAATTGGCCCTAGTTTATGTATGAATGTGAGGTAGGGATCTTAGATTGTAAGCTTCTTGAGGGAAGGGACTGATAGGAATGAATAATATATGTGTAAAGAGCTGTGTAAACTGATGGTGCCATACAAGTACCTGTAATAATCATAATATACTCCCTTGGCATGATGAATTAAGATGAAGCTTCCTTGCTCAGTATATTCACATCCAAGCAACTAGCAATCAAGAAGTATAGGAAACATCCACATTTACATCTATGGACTAATCTTGTAACTTGGTACGTCTTGTAATCGTCTTGTTACATCTTGTAATCATGGTACATGTAGAATACTCTGGATGCAGAATTGCTCAGAGAAGTTTGGTCAAACCTGTACCCTTTCATCTATTCAGAGAGAGAAGCATTAGGCAATACTATGACATTAGCTTGACCAATATGACTTTTTCAGACTTATTATATGAATAACACAACATAATTTTATAGGGAGTGTACTGTATATTTTTTTTTTACATATTTTCTTTATGTGTTGTGTCATTTAAAAGTAAATATGAATATTACATAATATAAGCAATCAAAGCACTTTTTCAAATTTTTTTTGCCAGGCTAACTTTACTTTGTTATGCTAAAATATTCAAAGGAGTGAATACACTACCCCACCTCCCAAATTCGTATATACAAATGTGTTTTAAATAGGCACGAACCATCAAAAAAGGTGAACCTGGTGATGTGATTTTTCTTTTGCAAAATTCAAAATTCTCTGCAAAAAAAGTGTATGCCTTTAAATAACATGTTTTTATATGGCTAACAGTGGCATGGTAGTTTGTAGTTCAGTTTGCTTCAAAGTAAGCCAATTTCTGTTTTTATAAACCATTAGACTATTTCTACCACAATCATAAGAGTAATTTGCAAACACTGTGTTCTAAATCCTGAAAAACTGTTTCACAAGCCCATGTCAGAAGCAAAACACAGATATCTGTGTACACTGGCCCTTATGTTTGACTGCATTAAAGAAGAGGGGGCATGATTTGAAGATGGCCCAGAGTCCACAATACAATTAATCCACTGCTGATTTCTATATTTAGACTTTAGGTATAAATGAGGAAACAGGCTCATTGTTGGTGAAATAGTTAATTAGGCAACGTTGGGCTAGATGTTAAACATGCACTTTGGTCAGAATCAAGAATTAAGTCAGAGAAACATTGAAACATAGAAGAGTGACATCAGAAAAAAAGACCAAGTGGACCACTGAGTCTGCCCTACCAAGCCTTGAAATGCACACAAGAAATACAGATAACTTGATATCCTACCTCCTCACCACTTCAGTTTTTCATCCTGGTAATACACCAGTCCAGCCCATACTCTTTTTCAGCAATCTGGTGCTGTGGGAAATCCTCTTGCTTATCTTTTGTAATGCAGAAGAAATAGTCACAAACAAACCAAGTTCAGGCTCCTGTTTGTTTCTCCTATACAGAAAGCATGGTTTATCAAAATATCAGTAGCTAGACATTCCTTGCAGTCACTGAACAGATTCAAACCTCCTAGGCATTTTAAACATGTCCTAGAGATTACAATCTGATCAATCATGCATCAAGTAAAGAGACAGAGAACGTTGCACAGCATTTTTTTCTGGAAGCAGAAACACTCAAAATGTATGAGCTGTGTGAAATCTGGCTGTAGAGTATTCTAATACTCCATCTAAAGGGAATATATAGTGGATCTGTATAAATCAATGTTTGTTCTTATGGTTAGGACAAAAATTACAAATTAAAAAAATAATTTCTTTTTTTTTAGTCAAGTAGAAATGGAATAATAATTTGGAATAATATGTAGTTACCCTACAGCTTTAGGTTCTGTTTTAGATATTATCGTATGTGTGACTCATCGCAGGTTGTAAAAAAATGTTGTTTACAGATCTTAATAGCTCAACGTGAGACACGCATTCAGAAAAAAAACACAACAGCCAAGCCAGAAATGTCTCCATGAGTCAAGCTGCTCCTGTTGTGCACTCTCTTAAGATGAACTACAGTAGTTTAAACTTCATCTTAAATTGAATAGCTTTAAAAATTCTTCCTGCCCCCTCCTAATGCCTATGCTGACTAACTTGTGTAAAAAAAGGTGTATGTACCTACCTATTTTTAAGCCTCTCTGGTACAGCCGTGTGATCCAGTTACCCTGTGTCAGCCAGCGGCAGCTGCAGGGGAGAGCAGGAAGTGCTGGCAATGGAGGGGCCATAGGAGATTATGGGTGATATCACTGCTCCAGGCTTTTATCAGCTGTTGTTGAGCGTTCTCCCCTCTCCCCTACAGCTACCGATGGCTGACACAGAGTTTCACTTGTTTGGATCAGAGTGGGCTGAAAATAGGTAAGTAAAGGCATCTTTTTTAAACTGGTTAGTTAGCATAGGTATTAGGGGGAGGAGACATTTTAAAGGCTAGTTATGTTATACTGGAATTCCATTTCAAGGATTCTTTGTCATTAACTATGTTTTTTATGTAATCTATTTGAAAATGTTCAAACTTTAAATTTTTTAAAAGAGTGAAACCCATGATATTTTCCCTTAGAGCATTTTCCTTTAAATGAGTAGACTTTAGAACTTTAGCATAGTTGCTAAGCTTACTGGATAGCATAGGGGTTGATTTACTAAAACTGCAAACTGCAAAATCGGGTGCAGCTGTGTATGGCACCCCAATCAATATCTAACTTCAGCTTGTTCTGCTAAGCTTTGACAAAGAAAACTGGAAGATGATTGGTTTCTATGCAGAGCTGCACCAGATTTTGCACTCTCCTACTTTAGTACATTAACCCCATAGTCTCTTCACTGACTGACTTTGCCTGTTGCCTGGGATTGCTCATTGAATTTATCATGGGATCCTTTGGTTGTCTCCAAGTCAAGACAGCTGTTACACCAATAAATAAACCAAAATTGTCTTTTAACCACCTCAGAACTGGACACTTTCATCCCTTTCCTGCCTAGGCCAATTTTCAGCTTTCAGTGCTGTCACGCTTTGAATGATAATTACTTAGTCATGGAACACTGAAATTAATTTTTTTTAGACAAATAGAGCTTTATTTTGGTGTTGTTTAATCAACACTGTGAAAGCGAAAAAATACCAAAAATGTTGAAAAAAAACAGTGTTTCTGTTATAAAATTTTGCAAATAAATAATCTTTCTTCCAACATTAAGGCCAAAATGTATTTTGCTACATTTCTATGGTAAAAATAACCCAAATTAGTGTATATTGTTTAGTTTGTGTGAAAGATTTAGTCTACAAACTATGGGATATATATTTCCTGATGTACGGATGGCCTATCTCATTTCATGAGGCCCTAAAATGCCAGACAGTACAAATACCCTCCCAAATGACCCCTTTTTGGAAAGAAGACAGTCCAAGCTATTTAGTAAGAGACATGGAGAGTTTTTTTAAGTTGTAATTTTTTTGTCACATTATTTAGAAAATTAGGAAATTAAATAATTTATTTGCTTCACAAAGTTGTGATTTTAACAAGCTATTTTCCCACACAGCAGAGGCATACTTATAATTACACCCCAAAACACGTCTGCTATGTCAGAGCTTAAAATGTCAAGTCCTGAGCTACTAGCCAGGCCTTAAGATTTACTTGCCACCAGTTGCCCCACCCAACCCCTTTTTTGTGGCTTAGAGTTTCAACCAGGAATGGTCAAAATAGATGTCACACAGCTTATTGGTGCATTCTGGCATATAGATTAAAGAGAAAGAAATTGTGGCAATGTGCAGAGGTGCAAGCAGATAGTACATGCATTTTCAGGAGTTAGCGAGTAAGTATTGAAGCAGATTGTGGCAGAGTACAGAAGGACCAACATTCAATAAAGGTTGAAGTATATTGCTGTGTTTGAACCTGTAAACCTGTATGGTGTATCAAGGGTTAACTGGATCCCTGTGCTGGGAGCAGTGGCTGGCCTTATGCAAAGCTTAAGTGAGTTAAGGAGTGGATAGATAAGAGGAGCAGATTTGGAGGAGATGCTTACAAAGTCACTCCTTTAGAAGCTGTGTAAACATTGTGTGTAAGATGTCATCTCCAGCTCAGAAGACGAGGTCTTTTTATCTTCTAGTGCTGGTCCTTGCCACTTCCCATTTCCTCCTTCCTAACACATCTACATTTTCTCCTGATGCCGCCCAGTTTCAAAAAGACTGCAATTAACTTTCCATCATCCAGAGGCAGGAGGCGTGGCTGCGTTTGATCATCGGAGGCTGGCCACACCCCCCTTCCCTTAGTCCTGCTTAATCACTGCCTTTCTCCTCGCAGCAGGCTCTGCTTTGGGGGTGTTACATAGGAGTGAGTCCACAATAGCTAAGCTGCCCCAGTGCTGCCCCAGTGCTGGAGGGTGGAGTCAAACCCAGTATCTGGACCCCATGTTATTTCCACTGGTCAGATGCCAGCAGGCAAGTGGAAATTTTGAGGCCCGTGCTATGTATCCTGAGTATGGGGATACTACATGTGTGAAACTTTTTTTACAGAGGAGTCCAAAATCCAAGGAGCACATTTGGGCTTTCAAGGGGCATCTAATTTCTGACTACCTATCACATTTTTTGGAGGCCTTGGAGCACCAGGACAGTGAAAGCCCCCCCAAAAAATGGTCCATTTACTGTGATCAGGGACACTGTAAGTGGTGTGTTGGTGATTAGGGAAAATATGACTGGTGTGGCAGTGATCAGGGAAATTGTAACTGGTGTGGCATTGATCAGGTACAATATGACTGGTGGGCAGTGACTGGGGACAAAATGTCTGGTGTGGCGGTGATCAGGGACAATATGGCTAGTATGGCGGTGGTCAGGGACGATATGACGGATGTGGCAGTGATCAGGGACTTTGAGTGGTGTGGCGGTGATTAGAGATGCTGTGAGTGGGTGGTGGTGATTGGGGACAATCACAGTCGATCGAATTGGATGTAGACATGTGTGAATGGACACATGTCCATTTACACCCACTGCGCCATAGAGGTGAATGGAAGGTTCAATTGGGTCCGCCTGAAAAACAGACAGGAGAACCTGATAGGACTGCTTGAGTGAAAGTGGCCTAAAATATATATACTTACTGAATGCCAGTCTGTGCAAAGTCATGTATATATACATGATTCTGCATTTTCGGGTGGGGGGCATGCACACCGTTCTACCCGTGCTGTTATTGGTCTCCTGTAGGTGTCAATCACTGGGTTCCAGTCAGCGATTCATGGCCAGGACCAGGAGATTGGCAGAGCAGCTGACAGCAGAGAGATCTGTGAGTATAAACAACACAGATCTCTCTCTTGTCAGTGGGGACATGTTGGTTTTTATTTCTCTTCAAAGCAGGGAGATATAAACCAGCACATCCCCTAGTAAAACACTACACAGTACACAGTTAAATCAATCCATAACACACAGTTAGCCCTTTGATCGACCAAATGTTAACCCCATCCTGCCCAGTATCATTATTACAGTGTCAGTACTTTTTATTAGCACTGATCACTGTATTAGAGTCACTGGAGATGTCAGTGTACAGGCCACTAAATGTAATATATTTAGAATATACTGAATATTGTATGTATCTGTATGAATACTAGACAGGTACTTATTTTGTTTTTACCATGAACTGCACTAGCATTCAGAGATGTACACTACACGTACAAAGAAGTGAAGACGATAGGAATTCAACAGCATGACACTCTGAATTTTCTCTTGTTGTTTGCCAATATATATACATATGTAATTTGATATTTAAGAATTGGATTATTTCCTTGAGAAAGCTAGAGCATGATGTGTTCCTGTTTTAAAATATTCAACTTTTTGTGTCATAGTTATCGGGATAAACAAAAATAGAATGTCACAAAGGGAAAGATCTTTTCACACATTTCTGTCTACAGTATGCTTGTAATAGCATGCACATCTGTCACCTAAGACTGTGCAATCTATTGTGTTACCAGCAATGGAGAAGCTTTTGTTGAGAATATATACTGTTCTGCAATGTTCTAACTGTGGGCAGATGGGACAAAATATGAGAATTAAGCTTTTGTATTTAAAACATGTAGAATTATATGTCTTTAGATGAAGAACAGGCATTGCTACATAGCATCTGTCTTACAAATTCTCCATTTATGCTTTAGCGCAGATAGCTACGGTCGTCCTTAAAGTTTGCAGTGAAGTCTGGTTTTGAAAGTAAACCAATTATTTTTAAAAGCAATTGTCAACATTGTCTAGTGGTCAGTATGGTACATTCCTTTTTCCCCCCTTGCTTTTTTTTTAGTTCAAAAGAAAAATGAATCCAGTCGTTTTAATTTAAAAACAAATTGTGCCTTCCTTTAAAGTTCCAGGGCTGCGAGAGGAGCTTCAGTAATTCTGCACATTGAGTTTCTTGTGAATGAAAGGGAAAAGTTTGTCTGTGCACTTCTGCTTCTTGTTCAGCACCACATACAATAAAGATTAGGCAGACTGTATTATAGCCCATAGAGAATTCTTTACAAAATTCTCAATTGACTGATTTAGCTCCATCTATGTCTGTTAATTCCTTTCATTGTTCGCTATTTCACATGTTCTGCTCAGTGAGACTGTTAATCAACAAAGTTATTTTTTAAATAAAATTACAACAGTACTTTCAAAGCTGGCACAGTTTTGAATTACGTTCCTGTTAGAGTACATATCCCTTTGTGCTTAGTTGCATTTCTTTATATTTAATGAGAAATACCAGTCTGCTATTCATAAATGTGCGCAGGCAGCAAAGATTATTAACTGACCTGTACTTAGGTGCAAAAATCATACTAAACCATAGCAACAAAGGCCTCTATTGTGTAACCTGCAATAGTAAAGTTACCCCAGCAAGGCATTTGCTGATTGGTTGCTGCTAATAGAAATCTTTCCCATTAATACAAGTAAATGATCAGTCCTGCTGCTTTCCATTTCTTTCAAACTTGTACTCTCTTGTCTTGATGTGGCAGATCAAGCTTGAACACATTGTGGGAAATGTTGACTGCTTTCAGAATGGGGAGAAAAAAAATTCTGACGTAGCTTTAGCATAGCTATATACATTAATGCTAGTGGTCTTTAACCACCTCAAGTATGGACACTTTCACCCCCTTCTAGTCTGGGCCATTTTTTAGCTTTCAGACTGTCATAATTAGAGATGAGCGAATTTCTCAAAAATTCGATTCGGCTGATTCGGCGAATTCCAGTATGAAATTCGATTCGATGCGAATTAATTCGCTACGAATTTAACTTATTAAAAGGGTTTCTAGGCTTCAGAGAGCCTTTAAATTAGTGCAGAACACTGTACCTTTAATTTAAATGCCCTTGGAGATGAAAACAAATGGAAACAAATAGATACAATGTTTCAACCGCTGTATGGAGTGAGTGTCCCAGAACTGTCAGAAATAGTCTATTTCTGACAGTTCTATGACATTCCCTCCATACAGCGGTTTCAACTGCTGTATGGAGTGAATGTCCCAGAACTGTCATAAATAGTCTATTTCTGACAGTTATGGAACATTCACTCCATACAGCGGTTGAAACATTGTATCTATTTTTTTCCATAAATGACATTCTGCAGATACACTTAGAGGAGCGCTGCAGATACACTTTTTGCCGGCTTGGAATTATTCTTATTTTCATCCTACTTCTTCTTCTTCTTCTTCATCCTCATCCTCATCCTCTTCTTCTTCTTATGAGGATGAGGATGAAGAAGAAGAAGATGAAGAAGAAGTAGGATGAAAATAAGATTAATTCCAAGCTGGCAAAAAGTGTATCTGCAGCGCTCCTCTAAGTGTATTTGCAGAATGTCATTTATGGAAAAAAATAGATACAATGTTTCAACCGCTGTATGGAGGGAATGTCATAGAACTGTCAGAAATAGACTATTTATGACAGTTCTGGGACATTCCTTCCATACAGCGGTTGAAACATTGTATCTATTTGTTTCCATAAATGGATCCATTTATGGAAACAAATAGATACAATGTTTCAACCGCTGTATGGAAGGAATGTCCCAGAACTGTTAGAAATAGTCTATTTCTGACAGTTCTATGACATTCCCTCCATACAGCGGTTGAAACCGCTGTATGGAGTGAATGTCCCATAACTGTCAGAAATAGACTATTTCTGACAGTTCTGGGACATTCCCTCCATACAGCGGTTTCCGGCAAAAAGTGTATGTGCAGAGTTCCTCTATTCTGCAGATACACTTAGAGGAGCTCTGCAGATACACTTAGAGGAGCTCTGCACATACACTTTTTGCCGGCTTGGAATTATTCTTATTTTCATCCTACTTCTTCTTCTTCTTCTTCTTCTTCTTCTTCATCCTTATCCTCATCCTCTTCTTCTTCTTCTGAGGATGAGGATGAGGATGAAGAAGAAGAAGAAGAAGAAGAAGTAGGATGAAAATAAGATTAATTCCAAGCCGGCAAAAAGTGTATGTGCAGAGCTCCTCTAAGTGTATGTGCAGAGCTCCTCTAAGTGTATCTGCAGAATAGAGGAACTCTGCACATACACTTTTTGCCGGCTTGGAATTATTCTTATTTTCATCCTACTTCTTCTTCTTCTTCTTCATCCTCATCCTCTTCTTCTGAGGATGAGGATGAGGATGAAGAAGAAGAAGTAGGATGAAAATAAGATTAATTCCAAGCCGGCAAAAAGTGTATGTGCAGAGCTCCTCTAAGTGTATGTGCAGAGCTCCTCTAAGTGTATCTGCAGAATAGAGGAACTCTGCACATACACTTTTTGCCGGCTTGGAATTATTCTTATTTTCATCCTACTTCTTCTTCTTCTTCTTCTTCATCCTCATCCTCTTCTTCTTCTTCTGAGGATGAGGATGAGGATGAAGAAGAAGAAGAAGTAGGATGAAAATAAGATTAATTCCAAGCCGGCAAAAAGTGTATGTGCAGAGCTCCTCTAAGTGTATCTGCAGAGCTCCTCTAAGTGTATCTGCAGAATAGAGGAACTCTGCACATACACTTTTTGCCGGCTTGGAATTATTCTTATTTTCATCCTACTTCTTCTTCTTCTTCTTCATCCTCATCCTCTTCTTCTTCTTCTTCTGAGGTTGAGGATGAGGATGAAGAAGAAGAAGAAGAAGTAGGATGAAAATAAGATTAATTCCAAGCCGGCAAAAAGTGTATGTGCAGAGCTCCTCTAAGTGTATCTGCAGAGCTCCTCTAAGTGTATCTGCAGAATAGAGGAACTCTGCACATACACTTTTTGCCGGCTTGGAATTATTCTTATTTTCATCCTACTTCTTCTTCTTCTTCTTCATCCTCATCCTCTTCTTCTTCTTCTGAGGATGAGGATGAGGATGAAGAAGAAGTAGGATGAAAATAATATTAATTCCAAGCCGGCAAAAAGTGTATGTGCAGAGCTCCTCTAAGTGTATCTGCAGAGCTCCTCTAAGTGTATCTGCAGAATAGAGGAACTCTGCACATACACTTTTTGCCGGCTTGGAATTATTCTTATTTTCATCCTACTTCTTCTTCTTCTTCATCATCCTCATCCTCTTCTTCTTCTTCTGAGGATGAGGATGAGGATGAAGAAGAAGAAGAAGTAGGATGAAAATAAGATTAATTCCAAGCCGGCAAAAAGTGTATGTGCAGAGCTCCTCTAAGTGTATGTGCAGAGCTCCTCTAAGTGTATCTGCAGAATAGAGGAACTCTGCACATACACTTTTTGCCGGCTTGGAATTATTCTTATTTTCATCCTACTTCTTCTTCTTCTTCTTCTTCTTCTTCATCCTCATCCTCTTCTTCTTCTGAGGATGAGGATGAGGATGAAGAAGAAGAAGAAGTAGGATGAAAATAAGATTAATTCCAAGCCGGCAAAAAGTGTATGTGCAGAGCTCCTCTAAGTGTATCTGCAGAGCTCCTGTAAGTGTATCTGCAGAATAGAGGAACTCTGCACATACACTTTTTGCCAGCTTGGAATTATTCTTATTTTCATCCTACTTCTTCTTCTTCTTCTTCATCCTCATCCTCTTCTTCTTCTTCTGAGGATGAGGATGAAGAAGAAGAAGAAGTAGGATGAAAATAAGATTAATTCCAAGCCAAAAAAAAGTGTATGTGCAGAGCTCCTCTAAGTGTATCTGCAGAGCTCCTCTAAGTGTATCTGCAGAATAGAGGAACTCTGCACATACACTTTTTGCCGGCTTGGAATTATTCTTATTTTCATCCTACTTCTTCTTCTTCTTCTTCTTCATCCTCATCCTCAGAAGAAGAGGATGAGGATGAGGATGAAGAAGAAGAAGAAGAAGAAGTAGGATGAAAATAAGAATAATTCCAAGCCGGCAAAAAGTGTATGTGCAGAGTTCCTCTATTTCTGACAGTTCTCTGACAGCTTCTTCACATGTACAGCGGTTGAAACATCTGTATCCTAAATGGAAACTAATAGATACAATGTTTCAACCGCTAAACATGTGTTCCTTCTGTCAGAGAACTGTCAGAAATAGCGGAGCTCACTGCAGGGACACTTTTGCCGGCTGATCGGGAAATATTCGATTCGCGCACCCGAAGTAGGCAAAATTTCGGATTCGACGCGAATCGAATATTTCCTGAAATTCGACTCGAATTCCGGTTCGCCTGGTTCGATTCGCTCATCTCTAGTCATAATTTGAATGACAATTACTTAGGAATGCAACACTGTGCTGAAAGAGTGGTATTTAATCACCACTGGGTTTTTTTTAAATTTTTTTTCTATATAAGTGAAGAAATACCAAAAAATTAAAAACATTATTCTTTGCTTCTGTTTTAAAACTTTTCAAATAAATGCTCTTTATTAATACATTTAGGTAAAAATATATTCTGCTACTTTTCTGTGATTAAAATAACCAAAACCAGTGTACATTATTTAGTCTATGTGAAAGTTATATAAGTCTATAAAATATGGTATATATACAGTATCTGAAAAATGCTAGGACAGTACAAATATTCCCCTTCCCTCCCCTCCCCAAATAACCCGTTTGGAAAATAGACAGTCTAAGGTATTTAGTATTTAGGAGGCATGGTGAGTTTTTTGAAGCTGTAATTTTTTTGTCACAATTTTGGGGAAAATTAAGAAAGTTAATTTTTTTCCCACAAAATCAAATTTTAACAAATTATTTCTCACACATAGCATGGGCATACTTACAATTACAACCCAAAACACATTCTGCTATGTCTCCTGAGTATAGGGAATTCCACATGTTTAAGAACTGTTCACAAGAGGCGTGTAGAGGAGCCCAAATTCCAAGGAGCACCTTTAGGAGTTCCAGGGGCATAAATTACACATCTGATTTTCTGATTACGTATCACATTTTTGGAGGCCCTGGAGTGTCAGGACAGTGGAGACACCCACAAAATGACCCCATTTTTTAAAGCAAATACTTCAAGGTATTTCCTGAAAGGCATAATGTGTTTTTTGAAAATGTCATTTTTTTTTTCAAAAGTTTTTGAATAATGTAGGAAATAAAATGAAAATTTATTTTTTTACACAAAGTTGTCAATTGATACGATATTTCTAACACACACCATAGGCATACATAGAAATATACGGCTAAACACATTCTGCTACTTTTTCTGAGTGTGGTAATAGTGCAAATGTGAGACTTTTTCACAGCCTGGCCACCCAGAGGGGCCCAAAATCCTTCAGGCTTTCATAAAGTACACATCTAATTTCATGACTATCTATACCTTTTTTGGATGCCCTTGAGCACTAGGACACTAGAAACACTCATACAATGACCACATTTTGGAGGGTAAACACCCCAAGGCATTTTTAAGAGGCATGGAGAGTCTTTTGAAGACTTCATGTTTTGCCAAAGGTTTTGGAAAATGTGGAAAGAAAATGAAAATAATTTTTTTACACAAAGTTGTCAATTTAATAAGATATTTTCCACACACAGTACGCATACTTAGATTTACATACCAAAATAGATCTACATCTCAACATGCCTTCTGGGGTCCTTGATCCACATGTTACCCCACTGACCGATCCTGTACGTATCATATTTTAAGCTTTAGTACTACCAGTCTGGCTTGGCTAATACATGAGGATGTAATCCCTTCTCCCCCCCTTTTTTTGTTTTCTTTCTTTCTTTTTTTTTCTCTCCCCCCCAACATCTCACACTACAATTCTCTCTCTTACTGTCTCTTTCTAACCTGCTTTTTTCACACCTGTATCACTTATTCTCTACCAACCAAATAGAGCATTTATCTGCACCCAGATATGACTAACTTCAACCACAGCACTCTAGTTATAATTATGTAAACAATGACCGTCACAGTACCCAACGCTTTCCCTACCCCTATCATCACAATACCTCACCATTTAAAAAGTTAATGAAAGTCAAGACGAGATAACTTTCACCAACATCACTTCATCCATTTTCCTCTTGGTATCCACCATTTTGCATTATATGATTGATGTGATGTCCTACACCATTTCGTCATGTATGACTGTTTACAATTTTCCTGTCTGCGAAACGGGAAGCTACATGTCATGTCTATGTTTTGACTGTGATCTATGGCTGTACATGCTCTAAATGCTTTTTTGTCTTCTCTTATAACAATAAAGTATTTTTGGAAAAAAAAAAAAATTCCTTCCTGATCCCCTGAGAGGCAATCAGATATTCCCTGGATCAGCTTTACCTATCAATGTTAATAACCAGTTATATTCTGTATACCCAAGAAAGAATCCAGGCCTTTTTTAAAGCAATCCACTGAGCTGGCCAGAACCAACTCTTGAGGGAGTCTATTCCACATTTTCACACCTCTCACTGTGAAGAAACATTTTCGTATTTGGAAAATAAATCTCTTTTCGTTCAGACGTAAAGAGTGCCCCCTTGTCCTCTGTGATGACCTCAGGGTGAATAGCTCTACACCGAGTTCACTATATGAACCACTGATGTATTTATACATGTTGATCATATCCCCCCTTGATCTCCTCTTCTCAATAGAATAAATTCAGTTCCTCTAACCTTTCCTCATAGCTGATCTCCTACATGCCTCTTATCAGTTTAGTTGCCCTTCTCTGCACTTTCTCCAGTTGCCCAATGTTCTTTTTGTGCATTGGTGTCCAAAACTGAACTGCATATTCCAGATGAGGTCTTACTAATGATTTGTACAGGGGTAATATGATATCTCTCTCTGGAGTCTATACCTCTTTTAATACAAGAGGGGATTTTGCTCTCTTTAGAAACTGCAGCTTGGCATTGCATGCCATTATTAAGCTTGTGATCTACCAGAACCCCCAGATCCTTCTCCACCATTGATTCCCCCACTTGTACCCCCCCCCCCCCAGTATGTCTGATGCATGCACATTCATAGCCCCCAAGAGCATAACCTTACATTTATGAACATTAAATCTCATTTGCCACATAGTTGCCCAATTAAACAGTGCATTGAGGTTGGCTTGTAAGTTGAAGACATCCTGTAAGGAGGTTATTACACTGCACAGCTTGGTGTCATCTGCAAAGACTGAAATGGGATTTTTAATCCCAGACCCTATATTGCTTATAAATATATTAAAAAGTAAGGGTCCCAACACTGAACCCTGGGGTACACCACTGACAACCATAGACCATTCAGAGTATGAATCATTAACCACTACTCTCTGAATATGATTTCTTTTAGGAAGATGGAATTGGGGGGGGAGATAATTTGTGCTAGTAGGGATGACTGAAGGGATTTGTGATAGGAGGGAACATTTGGGGGGAGGATTAGTATTAGGATTAGGGAAGGAGTTGTGCTTGTAGAGGGGGATTTAGAGGGGGGAGAGGATTTATCCTCAGAGGGGAAATTTCAGGGGTAGAGGAATTGTGCTAGGAAAAGTTGGGGAGGGAGAGGATTTGAACTGGGGAGAAGGGGGGGATTTGTACTGGAAGAGGGGGGAATTATTTAGGGGGGAGAATTTTGGCTTGCAAAGGGAATTTATGCTTAGAATGTAATTGTGAAGATTAGTCACAAATTTATTTTGGGGGGAAGGCAGAGGATTTTTGCTAACACAATGTGCATACATTTTCTTTGGGGGGGTGGGGCGCCTTCTGGCATATTTGCGCTGGGCGCTAGATGACCTTTTCCCAGCACTGGATAAGGACACTATGTTTTTGCCCTATAAAAGGAAGTGCCTAAAGGAGAACTTTCATGGCAGGGAATCACCCAATTTTATTATAACAAGAGCTGCAGATTTAAAATATCAACAATGGTTTTTGAATAAATTTTGAAATAACATTAACATATTATAAGAGATTGTACTGATTGGATTTGCATCTACTTTAAAGTATAAGACGAAGTAAGCTACTGCATATTTGCAGTCTTTTTTTTTACCATAGGAAGGCAGAGTGGATGTTTAAATTTCAAAATTATGACAGAACAATAGCTAGAAATAATCCTGACTGAAATGACAGATGAACACATAAAATTTCACTTGTCTGGACCCTTGCTCAGCTGCAGCTCCCAGTAATAATTCTTCTTTAATAGTAGGTTCATATACTATGGGGTAATCAAACATTGTCTGTATGTGAAGAGTCTTAATCTGACACGGAGTGAAAGGAAACACAGTCTGTTTCATGACTGTAAGCAGTTTCTTTCAATCTAAAACTTTTGCAATTACATACCAAGATTATGAAGTATTTTTGTACAGCTCTGATCAGCAGATTTGATATATGGTTTGAGATCAATTTTTTCTTATGGCAAATCTATATGTTATTCTACTTCTTCATTTGATGCTATTTGCTGAGTGGCTCTTACTGGAGAGCAAAGGTCACTATCTTGCTGTCGGAGCAGCCGAGTAATCTTTTACTCCTCATAAGACTAGTGAGAGATATTAAATCACAGTTGACGTACCTGAAGCGCAGCAACTTCATCCATATTTTATCTGCTGTAAATTTAATACCACAGCAGTTTTTAGGGTGATGTATTTATTAACTGGCTGGCGATGAGCACTACAGAAATTCAGTTGGTTCAGGAAAATAAAATGAAGGCAATCTGACAAGTTTATGAAGTAAGCACAATAGCTATTTATTACTTCTTAAACACTCTAACAGTCTTAATGGAGATATTACGGATCTAAATCTATCTATCTATCTATCTATCTATCTATCTATCTATCTATCTATCTATCTCTCTCTGTCTGTCTGTCTGTCCATCCATCTATCTATCCATCTATATATCAATATATCTATCTTTCTTATCTTTTTTTTTTAACAAGCACTTCGTAGAATAGCAAAATACTAAAATCCCACTTTTTAAAAGTGAATCTGGACTAAAAAAAAAAAGAATATATTCTATGCTAAATTGAATATTTAACCACTTGCCTTCCAGAGGATTTACCCCCTTTCCTGACCAGGCCATTTTTTTTGCGATACGGCACTGCGTTACTTTAACTGACAATTGCGTGGTCATGCAGCACTGCTCCCAAATGAAATTTACATCCTTTTTTCCCCACAAATAGAGCTTTCTTTTGGTGGTATTTGATCGCCTGTGCTTTTTTTTAGTTTTTGCGCTATAAATAAAAAAGCCTGTCAATTTTGAAAAAAAAACTATGTTTTTGACTTTTTGCTATTAAACATGTCCAGTAAAAAAATAAAAAAAATTACATTTTGTCATAAATTTAGGCCAAAATGTATTCTGCTACATGTCTTTGCTAAAAACAGAATCCCAATACATGTAAATTAATTGCTTTACGTAAAAGTTATAGTGTTTAAAAATGGCAGTATATATACTGGAATTTATTTTTTTACTAGTAATGGCGGCGATCAGTGACTTATAGCAGGGCTGCGGCGGGCATTCTGACACTGGAGGGAACTGATTTGGTGTCACTGACATCCCCAATGACACCAATACAACGATCAGTGCTAATAAAAAGCCCTGACACTGTACTAATGGCACTGGGCAGGAAGGGGTTAACATCTGGGGCGATCAAAGGGTTAACTGTGTGCTGTTTCACTACTTGGGCTGTGTCTGTGTTTCACTGTAAGCACACTGCTTACAGAAACAGTGGGCAGGAGCCAACAGGGGAGAGATCTGTATTGACTACTGGTTGCTGGCGAGTAATCACCGGCTGGGACCCAGTGATTGACAGATGAGGCCACGAATGGCGTCGCCCCCTATCCAGAACTGCAAATTCACGTGTATATATATACGTGATTTTGTGCACCCGTGCTGCCATGAAGCAGTATTTCTGCTATAGGGCAGTGCGGAACTGGTTAAAAATGGTGTTTGTGCCTAGCCTGTACCCTATAAAATCTAAACCCATACATATGCCCACTGAAGTGACTAACTGGCCTCAGGTGATAAACAAAGATGAAGCAAATTTTATTTTTAATTTATTTCAGGTACTTATATAGTGCCGTCAATGTACGCAGCGCTTTCCATATATTTATTGTACATTCACATCAGTCCTTAATCCTCAAGGGGCGTACAGTGTAAGGTCCCTAACCTACATTCATACATACACATACTAGGGCCAATTTAGACAGGAGCCAATTAACCTACCAGCATGTCTTAAATCCTCCTACATAGTTGTACCTGTTTAGCTATGTACAGAATTTATACAGAAGGCAAGGCACAGGGCAATGTACTGTCAAATCTTGGGTGAGAACCTTCTTCCCTCAGCCAGGGCATTGAAAATGGGTTGTGGATGGGTGTTCCAGCATGACAATGACCCAAACCACACGGCCAAGGCAACAAAGGAGTGGCTCAAGTAGAAGCACATTAAGGTCCTGGAATGGTCTAGCCAGTCTCCAGACCTTAATCAGATTGAAAATCTGTGGAGGGAGATGAAAGTTCGAGTTGGCAAACGTCAGCCATCAAACCTTAATGACTTGGAGAGGATCTGCCAAGAGGAGAGGGCCAAAATCCCTCCTGAGATGTGTGCAAACCTGGTGGCCAACTACAGGAAACGTCTGACCTCTGTGATTGCCAACAAGGGATTTGCCACCAAGTACTAAGTCATGTTTTGTGAAGGGGATCAAATACTTATTTCCTTCATGAACATGCAAATCAGTGCATAATTTGTTAGACGTGTATTTCTTTTGAATTTTTTGTTGCTATTCTGTCTCTCAGTGTTACAATACACCTACCATTCAATTTTTAGACTGATCATTTCTTTGTGAGCAGGCAAACATTCAAAATCAGCAGGGGATCAAATACTAAATTCCTTCACTGTATACTTATACATATATTTATAATTCACTGTACAGCTAAGCTCACTGCAAGTAAAATGCATCAAAGATAAAGTTCAGGTGGCTTTCTTGCACTGGGCTGTTTAAAAAAACTACTATGGCAGCTTTTATTCAGTAGTGCGGCTACTTTTCTCCTTTCTACTTTTGCTTCTGATGTGGAGACCGAACCACTAGAGGAAGCAGAACCCAGAGCTGGGATTGTGCTGGTGAACACTGTATTTTCTGTTAATAGATACCTGCTTTGTATGTGCTGCATGTTTCTATTCACACAGCATAGGTTTTAAAAAAAAATAGAATTGCTGCATACCATTTTATTTGCCAAAATCCTATAAAGCTCTTATTTAGCTTTGCCCTTCTATGTTATGTTAACCAGTTCGGCTCCAGAGCATTTTTTTTTATTTTTCGCATACATATAAATATCTTAATTTTTGGCATTAAAATTATTTAAACCCCAGGACATTATATATTTTCTGAAAGCAGAGGTCCTGTAAAATAAAAAGGTAATAGTTGCAGATTGTTATGTTACATGACATTCGCACAACTGTTTATTAAACACAAATTGTTAAGAAAAAATATAATAAAATGAATTTTAGTGCAAAAACACACAATAGAACACCCATTTTAGGTTAAAATATAAAAGATGAGGTTGCATCAAGTAAATAGATACCAGAGGTTCCATGTCTTAAAATTGCATGCTCCCGCAATATTGTCAAAAACTACGGTGCTCAAAAATCACTATAGGTGACCCTTTAAACCCTTTATAGCTCATCAATTAACTACTAACAACAACAATGGGGCTTATTTTACTCTTAATGATGGCAATGATGAAGCTTGTTTTACCGCACTAACACCAGTGATGGGGCTTATTTTACTCTTATTGATGGCAACGATGAAGCTTGTTTTACCGCACTAACTACAGTGATGGGGCTTATTTTTTCCAGCTTACACCAACAATGGGACTTATTTTCCTATCTAGTAAACAGCAATGAACTGAACTGTATATATTACATATATTTGACCAAAATTTTTATTGTCTCAATAGTTGCTGTTTACTATCTTGTCACCAGCTCTCTGACTATTTTAATCAAGTTCTTTACCAATGCCTGCCTAATTAATTAATTCCTAGTTCTTACAAAAAGGGATTGGAGCGGTCGTGATTGGGAGGCATTGGGCAGTGCTTAGGAGGTGAGGCAGGAGTAGGGGCGGACTGACAACTCATGGGGACCCCAGGCATAGGGGATCATGGGGCCCCTGTGTCCTTGCCCAAACTCAAAAAAGCCTATGAAAAAGGTACCAGGGGCATCTCATGGGGCCCCCTACTGAACACGGGCCCGCGGGCAGTGCCCGAGTTTCCAAATGGTCAGTCCGCCCCTGGGCAGGAGATAGAATAATAAATGGTCTCATTACCTACAAGGGAAGCATAGTTTGTGTACTGATTACATCCGGATATTATTGAACCACAGCTGCTAACTGATTTTGACTTTTTGTACTTTCTACAATATTATTTCTAATTCTCAAAAAGTCTTGAACAGTTCCTTTCTACAGATTATTTGACATATTCAGTGCTGATTAGTTTTAGCAGAAATCAGTTAGGACATATTTGGTTATTAAATTATACAATGAGTGGGAATTGAGCTGAAACCCTTTCAACATGATAATAATTTTCAAGCAAAGGAAATACTAGAGGGCCTGAAAGCAAAGCAGTAGATAATCTCTGGGAAGCATGGAATCCAGTCAGTAGTGTGACTTCTGAAGCACTAGCTTGCTGTAGGTGGCTAATTGCCCATAGGTAAACTGTTATATTATATAATGATTGATAAGAAAATCTTGCCGGTGCTGCTTTTTCTTGTTACAGAGTGCAAAATCAATTAGTAACAGCTGAAAGTACTGAGTTTTACCATGAAGTCAATTCCCAAAATAGAGGACACAAACAATTTTTGCATATTTACAGTAAAAAAATAAACATCTCAACTAAGTCAGTAAATTTGATCCTGTCACACATAGGAAAATATAAAACTGATAATAAAAATTATGTCAAAAATATAAATATTCATCACAAAGAAGAAGCAGTGCTTCTTCTACTAATCAATGTTATAGTATAATTAAAGTAATTAAAGCAGGGTCAGGTTATGAGTAAGGCACTGACCTTAGGCCCTGTGCTACTTAACCACTTGAGCACCTGAGGATTTACCCCCCTTAATGACCAGGCCTCTTTTTGCTACTCGGCACTGCACTAATTCAACTGATAATTGTGCAGTCATGCAATGCTGCACCCAAATGAAATTTACGTCCTTTTTTTCACACAAATAGAGCTTTCTTTCGGTGTAATTTGATCACCTGTGCGCTTTTTATTTTTCACGCTATAAACAAAAAAAGGCCAAAAAGTTTGAAGAAAAACAATATTTTTTACTTTCAGCTATAAAAAATATATAGTAAACTCAAAGTTGGTTACAAATTTAGGCCAAAATGTATTCTGCTCCATGTTTTTGGTAAAAAAAATTCCAATAAGTGTTTATTGATTGCTTTGTGTGGAAGTTATAGCGTCTACAAACTATGGTATAAATACTGCAATTTCCGCCATTTTTCTGCTATACAGCGCTGAGCTAGTTTAACGGACAATTGTGCAGTCATGCAATACGGTACATAAATGAAATTTACATCCTTTTTTTCCCCACAAATTGAGCTTTCTTTAGGTGGTATTTGATTGCCTGTGCGGTTTTTATTTTTTGCGCCATAAAAAAAAAGGCTGACAATTTTGAGGAAAAAAACCAATATTTTGGACTTTTTGCTATAAAACATGTCCAGTAAAAAAAATGCAAAAATCAAATTTAGTCATAAATTTCTGCTAAAATGCATTCTGCGACATGTTTTTGCTAAAAAAAATCCCAATACGTGTAAATTAATTGGTTTACGTGAAAGTTATAGCGTTTACAAATGGCGGGAAAGATACTGGGATTTTTAATTTATATTAATTTTATTTATACTAATAATGGCGCTGATCAGCGACTTTTGGCGGCAATCAGCGACATATGGCGGTGACCAGCGACTTATGGCAGGACTGCGGGACAGCGGCGGACATTTTGACACTGGGGGGGGAACTTACTTGGGGTCACTGACATCCCCAGTGACACCAATACAGTGATCAGTGAAAAAAAAACACTGAAACTGTACTAATGTCACTGGGGAGGAAGGGGTTAACATTTTTAGAATTTGCAGTGTAAGGGGAGTGTTTTACTAGGGGGCGGGGGTGTGCACTGGACGGGGGGAGGGAGGGGGGAGCTGATCGAGGGAGAGAAACTCTGCAGCTTCTCACAAGCTGTCAGAGAACTGACACAGAACAGGGCTGTGTGTAAACAATGCAGCCCTGCTCTGTGTTAGCGATCACCGGCAATCGTGGGAAAATGGCCGGTAAAAACCGGCCGCGACCTGTCGGCTGACACCCGCTGCTGACACCCGTGGGACAGGTAGGGTGGGCACGTGCCCCCTACCTGTTTTGAAGGCAGCCGTTTTAAAACTTGCTTTTGCCTACGAGCGCCGCCCTGCCACCGTTTATATGCGGTGGCTGGGCGGCAAGTGGTTAAAGTAGTATTAAATCCTCTGCATTTTTAGCTTAAAGCGGTATTATAACAAAAGCAAACATTTATTATATTGCAGCTTATCAGTTCATAGATTTAGTAGCTGTATTGTTTTTCTTTTTTAGGATTATTTTTTTACAGAAGGTTTGTAACTGGCCAGGTCACCAAGTTAAAACAGAGAGATAAAGCCTTAAAAAAATGAAAACTAATGCTGCCACCACATCTAATGACTGGTAAGCTACAATATATTACATTTTTGGTTTTGGGTTTAAAGTGATAATAAAGGGAATTAAAAAGAAGAAAAACAACAAACATGTTATACTTACCTGCTCTGTGAAATGGTTTTGCACAGAGCAGCCCCTATCCTCCTATTCTCGAGTCCCCTGCCGGTGCTCCTGGCCCCTACGTCCTGCCAAAGGCCGATAGAGTACCCAGCTTGCTATGGGTACACTCTCTCCTCATTAGTTCACTGGCTGTGATTGACAGAAGCGGAAGCCAATGGCTCCTGCTGCTGTCTCAGCCAATGAGAAGTCCTTGGAGAGCTGAGGCTATTACAAAATAATTAATAGTTGGCACAGAACCTCCTTCTACTACATAAATACATGCCTTACATCCCAGATTACTGCTGGCAAGACGGCACCAAAAAGGATTACATATCTTTAGGATTGCCCCAAGCTTGCAGTTTTCTGCGACAGTGCGCACAGAATATCTCATTATTTACAGACTTCATCTTATCCAGGGAACGTGCTTTCTTTCTATTATATCATAACTCAATAGAAGATTGAGTCCCTTCTTTCAATCAAGCTGTGACTGAAAAAGGTGGAGACTATTAGAAGAATGGAGGAGCTGACCCAGTCACAAAGGAACACACAAGAGGCCTAGCTCAAATCCTGTCTGTACTGGTACATGCTAATGTTTTTGGAAGCGGGTAAACAGCTGATGGCTAGAATGGAGTGAAGAGGCTGAGTCTGGGATAGTTCTTTCCCTCTTTTTACTGTTTGTTCTCCCTCAAACATATAGTTTTACCTTCTCATCCTTCTTTCCCCATTTTCCTTTGCTTTTAGTGTTGTATCCCTGAGCTTCATCCCTTTCTAAATTTAAATTTTTTGAAACAATTGTTGGCTTGATTGCGCCTGTTCATGCTCTGCAGCCCTTCACTGATTCTAGCTGTGACATATTGCATAACATTTGCATTTGTGTTTTTCATGTACCCAATAGCGTACTATGGCATTTGTAACCTTGACAAATAATTTAGTCGGCTCAATGTTTTTGATTTTTTCAGTTACTTCTATTGTTACCTGTACTGTAAAAACTGTATGATTTTTTCTGTAAATAAAGAAATCAAGTCTATAAATAAAGAATTAAAAAAAAAAATCCCATTTAAAAGATTTGTTAACCCCTTGACGCCGACGTAACACAAATATGCGGCCTCACGGACCTGGGCTTTTTTCCGTGGGGCCGCATATTTGCGTACCTGTCTTTGTGCTGGGAGCGCACCGCTCGGCGCGCTCCCAGCACCAAGACCGCGGTGTCACTGAGAGCCCCGGGTCCCGTTCTAACGATCGGGACCCGGGACTCCCGATTCTGGGTCACGTGATCGCTGTGATAGCCTCTGATTGGCTATCACAGTGATCAATCACTGTGCAGCCCGGCCCCCTTGTTTTCTCTCTCTCTATGAATGGAGAAGAGAGATACATTGTATCTCTCGAACTCCTGACACAGAGAGAGAAAAAAAAGTTTGTAAAAAAAAAAAAAAAAGATAAATAAATATTAAAAAATAAAAGAAAAAATAAAGAAAAATACCTAGATCAAGGTTTGATCTAGTTCAGTACCAGGGTTAGTGTTTGGGTCAAGGTCAGGGTCAAAGGTCAGGGTCAAGGGCAAAGGTCAGGGTCAAAGGTCAGGATTTAAAAAAAAAAATTGGTATCAGTGTCAGTTAGTGTTAATGTCAATGTCAGTGACAGTGTGTTTTATATAAAAAAAAAAGACAAAAACAAAATGCGCACTGTTGTTTCTGGACTGTACTACGGGTACAAACAACAAATAACATACACATATATGGTATCGCTGCGATCGTCAAGAACTGGAGAATGTATTTTGAGTTGTTCTTTGGTGGTAGGTTATGGTCGTAACAAGAAACACACAGTTAAATTTAAAAAAATGATTTTTTTACTATTTTGGCCCAGTTTTCCTTTATTAATAAAAAAAAATTAGGAGCTATCCATGACCATTTACCACCAAATGAAAGCCCAATTTTTCCTGAAAAAAACAAGGTATAATCCACCTGGATGTACAAAGTAGTTGTGACGATATGTACGGTTTTACTAACACGTCAATGTTGCAGAATTGTGCTTAGGCATTTAGATTTGTTTTACCCTTAGGCGTGAAGGGGTTAAAATTCTTACCCAAGCACTTGCAGTTTAAAACTTTCAATACCGCTGCATCAAAATCTCTCAGTGCTACGTCTGTGAATATTCTAGTCCTCCCAGAAAAGAGTTAACAGTGGACAGTTCAGTTTCAAGTCAGTTTGTTAGTTTGGGGGAAGTAAAAGGAGAAAAGAGTAGGGAAGTGCCTTGCCATCCTAGGCAATGGAGTAGTGTGTTTCTATTGATGTACACAGATCTAGTCCCTGCATGCAATGGTGACTACATAGGACAGTGCAAGAAAAAAGAGCCACCCTTAAATAAGAAACTTAGCTCAGTTGCCACGGCATTAATTTAAATGGGAATATAGGCAAGGATTAAAAGAAGTTGCATACCCAGTAAGGGATTAAGGCAGCTGCTGAAAGTACTTAAAAACTGAGGGTTTAATATCACTTCATGACCCACTTATTAAAGAGGATCTTCCTTCTCTAGAAAAAAAAAAATTAAATCAGCAGCTACAAATACATTAGCTTCTGACCTAATAAAAGTACACTTACATGTCCAGGGATTCAACGCCATCCCCACCTGGGCTGGTTCTTCGCTGGTTTTCAGGTCCCAGTTACCGGCATGTTTAATGTGGGAAGCTGGCTGTGACTCTTTGTGGCTTCACAGTCGGATTCCCACTGTACATGTGTGAGTCATGCTGCACCTTTGGAATGGTCACACAGGCTCTTGGGACCTATGACATGTTCAAAGAGCTTGTAGACATGAAGGGATGGGGAGAACTTCTGGTGGAATCACCTAGGCTATTCCATCTAAACTAGACACCTGCTCCCCTCCCCCCCCAAAATAAAAAAAAACCCTCCAAAAGTGTTGGAGGAGAGGGGAGGATTTTTACAAGTGGAACATCCTGTTTAGGGTGAAGTTTCAATTTAAGTTGATTAATTCTTTTCTCCTCCTCTTATTCTAAATACAGGCCTTATGTGCAGTGCGTTTCAGCCCTTGATACAATATACACTGAAGTAGCCGTCATCCTGATTTAGCACACTTCCACATAATGGTGGACCTACCTCTGAGTTTTTCCTTCTCCAGAGATGGGAGGTCTTCACTACCTGCTGTTTCTATGATCTCCTGTTCTTCTTCCATCCCAGCATTCTTTGTCAGCCATCAGAGGGTCTCTGAAGATGTCAATCCTGTGCATGTGCACTGACTTTTTTTTTCTTGGAACCTGGCTTCTAATTTCAGCATCCTACAGATGCTAAGAGTGTACACTGGAAATGTGTCTCGGGCATTGTGAAAAATGCTTGCAGACAGGTTAAGGATTTTTTTTTTGGCAGGAGAGACATACGTACTGTACAATGTCTCTTCTACCAAAAATAAAAAAATACTCTGCTGAAAAGCAAGTTTTGGTGTCCTGACTGGCAACTTGAATCCTGTCTAGGCCCAAAATCCTACAGGATTTACCCTTATGGCTAAGAACAGAGAAGCAGTAAGGAGTCTACTGCTACTAAGCCCTAACCTATTGTGCTATGGAATAACACCAGAATTTCCACCAGTCTATTGCTACAGTTACACAAATAGTGTAGGAAGTAAATAGGAACATCTGCGTTGCAGAAGTTACTTCAGCTTGATATGATAGGGAATCAACATGTAGAAGTCTGAACATCCATCCAGGGACTGTTAGCTCAAAGAAACTATGATCCTAGCGCTTCTTTGAATCTCTTGTCAACCCTTTTCCACTATAAAAATATGTTTCTGTAGTAAAACTAAAGAAAATATATCCAAGGACTGAGTTGCCTTCATTCAAAATCTAAAGTGGTCAATACAGAGTTTACATGAGATTTAGGCCTACAGCTCTGATGGATGAATGTAGCGGAGGTGGAAAGCCAGGAATGTGAGTATCAGGGAGGGTATACTGCCCTGATTGAGCAAAGTGACATATTCTCTGTAATCCCCTTCTTCACTATGGCTCTCCATGCCAAAATTCTTCCAAAAATTTCAGAATTTATGTAGCTCGCTTAGAAACACTAACAGGAACCCTTGGCATTTGTGCTTGTACTGCAAGCTATTAGTAATTTTGCCTTTTCCTACAGTATCCTGTAATCTGAAAATGAGCATCACTGTTGGACTGGCATTTAATCCTATCTCACTTTGCAGTTTACTGATTTGCATTATTATTTTTTACTTGGGAACTTGTTTGTGTACCTGTCTAGCAGTATTGGTGTGCTTCACATTTGAAGAATGGTTAACATAGACTCATCCATGAGAGTAGGCAAGGAATAAAAGAAAATCAAACTTTGCAAGGTAAAATCATATTTGCACATTTATTAAATATAAATGAACATTATAATAATGGTTTTGAATCAAAATGTCAGTAGAAAATTGAAACTGGCTTTCAAAACTGTAATAGAAAATTAATTTAAATTATTTATTTTTTTTAAACTCGCAGCAGGATATAAGAAACGTTCATTGAACATAAATGATGGGAAAAAAATCTTGTAAGTAGATGAATCCTTAGTAATTAGTAAATTCCAGTTTTACATGTAAATGGGTTATGATATGGTTACATCAATTTCACGCTCGATAATTCTAGAAGTGATCTTATGCATTGAGTAAGAAATGAGAGCACACTTTTCTGAATATGGTTATTGTTACTCTTGTACATGTGTGAAAATAATCTTCCAGTGGAGAGAGTTTGATAAGTAAATATAGAAAATAATAAGGAGAAAAAAATGATATTACATTTAGCTGAGAAGGTGGTACACAGCAATAATAAGTATAATTACATTTATGAAAAGGCAGTTTCTCTTGTGGGAGACAAACTGCCTTCACATAAAATATAGATTCAACCTAATATAATTTAAAAAAAAACTAGAAACCGGACAGTAGGGGTCATTTAATATCAAAATGACAAGACCTGTTTGCTACAGCAATAAATTGTCAATTTTTAATAGCCTGGTTTGGCAAGATCAATAAAATTTGTGATTGGTTGGTAAATTTTACTGCAAGACTCAATGAAGGTTTTAACAAATAAAGCAACTGAAAGCTTGTTCTTACCTTAATTTGTGTCCTTGCCATTTTATTAAACACAGGCTGCACAAGCTTGTATGGCTTCCTGTTTCACAACTGTCATGGTCTTCCCCATGGTACACAAGCAAAGGTGTGTTGAGTCTTAAGTGGGAACCCTTGAAAGGAGGTTCCTTGCATGAGGCTCACAGGTTGCAGGACTTGAGGCAAAGTAACAACTTGTCAGGCAAGTGGAACTTGTAACTGAGCAGAGATCATAATTAGAGATGAGTGATCCAAGCAAAGTTTGATGCACAGAAGGTTTGGTGAACCCAACAGGAACTTTGCGAGTACTAAACATATTACAGAACCCCACTGAAGTCCAAGGAAGCCAAATCATGCTATTATTTTCTGACCTTTTTCAAGGCTAATTTGCAAGCTACTGTTAAAAAAGTGTACGGGTAGTTTGGCACATTTTAACAAATCCTACTTAGCGGGTATAGGGTCTTTTAATGCATCTTAAAAGGCAATATTAAAAATTCCCAAGTACTTTAAATAACATGCTTGAAGGTGCCTTAAAGCTGCAAATGAAGTTAGGGAACATGTGATGAAGTCCTTTAAAAGTGACATATATTTTGTTTACAGACATTGGTCAGCAATCTCATTTAGCAGCAGTAATAAGAGGTTATTGCCCCAACATACATGTTTCCATGCTGCATGAAGTTGTTGATCTGTCACACTCCTGCTGCCAAATGTCTGGTTTCTCGATGGCTTCTGTTTGTAAAGAAACAGGAAAGGCCTCCTGAGTCAGTGACATCACCTTGGATCCCTGACCAGCTTGTCTATCAATAGGTCACAGATGTGAATCAGTAATTTGAAATCAGAGTAGTCATGGGGCAGCATCATCAAGAGGGGGGCTTGCCATAATGAAGTTCAAATATCATTGGGCAGCACTGATACATTATCAAATAGTGTGTCATTGTGATTGATGAAAGCATTTTACTTACCTGATCCTTTGCTCTCCCAGGAAAACAGTGCACCCCCATGCTCTGGCAATAGATTGTCCCTCGTTGTCCTTGTGTCCAATGCAGTGCTATTGTCCTTGTATCAGTTTTCAGAGGACACACACAGAGGACTTATATATAGGAGTATTTGTACAAATAAAACAGTCCTGAAATCTCTGTTCATACATGACAAGGTAGCTACTTTAAGAAGAAAGTCTATGTTTCCATAGAAATTATTTAAAGCTGAACTCCAGGAATTCTGTGTATTGAATACTTACATCTGTCCAGTTTGGCACAATGTCAGCATGCATTTTTCATACTGTAGGGGCCACTGGGGAAGCTGGAAATCCCTGAGGTATTCAGTGCTAGTACATTGCTAGTTGCCATTTTCCGATTTCTGTGCTTAGATTCTGTGTTCTTGGGGTTGATTGACTGGCACTGCCATCAATCATAGAACACCTTGTATTTTTGAAATGTACATAAGACATTCTCTGATCAGACAAGGTGGAGAATGACGCCACTACCTCTCCTCCCCACCTTGTCCAATGGAGGACACCTTATATTCACTGAAAAAAATCCAAGGCATTTTATGGATCACAGTAGTGTCAAACTAGCGGTTCCCTGTAGTCAGGGAAGCTGTACACACAAAACCTGAGTGGGAAATCATAGCTATCACTGTACTAGAGGCAACTGCTACAATCATTTCCAGCTTCCCCAGTGGCCTATAAAGTATGTGATATGCATACTTACATTGTGCCAAGCTGGACCAATGTAACTATGCAATGCAAATAATTCCTGCAGTTTAGCTTTAAACATGCAATTCTCTACTGTATCACATGAACATTGGCATGTATTTAACATGTTCTGCTCACCAGCACCCCAGAAATGCCTGTGAGATACAGGACAAAATATTTTCTGCTTAGAAGGACCAACAGAAACCTTTTTGTTTTTACTCATAAAAAAGCTGAGCAGGTGATGTCACAGACATGCTTTTTCACATCTGGAATGCTATTTTAGCTAGTAGATGGAGGGGGCATATGCCAGCAACAATGTGCTTGAGTTGAAACCAATACTTGGTTGAATACTTGAATGAGAAGAAGCAAAATGGACAGGAGACGAGAAGCTACCCATGATTGTCTAGGAGCAGTCATTGATTCCTTGCATGCCCCTTTGTTTGTTTTCAGCAATACGTTCTTCCAAGCAGTGAGATCTTCTTTGAATCCTTCATTAAACTTTGCTGAAATATACTATTTCCATTTGTTTGTCTTTATTAGAAACAAATATTATTTTATTTTAATTACAGGTGAAAGTAAAGGAATTATAATGGTGTAGTAATAAACATATTAATAGTTGGGGCAGATTAATGTGGTCACTTGAACAATAAAAATAATTAATAATGAAGCTGAAAATGAGACACTTAATATATTGCTGTTTAGTAAAGGTTAATTTAGGAGCAATGATTTAAAATTGTAAATTATAGAGCAACACAAAATGTGGCCGGAACAATGTTTTATTTATTCATGCCTGTAAGTTTTTGCAGCCTTTGAATATTCTACAGAGGTTAGCAAAAATGACTGCCTGCCCATGCCCTGAGTAACCTTACCATCCAAAGTTTTTCTTGAGTGATACACAGACATACAAATTGGGGCCAGTTTGGGTGGACACCATTGAACTTTTCCATACATGTTTACTACAAATTGCACACACTTTTTAATGGGAACAACTGGAAATCAAACTCAGAACAACATCCTGCTTCCTGTAAGATAGTATGGTAAACCATAACAGTATCTTCATTACTTACGTTAAATTTACAGTTTGATGCAGCAGGCATGTCTTCTGTGTCTGCATTGTTTCCACCTGCGAAGCACACAAACACCACCAAATGATATTACATAGTGCCATGACCTGGAAATATTTGCAGCACAAGGTATTGTAAAGATGTCTCTAACCTAAAGCTTACCTCCAAGATAAACAAATATTGTCAAAATATGAGGTATGTATATTCTTATTAAAATTTGGGTGAGACTTTATTTCTTCCAAAGAATACAGGAAAACATACTAGCCATGATCTGCTCACTACTTGGTGGTGTGCCAGTGGCTACACTCTCACTCTGTGGAACTTCTACACTTATGGGCCATAGATATACCCTTCTTCTCTACATGGACTGTCAATAGGTAGCACTGTCGCACTGTCCTTAATTTCAAATACAAAGCCTTGAACCTAACAGGTAAATTTTAGAAACGATTGAACATAACTGAGCATTAAAAATAATAATAAAAATGTATTGAGGTGGCACACATTCAACTTTAAGTTCAGTACAGAAAAATGAATGCAGAAAGCAACTATTTTACCATTAGTGATGATCTGAACACCCCCCTGTTTGGTTCGTGGTAGAACATTCGAACCTAAAGAAAGTTTTACTGTGAACATTGAACATAATGTAAGTCTATGGGACTTGAACTTGTAAATTCAAAAGTGCCCATTTTGAAGGGTTATATGCAAGTTGTTGGCCATAAAAGGGGTATGGGGATTTGGGTACTGTCCTGAGGGACATGAAACAGTGAAAAACAGACATTTCAAAAAGTACCGTTTTTAAAGGGGCAGTCTTTTTCCATTGCCTAAAGTAAAAAAAAATGTAAAAACTCCTTTTAAATATCATGCCTAAAGATGCCCTTAATCTACCTGAAAAGTTGCACATCTGTATGTATAGAACCTGCTGCAGCAGGACTGACAGTTTTAAAAATATGACATTTTTATATAAAAAAAACAACAAAACCACAGTGTGGGGTCCCCTACCCCCAATCCACAGCAGACCATTTAGGTCTTTTTTTTATTACAGTGTGTGGAGTTCCCCCTAAGATCCATGCCAGTCCCTTTAGGCCTGGTAGGACTTTTAAGGGGAACCTCACCTCCCAAAATAGGGGAAAAAAGTGAGTGGGGTTCCCCCTAAAAGTCATACCAGGCCCTTTAGGACTTTTAAGGAGAACCCCACCCCAAAATATGGAGGAAAAAATCATGGGAGTGCCCCACAGCAGGCAAAGGGGCATGGGTCTATAGGTGGCATCATTGACCATATATACTGTGATGTGTATCATTGGACGACATGGTTAATGGTGGAGAGACGGTATGGGATTTTTTATAAACTTAAAGGACTTGTCAAAAAGTGTGTGTGCCTTTATTTTATATAACTATTTTACAGGCTGCGCCACGTAGAAAAAGTACTGAGAGTATAACATCAGAATAATATATACTCCTGGCCACTGCTATTCGTGATGTATCAATCATCAGAAAAGGCTGGCAAATATGCTGACCTACTCTAAGCTGATGACTAAAATATGTGTATTCAATCAATTTAATACTATAATCTACTCAAAACCTTAAATAAATAAATATACATTAATATAAAGTGCCAAGTTTATAAAATTACCTCCACTATACAATACTATGCAAAAAACATTATTGCCATCTACAGACCCCCATTTTAACCATCTATAAATAAAAATGTAATAGCAATAAAGGTGCTATATACCATATACATATATACCAAAAAAATCTATGTCATATAACATCCCTATTCAATGTGTAATGAAAGTGCAAATAGTGTCCAAATAAAGTGCAAAATAATCTGGAATTCTGTAATGTCCATCTCATATATTATACAGTACACCCATGCAAAATACACTTCTTAGAGCCTCTTCACAACGCCAAACTCTGCTGTTCCACCACCAAATGAACTGAATAAACTCACCAGAGCGATATGCTGGTCAGATCAAAAACCAGCTCTGCAGTGCCGTGATCCTATTGTCTCATATTTATCTCATACTTCTCTGGATAACGATGACTAATGACTCTCAATCACTCCAGAGGAAAGAAATAAAAGGGGAGCTTCCATAGAATGAAAGCATCAACTACTTTATCAAATGAAAACATGTAGAAAACGCACATTTGCAAGTGTAGCCACTGACACAAATATGAAAGAATAACTGTGTATTGAGTTGTCTCTTGCCAAGACCAGGAGACCAACCTCGGTTCGTGGTGACATCACCTCCAAAGCCCCGCCTTTATTTTCTATTTACTTTTTTATGAAGGAGTATGGGTACTAATATGTACTCATTCATGAAGAATAGCTGGTATCTGGGCCCCGTTATTTTTAAAGGGACTTCCAGTTTTTATATTCCACCCTTTCCAGGGTTGTGGGGAAGAGGCCCTTGTCCTCATCAGGGCGCTTTACCAGTGGGTACCCTCCATGTTGGGGGCATGTGGCCTGGTGTGGTTCTTAGAGAGAGGGCCACATGCTTGTCCTCTGTATTTCTAGGCCACTCAGGCTGCATGCTTTGATAAGGGTGTGGTGTGGGATTTAACCTTTGTGTTTTTTTGGGGTCCCCCTAAAATTCATGGGGGACTTGGTATGAATTTGGGGGGGGGCTCACACTGTTTTTTCTTTTCCTCTTTTAATGCTATCTCTGTTTGTTTACATTCAGTTATCAGCTGGGAATCCCTTGACAGCTGAATGTCCCTGCGGGGCTGAGTCTCTGGTTGTCAGGATGCCATTAGGTGCTGGTTCCCTATCAACCATGAGGAATTTGTCTGTAATAATACCACTGCTAAGTGTTTTGCTTCACACTGCTGCTGAAGGTTTGTTCAGGTTGAACACCCATTTGTTTGGCTGTTCGCACAAGATTCTGTATAGATTGTATGCAGTACAGACTTCTACCTCATTAGTTTCTCTGCTGGAGAAATGCGCTTAACCAATAGTGTTAGGCTATTTTCTCTATTGGTGAATGTTAACTCTCATGTTTGAATGTTCATAAATAGCTATTTTTCTGTTAGGATCAACTTCTAGAGAATGTAAGGCCTAGTAAAGGGCATGCATAAAAAGTTTTCTTGTACAATGCCAGATTATATGATTTTCATTTAATCAGTACAGTTTTTGTCAAAAATACAATACAAATACAATTCAATACATTACATAACTTTCAAGTTTTTATTCTGCAATACAAGAATTTTTGTAACTTTAGTAACCTCTTCACTTTCGATATTAGACTACCATGCAAAAAGAAAACAGATAATCATTAGTCCGATATTCTCATCGTGGGTACGGGGCTTTATATTTGCCCAGCGAAAGGCAACAAGGAACTACTACACAGATAGTACAAACATTACAGGTATTACTAGTTACACTTGTATGAATGTTGAAACAGTTACAACGCACATTTTTTATAAATAGACCCTTTATTGTATATACTCTGTGGTCTCCTGGCAGCCCATTCATTTCTTGGCATCCTTGGAAATTCTTGCTGCTTTTAGGAATAGGGGAATATGTAACTGTCTCCCTTCCTCAGGATGCAGTGCTCAGCACAAATAGCCAATTGGCAGACCCAAAACTGTCATATGAAGGAGGAAAGCATGTTGATCACCCTGTGTAAGCCTTGACTGACACCTAAAATTATTACCTATTTATAGTGCATGTTATAAACACTTTTCACAAATATAAACTTTCACTTTATGTTTAAAACTCTTTCAGATGTTTGCAGTTTTATTGTGGACTTAAGCCTAAAAGTATTGTTTAGTGACTCATCTTTCTAAACTCAGTGTTAAAATCAGTTTGAATTTGTAGGAAAATAATAATAACAGCAAACAAATTAAATGCAATGCTGTAATTTAATATTTTAACAGAAAATAACAAATATTTAACTAGTTGGGTATTAGGATCAGTTATATAAACACTAACAATCCGTAGTGTTCTGTTGCAGCTGGAGTCGAAAACCACTTCTCTGTTTTATTTTGCTTGTAGCTAAAGATGATTCAGGGATCATTTTTAAAGTAGCATTTGCAGGCAATGTCACCAGTGTCAACAGTTCATGGCATGCTAAGTGGAATCACAGAGGCTTGTGATATAATCTGGTGATAATAACACAGCAGGTTGTCTAAGGTGGCAGCCCTGCTGGGGCACATCTGTCCTCATGGTTCACACTAATAAAGTCTCACTTTCAGGAAATATGCAAATTGTGTCACCTCGTCCAAAGATGTCAGCCTCATTAAAAGGTGTACATTGTTTGGCGTGTGATATCTGTTTTCCTGTTCCCAAATTCACAGGCAGAGAATTGCTAATGGGTATTATCCTTTTAACACTTTGTCTTCTGGGCCTGTACAGTTTAGACCATTCAAGAATTAAGCAATTGGTCCTAAAGGATCCCCTTTGATGGATTTGCATTTGTGGGTAATCTACTTTAAAGTGATAAAGATGTCTTTACATTAGTAAGCCTGACCCAGAAAATGTGAGCACTTTTCTTATAATTACAAGATAAACAGTTATATTATTATTATTATTATTATTATTAATAATAAGTTATTCTATTAACTAATTGCCATAAAGCCAGATACTTAAGTCCACAGTCATGTATTCACAACCCTAGCTTTTCAGGAAAATTCTGGATATGGTGTACTTACCATACTCCCATCTTGTCTTTCAAGTAACAGACTGCAGATATTTTTCCTTAAAACAGTAACACAGCAGAAACATGTTACTTCATCTGCTTAAAAAACTACTACATCTAAAAGCATTATTAGCCATATTCTCAAAAATTTAAAAGGAAAGGGAAAAGGAAATAGGAAATCAGGAGGGCTGGCCAGGTATTTTACACAAAGGAAGCAATACAAAGAGAACAGAATTCGACTTCATACAAGTACAAGGTACAGCAGGCACATATCATGAATATCAAATGTTGGGATTATATATTCTTTAAATTATTAGCTTAATCTGGGCACATTTTCACATATCTATATCTCTCGCTCTCAGAACAGTTTTTATATTTGTTGTTCAAAATTTTAGTCAAATTATTTTCTTCTATAATGTCATGTTGTACCACTACAAAACTGATACAATTTTATATCTATACATTGCAAAGTTTACAGTACAGCAAATTGTGTTCCCCCCACTTTAAATAACATCTGCCATAAATTAATTTATTTCATAATGTAATATCAAATTAAGTACACAGTGGGAGTTAATGAGTTGAGCATCGTAAATGTTTCATAGGTACAAAATTCTTTAATCATGCAAAACAGCTTAAATGAAACAATCTCAGCTTATCTAGTTGTGTCACTGGAGCTTAACTTACAAGCCAATTTGTGTTATGGTAACAACATACACTGGTAGCCTCAAGATAACTTTACATTTTATAGCCTTTAGTACTTTATCACATGCAGTTATGTAAGATAGAAATAGAAGATATACCTTTTGAAAGTAAATTCATCAAATACTTAGAAAAGGGAATTTTCATAAAATAGTTATTGAGAACTCTATTTACATTGCATTAAAAAGTATGTATAGCCAAACCTGGTTACATGGAGTAATAAAAGGTGAATCTTCCCAATCAAGACACAGACAGTAATACAAATTTGACAGGGGGTATAACCCTTCTCTGCTCTATCCAAAAGTAGAAAGAGTGTCTTTAAAGCAAACCTGAAATCACTTACAGGTATAAAAAAAGCTTCATGTGTATTTCATATTGAGTATTTATATTTACATTTCACTGGAATGCTCTGATACATAAATGGATGCTTTTCCCCTTACCTTCCGAATGCCATTATTAGGACACTCATCACACTGATAGGATAATAGTGATGTGGAGGAGGCAGGTGGAGGCCAAGTTCTTTAAGGATGTTGGGCACTCATACGAGGACTGAACATACCGATGGAAATTCATTTATTTGTATGTTGATATAGATGCTATATTAACATTTACTTTATTTACATATTTGGTGACTGGAGTGCTAGATCATATCCTTTGACAAATAATTTTGCTTCCCTGAGGTCTTTTAAGTGAGATTTTGTGTACTACCTTTTAAATCTGTTTTAGGGCAGTATGATATACTATACTTGAGGCTACCCTGTAGTAGCCTGTAGTAAGTATTACCCTGATGAGATGGTTCAGCTGCAATATTTTGCCCATTTTTTTTTCTTGAAGCCTAACTGCAGTAACATAAAACACACACACACACACACACACACATCAGCACAAAAGACCTGACTTACTAGTAATGTGCTATGCCCCTTGTACTGTTTGCTCCTGCTTTCCTTGAAATCCTTCTCCATTTATACCCACCCACTCACACATACACACACACACACACACACTGCAGCCATAATCAGTCAAGTCCCTTGCATTGATTTTTGTGTTGTGTTTTTTTTAATTCTGACTATACATGGGCTTTAAATACTCTGGCAAAGTAAGGGTTAGCACATGACTGTTGTCTATAAAAAATTCATGATGCATGAATATGTTTTTTGAGCTGGGAAGATTCCAATATACAAAGTGAGGGTTCTCTGTGGCCATTTACATTCATAGAAACATTCATGAAAAATTATATCTAGCAAGAAGGCAATTCCATTAAATGGAAATAATATAAACTGAAGCAGCTCCAACAAAAAACTTGTAAGCTCTATAATTATGTGCCGTGTCAATATATACTGCATATATACTGTAGTTCTAAAGTGCTCTTGTGCATACCTGATAGGGATCAATTAAAGCAGACCAATACTATACCTATACTACTAATAGACCATTCAGTAACTTTGGTGTATCATTATGCAAAATGCTGTACTGTTTATCATTAAAAAGTAGTCGTTGAACACCAGAGTACCTTGCATATGCTGAGATGTTGTCATCAGTCTGCTGCATACAGGCAAAGCATTTCTTTTGTCTCCTATTCCCCAGTGATTATACTACAACACTGTAGTAATACGCAGATGTGAAGCAGGGACTGATCTGTGTCAGATGTTTGTGAGCACAGCAAAGAACTTCATCTGTGAGTTAGCATCTCAGACAAGGAAGTAGCTGCTAACCAAATACTACAAAATAAACACTAAATACACATTACTTAGTTTGCTTGCACTTTACTTAAAACCTTTGTTTAACCACTTGCCCTCCAGAGGATTTAGAGGATTTACCCCCCCCCCCCCCCCATCCTGACCAGGGCATTTTTTGCAATATGGCGTTGCGTTACTTTAACTGACAACACTGCACCCAAATGAAATTTATGTCCATGTTTCCCACAAATGGAGTTTTCTTTTGGTGGTATTTGAGCGCCTCTGTTTTTTATTTTTTACATTATAAACAAAAAAGACCAGCAATTTGGAGAAAAAAACAATACTTTTTACTTTTTGCTATTAAACATGTCCAGTAAAAAAATGTAAAAAATCCAATTTCATCATAAATTTAGGCCAAAATGTATTATGCTATATGTCTTTGCTAAAAAAAATCCCAATATGTGTAAATTAATTGGTTTACATGAAAGTTATAGCGTCTACAAATGGCAGTATATATACTGGATTTTTTTTTATACTAGCAAATGGTGGCAATCAGTGACTTATAGCAGGACTGCAGCAGGCTTTCTGGAGGAAATTGACTAACTGTCATTGACATCCCCAGTGACACTAATACAGTGATCAGTGCTAGTAAAAAGCACTGACACTGTACTAATGACACTGGGCAAAAAGGTGTTAACATCTGGGTTGATCAAAGGGTTAACTGTGTGCTGCTTTACTGTGTGCGTGTTTTACAGTATAAGCACATTGCTTTGTATTGCTATGCTATTGTCTGTTCCCACCCCAGGACGTACCACGTATGGGGGGAGGAGCCATGCCTGTGACATCATCCGCGGCTATCTTGCATTCATGCTTTGTTATTTTGAGCACTCAAATATGCACTTTAAAAAAGTGCCTTCTTTGTAAATGTGTTTTTATTATTATATTAAAAGTTTGTTATATGGAGAGCACTATCCTTTGCCTCTTTCCATATGTACTTTGGATCGAGTGGAATATAAATTGTCCGAGATTGTTTGGAGTCTTCATTTATATGCTCCAGAGATTAGTAGTGATGTTTGACCTTTCTATTAATTCAAAGGTCAAACCCTGGAGGAGAGTGGCAGTGATTTTGTTGGTGAAGGGGAGTGAACACCATCCACAATTGGAGATTTATGTTATATCTTCCATCACTGATTGCTTCCTGTTATCTTGCCATGGTATCTCTCTTTGTGTTACCCTGCAGACTAGTTTACCTTTACGCTGCACTATGTTTGGGTATAAGTGTGCTGGAGCTGATAGGGGAGAGATCTGTATTGTTTACATACAGTACAGACCTCTCCCCTCTATGGCTTGCATGTATTTTCCATTTTTTTTTTTGCGTATTCAACAGTCATATGTAAATCTGGCAATATAGCTTTTACGTGTTAGATTTTGAAACAATATAAACAAATGCTGTAAGGTTTCAATTCATTTCTGTGTTTGGGGAAATTCCCCCTCAACCCTGTCCCAGCAACTACACAAATAGCGAAGAAAAATTGGACAGAAATAAAAACCTGATAACAGTTCTAATTCTTTACGGCTCATTACAAAATTAGGACAGAAATATTTATCTTTTCTCCAAATTTTTTAAATTCTTTTTTCTACTTGTGCTGGTCACATGCTCAAATGCCGTACAATCACGAATTTGCGAACTGTTTGCATCCTACACATTCATTGCTTAGATAAATAATAATGTTGTAGCCCTTTTCTCCATGGGGAAAAAGTTTTATCTGATGTTGGGGTAGATGATAAAGCAGACATCATGGGTGAACCCAGTAGAATATCATACTTGGTATCATTTTATACAGGAGACAATTACCTACAAACATTTTTTTTATCTGTAGGAGTGTGTTGCTATGGATATTTGGTGGTTTTTATAGCTTATATATTTGTTAAATTGTTAGCTTGTAAGACCATGTGCTGTTTTAGAAGCTAAGCCTCCCCCATTGGTATGCAAATGAACCTCTCTGACTGGTTTATGAGCTCAGCAAAGGACATGATGTACAGGAAGTTGGGGGAGGGGAGGACTTTTGGACAGGCATGTAGGCAGACAAACAGTGTGGTGCTGGGAGATAAAGAAGAAGCAACAGATTTGTTTTTGCTGGACTCTGAAGGAAGATCCTGGAACTGTGAGAAGATTCCATTAAAAGAAATAACTAATTTAAGTACCTTTTAGTGTATGCCTATTACATAGATAGTCAGCTTGTGCATGTTTTAGGCATATTTTGTTATGATTTGTGTTTTCTGAAGTTGTATGTCCCAATTTTCTGTTTAGTGAAAACATTAATACACTACAGAGGTCTAGGCTTCTTTGGCTTGTATCGCAAAAGAACCTTTATCAGATGCAAGCAAAACAAGGTGGAAACTTACGCTAGGGTATGCAAATCTAATGCAGATAGCATCCTTAGCAGGACTTGAACTGAGGGCCTCAGAACTTCCAGGTAGTTGTTCTACTACTAAGCCCCTGTGCTGCCTATTAAAGAGAACGTAAACTCAATCATAGACTCTAGGCCACCTGGTCCTCCTTGAGACTGCTGTTACATAAATTGGTCACCATCCCCCCTCCCCCAAATACGTTACTTTAACCTGGAAAAGGGACAACTGGAATCCCAGCAGCTGCTACCCATCCCACTTCTTGTTAACAAGTTTGTGTGAAAGGGAGGCTATGATTGGCTGCCTCTGTCTGAGCAGACAACTAGTGCCTTCTTTTGTCACAGATCTGGTCCATCACAACTGCTAACAGAGGAAACAAATCACATCCAATCCACTTCCAGGTGTATCAGATGCCTGCATCCCCCATCACATTTTGTAGTTCCCCCAAGGAGGAACTACAGAGTGTGATGAGAGGTGCAAGCATCATAAAGACCAAGAAGAGTGTCGGTTGGCAACCTTGCTAGCAATAGACTGAGGATTTCTTGAGTAGACACTGGGACAGGTAAGTATAAAGTCTCTGTGAAAGGGAGGCTATGATTGGCTGCCTCTGTCTGAACAGCCAACTAGCGCCTCCTTCTCTCACAGATCTGGTCCGTCACAACTGCTAACAGAGGAAACAAATCAAATCCAATCCAAGACCTAGAAAAGTGTTGGTTGGCAACCTTGCTCTGCAACAGACTGAAGATTTCTTGAACAGACACTGGGAGAGGTAAGTATAAAGTATCTTCCTTTAGAAGATATTTTTGGTTTCACTCCCAAAATTGGGGCAGACATGTTTCCATTGGTGTTCACAGGTCCATGAGTTTTGGCTTCACTGGAAAATGTAACAAAATGTATTTACAATTCATCTGGTATCAACACACATTCAGATTCCAGAAAACTGAATTACAACTGAATTGTAACTGCTGCTATAAAGTCAGTTGACTCTGTATATGACCTGCTGTGCCTGTTCCCTGCTGCTGTATGCAACAAAATATTGTTAAAGCCTTTTTTGTGTTTTTGTCAATGTCCTTAATGGCAATCTCCCTCCTGTCAAAGTGTGCACATGAAAGATACAGTGAAGGCATCTCAAAGGCAAAATGCCATGAATAAATCATATAGTAAACAATTTAGCATTTTATATTCACTTAAAGAACAAACCAAGTAAAAGCTCATGAAAATCTACCAAAAATCTGTGCACGTGATTGCTGAAGGAACTATGGATAGGATATAGCTAAAGAAACACTGAGCAAAAATAAATCCATTTTTTGTTTTATTATCATCTCTTGTGCAGTATTTTATTTTCTGAGTTGAAGTCATCTATACTCAGAAAACACCTACTAAAGAGAAAAAGATAGATTAACAACCTAGTTAGATAAGCGGTTGGATACATTCCAAGGTAAAAGTTGTAAAACTGGATTGATTTTTTTCTACAGCTTGCTAACGGCTCCCTAGAGTCAAGATGCAAAGCTCAAAAATAATAATTGATAGTCTGAAAAATATATAGTTCTGAAATACAGGCACTTGTATCAAAAGCACTGCCTAAAATATGCAGAATTTTTATTCTTGGTTTTAACTCATAATGTTTGAGACTACTGAAGTCTTAGACTATGACAGAGACTGATTTATCAAGTGGCGAAAAAGGTCTGAATGCCACCCAAAATGATACATTGTGCCAAAAATAATTCTCTGCAGTTTTTATGACTGTCATAACATTTAGCAGTTATTTTTTTGATAAGCAATAAGGGCCATAAATATATCTTGGTTATTAAAGTATATTAGATAATAGAGCTGTATTTTCACATCTTTTCTGTCTTATGTTTATTTTTACTTGTATGATAAGGCAAAAGTGCCAAACTGTGATTCTAGAACCAAAAATCCATTTTAGGACAGTGAATGGAACCTATTCATCTTCACTGGAAGTGACTTAACTGCCCTTGATCTAGTGTGCAGTTCAGGAGTCATACAATGGTTGACATGACAATGGTTGACTCACTTATCCTTGTTTTGATCTGGCACTAAGAGGTGTTTCTTTTTCTTAAGTTAGGTTTTAAAACGGTACTCAAGAAAGCACTTCAGAGTTTCTTTTTTCCAATGACTAGTGGCTCTTGCTGTTGCAAAGTGAGTGGGTCAAAAGCTTCACTTCATGTAAGAAGAACAAGACAAAGGTCTTGGTTCAATGTCTGCACTAGGTGCTGGTTCTGGAAGGAGCATATCCTGCTCCATGTAAGCGCCAAGGTACACAGATTAGGGTCAAACTCTAATGAGGTCAACTATTGAATTTTATTTCAAATCCAGCGGCTTCTTCTCACAGCCCCCACCCTTAGCCATTCCCCTATGATGTGTTTCACCCAGACTAATTTTACAGGTTCTTTTAAGGTGATTCTAAAGGCTGAAGGATTTTTTACATTCATGCATTCTATGCATAAAGGTAAAAAAACCCTTCAGTATAAAGCTCCCCCAGCAGCCCCCCAAATACTTACGCAAGACCAATCGTGATTCAGTGACGTGCATGAGAGCAGCTGCTCTCCCATGTTTCTGCCTCCTCCTTAGCTCAGACACAGCAGAGGGAGCCATGAACTGCTGTCAATCAAAGCCAGTAAGGAGGGATCGGAGGGCGGGACACAAAGAGTGGGAGCGAACATGCATGAGTGCCTCAGAGAAAGCAGCTTACTATGGAGGCACTTGGCAGGAGGGAGGAACCAGGAGTGTCAGCAGGGGACCCAAGAAGAGGAAGATCGGGGCTGCTCTGTGCAAAGCCATAGCACAGAGAAGGTAAGTATGACATGTTTGTTTTAATTTTTTGTTTATTTTACCTTTAGTATCACTTCAAGTCAAATCCAGCTGAAACACATCAGAGTATGGTCAAGGGTGGGGACTGTGCAGAAGCCAATGGATTTAAAATAAAAGTGAATAGTTGATATCATTAGAATTCAACCCTGATCTTTAAGAGTAACAATAGTGTTAGCTAACTAGAATTAGATCATGGGTAGTGGCTAATTCCAAGTAACTGATTGGTTTGATTATGGTTAGAATTAGACTGCATTAAAGCAGAGTTGTATTAGTTTATGTTTTCTCATATTTATTCTTATAATACATAATCTTAAAAGTAAATAAGCTTTAAAAAAACATTAACCAGCCTCTGTAGCTGCAAAGTTTGTGAAGTAATGCATCCTCACTTTGCAAGAAAAATGTAAATATCATTCTAGTGGACTCTTAGTACTTTGCTCTGTCACTTCCTTTGCATGGAAGATTAGAAGACCGGCAGACTAAGAAAATGAAACTGGATATGTTTTTGTTGTGAATGTTAGGAATATGTAAATGTTTGAATGCACAGAACCTGGTCAATGTTCTACTTTTAAAGCTGTATTAAACCCTAAAACAAACATGTATAATATTGCAGCTTATCAATTAATTTATGTGATGGCTGTATTAGTTTTCTTTTTTAGGCTTTCTTTCTTCTAGTTTCATCTAGTGATCCAGCCAGTGTGTCTGTTGTTTGTCAAAAGCTCGAGTTCTCCAGCAGATCAACCTTTATTTATTCATGTAAAACCTTATTCCAAAAGTAAAAAAATGTTTGCTGTAACTGATTAAAATGAGTGAGCTGGAGTTTGGCTTGAGTTAGTGTATTTAAATCTGCTGATACATTTAACACTCCTGCCCCCAGACTGGATGCTGATGTCTACTGTGCCTCCTGTGCTCATCATCCAGAGTGGTGTCTCACTAATATAGGAACTGTCTTACTGGCCAGATCACCAGGTTAAAACAGAAGGAAAAAGCCTAAAATAGAAACCGATGCAGCCGCCATATCTAGTGATTGGCAAGCTGAAATGTTCTTTTTTAGGTAAATTTAAACACGTGAAAAGTTTGTCCTAACGTCTGTCATTTTTGCATGTAAATATGTAGAAAACAAATACATATAATGGCACGTGAAATTGAAAAAAGGTATTACTATTGTGAATACTGTCATTACATGCATTAACTGCATAAAGTCATCAAAACACAATGTTTTTACAAACAGCAATTCCTAATTGCCTAACCTACATTTATAATTTACAAAAGATAATGTACTGTATATAAGTAAATCTAGCTTTCATTGCTGGCTGTTGCAACACTATAATATTTTCCAATGATGCAGAGCTTGTGCTGAAGGCAGCTATTCCATTTTTATTTCAACATTACTTTCAGCAGATCCAAAAATATGCAGAAATTTAAATTTGAATTTTAAGGAAATTATTTAAAATGCCTGATGTCAAAACACCTTCCTTATCCATTGCATTTACCATGCTGACAAAACCTATTTGTTCTTTGGTGATCTTGATTACATTGATTTGGAATTTTAATTGCATCATCCATCTGTCTGCAACTTTGGAAGATGTGATTGCATACAGTATGTTTGAAATGTATTAAATTTACACCTTCTTCAAAAAAAAGACAGACTGCTTATACAGTAGAAGTCCACTAAGGAACCCTGTCAAATCAGAAAGGAGACACATGAAAATCTTTATCCAGTTTTCTACCTGCCAAATAAAGAAACAGGGGCATGCTAAATATGCATATGCCATCTTCATATTAGCTACTATCTACATCCATTTCAAAACATTCACTGATCAGATTTTCATCAAAGCTCAGAGGTGGGATCGGCAGCAATATATTTGCATATGTTACATACTGTTCAAATACGCCTTGTTAAAATTCATCATATCATTGGGAAATAAGTTGTGTGTATATTTCAATTTTATAACCACTGATAAATACATGCCCTAGGTTTAGATATGATGCTCCTCTAATAGATTTGAGAAGGATGCCTTACAGCATGGTTCACCTTTGAAGCAAAATAATTGAATGATCTGGGAATCCATAGACTGCCCCTCCATATTAATTTGAAATGAATTAAAGAATATACATGTAATTTAGCAGATAAATCTTTCTAAAACCAAAATGAAAAAAAAACTTTTAAGCAAAATGAATTTTCTGTTTGAATAAATATGTGGTTAATCCTATAGGAAAATTGATCCCTGAGTAAACATAATTTAAATCAATATAGATATTTATGACAGGCTAAGTCTGCCCAAAAATTAAATTTCTTTACTGAATGGGCAATGGTTTATAAAATGTTCATATAGCATGTGTTGCCTTGGGCAACATGAAAAATACTGACCCCACATATTTCATGATAATACGTTCTCTCAGACTAAGATGTACAGGAAGGAAACAACATATGAATAAAAATTCTACAGTGCTGATAGTAGCATAGTGAGAATTTTATCTCAGGTTGCCACATAAAGACACCTCTTGTGACAAACGTTCACAATTCGATGGCCCTATTTAAATCACATGCCAAATGTATACTTTATATTTTGAGAAGACCCTAGAATTGGGCTTGCCATAACCCTGCCCCAAGTATCAAAACAGACTTCTTTCCCTGTTTGTAGTCCAAAGTTCACATGTTAACTCTCTTTTCCTACTAAATTCTTCTAGAGTGATTAGAAAAACCATCAAAGAGAGCCTGATTGTCACAGATATATCTGTACATCCACAAAGCTGCTCTTTTTACCTGTCAAATATTTGTGCTCACCACAAAGTACTGACATAGTTATTCATAACTTGCCTGAAAATTTCAATCATTACACAGAGAATGGGCTACAAAACATCACCTAAAGATCTAAAGTTATTTTTAGTAATTTGTTTCATTAAATTGTCCCCTGCAAATATAGATGTGGGGTATATTTTTACACAGTGCCTGGAGCTGGACTTAAAGCCACACCACCAAACTGTCTGCATTAGTAAGATCATCGGTAAAACCAACACTTCCAGGTGTGCCGATTGCTAGAGTCTCATTGATAAGATCAATGGTAAAACTAAAACTTCCAGGTGTGTCGATCCCTAGGCTCTCAATGGTTCCTCCGCTGACCTCCACATCATTACTGTGTCTTTTCACTGGGAAAGGTGAGTATGCACTCTCTTTTTTTATGGCAACATCATTTTTATATTTATTTTCCATTACAGGAAGCAAGAAGCATATTATTTTTCTTTTAGGCTGTATGTCCCCTTGGCATATTATTATATAATTAGAAATATTTAAATAATATTGGAATTCAAATCTTTAAAGTGTTAGTCCACAAAAACTGATATTTCTGTTCCAGGTAGCTTGATAAATTGAATCACCCACCAGCTTCTAATATTTTAACCCATCAGTGATATTTACTTGCTTAATATTTCAGATAAGCAAAGACTTCTTTGTTGTGGTTGTGGCAGATGGCAGGTCTTGAAAATTAAAATCAATAGGAGTCAGTTTTAGGTGAACTGCCCCTCCAACATAACTAAATTGAATTAGCAAAAATGATCAGTTATCACTTCAGAAAGTGTGTGCTGCATATATTCACTGTGTATCTATTGACTGTTAGCTTTGCTGTTCTGTTGTTTAAAGGGAAAGTATAGTGTATTTAGTGAAGAGAATATTTTCAGTTGTTGTTGTGTTTACCTTAAAGCTGTGTAGTGTGGGGACGTTGTCCAGGATTTTCCTAGCCTAGAAGATTGTATTTTTTTTTTCAAATAGTTTTTTATTGAATTTAAAGTAAAAAATCAAATATAGACATATTATAAAAGAAGGAATGCCTAAGCTAATCCAATACAATGAAGATAGAGTGCCTAATGTCTCGGCACATTAATAGCAAGTAATCTGTAACAAGTAACAGTATATTGCATTAAAAGTACAGAATTATAACAGTTATTGTTGTACAAACCTTAATTATCATTCTACAAATACCTGCAATTAAAACAGGCTCTCTAATCCAATGCAAAATGTATTCAGTAAAGAGAGGGAAAAAATATACACAGCTTACATAGAAAATATTGTCATCCTTGTATACTGTTGAAGAAATATTAGACCCACAACAGTTACACCTGTGTTACGGTTTAGTCAGCTTGGTATAATCTTAAGATTGTATACTGTCAGCCAAGGCTCCTATTCCTTTTATAAAGGTTAGTTCTATTTGATTGCTTACTGCAAGTAAGTATTCAAAGGAAAAGTGAGAGTTCAGTCTATGGATAACTTCTGACAATGCAGGAGCCTCCATTTGTTTCCATCTATTCTTAATCGTAACACGGGCTGCTGTGAATATATACAGTACCACTTTATGGTACTGCATGGGAAATTGATCACTTGCGATGCCCAAACGTGCTAGAGATGGGTTAGGGGTTGTAATAACGACTGTGATTGTGGAAATCAGTGTAAACCCTGCCTTCCAGAAACCACTAATGGACTTACAATGCCAAAGCATATGAAGCAAATTACCTTTTTGGCCACATTTATTCCAACATTCTGAGGTCGTTTGCATAAACACGATTGACATTCAGTGTGGAGTAATGAACCATTGGAGGACTATCTTTAACACATTTTCCCAATCAGAGACACAGTGAGTGGGCAAATACAAAGTGATAAAAGTCATCTCCTACTCCTTCTCTGTGAAATCCTGGCCCAGCTCATCTTTCCCTTTTGATCATTGACTGTGATTTTACTCGTTGGTTATAGGTTTGTAGGTAAAAATAAAACCAATCTCCCCCTTTGACGGCTTCAGATTTATAGGAATAATCCCACACTTTTTTATCTAAAACTATTGGAGGATTTGTAAATCCTCTGGGGAGATGATTAATTTGAGCTAACTTATAAGTCTTCCATTGCTGTAACTCAACTGGTAAATCTAGTAGATTAGTAAACCCTTTCCATCAGGGGCGGACAGACCATTTGGAAACTCGGGCACTGCCCGAGGGCCCAGGGTCAGAAGGGGTCCCCATGAGATGCCCCTGGTACCTTTTTCATAGGCTTGTATGAGTTTGGGCAAGGACACAGGGGCCCCATGATCCCCTATTGCCCGGGGGCCCCATGAGTTGTCAGTCCGCCCCTGCTTTCCATCCATGTTTTTGTGGAAAAGGGATTAGACTCATATACCTGTAATGGTAATGCAGTCTTAGATATATTCATTGTTTCCTTTTGTGACCCTAGAAAATAATGCCATGCCATAAGACTGTGAATTTTCAAGTGTTTCCATGATCTGTCTTTACAGAGAACTTAAGGAAAGACTGCTACAGAGATGTTTTTCTGTGAAAAAAGATACTTTTTTTCTGGATGGTGCCATTACCAGCATTTCCCACTTTGCTGGTAATATGATGGTTATTTTATGCAGCTGAATGACAATAGACTCTCTAGTGGGAAGTTTTGGGGCCAGAACAGTGAAAAAGAAGAAGGGCAAAGCTATTTGCCTCCGTTGCAACCTGCCAGGAAAGGCAACCCATATGGAGCATGAGAGGAAACCACACTACCTCTTCTTTGGGAATCCAGTCACATTGGTATCAAGATGGCACAGCATTCCTTTGCCTCTTTACCGGTAAGCTGATGTGAAAGTGCCTACTTAGCTGATTCCAGAGTAAGAATCACATCCATGCATTCGAGGGGCGTTTTGCTCTTGGCATGCAGGGGTTTGAGTACATGGGTATCACTTGTGGCAGATGTGGAAAACATTCTATAGCAATTTGGCCATGGAGCCAGCATGACAACTGTGGGGATTCATTGAATGGACCTGTTACCAAACAATCTCCCATTGAGTATTTTTAGAGTTGACTGGCACACTGGATACTGCAATGAGGCTCCAGAGGTCACTAGACCACCTACTGAGAGACCTGAGGCTCAGGTCACTTATAGCAACTCAAGAGCTGAGCACAGTTAGCTATTCCTATGACCACGGCAAAGCTGACTTGAGCAGAAAGTCAAATAACCCTGGAAAGACAATTAGCTCCCTAAAGGATTTATTGCTACAAGAAGGTGAGATCTATAGGGAATAAGAGATGTAATCACTTCTGTCAGACCCAGAGGGGAACACCAATGTAGAGGTACAACCAGACAGAGGTATAGTGGAGGTGGAGACTTCTAAGATAATCCGGTCTGAGAGATCATGAGAGGGCCAATACTGCTTCCCAAATTGAGTGGATGGTGGGGCATTGCCACTAAATGTGAGCATGAGTGGCTCTCATGCCACAGGTTCTCCAACACAGAGGAAATACATCTGGAAACAAATAGTGGAGTTTTACCAGGGTGAAGAGCCATATTGTTAAGAGTTTGTAATTAATCTCCTCTAGTTAGATCATATAATCTAATAGCAAAATGATATCTTGTTGTGACTGCAGCAGTATTTCTTGTAAGTCCTCTTCCCAAGAGGAAATTTATCCCAGATGTGAAAGAGCATCAATGCAGAATAAAGCTTGGTAGAATTGGAAGATACATTTATTTGGTCAGGTAGGAGAAGAGAATATGGACTGTAGTGGAGTCAAATCTTGTAGAGATATGATAAGCTTGGGTAAGTAATGCATGTATCAGAATAGTTGGAGATAATGCCATGTGTCCTTTAGTGAAAAGGAACCAGGATCTACAAAATCTTGGAAGGGTATAAAAGTGAAGAATGGTGAGTAACATGATGTAATAAGAGAGGTTGTGGAAGAGGCCAATGTAGAAAAGCTTGATCCATGCATGCTGGAAGTAACGAAGAGGCATTAATGGAGAGGTGTAATTCCATTCATAGTGGGCATGTAAAGCATCCCAGACTGCCAGGATCAAAACAGTAAGTGAGGAAGTTAAGGGTGATAGATTTCTGTATGTTTGGGGAATGCAATGTGATATGGAAAGAAAAGAATTGTATTAGAGCAGATTCCAACTGAACCCAGAATTTGAGGTGGTTAGCATGCTTCCAATTTATGATTCTTGAAAAGACCCCAGCTTGGAAATATTTTTTTATATCAGGAAGTGCTGGGCCACCTTGATGTTTTCATCTGGTTAAAATAGGGAGATTCTTGGTTCCTTTTGTTCCCATACGTAATTGATTATTAGAGAATGTAAAAGCAAGAAAAATCTGAGGGGTATGAAAATCATCTGAAACAGAAACAAGACTCTAGAGAGGATGTTCATTTTGACTACACTGATTTTGACCAGCCAAGAGTCCGCTAGAGATGACCATTGTTGCAAGTCTCCTTTAATCGTGTTCACAATAGGCATATAATAGGCTTTGAAAAGTTCAGAAATTTAGGGTGTAAGCTTAAAGAATATGTAAACTCAATATTTCATATTTCTTATATGTCTGCTGTACCATGTACTTGTATGAAAACGTATCCTGTTCTCTATGTATTGCTTCCTTTGTATGAAATCCCTGGTGTTCTTGCCAGTCCCCTTGCTTTACTATTAAAAAATGACCACACCAGGCAGGAGAGCACAGCATGGTAAGTGTTCTGGCTTTTTTGGGAGCTAATCTAATGATCCTTCCCTAACTCTTATGCAACTGAGAATAGAGGGTATTTGATGACTTCCAAAAAGGAAAAAAAAGGGATGTACAGTATTTATTTTTTTAAATACACAAATGTTTTGCCTTTCATTTATATTTTATATGGAATAGGTTGTTTTACAAGGTTTGGGTTTACATATACTTTAAAGAATAAGTTCCCCTTTTGTAACAGGTTGCATTTGTTGTCACAGCGAGCCACACCCACTGTCACAATTAAAAAAAATGCACACCTGGCCATCTCATTCACTCACAGAGTTCTGTGAGTGGGAGAACTACAAGTACAGATAACCTTTGTGGCTGTAGGCTTGTAGTTCTCACTGAATTACCAGGGCAATGATGAGCACTCTAGGGAGTTCATTGATGCTTCCTGTCATTGTGTAACTGTCTGCCTGTATGGGGTACGAGCAGACAGCTTACAATAATAGTCTGCAGGAGCCTCGCATTGCATCAGTTGCAAAAGGATGTGCATCTATTATTATTTTTACAAAGGTGATATGTATATGGAAAATGAGGATTGAGTTGGTTGAATTCAGTCTTAGATAAAAAACTATTATGAGTTCAGATTTTCTCAGATTGATTTTAAAGTTGTTAATTTCTCTATATGTTGAGATTACCCTCATTAGGTTGGCTAGGGAGATATGGGAGCATTGAATGTAAAATGTAAAATAAAATATTGTCAGAGTAAGCTGTGCATTTGTGAGTCCTGTCACCTATTGTGATAGTTCTAATGAAATAGCTAATACCATCAGTCATAAGGGGCACCCTTATTGAGTTCCATAACTGAGTGAGAATGGCTCGCTTAGAGAGTTGTTAACATGGATTTCGGCAGTAGGTGTACTATACATTGCGTTAATCCTATATAGCATATTGGGCACCAGGCTTAAATACTGATGGCTTGTCATAAGGTAGTCCCAGTCTACCCTTACAAACACTTTCTTGGGGTCCATAGAAAGGAAAAGGGTCAGCTAGGACTGTTTTGAAACTTAAGATGTGAGTGAAATTGTTCTCAGGGCATTATCCCTTGGCTCCCTACCATGAATAAACCCTGTTTGATCAGGTGAAATCCCTTACAGAAATAGGGGAAACAGCCTCAGTGCTAACACTCTTGCATAGATTACATAAATCGATAGGCAAGGTGGTTAGCCCTAGACAGATATTTTCTAGTATGATCAACATTAAATCATTTGTAGTAGAATTCTTTAAAAGTGTTCGCTATTGCTGAAGTGCTCATTTATTTTAGGCATCAAGGAGAGAATTCACTTCCTTTTCAAGATCAGTTGATGTTGGGTGTGTTTGTGCAATTGTTCAAGATGTTTGAGTTGTTGAAGAAGCTCAGACAGCCATCTGTTCAGTTCGTTCTTTCATTCTTTCTTTCTTTCTTTCTTTCTTTCTTTCTTTCTTTCTTTCTTTCTTTCTTTCTTTCTTTCTTTCTTTCTCTCTTTCTCTCTCTCTTTCTTTCTCTCTTTCTTTCTTTCTTTCTTTCTTTCTCCAAGGTCCTATTTCAATGAGTTTACCCCTTATAGGGCCTTATGCACTTCCCAGAATAAGGCAGGGGAAATCTTTAATGTTTTGTTAGAGGTGATATTCCATTGAAGAACCATCAGCTGAGCAATATCAATTGGATCCTAAGATGAGTCATTTAGTTTCCAACTGTTAGAGCAAATAGGTAGGAAAGGTACATATATCTGTGCAGTAACAGGAGCATGATCAAAAATAGTGATTGTTTCTACAGTAGCTATGTGTCTAACTAAGTGATGAAGGTCGATAAAAATGGAGTAAGGTGAGTGGGTGTGGAGTAATCCCTTTCCTGCGGCTGTAATATTCTCCACACATCTATAAATTGAGCATCATGGAGATGTTTCCTAATACATCTAAGGCTTTCAAAGGGTACAGACATACAACCCTGTGAGGAGTCCATGCTGGGGTCCAAAGCAATGTTTATATCATGTGCTATTAAGATGATCCCTTGCTAAACTGTGAAAAGATAAAGGTAGATTGCCCTTGATTAGGGCAATAAACATTAAGCTGTTGGTGTGGTAACAAATGGAGTTCATAGGTAGCAAAAACTGAAACGAACTGGCCAGTGTCGGCAAATGAAGTAACTTCACGAATGTTGGCAAATGAAGTAACTTCACCAATGTTGTGCCCTTTTAAAGTACACAATGTAGCAGTGTGGCACACCTGGCTCTAAAGGCAGAACAGCAAGCAAAAGAAAGGCCTTCTGCAGCCTCAGGTATCCCAACAGCTCTTCCACATCTATCTAGCCAGTCAGTTATGAAGGCCAGTGTTTCAAAAAAGTGGGTTTTGATGTCAGCAACTACATGTAGTCTAGCAGGGTAGAGCACGGAATATGAAAGTTTAAGCTGTTGTACACATTTTTAATCTCGGTGAGCACGTTCCACAGGAAATAGTAATGTTATGTTAACTTTGATTATAGTAGACAAGAGCCACTCTTTTGCAAAGTTAGTAGGATCATTGACATCTGCTCTCTCAGGGAACCCCATCACCCTTATATTGTTACATTTTATCTTGTTTTCCAGGTCTTCATTTTTAGATGCAATAACTTCCACTCTTATAAGCACCACATTATCATCAGATATTAGGGAACACGACCTTATAGTGCAGATGTGCGCTTAAGAATACGCTGTAGGTCATGGCGTAATAAAGAGATATCCTCCCACATTCCATGCACTTGAGCAGTTGATCCACACAGAGATGTCTTGCAATTTTGCATTGCAGGATAAATATTGTTTTGATTGGGTTAAGGAATGTCCTCAGTGCTATTAGTGTTCCTGTGTCCCTGGGTGCATGTAGAAACATTACTCACGCTACCATCACTGGTGCCTGCTCCACTGTCTCCTGTATGAGGTGAGGTCTGTTCCACATGTCCCCCTGGCCTAAACTGATTTGCATGTTCCACTGTTAGCTGAGTCAGGGGTTTCAGCCTGTCTGGCAAAGTACTGAAGCCTGGCCGCCACTGAAACCAAGCAGTCATGCTGTGGTTTGGCTCTCAGCATGGGAGAGGGCTCTGATCTGCCACCATCTTTGTTACAGATGTCCTGTACTCCCGCTCCTTCTTTTCTCCTCATCATGGCTGCCAGGGACACTATGTGCGGGTGGGGGATGTACTGGAGAATGGTGCTGGGTGTGTGAAGCTGCAGGAGCAAATATATAGGGTGAACTAAAGGTGATAAGGAGGGTCTGAAAGGATTTTGGCTGGAAGCTGCTTTCCTTTAAAGCAGGTCATAGGAATTTAGATTTCTCATCAAAAGGAGGAAGACAAATATATGTTAAGAATGACAAGAACAAAGGGCACCCCCATCCTCTTATACAATACCAAAGAGTTGATGCTGCCTACAATGTTATTCAATTGGCCAATTAGTATACATGATGATCACACAATCAGATAAACAAATACCACCTGATTGTGCAAATATTTTCTAAAATAATGTTTATTTGTTAACTCCTACATGGCCTGAAATTCTGATGATCATAATAATATAGGAACTGTGTTTGATTTTTGGCATGGCAGCAACAATCCTGATTATGAAAACTATCAAATAAATACTTGGAAATGCAGCTCAAAGGGTATTATTATTATTATTATACAAGATTTATATATCACCAACAGTTTGCTTAGCGCTGTACAATATAATGGGAGGCATTACAGCAACAATACAGTTCAATACAAGAGGGAAAGTAGGGCCCTGCTCCTTGGAGATTACAATCTAAGAGTGAGGGGCTAGTGGTACAAAAGGTATTAACTGTGGGGGATGGACTGGTAGGAGGAATAGAAGATTCCATTATTAGCTGAAGGCAGGATACGCTTCCCTGAAGAGAAAGGTTTTCAGAGATTGCCTAAAAGTGAGCAGAATAGGCAATAGTCTGATAAATTGGGGTAGAGAGTTCCAGAGGATGGGGGGAGCTCTTGAGAAGTCCTGAAGATGAGCATGGAAGGAGGAGACAAGGGAGTTAGAGAGCTGGAGGTTGTGCGAAGAGCGGAGAGTACGGTTTGGGTGATATTTAGAGACAAGATTGGTGATGTAATTTGGGGCAGAGTTATAAATGGCTTTATATGTTATTATTAATGTTTTGAATTTTATCTGTTGGGCAATGGGAAGCCAGTGGAGAGATTGGTAGAGAGGGGTGGCAGATATGGAACAGTTAGTAAGGTGGATGAGTCTGGCAGCAGCATTCATGATAGACTGAACCAGGGAGTGAATAAGTTGCTTAGTAGTTTCAGAGGTTAAGAATGGGCATATCTTGGAGATGTTGTAGAGGTGAAGTCTACAAGATTTGGACAGCGATTGGATTTGGGGCTGAAAGGACAGATGGGAGTCTAGGATTACACCTAGTACCCTGGCATGAGGGGAGGGACTGATGGTTGTATTATTGATCTTGATGGAGAAGTCAGGGGAGGGAGCACGGGCTGGAGGGAATAGTATGACCTCAGTTTTAGAAAGATTAAGTTTGAGGAAGTGGAGTGACATCCATGCTGATATGTCACTTAGTAGGTTAGTAATGTGAGAGGTGACTGAAGGGGTGAGGTGAGGAGTAGAAAGATAGATATGTGTATCATCAGCATAGAGATGGTACTTAAAGCCATGGGAGTTTATCAAGAGACCAAGGGAGGAGGTGTAGATGGAGAAGAGAAGGGGTCCAAGGACAGAACCTTGAGGGACCCCTACAGAAAGAGGGAGTGGAGTGGAGGAGACAGAGTTATAGGTAATGCTGAAGGAGTGCTGCGATAGGTAGGAGGAGAACCAGGAGAAAGCAGAGTCTTGGAGGCCAAGAGAGTGGAGTTTTTTGAGAAGGAGGGGATGGTCGACAGTATCAAAAGCCGCAGAAGTCAAGTAGTAAAAATACGGAGTAGTGGCCATTGGTTTTAGCAGTTAGTAGATCATTAGTGAGTTTTAGTAGGGCAGTTTCAGTAGAGTGTAGTGAGCGAAACCCAGACTGTAAAGGGTCAAGAAGGTTGTTGTCAATGAGGTAGTAGCTCAGGCGAATGTAGACTAGGCGTTCTAAGAGTTTAGAGGTAAACGGGAGCAGGGAGATGGGTCTTAAGTTGTTCAGGTTGGTGGGGTGCAGGAAGGGCTTTTTAAGTATGGGAGTGATGTGTGCATGCTTTAGAGGGGTCGGGAAGGCACCGTGAGAGAGGGAAAGATTGAAGATGTGACTGAGGAAGCATTGGGTAGAAGAAGAGGGTGACCGTAGTAATTGTGAGTAGTAGCAAGGTTAAAAGAGGAAAGTGTTGAGAGAGGTTTAGTATAAGGTATGCTAAGTGGGATGGATGTCTGTGCAGTGGAGATGCCCCTACGAATTGCATCAATCTTGTTTTTGAAATGATTTGCAATCTCGTAAGCAGTGAGTGAGTTACTGGGTGGAGGTAGAGATGGAGAAAGTAGAGAGTTAAAAGGAGAGAAGAGACGACAAGGACTGGACGACAAGCTATTGATAAGAGTGACAAAGTAGGCTTGTTTGGCAGCATGGAGGAAGAATTGTAGGTTAAGAAAGCAGATTAATAAAGGATGAAAGCTTGGTGTGATTTGGTTTTACGCCACAATTGCCTCAGCGCACGACTATGTCGCTTAAGATTTCTGGTGTCATCAGTCTGCCATGGTTTTAATGGTTGGGTCCTGATACTTCGTGTAGTTAGGGGAGCAAGTGAGTCTAATGTGGATAGAAGTGAACTGTTGTAGACAGCAGTGGCCAGGTCAGGGAAAGGCAGGACAGGGGAGAGATGCTGTCATAGAAGCTGTCAGGAATGGACTTGCCAATAATGGTGGGACTCACCTGCCTTGTGAGCTGCAGTACCAGGGCTGGCCAGCGGGTGCTCTCAGCAATCAGAAACTCACCCCTGCAATCAGCCAAACACCTGAAGCTGATTGCAGGGGTTGTATTTAAGGAATGGCCAGACTCACAGTCAGGGCCTTGGTGTGTGTTTTTCCATGGGCCCCTGTACCTTGTATCCTGTATTCCTGGTCCTGTCTGACTGGTTGCCGACCCTGCCTGATCCTGACCTCTGCTGACTTCTCCTGCTTGATCCCTGGCTTGTGACCCTGACCATTCTCTGCCTGACCCTCTGTACTGCGCTGCCCGTGAGTTACTGAACCCAGCTTGTGACCCCGACCACTCTCCCGCCTGTTCCTGGTACTCCGTTTGCCTGTTTGCTACTGACCCGGCCTGCCTGACTACTCTTTGTATTGTATGTATTGTTATCGGTGGGTGGTTTGGTTTGGTTTGTTTGCACTGTGTTTATGTTTAGTTTTGCACTGCGTTTTGTATTGTTAGTCTTAATAAATTATATTGTTTATACCATATCTGAAGCCTGCGTTTCCCTGTGTCAGTCCACACACCTCTGGTCATACCTGGAGCCCTGACAGAAGCAGTCAATTGCAGAGTGGAAAAGAGAAGGGTTAAAGTTGTGAAGGTTTCTGCGGGTAATTGTTTGCTGCTTGGAGGGATAGGTGTTTGAAGTCAAGGACACTGTGAAGGTGATGAGATTGTCATCAGAGAGAGGAAAGGGGGTGTTTGTAAGGTTGTAGGGAGTGCAAAGATGGGAGCAAGCAAATGAACAAAGAACAAAAAAGGGCGCACTCTCATCGTGCATTGCCGTGGTACACACCTTGTTTATTGTGTAATCAAATAGATGCAGGTACACACTTCAGCTCTGAGGAAGGGGGTTCGTCTCCAAAAACGTGTCAGCTTATCCCCAATTGGGGCACAGCATTGCATTGACTGCCATTGCGGACCATTCACACTGCTTTTATTATCCTTTGGTTTGTGAGTATACATCTATTTGATTATACAATAAACACGGTGTGTACCACGGTAATGCACGATGAGAGTGCGTCCTTTTTTGTTCTTTGTTCATAAGCATCCAGATTTCCGGATCTTTGAAGGGCAGCACCTCTTCGTTTGCCATTTTGAATTCCTTTAAGTCTGCATGAAGATCTGAGCGCTGGTTTCGTTTGTTTGTCCATGGGAGCAAGCAAGGTCTAATGTATTCCCATCATAGTGAGTGAAGGACTGTGTCCATTGTACTATTCAGACTACTTCTATACTGTAAAATTGAGGTCAAGATCTAGTGTTTTATGAGAATGGCGATTATCATGACCCTGAAAAAGGAAGCACCAAAAAATCAGCAAAGTAAAAATCGCCAAACAAGTAAAAAAATCTAAACATATTTACTAAGAACCATTCAAAATGAGTGGAAAAAACAGGTGATAAGTCTAACAAGTGTAGCAACTACTCCAGAAATGAATGAATAATTTGAAATTGGAATACAAACAAACTCTGCAGTTTTTTTTCTTCAAGATTCTTCCTCAAACTGTGCTGTACTTCAACCTTTTTCAAGCTATATTGCAATAGAGCAAATTCATACAGCACACTGCATATTGTAAGACCCTCTCATTTTCCTTCAACACATTTGTCCTCATGTAGGTGTTTAGTCATACAGGGCTCTATTGAAAAATCATCCTGTAAGTCCTCAAAATTTTAGGCCCATGCAGGATCCCTTTATTAAGATGTGAACACAAAGAGAAAAATTACGGCCAAAAGTGCCGTCATAATTAAAGTTTAAACACCAATGAATTACAAAAGAAAAATGGAGCCTGATGCAATCTCGATGTCATTCATAGAAATGTCAAACAGGATTGCTATGAAAAGGTCACTCAAGACACACACAAGAAATCAACACACAAGAAATCAAACATAGATTTAAAATAAAAATGGATCCAATGTATAACACAAAACAGGTTGACTTACTAAAGGAAAAAGAATGTTCACTTTGCAAGAGAATTTTCTTTTAGCGTAGTGAATGAGGTGAAGCTCTAATGTCTTCTATCATACAATTGTGTGCAAGCAAAATTTCTGTTTTTTTTTATTTTCTTTGCACATTATTGGGTATTTTTACCATCCTTTTTAGACCATAAGCTCTAATGAGCAGGGTCCTCTAATTCCTCCTGTATTGAATTGTATTGTAACTGAACTGTCTGCCCTCATGTTGCAAAGTGCCGTACAAACTGTTGGTGCTATATAAATCCAGTATAATGATAATAGTAATACTTTTTTTGGTACAATGAATTTTAACAACATTTACTAGGAAAGTTAAAAATTCCCTTTGCAAAGTGAACAGCATTTAGTAAATCAACCTTTCTGACTTATTTGAAAACTAAAAGTCGCACGAGTGGATTCCTCACAAACACAGGTGAACAACAATAGTGATGGTATCATTGACAATAGTAAGCAATATGTCACCATGATGGTTATGAGAAGAGTGTATGTTGTTTAAATTGAGAGAAAATGATATGTTCTTTCACTGCTACAATTTACAAAAACATATTTTCTAGCAATCTAATAAATAAACCATCATAGAAATTATTGTTACAATTTATGAAATGTTTTACAAATGATAATCAGTTTTTGGACATAAACTTAAAAATGATTCCCTACAAAACACCAGTTTGTTTGGTCCACCTCCTCCTTCACACATATGAACACATATGGTAAGGGCAGTTTTGAAATCAAAGGTTCTTGTATGTTACCGTAACCAGGATGAACCCTAGAGTCTAGACTTTCCAAACAAAAATTGCAGCTTGGCTCAAGTTATGAAACACATTACTATTATGTTTGTTCTAGACACTATGGAAGATATTTAGAAAGCAGTGAAGCCAACATTCACCAGACACTCAGTGCAGATTAATCTTCCAGCTTCATGTGTTTTTAATTACAGAGATCCATCCACCCATCAGTGAACGTATGATGAAAGTTACTTCCACTGCTTTAATAATATGCCCCTACCCTATATCTTTATGTGGATCTAGCTGAACTATCATCAGTACTTACCTCACTATGAAATATGAGGAAGAGGAAGTAACATCTATTCCTGACAGCATTTAACCTAAATCATTTAAATCAGCTTATGCATTAAAACACAGAAGGTAATGCAAGCTTAGTATAAATTAATCAATCATTTGATGGGCAAATCAGACACTTTGGATACCTGAAGGGGCATTTCTTATCAACTCTACCATAAATATTTTAGAAGGAATATTTCAAAATCATTACTAGTCTATAATTCAAAGGGAAGAAGAAGAGAAAAAACTTGGAAGGGAAGAGTGTTTTATTTACTGAATATATTATAAATAACTCAATGCATTACTATATTGAGCTGTTAATGGCATATCAAATAAGACTTTATTATCATCTATTAGCTTTAACTGAAATCCTAGGCTAAAGCTTAATGAGTATCATATATCAGTCTGTCTAATGTCTTAAAACAAGCAACTCACCTAATAGTTTATAATTTTTTTTCTTACCTTTATCTGCAGAATGAGCTGCTGATCTCCTCTCCTGTTACAGCCGCACTAATAGTAATAGTGAACCAATTTATAAACCCATTAGTGACACGTTTTGCTGGAGATAAAAAACAGTCAAAATTATCTGGCAGCAATTAATCTTAATGGCTGTATGCAGTAAACAGCAATGGGCTAATTCCAGCTCTGTCAGCCCCATCAAACAATCCCACATTAGGCAGCTTTTCACAGATCCATTAAGCATATTCAGAACAACAACAAATTCAATGCTGAAGGCATATGCACTAAACATTACAACAGTGATCTTCTGAAGCCATCATTATCTCTTAAATAGTACTTCCCCCATGTATTATCATTATGCTGTACATTAGAAATACTTTGATTAAACTCCCTTAATTCATAACAGACAGCTGCAGACCACTTATGCAGTTAATCTCAACACAACAGCTACAGAGGAAATATAACAAATGAATGCTGTAAACTGGATGTCATTACTGGGGAAGACACCAATCCAGTTGCCTTTTCAGAGTAAAGTGTGTTCACATGACCTGTGGGGATGTAATATCAATATGCAGCAATCTAATGCAAGAAATGTATCTATTTTTTCATAAAGCATAAATGTACTATAGTAGTTTACAGAGAACATTTAGTACGTCACATCATTGTCTGTCCAAGTGCACCTGCAGACATGCTATATTTTATCATGTATTCCTTTATTTTACTTTAGTCATTAATATATACAGTGTACTTGTACATGTTTGAATCTTATGATCAAGTATGCTCTTATGTTTTACATTGATCATCTCTACACTGTCTGTAAAGAACTATACTAGGTCATTTGAAAACTTCTAGCTAGTCAACCAAGTCTTTGACTGACAGCAATGTCCTGAGGATGTCCATTGTATATGACAACAGGAAATAAATCAAAGCAACAATCACTTCAGTCAAAGTGTAAGTTTCAGTTATTTATTTTGTGCATTAAGTGGAGACTGCAGAAATGGATATGCAGACAAGCCCTCTTATTTCCTGGAATAGGTCTCCTATTGAGTGATTGTTGTGTTCACCTACTGGCTAGTGTTTAATTGAGTGGTGCGGTGCAGAACAATAAACCGTATCCGCTTCTGGTTTATGGAATGCACGCCGACTTCCCTGTCGAGCGGTGCTAGCATCCTGAGCTGAGTGTATTGGTGCCGAGGATTGGGCACCAACCAATCTGAGTGCGTATTTGATTGATTTTATTCAGTTCTTTAATAAACCTATAATAATAAATATAATAAATTAGATATTTCTCCTGATTCTTGCTACCCTTGGCTATTGAGTAAATTAAGAGACCACTGATGTTCCAAACTCTTGGGAACACAAAGCGCATTAGACCTTCATTTAATTAAGAGGTCATGGATAGTTGGTGAGTGCAATATATTGTCTAATGGTGATGGAGCACAAAGGATCTGCATGGAGCAATTTATTTGGCGCCACAAGATTATGCACCATTGTTTTTGATCTACAACCTGGTGTGGGACTTTTGTTTTTTGTTTTTGTTCTTGACTTTGGACTCATTATCATATATATCACTTTTAGGTTTTTGCATGTTTTTATCACAGTTAGAATATTGTTCATATAATATGTATGTTTAGTGCCATACTTCATTTTATTATATAGTCACAAGTGATTTCCCACTTCAAGGGGCAGCTAATATTTTTTGTATTATATTAATTTTTGTTTGCACACTAAACGGTTGAATAATTATTTATATTTTATTGCATAGAAGATACACTGTTTGTGTAAGGCAGTATATATCACTTATTTTTTGCATGTAAAGAGAAGGTGCTTAGTTTCTCACTAAATTGTTATCGCAATAATCAAGTTTGGTATACACATTGCTTTGAATATTCAGGTCAGCTTAAGGTGAAAAATGGCTAGATAAAAATTAAAGCCTTTAGTCAGCTGCATACTCGAAACCAAACATGTTTGGAATCTGATTGTTGTGGTTCAGCTTTGATCTGCACTGTCTTTGTAAAGCACAAAGGGTGTTTGGACTCTTGTTCTCCTAAAATATTCATGCGTGTATTTTAGATTGTCAGTGGAAAGCCAGCTATTCCAAAAATCATTTGGCAAGGATTAAAAAAAATTGCTGTAAATTAATGACTACTGTAGGCCAATTGTAAAGAAAGATATATGTAAAGCTAATTAATATTTTATTGCTCTCTCATACAAAACAAAGACAAAAGGGTTAACTGGTTTACTGAGAGTAACTGTTCACTTTTGAATAGGTGAAGCTTTGTTTACTTTAAATACCCAAATATGTGTGAAATTTAAAGACTAAAGCCTAGTACACACTAGTATTTTTTTTTTCATTCAACCCAGTGGGCTGAACTAAAACCAAAATGACAGCTCAGGAAGAGCTGCTGTACTACATCTTCCTAGTACTAATATCCTTACTGTACTAACATTTCCCCCACTGTGCTATTGTGTTCTAACAGGAGTACAGCCATTGGCTAAGAGCGCTGATCGGAAGCCAATCGGAAGACCTTCTGTCATGCCCCTTCAACAGAAGCCCGCCGAACGAAAGCTTCTCCTCTTACAAGTTAGATGATGCCTAGCATCATTCAACTTACTTACTGTAAGCCCAAAGTATGACGCTCGGCCCAGTGCCTAGGTCAGGAACTATAGTAACTAGAAAAGCTACAATTTCTGGGGAAATTGCGTGAAGTGTTCTTGCCTCCACCAGTAGTCTACAACTGGAGTGGGTGGAGTAAATGGGTGGAGTGGCTTGTCAGTCTGCTGCCTGCTCACACACCTGGGTTCCTATGGCAATTCACTCTACAGCAAGGGCAGAGAAGAGCGGTTAAAAACAAACTGCTCCAACTTGCTCACTTCACTGGCAGTTGCCATCTTAAAATGGTTGTAGTTTAAAAATTATAAATTCTACACCAAAGAGCTTTATGTTGTGAGAATCACAAGACCCAGACCTACATTTTGATACATAGTATGTCTCTGAAATATTAAAAATGAAGGCACAGTCACAGTTTAGATATTGCCCTTCAAATTTGAGGTGGTTAGAGTGCAGTTTCAATGAATGTCAATGGGCGGCATGAGTTGCAAACAAATGGTCATATTGTGAAAACTATCAGGACTATGGCTTAGCCGTGGACATTTTTAGTGGCAGCAGGGATAGCTGAACGTTTTGATATAAGATTTGTGTAGGTGGGCTTGAAAATGAGGGAGTGATGGCAGTTTAGAAATCATGGCCTGATTTTTCTGCTCACACTCTAGCTTTTCTCAGCTCCCACTCTAGTTTTGAACATTCCGCCATTCATTCTTATGGGACCAATTTCACCACAAAAACGCCGATATTTTGTAAACCATTCGGCGAAATGTTCCACAAAGTAATAGCACACCAATCGGGAACAATCCGCACGTTTCGGTATATTACTGTCTATGTAGTGTAAAAACTGTGGGAGGAGTTAGGGTGGTAAATTTGGCTATAATATTAAGAATATATATGTGAGATAACAGTAAGTGGTCTTGCCATGCAAGAACACTTAATAAAATGTTTTCTCTGCCTTTAGCAGCCCCCATTCCCTTAATGCCTAGTACACGCGATGAGAAAACTGGGCAAAAACAAACAAACCGCATTTAGAGTGATTGATAATCTGATTGCTAGTACCTGGCTTTAACCTCCTTGGCGGTATTCCCGAGTGTAGCTCGGGGTAACATTTCAGTACCAAAAGCGGTAACCCCGAGCTACACTCGGGAATACCATGCGGCACTGCTCCGGCATTTGCTCTTCACTTACCTTACCCTGCGCTCCCACGATGTGTCCCCTGCAGCATCCCCAGCCATCTCCTCCGGCCGATGCCGGCATCCGGCTTCTGTGTCCTGTCCCTGTGATGGCGGGAAATTTAAAAATTTAAAAAAATGTCATTTTTTTTTTCTACATTTTACATAGTAAAACATTGCTGTCTCAACCAATTTCACATACATTTTGTCCCTAGTGCTTTGTCCGGCGCCCTGCCTGCATTTTGTCTGTTCTTTCTGCCTGGAAACTGAGAAACGTCCATGCATCCAAAAAGCGTCCCTTTAGGTCAAAAGCGGGTTTAGACCGGCTAGAGAACAGCGATAGTAAATCAGAACCACTTGCAGAATTGAGTGATAATGATTCGTGGGGGAAATTCGTCATCAGACACTGAAAACGATTTTGCGACTTTGCTCAGCAATGTGCGAACTTGGCGCTATATTTCAAATTTCAGTGTTTTTGGTTTGATTATATTATTGAATTAAATTTTTTATTATTATTATATTATTTTTATGATTATTTATTAAATTATAATTTATGATTTTGTGTTTCAAATTTTATCATACCCGGGATGTTTACTAGACTCTTGTTCGGACAGATTTCAGTGAGTTATTCCTAAAAATTACAGCTTACAATTAAAAAAATACATATTTCCATGCAAAAAAATGGTACCGCTTTCAGCACCAAAAATCTGAAATAATCATACCGCCAGGGAGGTTAAAGAGCCAATCATGACAGTTCATGCAAAAATGAAAATTTTTCTCGTAAGATAAAGAACTAATGATTTTCATGTAGTTAGTATAGTATTTATACAAAAAAAATGGAGTGACCAAAGCAGTGCATGCTCAGAAAAAAAAAGATTACATTACAATACAAAACATTACATCACTTCCAAAGTTGTATTATTTCTTTTACGAGAATTTTTATAACTTTAGTAATCTATTCATTTTCAATATGAGACATGCACATGCAAAAAAAAGGGATGATCATTCGTCTGATATTCTCATTGTGTGTACTATCCAAAGCATTAACTCTTACAATGAATGGCAAGAAAGGAGCAGGATGAGTCAGTACAGGAGCCGAAACAAAATTAGATTTGAGTTTGAGATTTGAGTCTGAAAAGCAGAGTTTGCCTTTGAGGGATAAACCAGTATGCACTGTCCAAGAAGCTCACAAAAACCCATTGACAAACTCCTAGATGAATGGTGGGGCAATGGTGGGGCATTACATAGTTTGAATGACATGACCAAGTATTCATAATGTCCCTTGCAAGTATTGAAAGCCATTTTTCACTTGTCACCTTCTCAGATGTGCATCAGGTTATAGGCCCCTGTAGATGCTACTTAGTGAATATTTGTACCCCATTATCCGGCTGAAGATTTCAGTGATAAGTGGCAGGGGATATTTGCTGGGTATAGTGACTGTATTTAAGCCACAGTAATCAATACAGGGTCGTAGAGACCCATCTTTCTGTAGTTGAAGTGGATAGGCAGAGGTAATCATTCTTGAGATTTTTCATGATATATGATTTAATGGTTTAAGTCTAAGGTTCAGACAAAAAGAAAACACGTTATCTAGGAGGAGAGAAACCTGCCAAGAGATTGACAAGACAGTCCTAATGGAAATTCCGAGATTGCCTTTTCAGATAACAATAATGTAAATCTGGTGACGCTGACATATTGGCCAAAATAATGACAAATCTGAAGGCATTTGGGGGACCAAGAAGTAATTTCATCCTTGGACCAATTAATGTGTGGATTATGTAACCCTAGCCTAGGGTAGTCCAGGATAAGTGGGCAGGCAGGAGGGGTTATCAGATAAAAACCTTTGGATCCCCAATGAAGTACCTAATTGGTCAAGATGTTAGATGAAGTTCATTATGTGATCAGGTCTGAAGACAGAGTAGAACAGCCACAGTCCACAGCAATGATGAAAAAAGGACTTTTCAAGGGAGCTAAAGGAATCTTAAGGCATAAGGCAAGATACCTATCCATGAAGTTACTGGCAGAGTCTGAGTCTATGATGGCTGATAAATGATTGGTCACAGAGTCAAAGGCAGGCTGGGCAGGAACAAATAGTTTGTTTTTGAAGGTTGTCTAGACAGGTAAACCTAAGCCATTCCAACTCTGGAATTTTCTGGCTTGTTGGGGCACTTGGTGGCAAAGTGGCCATGACCATGGCAGTGCAAACATAGTCTCAGTGACCTTCTTATGCTTTTTTTCCTCAGGAGCCAAGAAGGCAGGACAGCCCAAGCTGATCATTGTCTAGCAGGTAGGACATTGCTAAAAAATTATACCCAATCAGTGCAGGGTCCGCATTCAGTCAAGAGCAAGAAGTGTTCCCTGGCTGCATTTGAGAGGAATTCATTCCCTGAGAGGTGGTCGCTGAAGCAGAGGTGGACAGAATACATCCAGCTCTTCTAACACAGAGTATAAACGCTCTGAGGGGGATCTTCTCCTCCCCGCTAGCTGTCACAATTTTAGATACAGTGACAGGTCAAAGGGAGACCTACATGGCACCAGTGATCTGCTGATTGCAGGTGCAATGCTTTAGAGGCCCCAACAACTAAAAATAATAAACTCTAAAAATATGTGCATTTATTATTTTTTGTTAAAAGGTGAACTTATCCTTTAAACACACATTCACTGGATTAGTAAATAATATTCAACACATAGAGAGACCTTGGTTAGAATTAGTAATTCTTTTGATGATAATACTTTATGGAAACATCATCTCTGTGTATTGATAGAACAGGAATAATTCACAAAAATATGAAACATGTTATTTTCCCTATTTACACAGAGCACATAAAGCTTTCAATGCTTACTTAGGGTTGCCTTGTGTTTATCTCCCTAAAACCTAATTCACATAAGTTAACAGTTTCTACATTACACATGGTGAATGTTTCAGTGTCCCATGAAATGGAAATTCTGGAATAAAAACAACAGAAACAATATTAGGCCTAAAGGTCCAAAAGTACTCTATGGTGGTGGTAGTGGTGGTGGTGGTGGGGTGGGGGGGAAGGCAGTGGGGTATAATGTGCCCATTTTTTGGGCTAATAGACAAACTACTGTAAAAAAAAAAATAGTCAGTTGTAGCTGGAAACTAGGAAGATGTACCAATGTAAAACAAAATTGAAAAATACCATACAGAGGGGAGAAGGTCCTTTCATGTGACTTCAAAAGCAACATAGAAAATTCAAAAATCCTTTAAATAACATGCTTGGGGGATGCCTTAAAGCTTTATGCGGTGTCACAGAACAGTATAGTTTTCAAGGACAGTCTCATTAACAACATACATAAGCAGTGCATAATTAGTTGTGGAATATATATATATATTTTTTAAGAAAAAGCTTGGCTTACATACAGCAGCATCACAGTCTGATTAATTTTATTTTGATAAAAAAAGGCTTTTTATTCAGGTAGCTTTAGCAGTAACACATGCTTTTTCATCAAATGGTAATAGACCCGGTTTGACCAATGGATAGAAATTGGCCAACAGTTTGCTGTTTCTGTCTCTCTTTTTACTGTTGCAAAACTGTCTGGCTGCTGACCAATTCCTATTAATCTTTCAAGAATTAGAAGACTTCATATAATACAGCAGTGTAAAATGGCCAGCACCAGGTCAGTTTTAATTAGGGAAAATTGACAGAAATGTACCAAAGAAAAAAAAGTACAGATGTTTTACTACATGAATTATGCAACTGCAGAAGACAAGGCAGTGTAAAATTATCCAATAGCAGGACAAAATTAAATAACAAGATTGGACCTAGATTTACTGGAGACAAAGAGCACAGACTGTGGCTTTACTGCAAGAATTAAGATAATGCAGAGGATACAGAGGTGGAAAATTTGCTAATACAGGACAATTTTATTCAGGGATAACAGGCCAAAATAGTGTAATGTAATACAGAAAAAATGTACAGGCAAGTGTTTACCTACAAGAATTAAGAGACTGCAGACAGCAGTGGGAAAATTTTAGTGAGCAAGACTAGACCCAAAGTTACTAGAGATAAAGACAACAGGCTTGGGGATTTACTAAAAGAACCAAGATACTGCAGTTGATACAGCAGTGTAAAACTGGCCAGCAGCAGGACCATTTTAATTATGGATAGCAGGATAGCCAAACTTGTGTATGACTAATGTTTATTTTATCTATGGGGATCCGGGGGTGCAGTGAATGTGAATGATATAATGTGAGTCACATCACAGTCAGTGTTGATGGGGTACCCCTCTTGCGGAGGACCCAACCGTACTAGGAAAGTACAATGATTACTGCTAGCTGCTATAGTTGCAGGCAGTAGTCACATGCTAAAAATCAGACAGGCTGGTTGTACTCAAGTCAGTCCATCGATTGACTTGGGTATAATCAACCTGTCTATAGATGGATCGAATCTCAGCTGGTCCCTGCTGAACCATTCAAGATTCGATCCATCTAAGGCCGGATAAAGACTAGCTGCTCTGTGTACTCCCTTTTAACGCATGGGGGCTGGCTAAATCAAAAGTCCCTTTATTGGTCTTTATAGGCCTGCTGGCCATAGTTTTAGGACCATACAGTGCATTTAAAAGTTTATAAATATTCTCCTGGGTGAATCTGCACATAAATTTGCCTGAACTATGTATCATGAACCCTCAAACCCATGGTAACCTGAACCTCATAGGAAATGCAGGTGAAAAAGATTGCTATTATTTTTATCATCTACCTGGACAGTTTACTTTTTTTCTCAGGAATGTTAAATATATAATTCACTTATTCAATTCTAAGTACAGTTGTTTTATATATTTAGTTTTCTATTTTTAATTGTACATGCTCTTTTGCTTAAATATATACAGGAACACCTTTGTGCTAATTTATCAGTGATCAGACAGTTGTTTACAGAATGTATATCCTAGCACTACAATGAAATACTGCTGTAGTAATTAGTTAACTGTGCTGTAATGTCTTTAATGGCACTGGGATGTTTGTATTATAGTCTAACACATCATTAAGGATACAATTGTTATTTAATGTGGAACAATCATCTTTCTGATCTTCAATATATCCACTTAAGTAATTATCTCTGTAGCTCATTGGCTCTGCCAACTGACTTCTCCGAGATTGTTTTTCAATCAGCTGAGATATGTTTCTGTTATTCCACTTGTTATTTATATTATAATTTTAGAGATCTAAGGTAAATTTTTTATTCTTAATTGCCATGTGTTCAGGTGCTGCCAAAAAGAAACATTTGCAGAAACGTTGGAGGCTTTACTTTCTCAGGTAATAAATACAGTTATTTAGGATTAAAAGGACTGATGACCATCAAGTTTATGCTCTAGGAAACTCCAGTCATTTTGGTACAGAGAAAGGCAACATAACCCAAAAGCAGCTATGTCTAACTTTGTCAATTTTCAGAAGGAAAAATTTTCCTGATTCCACAATACAATCAAATGAATTAAAAAAAGTATCCTTAGCAATCACAGTTTGCATTACAATTAAACAAATTACAAAGTGCTATTCTCCATTGATCTCCATGCATTAGAACTGGTTTTGATGTCCTCCTCTATTACTGGCTGCTCTTCCCAAGGTTGAATGTTAAATGTACTCTAAAGTATAACTAGACCAGGGTTTCAGCATTAACGTGATTTTATTTTTACAACAAGATGTGCAAAGTTTAAGCAATGGTTCCTGGCAGATACCTTTCATCAGTCAATAGTATAGAGATGTACTTTGGAATGAGAATGGACATCAGCTTGAAACCGTTGCTTAAACTTTGAAGACAAACACTACTATCAGGGAGGGATATTGTGTTGTCCACCCTCAGCTCTGATATACAGTACAAGCAAGGATGTAATCTTTTTATTACATTTCTTTTCACATTTTTGAGTATTCTGTAGCGATCAGTGATCTCTAGTCAGCCTAACACTACCTTAACGGGAATGATTCTGTAAGCATAGAGTGTATTTTGTCTGTGACGTGTTGTTTGGAGAGTGCTGGGTTAGATGTGCTGGAGAGGATTGATTCAGTGTTATCAGTGTCTGATAGCATAGTCCAGGGATCTCCAAACTATAGCCCTCAAAGTGTTGAGGAACTGCAAGTCCCATAAAGACTTGCAAGACTCTGACAGCCACAGGCAAGACTCCCAGAGGCAGAGGCATGATGGGACTTATAGTACTTCAACACATGGACGGCCATAGTTTGGAGACCTCTGGCCTAGTCAATAAATGGGCCTGAGGAAACTGTTGAAGCATGCTGCACATCCTGAGCAAGGAACCACACATACCTGAGATGAATGTTCCTAGTACTTATTTGGCAAGTAGACTTAGGGAATTCCATAGCTACACAAATATTATTATTATTATTATTATTACTACGAGTTTATATAGCGCCAAAGGGTTTGCTCAGCGCTGTACAATAGGGGGGACAATACATGGCACAGTACAACAACAACAAACAACGTACGAGGGGTAAGAGGGCCCTACTCTTACGAGCTTACAATCTAGGAGGGAGGGGATAGACAAATACAACAAATGCTAAAATGTTATGATATGACCTCAGAGAATATACCTTTATTCATGCTCACTCTAACAGGAGCACTCTAGGGTTGAGTTACACCAAATGGAGCAAAGGAAGCTGAGGAAACTAAATGACAAAACAATGCTACTGCATGTGGTAACCAGGTTCATTGTTTCATTTGCAGAAAGGAACCTAGTTTACTTATATTACTTGTAAATTTGTCTATTTTTTTCTGCTATTAAATGGTACTCAAAGCAGCAGACAATATGGCAGGTGAAGATGCCTGAGACAGTTATATAAGAACCACATGCTGAGCTTTTGTACATGCAAAGGATGTAGGCATCACAGTGCTGTGAATTTGGCAGCCCATAGATGATTTGATTTTAGCTGTTGGTAGTAATCGTGTGTAGAAAAATTCGACAGGCTGGTTGTGTCCAAATCGACCCATGGATCGACTTGAGTATAATCAGCCTACCCATACATGAATTGAATCTTGGCCGGTCCCTGCTGCACCTGATGAATTTCGATCCATATATGGCCTGCTGTATTACAAATTGTCACCCAACTTTGTAACCCTGAATAGTAGTTATATAATATATTAATATTTTATATTATGCAGTATAATTTAATATTTTATATTATGCAGTATAATTTAGTCTCCCCATGGTTTAGCCCCCTCTCTGCTTTCTTAAAGGATAAGTTCCCCTTTGGGAATTTGTTACATGTTCCACCCGTTTTTAGGGAAATCCAGGAAACAGTAGGAGGGACTATTTGTGACGAGATGTTTGCTCACAAGCTACAGACCAGTGAATTAGCAGTGACAATGCTGATATAGATGGCTCCTGCAATATGTTTTATCTCACTGTACTGCTACATGAGAGTGGCAATTCTTTGTATTTAGGACCAATGCAGTAGTGTTGTAACATTACCACAGGAAGCTGCATTTGATGGATTTCTCTGGCAAGCTCAATAGGTTTTTATGGGACATTGTAGGAACAGCAAAAACTGTACAGCCAGATGCACGTAGTAAATGCTAAAGCATATATTTTTTTAAAATGAGAGGTCATAGTCTTATTTAGTGGCTGAATTTACATTATTTTGTGTATATGCATTGCACATCTTAATGCATACATGTAAGTGAGAATGGACCCATAGAATTTTCCTTTGTTTTTCACAGTAAACTGCAGTACATGATGTAAACCAGCCACACAGGAAATAATGGGATTTCCACTTGATGTGCATTTTCATGTAGCAAAATGCAAAAGTTTTGCTGCATTAAAACAGAGGAAAGAATAGGCCCAAGTAAAATGCTAAAGTTTGAATGCCTATAAATTCAGTGGGCTCATTACGGCAGGCAGTGTTTTCCTATGGTTGCTGTACATTTGAAATGCAGATTAGTAAAATCCTTTTGACTTAAACTGAGCATGGAATTTCAGAGGCTGCATTTGATCTGCTTTGTGTTGTACTGCATATTCTTGCCAAATATTGTGTTTTCATGTGCAGGTAAAGACACATGCATTTTGAAAGGAAAAAGGAGCAGTTGACTAGGACTCAATACAAACCCTTCAGCTAGCCATGGAGGGAATGAAATCAGCAGGGATCGGCCAAATTAAAATTCACTATGGCCAATTCTGCTCCAAAGAAGACAAGCTAATAATTAGCTTCTCGCAAACAGGACTGTTGGAAACTTTTTACTCGATTAGTGCATGCAGCCAATGACTGTAGTACTAATCAGTGTATTCTGACAGCAGAGGGGTCTCCACTGTCCGAATACAATAGCACAGTGGGGGGATTCCTTTATCCACCTTGAGTATGTGAATGGGGGAATCTGTTTGGTTTTTTTTTTTGATCCACCAGCTGGCTGACCAAAAAAAAAAGCTCTATCTATGGTCAGCTTTAGAGCGTCATGGTTAATGATTCTTACTCTGAATGCTCTAAGCTGGATAGTGGTGTGTACCCCATGGTTCAGTTTTGGGACTGTTTCTTCAGCCTGTGTATAAACCACTTTGTGATTAAAATTACCAATTCTCTGGCTGCAGATAATTTAATTCAGTGTAGTGGAACACAGTCTTAAATTCTGTATACCTCTAACATGCTTTTATAATAAGCCATCAGTGGCAGGGTCCTATGAACTCTTTTGTATTGAATTGTATTGCAACTCTACTGCCTCTATTTAATTTTAAAGCACTGCACAACTTGCTGGTGCTATATAAATCCTGTATAATAATAATAATAGTAATACTATGTAAGCTGACCTGGATGCACTCTCTATATGTGCAGCTACATGGTAAATAAGGGTTTAATGTTGATAAATAAGTTATGCAGCTAGTGTATTAAAATTAGAATCTGGTAGATCATAGACTGAATAACAGCATTTAATGTCAATCTGCAGCTCCTGGAGCATGCAATGTACTTTATTGCATTACAAGAAGCAAAGACCAAGGTGAGGGAGACATAGCAATGGATTTACCAATGACAAATAAACTGTTCACTATACAAAGGAAGTTGTACTTTGCAAGAGAATTTTCCCAGAGCTTAGTAAATGGGACGAAGCTCAGTTGACTATCACCCAATCATATGGAAGCCAATACATATTCTTTTTAAAGTGAAATTTCACCCCATTTACTAAGATCTGGAAAAAAATACCTTGCAAAGTGCAGCTTCCTTTGCAAAGTGAACAGCCTATTTGCCTTTAGTAAATCAACCCCATAATCTTGCGTATATACAGCTCCTCATTTTGAAAATGCAGTTCTGTTTTGGGCAGAGGCGGACAAAAAGGATGTTTAGGAAGCAGCAGACTTTGAGTGTATCTTCTGCTAAAAAAAAACATTTACCACATCTGTAAGATGCCAGTTACATAGCAACATCCCTAGGACACTGTAACTCCTGTGCACATGCATTACATTGGAAGTGACCACTCAGTAGCTGGAGAAAAGCAATGTGGGACTTGGAAGGCAATAAGAAGAAGTTAGCATTCTCAAAAGACGTTGAATACAGTTCTAGTGTATTAAGGGATATGGAGAAATCTAATCTAGGAGGAAAGATTAAGGCTGGCTGGATGGAAGAATTCTCCCTGCTGAAACATTGTATTCTGATAGCCGTGTCCTCTGCTGTCAGAATATACCAACCAGTGACTGCAGTCAAATTTTCCAACATATCATCTTCTACAGAAGTTGATCAAATGAAAAATGTTTGCTTAGGGGGGATAGCCACACACTAAATTTCGATCAGTGTATGACCGGCTTCACCTTGTATAAATGCATATAATACATGTCTTATATAGTAAACTTAGTTAAATGTGTTTACTTTAACCATTTGCCTATTGGGCACTTTTACCCCCTTCCTGTCCAGGCCAATTTTCAACTTCGAGTGCTCTTGCACTTTAAACTACAATCGCACAGTCATGCAACACTGTATCCATATGAAATTTGTATAATTTTTCCCCCCACAAATAGAGCTTTATTTTAGTGGTATTTAATCACCATTGGGTTTTATTTGTTGCACTATAAATGTGTGTTGATGAGGCTGCACTGATAGGCAGCACTGATGGGCACTGATGAGGCAGCACTGGTGTGCATTGAGAGGAGGCACTGATGAGGCTGCACTGATATGCAGCACTGATGGGCACTGATAGGCTGCAATGATGGACACTGATGAGGCGGTACTGGTGGGCATTGAGAGGAGGCACTGATGAGGCTGCATTGATGGACACTGATAGGCAGCACTAAAGGGCACTTACTGGCGGCACTGACTGGGGGCACTGACTGGCAGCACTAACTGATGGCACCGACTGATGGCACCGATAAGCTACACTGACTGGTGGCACTGCGGGGCACAGATTAGCAGCACTGACAGGCACAGATTGGCAGCACTGCTGGGCACCACTGTTGAGCACTGATGGGCAGCACTGCTGGACACTGATGGACAGCACTGTTGGGCACTGATGTGCAGCACTGTTGGGCACAGTGCAGATAACTTCTGTGACAGCATGAGGAATGTACTGCCGATAACCAGCAAGTGTATTTACATGGTGATCAGCTGTGACTGGACACAGCTGATCACATGGTAAAAGGCCGCTATGATTTGCCTTTTACTGTGTCATGTAATCAGCTGTGTCCAAAGGACACAGCAATCACAGAGAGCGACAGGTGTGTGCAACTGGGGGCATGCGGGGGGGGGCACGTTCTGGGAGGACGTCATATGATGCCCCCCAGAACTGGGTGACTGCGCTGTAGTCATAATTTGACTATTGCGCTGTCAAAAAGTGGTTAAAGTTATCAGAAGACAAAGAGCACTCTTTCCACCTGGAAGAAATATACGTTGTTCCACTACGTACAGAAAGGGCTCATCACAGTGAGAACTATTGCCGTCAGGCCGTACACATATATGCATCCTCTTGGCAGGTGGGCTTTAACACCAAGTGGCTGCATATATGTGTCCCTATGTAAACATTTTACTCTACTGAGAGTGCACTCCCTGTGCCTTCCCAGCACAGCTACTGGTGATTAACTGAAAGCTCCCGATACATACTTGTGATCGAACTTTCCAAGCATGTGAATGTCAATCACAGTGCTCACAAGAGCGGAATGCCTGCCTAAGCCTATCAGCATTTAGAAATAACATTTTAGAATGTCAATCCAGGAAGTATGAAATTGGACCATACTTTATAAGGATTTGTGCCTTTATTTGGATCAATATGGGCTATGGGTTCTGAGGTCACAAGGTATTTCACTTTTTTTTGTTTAAGTATAACTATAGGCAAAACTTTTTTTGTAGTTTTGTACACAGTGAAGAAGGATTAGAACACCTGTTTGATTGCTTTTGGTGCCACTCAAAGTAAAGGTGATAACATGTCCCTGTGTCCCAGAACATGGGGTCCAGGCTTGTCCTAATACTAATCCAGGAGCCCAGTAAATGTAAAGTGGAAAGGATCGCTACTCCTGACCAGCCCAAGTGAATAAAAGATAAAGAGTGGCCTCAGTCTATAAGTCTCCACCAAACCAGACACCCTGATGAGGGATTAGAAACCCCTTTTTTAGAGAGATTCATCCTCGCTATTTGTCCCATTTACAACTACCATTGAAAGTGAAAGTAAAAAGAAAATCCCAAATTCTGGGTTGTTCCCAGAAAAGTATTTGAGGGGAAATCTTCCAATGGGGACACTAGTTCTGGTGACCCTGGGGGCCCCAAGGGATTCCCTTAATTTGTAGAGATTTCTCTCAATTCCTGTTTTGTCTATGAGACAGGAAGTCTCCCCAATGAGACACGGGTGGCAAAAAAAATGACAAAAATACTCTATTCAAAATGAAAAAAAAGTTTTGCCTCTAGTTCTACTTTCCTTTTTGTCTTTTAGCAGAACTCAATGAACATGTGTCTTTTTAAATTATATAACTATGTAACAATGTGGTACATGTATGTTTATATATAAAACAAAATATTCTATTTTTATGTGTACCATATAAGTAATGGTCAATCAAGTGTCATAATAATTAATTGTGAATGTGATTTTGTCCAGTAATTAAGAGTGTGGGGGAGCTAGAGTGTGAACATAGCAGAAAAAGTGTCACAAATTTGAAAAAGTGTGATGCGAGATAATTTAAATAAATATTAATATATAAGAAGCTATGTCTTATATTTCAACACATACAACTATAATAAGTGTTTTACTTAAGAAAAAAATGCATAATTACTGAATACAGAAGTAGACTTTCCTGCTTGGTACTTGCGGTGGCAGCATTTGCACTTAATAATTGTCACTTGTAGCTAAAAAAAAGTCCAGGAGTTCACAGTGGCTTCATGTAGCTTCGTAACTAAGCGACCTATAACCACAGACAAAACCAAGAAGAAAGTATATTTCTTGAATATTGCTTTAATTAGGATCCTTAACATAATAGTTCAATGTCAGCTATTCAGTTGCATAACCAGTATTTAGAGGGATGTTATCGCACTCAGCCCTGTCATGAGCTTTTAACATCATTGTTCAGAATATCTCTTGACTTTCACCTTGCTATAGTCCTTGTGTTTTACATAACCAGCACTAATCATTTTCTGGTTATTTAATTAGTCTACTGTAACTCTGTGAAGATTATTTCAAGAGTAGACCAGCCAAATGCCTTTTTCCTTTGTTTAGCAATAAAAATGTCACCTTTTTTTAAAAAGGTACAAATTTATATGCATGTTAACTTAATTACAAGAAAATAATTGAGGAAATAATTGAGAGGGAGAACTACCATTGTTATTTCATAGAATGCCTATTTTTTTACTTTGATTTTACATGTCAAATGTCACGATTTTTTTTTTGCTGTTTCTTTATGCTGTAGTAATTTATGTTTTATTTTAAGAGAAATGTTGGAATTTATTTAGACTATTTATCTCTTTTACTTTAAAGATACCCTACTGTCAATGTGATGACATTGCATTTAAAGGGGACCTATAGTTTTAAACATTGAACGTTTTTATTGTTTATTTTACCTGAATATTTGCTTCACATTTCACCATGTTGGTATTTTATGCACAAACCTGTACAGGCTCCGTGTAGTGTCTATCAACATGTCTGACAAATTCAGTTACAAGGTAAATAATTTATAGATTTATAAAATAAGTCTGATAAGGCTAATAATCATAGTCACAGTAAATCACACAACACAATAGCTATCACTAGGTGAAAAAACAATATGCACAGTCCATTGTCACTTCATTAGATATGCCCACACACTAACACAGGTATCCAAATAGTAAATTATGTAGATTTACCTTTATGCATAAAGCATTCAGATCTTGTCAAGGTCAGCTGTTGTGTAATGAAACATGTGGAACATGTGTGATCTAAGTGACCTTAACTGTCACTTAGATCACACTTTACGACCAAATGTGATGATGGTGGTTTTGCCAAAACTGGATAATTGAAGACAGAAGGGTCAAAAGTTGAAGTGCATAGCATGAATTTATAGATCCATTCTGTCTTTTGTCAGTTGTGAAGTAGGTATGTTAGTGTGGAAAATGTTTTTCTTGGTGCAAACCTATGCTCCTTAATACCATCTGTGCATAATGTAAATGCCACAGTGCAGCTAACTATTGTTCCTGACAGGGGAGGACTGACAACTCATGGAGCCCCAGGGCAATAGGGGATCATGGGGCCCCTGTGTCCTCACCCACACTTAAAATCACACCCAAAAAAGCCTATGAAAGGTACTAGGGGCATCTCATTGGGCCCCCTACTGAACCTGGGCCCTTGGGCAGTGCCCGAGTACCCGAATGGTCAGTCCACCCCTGGTTCCTGACCACGTGGGCCCAAATTTAAATTTCCATAACTATCTATCTATCTATCTATCTATCTATCTATCTATCTATCATATACACTGCTCAAAAAAATAAAGGAACACTGTTTAATCAGAGTATAACATCAAGGTGGAGGCCACTGACATTTGTTTCCCTACTCATCTCTTCTGACTGTTTTTCAGTAGTTTTGCATTTTGCTAGGATCAGTGTCAATACTAGTAGCATGAGGTGATACCTGGACCCTACAGAGGTTGCACATCAATACATGCCATTGCCAGAAGGTTTGCTGTGTCTCCTAGCACAGTCTCAAGAGCGTACAGGAGATTCCTGGAGACAGGCAGTTACTCTAGGAGAGCTGGACAGGACCGTAGAAGGTCCTTCAGCCATCAGCAGGACCGATATCTGCTCCTTTGTGCATAAAGGAACAGGATGAGCACTGCCAGAGCCCTACAAAATGACCTCCAGCAGACCACTGGTGTGAATGTCTCTGACCAAACAATAGAAACAGATTTCAGGAGGGTGGCCTGAGGGCTCAACATGCTCTAGTGGGCCCTGTGCTCACTGCCTGGCACTGAATAGCTCGAATGGCATTTGTCATTGAACACCAGAATTGGCAGGTCCGCCATTGGCACCCTATGCTTTTCACAGATGAAAGCAGGTTCACCCTGAGCACATGTGAAAGGGTCTGCAGAAGTCATGGAGAACATTATGCTGCCTGTAACATCATTCAGCATGACTGTTTTGGTGGGGGGTCTGTGATGGTCTGGGGAGGCATATCCATGGAGGGATGCACAAACCTCTACAGGCTAGACAATGGCACCCTGACTGCCATTATGGTATCAGGATGAAATCCTTGGACCCATTGTCATACCCTACGCTAATGCAGTGGGTCCTGGGTTCCTCCTGGTGCACGACAATGCCTGGCCTCATGTGGTGAGAGTATGCAAGCAGTTCCTGGAGGATGAAGTAATTGATACCATTGAATGGCCCCCACGCTCACCTGACCTAAATCCAATAGAACACCTCAGGGATATCATGTTTCGATCCAGTTGGTGCTGTCAGGCTGCACCTCAGACTGTCCAGGAGCTCAGTGATGCCCTGGTCCACATCTGGGAGGAAATACCACAGGACACCATCCGTCGTCTCATTAGGAACATGCCCCGACGTTGTCAGGCATGCATACAAGCACGTGGGGGCAATACAAACTACTGAGTACCATTTTGAGTTGCTGCAATGAAATTTCACCAAATAGACTAGCCAGCTGCATAATTTTTTTACTTTGATTTTCAGGGTGTCTTTGAATTAAGTCCTCTGTAGGTTGATAATTTTCATTTCTTCAAAAAATGGGGCATCCTTAAATTCCTAACACATTACCCAGTTCATATTTCTATAGATATCCAGCATGATATTTTCCCCCATTTAGATCTGATGTGTTTTCAAAGTGTTCCCTTCATTTTTTCTAGCAGTGTGTGTGTGTGTGTGTGTGTATGTATATATGTATGTATATATATATATACAGTATATGCTGCATATTTATATAGATTGAGGCACTGGCTGGCAGGATTGTGGACGGTGTGTATGTGTCTGCTAGATATCTCACCTAAACATCAAAGTTGTGTAGACCTTTGGGTGCCAAGCGTCCATTATTAGGTCCGTATCTTACTTGGTAGCCATACCTTGGTATTAATTTAAGCTATGAATAGGTCTGGATATATTTGTGGGCAACTACAGGAGGCATTTTTACTGCTGTCTGGATTTGGACTTTAAAGTGCAAACTGTGACTAGGGTGTAGACATACAAGTATTTACATATTCCAAACAACTAGTAAAAGTGCTTTAAGCCAAGCTCAGCAGTGACTGAGCTGCCTTCCAGCCTTCTAATTGCTAATGTCAACACAGAGTGGGTGCACTGGAAGAGGGAAGACAGAGCAATGCTGAGATCCCACTGCTACTCTTGTGAAAGTTGAGATTGGATTGTTCTATGGAGATTACAGCCATAAAGGCCAGTGGGGGCTTGATTTAAAGATTGTTCATTATGTATTAAAATATATAAATGCATGAATTTCCATAACTTGTTTACATGTTAGCCTACCCATACAGGAAGCAGCAACATGTTCACTTTGATACACCTTTCCCCAGAAGAATGTACTTATCTTCCTTTTGTTCCCTTAGCACTGCATTAAGCCTACTGGGAGCAAGAAAATAAAGCCCTTTTTAAGATCTCACGTTGGAGCTTCCAGAAGGATAATGTGCTCCCATCACCTATGTGACCAACTGTGTCACATGAGATGATAGGGCTTGAATAAAATGGACTTTCATACTCATAAGTTCCAGGTATTTAATTTGTTCCTGACAACTGAATGGAGTGGAAGGAAAGAGCAGGAAAAGTGATTTAACGCTGCTGGGTAAGCCTCCATCCATGGGTAAAAAACATATCTCAGCGTTGTTCAAAGCCTCCAGAATTTCTCCACTTCCAGATATTAGAGGGTAGAATGGGAGTGTAAGGGAAGTATGCCAAGTTTCCTTCTAGGCTACCCTGACTGGATTGCTATAGAAGTAGATGTAACTTTAATTCAATTATCAGTAGACAATGCATAGAAGATCACATTGCCTGGTCCCATACATGAGTAAATAGTCCCTCTGTTTCTCTGGCCTCTGCTGCTGTACTGATGTGGCCCAGGAACTTTTATTTAAATGCTTGAAGCCAAAGTCCATGGGATTACTGTACATACACCCAAAGGTATTTAAAGAGTCCCCATTATGCCCCGGGCCTCCTGCTGAACCCTTGAGGACCAAGCTCAGTGCAGGAGAGCTGGTCCTGTCCCCATATTGATAGTTCTGAGTGGGTACGTTCTGACAGCGTTTGATGTCAAATACCCAAAGTTGCTGGGAAGTTAGCATATTTTTTACTACAGGTTTAATTTAAACTGTTTCACATGGCCAATTTGTTTCTGAACTGCAAACAATGTCCTAGTTAAAGCTGTCTAAATCTTTAAAATATAGAAGCATCCCTGGCACCCTATTGAATATTCTGTCATTGCTTCATGCTGTTGCTGTATCTTAAACTCATGGATATTGGGGAAAAGTAAGCACCCAATTTTCTCTGCTCATGCGTAGCGGTCCTTAGAGGCTAGTAAATTCTGTATAGATTCATGTACATTTCATGCTTCCCCTGCATAGACCTGATATCACTCTGTAACACCCAAACACCTTTTAATTGAATCTTTTAAATGTGGATACAAAACAGTGAAAATTTAAACAGCCACAGGCCCCTAGGGAATTGTGACACATTATTTTACATTGAATAAAGGTAGTATTACACTATGCCACAATACATTTTCAATTACCTTAAACAATAATGAACAGGGAGAATGAGGAAATTGTGATATGAATTAGTATATATGTTTTACACATCAACAAATGCATACATGCATATTCTAGGGGCATGTTTGATTGGAAAATATGCTTTTCAGCACAAAAATACTCCAATGTAGTATCATTAAACTAAAGTTATAAGGTGCGCATTGAAATTAGATATGGGCCAATCACATGTCCTGCTTTTTTGTATTTCTTCAGGAGACACCTCTGAAAGCAGACAATAAAAAGAAAAAAAAATTAGAAGAGGAGGATTATTAACACTCCAGAAAAGTGTTTAAATATCTGCTTATGCCAGGTGATGAAGCCATCATATCTGGCTTTATGGTCAATGGCAGTCTGTGCTGCTTTAGGCTCCATGCACACAGGGCGGTTTAATAACGCTGGTAATGTTAGCCGTGTAAAGTCACATTAAAAATGTGAGCTTTTCAGCGTTTTTTTGGCATTTTTGAACTAGTGTTTAGTGGTGTTTTGCTGCGTTTTTTCATGTTTGCATTCCCCCCCCCCAAAAAAAAAAAACATTTTTCAGTCAAAAAAGTCCAAAAACTCTGGTTTGCTGCGATTTACCACGTTTTACCACATTTTTCAGCATTGGAGCATTTTTACAGCTAAAAAACTCCACTAAAAACCCACTAGTCCTGGGGTTTTTTTCCAGCCAAAAAATGTCCCTGCCAAAAAATGTTGATGACAGTCTATGTGTGCATGGACACATAGGATAACATGCTGGGGAGTTTACCGGCTGTAGAAAAAAATGTCAAAAGCCAAAAACAGCAGCTGTAAAAACATCCAGTGTGCATGAGGTCTTAAAAATAACAGCTTCTATGTAAACTGGATATGTGTGTATGTGACCTTAGCAGAAGAGTACTTCCAGCGTCAGCAGAACTGAAGTATACCTGTACACTTTCACTTTTACACCAGTTTGACTAGTGCCACAACTCTCATTTTCTTCATTCCCCCAATATCATCCTGTGCTCTTGAGTGATTGCATGCCCAGGAAGTGGAGAGTTTAGGTTGCCTACTCTGTGTACAGCACAAAACAAATTGAGTGGGCACAACAAGTCAGGGCAGACACATAATTAGATCTGACACATATACAAAGTCAAGACAAACATACATACATACACAAATGCAGTTTGAGGACGCACACAGTTTTGGCAGACTTGCACACACACAATCAGGGGAGATACACACACAGTCGGGAGAAACACGGGAATCTTCTTCTGCCTTCTATTGTCTGTAAGTGGCTCCACTGCTTAATGTTCACAGAGATTATTTATGTATATCACTTCCTGTCTCTGTGTGTCTGGGTCAGAAACCCCAGAAGGAGGAAGTGGAGAGAGACAGGGAACTGAGCCTCTTGATCTTATACACACAGGGGCTGCTACTGCTGCTGTATTTTCACACGGTCCAGAAACTATTGAGCAAGCATTTCTATGTTTTAATAGTTTAAGTGCAGCTTCCCATAGTTTCTTGAGTGTGTATCCAAAACCTTAAGATAGATTGCTGTATTATTTCACATGCAGAGTACAAGATAGCTAGGTCTGTGCTCCTGTATGTGTTCAGTGGTCACCTTCCAGTATATTAGTAGATAAATCTGTTTATTGCAATATCATTTATATGCAGCTCCTGTTATTTTAGTTAACTCTTATGGTCTTGGATTCTATAGCTAGTTTTAGCTCAGGGCTCAATAACCAGCATAGGCTAGAGCAGGTTAGGCGTCCGATGGTTATTTCTGTTATTTATAGATCCAGTTGCATGATAGACTAGAAACTACTAAGGACTAAAATGCAGAGTAGATAGGCTGACTCGGAATTTCAGTGTCACACCACAGTTTGTGTGTATGAGAAGCTGTGCTCCAGGCTGGTTGGACAATGAATAAAGGGTTTCCCCATCACCACCTATGTGGTCTTGAGGTTTCCAACACCAAGACAAATGCCTCATCACAATCATCCTCAGGGGCCCTTACAACTGGACTTTGCTGCAACATTCATCTGATGGTATCTCTGTTAATAACCATAAATACTCAGGTATATGTGCACCACCACCAGAACTCCTATCAGGCCCTTTGCTGATAATATCTGTTTGTGCATTGGATGTATGTACTGTTATTAACCATGTCCTAACCGCGCTATAGCCAAAAGAAAGCTACAGCGTGGTTGCCTAGTTCTGGGAAGGCGTCCATGGAAGTCCTCCCAGAACCACGCCACCACACGCCCCCTGGGGTGCGTCATGCACAATCTGTGATCCCTGTGATCCTTCGGACACAGCTGATCACATGCCCAAGTAAAAGGGGCCTTTTTACCATGTGACCAGCTGTATCCAATCACAGCTGATTACAGTGTAAATAGGAAATGCCGGTTATCGGCAGTCCTCTCCTCTCCTCACACTGACAGTGCATGAGGAGCGGAGAGCTGGTAAGCAGAATTTCTAAGGGGGACATCTACACTGCTCATCAGGGCACTGATTGTCAGTGCCCTGTTGATCAGTGTAGCCCATCAGTGTGGCCAATAGTGCCCATCTGTGCTGGCTTTCAATGCCCATCTGTGCTGGATTTCAGTGCCCATCTGTGCTGGATTTCAGTGCCCATCTGTGCTGGCTATCAGTGCCCATCTGTGCTGGCTTTCAGTGCCAATCAGAGCTGGCTGTCAGTGCCTCCTCAGTGATGCCTGTCAGTGCCCATCAGTGCTGCCTATCAGTGCCCATCAGTGTGGTCAATAGTGCCCATCTGTGCTGGCTTTCAATGCCCATCTGTGCTGGATTTCAGTGCCCATCTGTGCTGGATTTCAGTGCCCATCTGTGCTGGCTATCAGTGCCCATCTGTGCTGGATTTCAGTGCCAATCAGAGCTGGCTGCCAGTGCCTCCTCAGTGATGCCTGTCAGTGCCCATCAGTGCTGTCTATCAGTGCCCATCAGTGCAACCTATCTGTGCCGCATATCAGAGCAGCCTCATCAGTGCCTACTCACCACTGCCATCAGTGCAGCCTCATCAGCACCCATCAGTGAAGGAGAAAAATCACTTACTTACAAAACTTTATAACTTTCAAAATGTTCAGTCTTTTTTTTTTTTGTTTGTTTAGCAAAAAGTAAAAACACAGTGGTGACTAAATACCATCAAAAGAAATCTTTTTTTGTCTCAAAAAAATGATAAAAATTATTTTGGGTACAGTGTTGCATGACCGCGCAATTGTCATTCAAAATGTGACAGCGCTGAAAGTTGAAAATTGGTCTGGGCAGGAAGAGGGTAAAAGTGCCCGGTAGGCAATTTTTTCTTATATAAAGCCTGTATTATTTCCATACTGGTGTGCATCTACAGGTGAAACTCGAAAAATTAGAATATTGTGCAAAAGTTCATTTATTTCAGTAATGCAAACTTAAAAGGTGAAACTAATATATGAGATAGACTGATTACATGCAAAGCAAGATATTTCAAGCTGTGATTTGTCATAATTGTGATGATTATGGCTTACAGCTCATGAAAACCCCAAATCCACAATCTCAGAAAATTAGAATATTGTGAAAGGTGCAATATTCTAGGCTCAAAGTGTCCCACTCTAATCAGCTAGATAAGCCATTAAGCCATAATAATTAAGCCATCTGAGCCTTTAAATGGTCTCTCAGTCTGGTTCAGTAGGAATCACAATCATGGGAAAGACTGCTGACCTGACAGTTGTGCAGAAAACCATCATTGACACCCTCCATAAGGAGGGAAAGCCTTAAAAGGTAATCGCAAAAGAAGTTGAATGTTCCCAAAGTGCTGTATCAAAGCACATTAATAGAAAGTTATGTGGAAGGAAAAAGTGTGGAAGAAAAAGGTGCACAAGCAGCAGGGATGACCGCAGCCTGGAGAGGATTGTCAGGAAAAGGCCATTCAAAAGTGTTGGGGACTTTCACAAGGAGTGGACTGAGGCTGGAGTCAGTGCATCAAGAGCCACCACACACAGACGGATCCTGAACATGGGCTTCAAATGTCGTATTCCTCTTGTCAAGCCGCTCCTGAACAACAAACAACGTCAGAAGCGTCTTACCTGGGCTAAAGAAAAACAGACCTGGTCTGTTGCTCAGTGGTCCAAAGTCCTCTTTTCTGATGAGAGCAACTTTTGCATCTCATTTAGAAACCAAGGACCCAGAGTATGGAGGAAGAATGGAGAGGCACACACTGCAAGATGCTTGAAGTCCAGTGTGAAGTTTCCACAGTCTGTGTTGATTTGGGGAGCCATGTCATCTGCTGGTGTTGGTCCACTGTGCTTCATTAAGTCCAGGGTCAACGCAGCTGTCTACAAGGAGATTTTGGAGCACTTCATGCTTCCTTCCACAGACGAGCTTTATGGGGATGCTGACTTCATTTTCCAGCAGGACTTGGCACCTGCCCACACTGCCAAAAGCACCAAAACCTGGTTCAATGACCGTGAGATTACTGTACTTGATTGGCCAGCAAACTCACCTGACCTGAACCCCATAGAGAATCTATGGGGCATTGCCAAGAGAAAGATGAGAGACATGAGACCGAACAATGCAGAAGAGTTGAAGGCCGCTATTGAAGCATCCTGGTCTACCATAACACCTCAGCAGTGCCACAGGCTGATAGCTTCCATGCCACACCGCATTGAGGCAGTAATTGCTGCAAAAGGGGCCCAAACCAAGTACTGAGTACATATGCATGCTTATACTTTTCAGAGGTCCGATATTGTTCTATGTACAATCCTTGTTTTATTGATTGCATGTAATATTCTAATTTTCTGAGATTGTGGATTTGGGGTTTTCATGAGCTGTAAGCCATAATCATCACAATTATGACAAATCACAGCTTGAACTATCTTGCTTTGCATGTAATCAGTCTATCTCATATATTAGTTTCACCTTTTAAGTTGCATTACGGAAATAAATGAACTTTTGCACAATATTCTAATTTTTCGAGTTTCACCTGTATATACTTATGGTTGATGCTAAATGCTGGTTCCTCTTCTCCAATTACTTTGATTAGATTTAGGTAATCCCCTCTGTTTACAGAGACCTTGTCCTGGGTGTAGGCACTGCCAACTTTATTATCAAACCCACTCTTTCACTTAGTGAAGCTTCTGGTTTTTACCTACAGGTTAAACACAATAGCCTGTTTGGGGAGGGTCATTTGTTGTAACTCCTCAAAAGAGAACTACGCGCAGGGCACACACAAAATCAGGGCAGTCACATGATCAGGGTATACAAACACCCATGTAGACATGCAGCTATGAAACACATGCTCCCATGGAAGACATAGACACACAGTCAGGACACACACACTTAAATAAAAAAAACCTTAAAATAGTTTTTTATATCAAATAAACATGTAACATATCACTCTTTTCTTCAAAATGCAAGCACAGATTCCTCTCAGTGCCCTTTTACACCACCCATGACATATTTAAAGAGTATCAGTTCTTTATAGCCTTTTCACAGTATTTTCCACACAAATCTGGTGATCCTAAACCCCACTGCTTCCAGTGCAAAGATAACACTTCCAAAGGAAGCTACACCAGTGTAACACAATCCTGTGTAGACACAACCAGGGCACCTGCATACACACATACAGAGCATACAGTCATTGCAGACACATAAGGGGAGATTTACTCATGCCCTGTAAACACTATCAGTTTGTTTTCCTTCAACCTAGCGGGCACAAGTGGTGTTAGTACAGCCATCTCTACCTCTGTGCTATAATGTTCTGACAGGGGGAATGCCCCCCCCCCCCCAGAAAACACACCGGTCAATGCTCTCAGCCACTGACTGACAGCGCTGATCAGAAACCGATCAGCAGACCTTTTTGGGGCATGCCCCTTCGACAGAAGCCCGACGAATGTCCAAATTCTGTCGGAACGGCTGCCGCACACATGGGCTTATGTTGAACCAGCCAATACCACATTTTAATTGGCCCGAATGTCTGAGGCTTAAAAATGGTAAACTCAGAATCTGGTGCAGCACTTCATAGTAGCCAATCAGCATCTAACTTCAGCTTGTTCAATTACGCTTTGACAATAAAACGTGGAAGCTGATTGGTTTCTATGTAGAGTTGCACCAGACTTTGCACCATGCAGTTTTAGTAAATAACGCCCATAGACACACATTGTTGGACACACAGTCTGGGCATATACATATACCCAGAGGGCAGATATACACTGCCAATACAGACACACATGAACGCGCACACACACACACAAATGCAGTCTGGATAGACTGTGCACACATATGGGACACACACCAAACACTGTCAGGACACACAGTCTGTATACAAACACACACACACGTAAACCCAAAACAGGTAAAGATCCTTAGATTGTAGATTTTGTTTCTGTTCACATGCCGAAACTTGGTTTACTGCCTGGGTGGAGAGCATTAAGTTTAAAATCGTTCTTTTGAAACTACACTGCCATTTATATCCACGCTGGTCATCATCCTATTGGTTACTATCAGCCAGATCGCATGATTCGCAGGAATTAATATTGGTGCCATTCTTACCATCACGCATTGGGCTAGTCCCTAACCAGGCGCTTAAGACCAACCTAGAGACAGGTGGTCCACGGCTACATCCATGTGGGGCACCGATTGAGCACAGAGGAGCACCTGTCATTTATTGCACGAAGTTCAACTTCTCTTGGATAAAGTCTGCCTGGGGAGGGGGGCACCTGAAATTTGGGGGGGATAGCCAACCCCAGTTCTCCCTTAGATCTAGCCATGTTTGATATCCCCTTGTCTATTAACCTAGAAAATTTGTATTTTTAAATTGCCAGATTCTACTACTATTGATTTTAAAAGGGTTCAGGTACAGCATCCAAATTTTTTTGAAGTTCACCATATTCCTGCCAAACCGAACCCAGGGCATTTTGGCTAGTCACTATTCCTAGCAATATTCAGGGGGTGAGGAGAACCCTCTGAAACACCTGCAGCATATATTCCCCACAAAAAAAGCAGCATAACACAAGTCTTTAACAACATGGCAACATTTAGTCATCTTAAATGCAGAGGCTGTTGCTAGTGGTTACACAAAGCATTAAAGTGGATGTAGGTTATGGCAGCTCTATGCTCTAAACAGTGTGCGGCAAGTCAATTGTGAATGATATAGTACTTATAATAGGCATTCAGCAGCTGCAGCTTTTTGCCTAAGCTTACATTTTAATTAATTGCAAAGTAATTCTTCCTGCTTCTAGACCCTGCCCCCTGATGACACCATCAATGTAGTTCAATGATCAGAAGCGGAAATGGGCAGAGAAGGTGCTAAAGCATTGTCACTTGTGAACAAGAGCCCTGTTTATTCTAATTAATTATATGCTACACTCACACTTTGGATTTCTTACTATATTGCTTTATTTAATTAAATGATTGTGATGAATTTCTATTATCCAAACTTTGGATTGCAAGTATAGGTTAAAGGAAAGCAAAGGGCTAAAGGAAGAGATTCATGTGTTTCACTGGTTTATGGGGTTAGGTGCATAATGATATCATCAAAGATGACTGTGAAAACGTCAGGACCTTTTGAACTTTGTTTAGTTCATGAACACTTCATACCTTCCCTAGCCATGATTGTACATACTGTATCTCACATTTTTTTTTCTTTTAACATGTACATTCCTTAGTATGAAAGAAGTAGGTCACCGCCCTGGTCTAAAACTGGCTTTTTCAGCAGTGAACTTGGACGGGCATTAAACATAAACTACTAAGGCTACCCAGTTCAACTTGTCAGCCAGCCCCAGTCTAACAATGGCTTTTCCGCAAGGAACATGGATAGGTATAACTTATCAAAGAGGGGGATAAGAGAGCCAGTTCAACATGCCAGCCAGCCAGCCAGCCAACCAACAACCAAATTAACCTGTCTAACAATATGCGTTTAAAAACAGGGGTTTAGTTAGCACATATTTGCAAATACATACATAAGCCACAGAGCCACATCACGGCACCCTGACATTCTGTGGTCCTAACTCTACAATTTTTGGAGTCCTCATAGTAGAGGCACATGTATTTAATGGATAGACCAAGGGCAGGTGATCCGAGGGAGCCCACCCCTCCTTAAAGGTACAGGAGCAAAAAAGACACCCAGCATATAGCACAATGGCAGCTAGGGTATGCAATACACCCACAAACCTCCATTACATTGTGCGAAAGAAGTGGGACACCGCCCTGGTCTAAAACTGGCTTTTTCAGCAGTGAACTTGGACAGGCATTAAACATAAACTACTAAGGCTACCCAGTTCAACTTGACAGCCAGCCCCAGTCTAACAATGGCTTTTCCACAAGGAACATGGATACATGTGCCTCTACTATGAGGACTCCAAAAATTGTAGAGTTAGGACCACAGAATGTCGGAGTGCCGTGATGTGGCTCTGTGGCCTACGTATGTATTTGCAAATGTGTGCTAACTAAACCCCTGTTTTTAAAGGCATATTGTTAGACAGGTTAATTTGGTTGTTGGCTGGCTGGCATGTTGAACTGGCTATCTTATCCCCCTCTTTGATAAGTTATACCTATCCATGTTCCTTGTAGAAAAGCCATTGTTAGACTTGGGCTGGCTGACAAGTTGAACTGGGTAGCCTTAGTAGTTTACATTCCTTAGTACACTGCTCAAGAAAATTAAAGGAATACTTTTTAATCAGAGTATAGCATCAAGTTAATTAAACTCCTGGGCTATTGATCTAGTAAGTTAAGTAGCCGAGGGGGTTGTTAATCAGTTTTAGCTGCTTTGGTGTTAATAAAATTAAGTGCACTAGATGGGCAACAATGAGACGACCCCCAAAACAAGAATGGTTTTACAGGTGGAGGCAACTGGCATTTTTTTCCCTACTCATCTTTTCTGACTGTTTTTTACTAGTTTTGCATTTTTCTAGGGTCAATGTCAATACTGGTAGCATGAGGCGATACCTGGACCCTACAGAGGTTGCACAGGCAGTCCAACTCCTCCAGGATGGCACATCAATACATGCCATTGCCAGAAGGTTTGCTGTGTCTCCCAGCACAGTCTCAAGAGCAAAGAGAGGATTCCAGGAGACAGGCCGTTACTCTAGGAGAGATGGAGAGAGCCGTAGAAGGTCCTTAACCTTCTGCTCCTTTGTGCAGAAAGATATAGGATGAGCACTGCCAGAGCCCTACAAAATGACCTCCAGCAGGCCACTGGTGTGAATGTTTCCTACCAAACAATCAGAAACAGACTTCATGAGTGTGGCCTGAGGGCCCGATGTCCTCTAATGGGCTCTGTGCTTACAGCCCGACACCATAGAGCTCAATTGGCATTTGTCACTGAACACCAGAATTGTCAGGTCCACCACTGGCGCTCTGTGCTTTTCACAGATGAGAGCATGTTCACCCTGAGCACATGTGACAGACATGAAAGGGTCTGGAGAAGCTGCAGAGAACGTTATGCTACCTGTAACATTGTTCAGCATGACTGTTTTGGTGGTGGGTCAGTGATGGTCTGGGGAGGCATATCCATGGAGGGACGCACAGACCTCTACAGGCTAGACAATGGCACCCTGACTGCCATTAGGTATCGGGATGAAATTCTTGGACCCATTGTCAGACCCTACGCTGGAGTAGTGGATCCTGGGTTCCTCCTGGTGCATGACAATGTGGTGAGAGTATGCAGGCAGTTCCTGGAGGATGAAGGAATTGATACCACTGAATTGCCCCCACGCTCATCTGACCTAAATCCAATAAAACACCTCTTGGATATCATATTCTGGTCCATCCGACTCCGCCAAGTTGCACCTCAGACTGCCCAGGAGCTCAGTGATACCCTGGTCCAGATCTGAGAGGAAATACCCCAGGGCACTGTTGTCTCATTAGGAGCATGCTCTGACATTGTCAGGCATGCATACATACAATCACATGGGGGCCATACAACCTACTGAGTACCATTTTGAGTTACTGCAATGAAATTTCAGCAAAATGAACTAGCCTTCTGCATAGTTTTTTCACTCAAATTTCAGGGGGTCTTTGAATTCAATCCTCTGTAGGTTAATAATTTTCATTTCCATCAAACGATGGGGCATCCTTAATTTCCTAACACATTACCCAGTTCATATTTCTATAGATATCCAGCATGATATTTTTCCCCATTGAGATCTGTTGTGTTTTCAAAGTGTTCCTTTAATTTTTTTGAGCAATGCATGATTCCCTTTGCAGTTTGTAAACAACAGACTTTTTTTTAGCAGTGCTGAAAAGTAATCATACTAATGATGTAAAAAGGAGATTGTAGCGCCACCTGTTTCGTTAGCAGAAAACTGCATATTATAAATAGGTAATATTTCACACTTACTTTGCTGGATAAAAAAAAATGAATGACAATGGAAAAAAATTATGTTCAACTCCTGTACATTTATTTTAACCTGCAATTGCACTTGGTATCCACAAATAAAAATATTTCTTCTTAGATGCTTACAGTTTTTGTATAAATGTTTTTTTCTCAGAAAGCACTGAGAATATGTACTACCATATTATCCCATTTTTTATTCCAATGACACAGTGTTTAATGTTTAAATGCATTTATTTTCTGTGATAACGTATTTTTATAAAACAAAATGGGATTTTGCATCAAATTGTGATTCTTGCTACCTATACATGAAGGTAACCTTTCAATCTTCCCTCCCTAATTTATAGATCCATGTACCGCACGGTTTGTTTGAACAATTGTGTCAGCTATATTTTAGTTTACTTTATGAAAAGTTTCAGAATTTAATTAAGGGTCAAGTACTGGCAGTACATAAATGCAACAGCTAAAACATATTTCTGATCACTCTGAAGACTGCAATCATGAAAATTATTATCATTGAATAAAACTGGTCTCAGTGATGGGGACTGGGAGATGGAATCTGTGTTAGTCAGCCATAATTTACATAATAATGAGTTCCTAGCTTTCATCAGCACCTTTTGTTTGTACAGTGCTTTCTGCTACAGTAAACTGTCATAATGTCAATCCTCTCCAATCAGCTAGAAAATATCAACAGTAAACAAGGCTCATGGAAAAATTCTCAGAATGAAAAAGCTAAAGGAGAAAAAGGGCTGGATATGTTTGGAACCATTTTTATGTTTTTCTTAACCCTTAATGTTATATTAGAGCAGCAATTGCTCATGCGTTAAATACACATCTAGTTAAATGGATGTCATCCCACCTAGATTGTTTGTAGTATATTACTATTCTTAATACATTTTGTAAAATTAAATTGAAATCTATTAAATAATTATAGACCCAATTATTTTTTTTCATAACTGATCATTTCATTCTGAAAGAGTTATGGAGAAAAATACAATTTTACAACATAATAAATACGTATTTATTAAATAATACAGTCTTATTTCCATCATAATGCCAATGCTGTAATACCATAAGATTTCTGCTAAATTTCACTATTATCTAGAAATGCACTGGAATCAATAGTAAAGGAGAACATAAGATAGTTTTGGTAGTTTTTAAAGGTACAGCATACTTTAATGGCTTCTGAGGATTACAGAAGCTCATTTCAACTATCCTGAAACTGTTCTTGTGGCAAAAACCAACTTCTCATTAGCCTATATTGTTTTATGGAGTTTTCACAGAAACAAAAAATCTGTAAAAAGAAAAAACATGTTAACAGTACACAAATAACAAAAACACAAATTCCAAGAACACCAAAAACAAAAAAGCTAAATACAAACCCTCCCCCCCAAAAAACTCTAAAACAGAAAATAGTAAATTTGAACACTATTAAATATGATCAAATTTTGTGCAAATGTAGTCAGAATTAAAAGGTAACTCCACTTTCGTGGGAAAGAAATAGAAAATAAAAAAATAATATAGCATATACAATTGCGACTCAAGTCATATTGTAATTGAATGTTATTAAAAATGACCTTTCCTTTTCAATTTGAATTGTATTTTTCTGTAAAATGCAATATGGCTACCTGGAGGTGTTCTGTACAAAGAATGTGTGCAGAACACCCCCAGAAAAATAATTTCCTGCTTGTGCAATTGACTTACTATTTTTTCCAAAAGTCTGCTCTAAGATACAAGCAAGATTTCAGGCATCCCTTGCAACAAAAATTAAATTTTTCATGAGATACTCCCAACAGGAGTCATCTAGGGATGCAGGCCCTGCATTTTTTTTCTCATTAGAGCCCTGCAAGTGCAGCAGTTGATTGATAATTATGAAACCACGCCCATACAAATTTACCCTGTACATGGACACATGGACACTCTTTTCAGAATTCCAGAGGGGAATGTTTATTTCTCAACAAAAGTAGTGTTACTCTTTAAAGCTCAGTGAGGGAAATGAAGTGTTTCTAATTTGACATAATCAATCACACCAAAATCACTGGATGGATCAGCAATTGTTCCTTATCCTTAGTAGCCAGGGATATTTTATAACAAAATAGGAGGATAGCACTCATAATCAGGAATTTTAGGCTATTAAGTATAAAAATACCTGCCTATGTTTGTAATATAACTCTTTTCGTAAGCAATGGTTAAATCTCCAAATACTGCTTCCTCTCGTATATGGGTACCTCTTCTGGTTACTCCTCTCACCGAATCCCCCAAGGAAAATCAGGAAGAAGAAAAAAACATAGCGTAATACCGTAGTGGTTTCTCATCAAAAGAATCTCTCCAGACCACTCACATTTTAGCAGGATATAACCCGCATTTTATTTGAAACAACAACGATTTTTCCTTAAAAAACGATCCACTTTCCATATACAGCGACTTTTGCATAAAAGACCCCACAGCCTAGTATACAGCAGGATGGCAGACCTCAGATGCAGACTCATCCACTATGCAAAGATGGCCCCTTGGAACGCACCGCTCGGCGTGCGTTCCACTCACCGGAAATGACGTCAGACGCCGGTACAGGCAACCGGAAGTGCGTCAACGCGTTTCGCCCCACCCACAGGGCGTTATCAAGACGCTCTTTTCCCCTGCCAAGCCGTTTATAAAGCAGTGGGAGATCCCTCCCACTAATTACTCTGGACACAAACCTATCCATCACCGCCATCCCTCTGTATACCCATGTGGGGTCCCCTTACAACAGAAACAAATGCATTTAAATTAAAAAAACATACTTTTATCCATAACCTTAAGTCTTCTACCCCAAACATAAAGGTAAAGACAGGGAATTACGATACATTAAATATTAAAATAAAAATATCTATATAGAAATAAAAATAAAAAATAAATAAAAATAAATAATAAAAATAAAAATAAAATTAAAATAAAAAATAAATAAAAATAAAAATAAAATTAAAATAAAAATAGATAAAAATAAAAATAGAAATAAATAAATATAAAAATAAATAATAAAATTAAAAATAAAAATAAATATAAATAAAATAAAAATAAATTAGATTAAAAAAATAAAGATAAATTCCAAAATTATATAAAAAAATATATATATAATATATAAATATTATATATAATATAAAAATTCAAAACACCTAATCATGAAAACGCACTTCGGACATTAACTACATTTTACCAATTGGACAAAAAGCAATTTATATCAATATCTACATTCAACCCATTAGGATACAATGTACCCATTTGATAAATCCACTTCGTTTCATTTTGAGAAACATTTATTACCATATTTCCTCCTCTCCAAGGGGCTTCTACTCTATCTATCCCACAAAATTTCAACGATGCCGGATCTCTATTATGATACTTTCTAAAATGATATGATAAACTATGATGTTTAAATCCCTTCTTTATATTTCTAATATGTTCTCCCAATCTGGTGGCAAGTTTTCTCGTTGTTCTCCCTATATACTGGAGTTTGCAAGAGCACTCCAACAAATAGGTGACATGCGTACTGTCACATGATATAAACTTTTTGATCTTATGGGATGCACCATTATAACAGGATTGAAAATCCTTGTAATGCTTTTTCCTGTCCCCTTTCAAGGATCTGCAAGCCAAACATCTCCCACACTTGAAAAAAGTGTGTTTTAAGTTTGTTTAATAGGCTGGGTGATGCAATTTATTATGTGGGTTTGCGCTGGTATTTATTGATATAAGTTTTTTTGGTTTTTGCACCTGTGTACAGCAGCATCTCACGGGGAATTGTGTGTTTAATAAGAGAGTCCTGGGCGCTGAGGTTTTTTCTTTTTTACATATTTGAGGTGTTATCACTTTTTGAAACTTAGCAGCCATGGATATTTTCAATTTTGCATCTCAGAAAAGGGTTAATATAGAGGATGTTTTTTCACAAAATTATGAGCATATGGATTTAACTAAAGAGTTTAGACACCTTAAGAATTCATTGGATAAACAAATTAGAGCATGGTGGGATGTAGCCACTCTTGAAAAATATATAAAAGAGAGGATCACGCCTAGGAGGCTAAGGTGGGAGGTGGGACCAAATGATGGTTTGATGAGTAAGGAATTGGATGAGGAATGGTTCTCTTTTTTTAATAATGTGGAAATGAAATTAATGGAACTTATTGTACAGAGAAGGAAAAGGAAACTTAAGTTGTTGGATGAAAAAATTCAGGAATTAAAAGATAAAATGACACCTTTCAGTAATTCCAGTGAGTTTGGAGATAAGGTTAAACAAATTCAGGAATATGTTAAAAAAGTGGATGAAGATACACAGAAAAAGAAAATTAAAAAATACTATCGAGATATTATGCAGGACTATAAAAATAATAATGTTTACAAATGGCAAGAAGATGTTACGAGTATTAATAGTGAATCTAGGAGCTCCTCACCAGGAATAGGAAATGAGAGGACGACAGGGAAATCACCTATGGTTAAAAATAAATCCCCTCAGGGTAAAAGAAAATCCCCTATGAAAAATAAGGAACAAAATCAAAATGGGACACCAAAATATAATGTGCCAGTATTTAATAGGTTTGAGCCTTTTAATAATTGAGGCACCATAGTACCTCATGAATATGGATATCCGCCAATGAGGGAGGATTTTCAGAGGGGGGGTATGGGGGACCCCCATGGAGAGGGGGAGGAGGAAGGGGGTCATTTCAGATGAGGGGAAGAGGAGGACCTTTCTACCCACCCAGGAGAGGGGGAGGAGGGTGGAGACCTCCTATGAACCAACAGGACCCCTACTGGCAAAAAGGAGGGGATGCAGAGGGGGGAAAAGGAAAAAGAAAGAGGTCAGCCTAAATCAAGGGATCTTTAATTTGAGTGATTCTGTTTTAAATGAAGAAGAGTTAAAAGTTTTAGCATTAGGATTGAAATACGCACCGGACAAAAAACTTAATAAACCGGAAACTTATATTGATTTACATAAGTTTGTGAGGAAAGTAAATTTAAATAATTATTGGGCTAATAGAAATAACAAGAATTTTGAGTATAACAGTGAAAAGGGACAGGAATATTTTCTGCATACACAGTTGAGGAATAAATCTGTGTTTAATCCGAAAATTGCTAATAATTGTTGTGTAGAAACGTTTAAAAAAATGGTGGAATATGACCTGGAGGATTTATCCATTCCCTTTATGAGGAGGAAACAGGATTTAGAAACTGGTATAAAAAAACTGGAGGAAAATAAAAATATCGTTATAAGGCCGGCAGACAAGGGTGGTGGCTTGGTGGTACTAAATAAGGTAGATTATTACACAGAACTAAGTAGATTGGTAGATGATGTTGAAACATATGAGTTGTTAAGGGGTAACCCTACCATTAAATATAAGAATCTGTTAATAAAACATGTCAAAGAAGGTGGTAAAAGAGGAATACTTAATAAAAAAGAGATTAAATATTTGGTACCATCTGCTCCAATAACACCAGTGATCTATCAATTACCAAAAATCCACAAAGATCTTACCAAACCCCCCGGGAGACCCATTATTAGTGGGATAGATTCTTTGTTTTGTAGACTGGGTGAATATGTGGATAAGTTTCTGCAACCTCTAGTTTCTATGTTTCCAGCATATATGAGGGATAGTGGTGATCTGATCAATCTGATTAGGGGAATTAGGGAAGAGGGGAGATGTGTGATGGCTAGTGTGGATGTAAATTCCCTGTATACTAATAAAAGACATGCGGATGCACTAGGAGCAGTTAAGTGGGCCTTAGAGGCTAAAGCAGGTTTGAAATCACAGCAAACTGAATTTATACTTAATAGTTTAAATTTAGCTATGTCACATAATTACTTTTGGTATTCTGGAAAATACTATAGGCAAGCAAGAGGTGTGGCCATGGGGGCCAAATATGCACCATCGGTGGCGAATTTGTTCATGAGTAGATGGGAAAGTGAAGCCATTTTCAAGAAAAGAACTACAGAGTTGCTAGTTTATAGAAGATTTATCGATGATATTATTATAATTTGGAAAGGTACAAGAGAGACATTGGAGGAGTTTATTCAAGAGATGGGGAATAATTCTTTCAATATATCATTTACCAAAAATATTAGTGAGGAGGTAGTAGATTTTTTGGACCTGACAATTTACAAGAAAGATGATAGGTTTTACACCAAGACATATTTCAAGCAAGTCGATAGGAATGGATACATCCCAAATTTTAGTTGTCACCATAGAAATTGGCTAAAATCCATCCCTAAGAGTCAACTTATTAGGATCAAATGTAATTGTGATGATGAAGGTGTTTTCTTGGAGCAGTCTGAGGTGTTATTGCAAAGGTTTAGGGAAAAAGGCTATGGAGAAGAAACTCTGGCTGTTTCATTGGAACAGGTTAGAAAGATTAGTAGAGAAGAACTCTTAAAGAAAAAAGAAAATAAAAAGAAGTTAGGAGATGTGGCTTTCATTACAGGATAGTCTAAGCATTATAAATTGGTTGAAAACATCATTAAAAAATATTGGTCAATTCTAATAAGGGACGAAACTCTTAGGAAAGTGCTACCTAGTAAACCCTTGTTTATTTATAGAAAACCACCAACTTTAAGAACTCGACTTGTAAAAAATGTTCCAGATGTACCTAGGAAAATGGTTACTTTTTTAGATAGGGCTGGTTTTTTCAAGTGTGGGAGATGTTTGGCTTGCAGATCCTTGAAAGGGGACAGGAAAAAGCATTACAAGGATTTTCAATCCTGTTATAATGGTGCATCCCATAAGATCAAAAAGTTTATATCATGTGACAGTACGCATGTCACCTATTTGTTGGAGTGCTCTTGCAAACTCCAGTATATAGGGAGAACAACGAGAAAACTTGCCACCAGATTGGGAGAACATATTAGAAATATAAAGAAGGTATTTAAACATCATAGTTTATCATATCATTTTAGAAAGTATCATAATAGAGATCCGGCATCGTTGAAATTTTGTGGGATAGATAGAGTAGAAGCCCCTTGGAGAGGAGGAAATATGGTAATAAATGTTTCTCAAAATGAAACGAAGTGGATTTATCAAATGGGTACATTGTATCCTAATGGGTTGAATGTAGATATTGATATAAATTGCTTTTTGTCCAATTGGTAAAATATAGTTAATGTCCGAAGTGCGTTTTCATGATTAGGTGTTTTGAATTTTTATATTATATATAATATTTATATATTATATATATATATTTTTATATAATTTTGGAATTTATCTTTATTTTTTTAATCTAATTTATTTTTATTTTATTTATATTTATTTTTATTTTCAATTTTATTATTAATTTTTATATTTATTTATTTCTATTTTTATTTTTATCTATTTTTATTTTAATTTTATTTTTATTTATTTTTTATTTTTATTTTAATTTTATTTTTATTTTTATTTTTATTATTTATTTTTATTTATATTTTTATTTTTATTTCTATATAGATATTTTTATTTTAATATTTAATGTATCGTAATTCCCTGTCTTTACCTTTATGTTTGGGGTAGAAGACTTAAGGTTATGGATAAAAGTATGTTTTTTTAATTTAAATGCATTTGTTTCTGTTGTAAGGGGACCCCACATGGGTATACAGAGGGATGGCGGTGATGGATAGGTTTGTGTCCAGAGTAATTAGTGGGAGGGATCTCCCACTGCTTTATAAACGGCTTGGCAGTGGAAAAGAGCGTCTTGATAACGCCCTGTGGGTGGGGCGAAACGCGTTGACGCACTTCCGGTTGCCTGTACCGGCGTCTGACGTCATTTCCGGTGAGTGGAACGCATGCCGAGCGGTGCGTTCCAAGGGGCCATCTTTGCATAGTGGATGAGTCTGCATCTAAGGTCTGCCATCCTGCTGTATACTAGGCTGTGGGGTCTTTTATGCAAAAGTCGCTGTATATGGAAAGTGGATCGTTTTTTAAGGAAAAATCGTTGTTGTTTCAAATAAAATGCGGGTTATATCCTGCTAAAATGTGAGTGGTCTGGAGAGATTCTTTTGATGAGAAACCACTACGGTATTACGCTATGGTTTTTTCTTCTTCCTGATTTTCCTTGGGGGATTCGGTGAGAGGAGTAACCAGAAGAGGTACCCATATACGAGAGGAAGCAGTATTTGGAGGTCTTATATAAAGTAAAGGGGGTCCAGGAACCCTTAATATTCCTGAAAGGCATGTGACTCACTAATATCTGAGAGTGCGGTTAATGTTGGTTTTTGCACTGGTGGATGGTGAAGGGATCAAAGGCACGGAAGAATCCAATGAAAATTACAATATAATTACAATTTAACTTATTTTGTCACGGGACTGTTATTTTTGGGATTTTTTTGTCACTGGACTTATTAATTCAAAAATTATTTATTTATTTATTTATATATATATTTTTTTATTTCATTAGCACAAAAGTGGTTTTGTGTCACAGTTTTTTAAGTTTGTTTAATAGGCTGGGTGATGCAATTTATTATGTGGGTTTGCGCTGGTATTTATTGATAAAATTTGCGCTGGTATTTATTGACAAAATTTCAACGATGCCGGATCTCTATTATGATACTTTCTAAAATGATATGATAAACTATGATGTTTAAATCCCTTCTTTATATTTCTAATATGTTCTCCCAATCTGGTGGCAAGTTTTCTCGTTGTTCTCCCTATATACTGGAGTTTGCAAGAGCACTCCAACAAATAGGTGACATGCGTACTGTCACATGATATAAACTTTTTGATCTTATGGGATGCACCATTATAACAGGATTGAAAATCCTTGTAATGCTTTTTCCTGTCCCCTTTCAAGGATCTGCAAGCCAAACATCTCCCACACTTGAAAAAAGTGTGTTTTAAGTTTGTTTAATAGGCTGGGTGATGCAATTTATTATGTGGGTTTGCGCTGGTATTTATTGATATAAGTTTTTTTGGTTTTTGCACCTGTGTACAGCAGCATCTCACGGGGAATTGTGTGTTTAATAAGAGAGTCCTGGGCGCTGAGGTTTTTTCTTTTTTACATATTTGAATGGTTAAATCTATTCTATTCACAAGGAACACATCTTGCATTTTCGTGCAAAATACAGTTGTTCACCTCACCTAAAGCCAGCCATACATGGATCAAAACTCAGCCACATTTCGATCCATGTATGGACAGGTTGGTTCTACAGAAGTTGATATACTGATTGACTTCTGTACAATCACCCTGTGGTTTTTCTTGATCAATCAGTACTGCCAGCTATATCCTGCAACTCTGATCAGTGTATTCTGACAACAGGGAAGTCTCCCTGCTGTCAGAATACAATGATACAGTGGGAAGGATTCCCCCATCTACATTGAATGTGTGGATGGGGGAATTTGCTTGGATGAAAAAAAATTACTTATCTATGGGCTGCCTTACAGTGCAGAATCATTGATTGATTACCCTTTAGGAATTTAAATGTCAGCATCTATTGTTAAAAGTCCTAAACCCCACATTCAATTTTATACAAACATATTTTATTATAAATTCATAATACTCATTAGCCTATTATGGTTAGTCCAATTTGTATGGTAGCCATCTCATGTTTTATACATTTGTTCAAATCACAGGCATCCAAAACGTCAATTGTATTTCTCAGAATTCGCTTTATCAGCACTACAGTACTACAATGTCATCATTAGTACACAGCAGATTAGCACATAACCCAGCAAAAACTAATATGGTGGATTCATGGATAAGTATAATAACATCTGAAATACCACAAAAGTCTTAAAATAAGTAAATATAGGTGCATTTCAGTCAAGTTTGTATATATATATATATATATATATATATATATATACACACACAGGATTATACACATTTTTTGTGCCACATCTTTCTTAAAATACGTCCTTTTTCCCCCACAAATTGAGCTTTCTTTCGATGGTATTTGATTGCCTGTGCGGTTTTTATTTTTTGCGATATAAACAAAAAAGACTGACAATTTTGAGAAAAAAACTGTATTTTTGACTTTTTGCTATTAAACATGTCCAATAAAAAAATGTAAAAAATCTAATTTCATCATAAATTTAGGCCAAATTTATCCCATGTTTACTACATGTCTTTGCTAAAAAAAATCGCAATACGTGTATTAATTAATTGGTTTAAGTGAAAGGTATAGCATTTACAAATGGCGGTGTATATATACTGGTATTTTTTTTACTAGTAATGTCAGTGATCAGCGACTTATAGCGGGGTTGTTGCAGGCATTCTGACACTGGGGGGGGGGGACTGACTTGGTCTCACTGACATCCCCAGTGACACCAATACAGGGATCAGTGCTGATAAAAAGCACTGACACTGTACTAATGGCACTGGGCAGGAAGGGGTGATCAAAGGGTTAACTGTGTGCTGTGTGCTGTTTCATAGTATGCTGTGTGAGTGCTTTCCACTGTAAGCACACTGCTTTGTATGGCTCTGCTATGCTATGCAGAGCCATATAAAGAAGTATGCAGGAGCTGACAGGGGAGAGAACTGTATTGTATACAATACACGGTGATCATCGGGCGGGGTCGAGTAATCACTGGCTGGGACCCGGTGAATGACAGCCGAGGCCATGAATTGCGGCAAGTGTAGGGCTGCAAACTGTATATATACATGATTTTGCACACTCTTGCAGCCCTGTAGCAGTATTTCTGCTATAGGGCAGCCTGCAATCGGTTAATACCATCGTATCTTATGTGTTTATGTTTGCAGTTTTTGAATGGTGTATTTAAAATCAATGCACAGTCACCCTGGCAAAATATACCAGCCAGTTTGCCTTTAAGCAACTGGTGTGTACATCAAGAGCAGGGGCGGACTGACCATTGGGAAACTCGGGCACTGCCCGAGGGCCCGGGGTCAGCAGGGGGCCCCATGAGATGCCCCTTTTTCATAGGCTTTTTTGAGTTTGGGCAAGGACACAGGGGCCCCATGATCCCATATTGCCCGGGGGCCCCATGAGTTGTCAGTCCGCCCCTGATCAAGAGTGAAGCCTTAATAAACGGATTTCCTTTTTCAAAGCATCATCCCAGTTCCAATGTACACAGGCTCTTTTGCACTTCTTGCCCCTATAAACTTGTCACCACAGTGCAGAGGTTGTTAAAAGGAACACACATGCACAAAGGTTTATTAAAAATACAGTAACTTTATCACCCTTTTACCAATGTTACATTATATTTACCAATATAAAAGGCATAGAGCAGATCCATGGGAATTTTCATCTATCCAGCTCTATATCACCCTTTTAGTTTGGGAAAGCAACATTCTCCGGTGGCATATATTAAAACATAACTCCAGGCTGTGCCCCTGGTGAATGGTGATCTGACAACGTTGAGGAATATTCAATCATCAGCAGAAAAAGTGCAGAAAGGTTCCAAAGAATGAATGAAGCAAAAGCAAAGAGATCATTCAACTGCAGCTCTCTCTAGTAAGTAGAACAGTGAAAAACACACTAGTGACAACATCAAATTTGATGACCCTGGCAGGCAAAGGTATACTGTTCCTCAGATCTTACACTGCAAATATATAGCCACGAGTGTAGGCACAGGATTGCCTAGCAAAAAAGAAAACTAAACAGCCACTCCAGCGTAAAAAAAAACCAAAAAAACCCCAGGAAAACTGTTGTATGTATAAGGAATGTAATAGCTGGACTCAAAGCATACACACACACAGTCTGGGGCTAAAGGAAGTTCCACTTAAAACAATAATGTTCAAGAAAGATGCCAAGTTTATTGAGGTTATCAAATAAATTTTACATGCTGCTGAGCAGTAATCCCAGGCAGTGATGGAACGTTGGCAGGCTGAGATCAGATTTAGTGTGCTGATCTCCAGTCAAACATCCAGCAAGGACAGGAAGATGGATGGCTGCCAGCCACAGCAGGGAAGCTCCAAGGGTCTCTAACCAGAAAGTGATGTCACTGGAACTTGGAAGTCCTCAGCCACTGACCCAGAACAGACTAAAGGGAAACACAAAGGAACAGTACATTAATCCGGTTCCTGCACCTTCAGCACTGAATGTTTGTAATGGCAAGGGGAGATGAGGTATGCTGGAGAGTCTATTGATGCTGACTGCTGGGGAGGGCTATTGTCACTGTGGGGATATTTTGTTTCTGGGGAGGTCTATTGTTGCTGGGGAGGTCTATTGTTATAGGAAGAAGGGTCAGCTAGCCGCACACCTGAGGATAGATGAATATAGTGTATATTTATTGATCCATAGGACACACAAAACACCAGGACATGAATACAGGACCTGTTAACGCGTTTCACAGGATCTCATGCTTAATCATAACAGAGAAAACAACAAAAGTGCTTTCTTATATAGGTAGTAGTTAATGAAGAACACCTGTACTAATCAGCACTCCTGAGTCCTGAGGGTACACCTACTAATACATTGGAACAAAACATATAAAACCATTGTATCAGAAGTAGTGATCTTAGAGAACAACAAGAAAGGAGGAAAAGAAAAAAAGGAAAGTGAAGTGGAATAAAAGGAGAAACAAAGAAAGAGAAAAAGAATAATGGATAAAAATAATTGTGAACATTTTTTTTTATAAATGAAAAATAGAATAACAAACACAGATAAAAGTGAGTAAATATCCCAAGAAAGTATGGACTAAGAAACCACATTTGTAGATAATCAAAATATAAATATATGCAAAAAATGCATACATACAAAAACGCATTCAAAAAAACCACACACAATGCATGTCTACTTGGGATAAACTAAAAAAATCGCAAAAAAAACATACATATTCATACCGGAATATATCAAAACAGCAGAAAAAAATATATACATATCAAAAGTGACACATCGAAAAAACACATCAAAAAACAAAAGGAACACATCAAAAAACAAAAAAGAACAAGAAAAAAAGAGAAGATCCCAAAGGGAAAAGAGAGATGGTATTAAAGATGTGTGTGCACATGAAGGTGCACATGTAAGGTGCATGATGTGCCCAAATTAACATGTCGTGCATCCAAATGAACTGAGTAATGAAATATATGAAAGGATACATATACATACATATAAACAACTCGATAAACATAATAAAATACATAAATACACATACATATATATATGGATGCACACACATTTGCATATACACACATGCATCTATATGCAGGGGTGAAGGGAACACTAGAGACATGCTCTTTATCAATCATAAAAATATGTAATGTCTCATTCATGGTTCAAACCCTGTGGGATACGTGTATTTAGATGGAATATCCAGAATACCTCCCTTTTGCACAACCGCAAAAATGTATCACCACCTCTTTTGAAAGGACAAATTTTTTCAATGACCTGTACCTGTACTGCCGTAATATCTCCTGCATGACAATTAGTAGAAAGATGTCTATCTATACTATAGAGATGTTCATAAAAACGATCCCTTAAGCATCTGGTCGTACGTCCCACATACTGAATATTACAAAGTTTACAGGTGATCAGATAAATCACATAGGTGGTATTACAGTTATAGAAGGAAGCAATACTATATTCTTTATTATGAGCAGTAGACTGAAATTTATTGCCCTTTATAATATGTATACAGCATGGACAAGAGAGCGCACCACAACAGTAGTTGCCTTTGAAATGCAACCACGTAGTGGATTGTGCTTGTATGGGACTATAGAAGCTGGGAGACAAAGAGTTACCTAAAGTAGGGGCTCTTTTTGAAACTACATTAATACTGTTCTTGAGTATAGTTGCACATGTCTGGTCCTCACACAGGATAGGAAGATAATGGGTAACAATGCGTTTAATTTCATTAAATTCCAAACTGAATGGAGTAGAAAAAGTAAGATTCCTTTTACTAGATTGATTGACATTATCATTTATCTTACTATCACTCCCACTGCATGGTTTTTTCTTCAATAGAAGATCTTCCCTCCGTTTAGAACTAGCTATACAGTAAGCTCTATCCAGCATCCATTTAGGATATCCCCTATGTATAAAATGCTGGTATAGAGCAAGAGCCTCTTTATCGAAATCCTGTTGGGCACTACAGATGCGACGAATGCGCAAAAATTGTCCAACAGGAATACTTTTGATAGTATGTCTAGGATGGCCCGATTGGACTAATAAAAGAGTATTACGAGAAAGAGGTTTCCTGTATAAACTAGTGGTAACTCTACAATTATCACCGGTGAGACAGACATCGAGGAAAAAAATCTCTCTCTGGTCCAACTGTCCTGTGAATGACAAATTCTTATCATTGTTGTTTAAATAAGATAAAAGAACTGACAAGTCTCCCAGACCTTTATCTACAACGAATATAAGGTCATCAATATAGCGAAAGAACATTCTAATATGGTGCCTAATAGGATTACCAGTGCCAAAAATGTGAAACCGCTCCCACCAACCCATATAAAGGTTGGCTAATGATGGTGAAAATTGATCTGGATTTTTTGCCTGAGTTGTATACTTTTGTTCTTTTTCCAGGGGATCTTATGTTGCTGAGGGGTCACTTGTTGCTGGGAAGGATATACTGTTGAAGGATGATGGAGGATCTATTGATGCTGACTGCTGGGAGACCTATTTTTCCTGCTGAGCGTCTATTGTTGCTGGGGTGGGATCTATTTTTGCTGGCTGCAAGGGATCTATATTACTTCCATTCTTGTTATTGTTAACAATAGCCATGCAAATAACCTCAAAATGATACTTAGTTCCATATTCTCTAAAAGGTGTGGTACTGGGAGGTGGGTAGAAGTGAAACCAAAGGATGGTGCTCTGAGGTGGGTAGAGGAGTGGAGACAAGGGGTAGAGGGAAAGGGAGAGCACATACACCTATTGTCTGAGAAGAACCCTATGTATATGTGAAAAATTGAGCTTACCTGATTGGAGTCTGAAGAAGAGTTTATTTGTGCCACCTGCAGTATTTCATAAGCAGGAGTATAATGGGATCCCAGAGAATGATTTAAGCATTTCTAATCTGATGTCTAACACAATACCAAGAACATTTAGACCTTTTTTTTTTTGCATGAAGTCCAGCCACCTGGTCGTTCACATATTTTCACTTGTGGGTGGAGATCACATTTGCTTGCAGTTTGTTCTTCAGAAAGGTGCATAGAAGCTTATGCTTGACTGATTGTGGAAAACTGTAGCAGACTAGTAGAAATATTGCCTTATCAGCCAACTTGGCTAATGTTGGTCCGTGAAAAACCTGGTATGAGCTTCACTTCTCCAGCCAATGTAATATTAGTGAGCCAGTTCCACCATTATAGATGTAAATTACAGCAGTGTTCCACACAATTCTGATTGTTTGCCAAAACATATGTAGTCTGTAACTCTAGTTTCCTAGTTAGATACTGTCCTTGTTACCTAAATGCAATGCATTTGTGAACCACATTGATTAAGCTTAGAAATGGAACTACAACTGCACAATCATTATATCATATAAAATGTGGAATTGAATGTTGATAATAAAGGCTTTCTGAGACTCTTTGGGATTGATTTACCCAAGGCAAATAGGCTGTTCACTTTGCAAGAAAATTTTCAATTTGAAAGGGAAAATTCCCTTAGCTTAAAGTGATACTAAAGATTCAGACATTTTTTAAAATAATAAACAGGTTATACCTACCTGCTCTGTGCAATAGTTTTGCACAGAGCTGCCCTGATCCTCCTCTTCTTGGTCCCCCACTAGTGCTCCTGCCCCCCTCCCCTGCTGAATGCCCTCAGAGCAAGCTGCTTGCTCTAGGGCCACTCATGCATGCTCACTTCCAAGCTGCCTCTGTGTGTCTTATAGAACCTGCTTGGCCCTGCCCCCCACTCCCTCCTCACTGGCTGTGATTGATGAAGGCTCCCACTGCTTTGTCTCAGCCAATGAAGAGGGAGAGACCCAAGAGAGAAGCTGCTCTCATGCACATCACAGGATCAAGATTGGGTTCTGGTATGTATTGGGGGAGCTGAGGGGGGAACTGCACACAGAAGGTTTTTTTACCTACATGCATAGAATGCATGAAGGTAAAAAAAAAAACTTTAGCCTTTAGAACCACTTTAATGGATGAGGTGAGAATTCACTTCACAAAAAATACCCAATCATTAGCAAGAAAAATAAAAACAAACAGCATTTTTGCTTGCACAAGATTGGATTATGGAAATCAGCAGTGCTTCTCCTCATTGACTAATGTACAGCAAAGTGAACAGCTGATATATCTTTCGTAAATCAACCCGGATCTTGCAGTACAGTGCTTGAATGTCTAGGTAGGCATTAACTACTACTAAATAAATGGAGTTTTATTTTAGTGACAGTTATACCAAGATGTTACAGCTAAAAATACTTATTGGCTATACCTTTATACATGATAAATTTGTGACCAAAATATAGCATAATGATGCATATGACATTTTTGAAATGCAAAACAGCATTATTTTAAGTAGATGAATTTGAATACACAAAACTATGTCCATGTAATTATAAACAATATGGTAAAATCTATTTCTCATGCTCATTATAAAAAGCTGGGTCATTGGGTCATAATCATTAGCTATATTAATATGCCCATAGCTTATTTTAAGTGGAGCAAAAAATAAAAATAAAATGTATTTTACTAAGGAAAGCACTTGGCAGGATATCAGTCTTCTAAAAGTGATAAATGTAGATTTTATATAGGTTTTAAAAGTTGCTGAAGTCCTCAGCATTGCAGAATAGACAATAGAAAGACAACCTCACTAAAAAACTTACAGGGACCCTAAAAGGATAGTTATGCAAATGGCAATACTGTACTCTATATAATTTATTGTTTATTGATTTAGTATTTTTTTCTAGTAATGACTAAGGTTCCTTATTTGTCAATTTTAGAAATACTTAACACAAGATAGCTGGCAATAGTGTCCTAGTTCTACAATGCAGATTTTAACATTCTCTTGCCTACAGAACCTAGTTCAGTACTTCTGTAAAGGGATTGAAAGTTTTTTGTTTCACTGACTCTGAGAAGCCTAATTTACAAAAGCTAGTAAATAATACTGCAGGGTTTACTAAGTAGACCTGCAAAGTTCCTGATTGTGATATATGGTTCCAAGAAAACAATACCATTTTTTTCTCAGTTATGTGAAGTAGACTGAAAAGATGTTACTCTATTTTCATTTTAATGAAAACTGCAGTGAGGCTTTGAAAAAAAAAAATTATATGCAGGTATGGTAATGCCACCAATATGGCTTTATAAAGTAGACCTAATTAAAAGCAAAATAACAAATTATTAACACACAAAAATACTATGTTATTATTAACGTGAACTTAATAAGAAACTTAGAATGCAAGGTGCAAAATAGGGATGCATTAACGGGTGTGTCTGAATGCAGATTTGCGGAAAATTAGCTCCTTCACAGATTACACTGTTCAACAAATTTTTATTTTTTGCCAGTTTTGGAAACAAAAGGATCCATTTCTTAATGAATTTCACATTCTGAGTTCAAATATAACAATGAAATTTGTCAATTGGCTCTAGTTTTTCTGTAAACGGAAAGTTTTCTACTATAGGCGTAATGACTACATAATTCTCAATAATTATATAGATAGATGTCTTTCCACAAATATAAAGCAAGTGATATTGACTACATAACAAAGCCTAAATGGCATAATATATTGCATTGGATTACCAAGAAAAATTATAGCCATAAGCTAAGTTGAATCATTTTAATACTTAGGATTCTCACTAGTTTTGTCTTCAGTTTGTGTCGGTTTTGCTTCTCTTGGCTTTTCTCTTGTATTCGAGGAAAGGGCTATCTCTTACAACTGCACGTGACTACACGCTTCAGGTTCTTCCTCGCTTGACTCAACCACGAAGGATTCTGGTGCTTTAGGAATTGGTAGCCCCTCTCCATGAGGAACTGGACGTATTGCCGATAGTGCACAGATAACTTTTTCTTCTTATTTAGCCCTTTTACAATTGGAGGCACCATACAAAAGTAACAATTACTAACATGATCTGTTGGCTCTCTCCAAATCATTGGCACAGCGAAAGGCATAGATGCCTTTTTTCCATTCAACCATTGCTCCAGTGCCGTCCCACAAGAATTGCAGCATATATGTGGTGCCCAGCTCTTGTCCTGGTCTCCTATCTTGCAGCCAAAATACAAGTTGTAGGCTTTCTTAATCATTCCTGTTATCCTCCTTTTTTGTGAGATAAAAGTTATTTCACCGCAGATATAGCAGAAATTATCTGCTTTATTCACACAAGTTCGAGGCATTACTGAGTAGCCTATATAAGCATAAAACGAAATGTAAAGACGCTGTCGAACTACAATCAGCTACAGATACTGCAGCTTTTATGCAGTGAAGTGATGCAATTAAAGGCTAATATTGAATCATCTCAGTATACATGCAATTTTCTAATGGTCACCAGTATCAATTGCGCAATATGCAGCTGAAGTTGCATCATAATTTTGAATGGCTTACGTCATTAGATGGGTGAATATATCATGGAAACTAGAGCCAATCAACATTTTTTAGGGTCATTTTCGTTTTCAGCACCCCAAAATTATGTAAGATTAGCTAATTTTATGCCCAAAACTTTTTACCTGTTGAACAGTGTTATCTGTGATACATCTGATAGCCATGTTACTTTATAACTGGGAGATGTTTCCTTGAAACCCTCTTACCAGATACATTTCTGCAGAGTGTGTAGACATCACCCTACCTGCACAACCATCCAGGTCGGGGGTCTCCAAAAGGCTTTGCAACATGATATGATTCTACAATATACAGGTGAAACTCGAAAAATTAGAATATCGTGCAAAAGTTCATTTATTTCAGTAATGCAACTTAAAAGGTAAAACTAATATATGAGATAGACTCATTACATGCAAAGCAAGATAGTTCAAGCTGTGATTTGTCATAATTGTGATGATTATGGCTTACAGCTCATGAAAACCCTAAATCCACAATCTCAGAAAATTAGAATATTACATGCAATCAATAAAACAAGGATTTCACATAGCACAATATTGGACCACTGAAAAGTATAAGCATACATATGTACTCAGTACTTGGTTTGGGCCCCTTTTGCAGCAATTACTGCCTCAATGCAGCGTGGCATGGAAGCTATCAGCCTGTGGCACTGCTGAGGTGTTATGGAAGACCAGGATGCTTCAATAGCGGCCGTCAGCTCTTCTGCATTGTTCGGTCTCATGTCTCTCATCTTTCTCTTGGCAATGCCCCATAGATTCTCTATGGGGTTCAGGTCAGGTGAGTTTGCTGGCCAATCAAGCACAGTAATCCCACGGTCATTGAACCAGGTTTTGGTGCTTTTGGCAGTGTGGGCAGGTGCCAAGTCCTGCTGGAAAATGAAGTCAGCATCCCCATAAAGCTCGTCTGTGGAAGGAAGCATAAAGTGCTCCAAAATTTCCTGGTAGATGGCTGCGTTGACCCTGGACTTAATGAAGCACAGTGGACCAACACCAGCAGATGACATGGCTCCCCAAATCAACACAGACTGTGAAAACTTCACACTGGACTTCAAGCATCTTGCAATGTGTGCCTCTCCATTCTTCCTCCATACTCTGGGTGCTTGGTTTCCAAATGAGATGCAAAAGTTTCTCTCATCTGAAAAGAGGACTTTGGACCACTGAGCAACAGACCAGGTCTGTTTTTCTTTAGACGCTTCTGACGTTGTTTGTTGTTCAGGAGCGACTTGACAAGAGGAATACGACATTTGAAGCCCATGTCCAGGATCCGTCTGTGTGTGGTGGCTCTTGATGCACTGACTCCAGCCTCAGTCCACTCCTTGTGAAAGTCCCCAACCCTTTTGAATGGCCTTTTCCTGACAATCCTCTCCAGGCTGCGGTCATCCCTGCTGCTTGTGCACCTTTTTCTTCCACACTTTTCCCTTTCACATAACTTTCTATTAATGTGCTTTGATACAGCACTTTGGGAACATTCAACTTCTTTTGCAATTACCTTTTGAGGCTTTCCCTCCTTATGGAGGGTGTCAATGATGGTTTTCTGCACAACTGTCAGGTCAGCAGTTTTTCCCATGATTGCGATTCCTACTGAACCAGACTAAGAGACCATTTAAAGGCTCAGGAATCCTTTGCAGGTGTAATAGCTTAATTAGCTGATTAGAGTGGGACACTTTGAGCCTAGAATATTGCACCTTTTCACAATATTCTAATTTTCTGAGATTGTGGATTTGGGGTTTGCATGAGCTGTAAGCCATAATCATCACAATTATGACAAATCACGGCTTGAACTATCTTGCTTTGCATGTAATGAGTCTCATATATTAGTTTCCCCTTTTAAGCTGCATTACCGAAATAAATGAATGTTTGCACGATATTCTAATTTTTTGAGTTTCACCTGTATATATATATATATGTAAAAAAGGTGCTGCGTAAATTGACGGTGCTGTACAAGTACATGTAATATAAATAAACATCATAAAAAAAAATCAGAGTGCGCCTATTAGCCTAACAGCTCATGTTATAAAATATAATTGTAGAAAGTTCCCTGGTGTCTGCTTTTGTGGGAACACACTATGCATGTTTTGAGACTCCTTGTTCTTCAGCAATAGGGATGAGATAAATGAACAGTATATGGGTTTGGTATAAGGTTAGTATGCCAAACTTTAGTTAAAGTTTAGTTTAGTTTGAAGTTCAGATACTAAATCAGATGCCGAATGTGAAACCCTTTGAAGTCAATGAGTGTCAAATATTAAAAAGCAGTAATGACTATTTTCTAGGCTAGTAGGCAAGGTATTGTCAAACAAATGGCACAGGATGCTGCCTAGGCAAATACTGTATGTACTAGAGCAAAAAAAAGTTTTAAAAGTATGTTTGGGCAGAACTAGCAATAACATGAAACATTAAAATGAAACCTTCCTTTAACTATCATGCCTGGGGGATGCCTGTAACCTGCCTGTGAAGTGCTTGAAAAAATGCTGTTCAAATTGAAGATAAATAAGAGCTGCCAGCTGCCTTCTTTTGCAAACAAAGTGACTGGCTATTCCCTTTTATATATACCAGGCCCTTATCCTTGATGAAGTTCTGATTTAAGTATCAAGGGGGATCCAGTTCAAAAAAACAAACCCAAAAAATGGTTTGAGGTCCCCTTTTGGGTCTGATATGAATTTTGAGGGGGAAACCTATGCAAAAAAAGTATGAGGTGCCCCCAAAATCTACACTAGACCCTTATCTGGCTGGCTAGGAAAGGGGAGAGATGAATATGTACCCTTCCTCCTAAACTATACCACACATGCTGTCAACGTGGGGAGTGCCATGTTGATAGCAACCAGGGTCTCTCCCTTTCAACCTTGGCACAGTGGTTGTGGGGGTCTGTGGGAGGGGACATTATCAGAATCTGTAAGACCGCTATAGGATAAGGGGGCCCCAGATACCGATCCCATGTGAATGAGTTAGGAGTACATAATACCCCTATTCATTCACAAAGAGAAAGATGTTAACATGGCTATATTTGGTCAATGTCATTGTCCAAATATAGTCACGTTTTCATATTTGAACAATGATGTCAGCACTATCTTTGCCCCTTTTTCTACATGGTTTGAGATTTCTGGACAGTAAATGAATGGTCCTGGGTGATGTCACTTCCTAAACCATTGACAGGAAGGAAGCTATAGAAATAACACTGAACAAGCAAAAGTCCAGCGTTTGGATGAACGTCCAAACAGACAAAGTTTGGTCCAAACTTATATACACTGTTTGAATGAATCCTTTTTAAATAATATGCACAACATGCGTATTTTATAAATAAATCTTTAATACAAACTTCTTTCTAGATGTAATGTCTGCAGAGCATATTGGAATTTCTAGTAAAAAAGCCCAGCCCAGATGGGCACTGTCTTTTATAGAAGAGATAATGGGTGTCTATCTATCCTCTTAATCATGAAGCTGTATTTGTGTATTTTGATATCCGGTTGTTTAGGAAATAACACAGGGAATTCGCAGAATAAAAGTACATAGAAATGGTCATTAGTTGGCTCTGTCTTCTGGCACCGTCTGCTGGAGAAAAATATGACATATAAAATTCACCTGGTAAAAATAAACATCTACCCTCTGTATTTGTGTAATTAATATTCTGAAAAAAGTCACAGCATACACCTTTATGCTATAATATCAATATTGTAATAGTAGTACAAATGATCATTATTTTGACATTCCAATATAACCTTACTTGAAAAACCTTTCATGTTATGAGTGTTGCTGTGTTTTCCAACAACTTTCTACAGAAACAATTGAATACTGTCCGTGATACTTTTTTTATTTGCACTAACATACAATTTTGAGGACAAGCTTTTGGGGTATGTCCCATTCTTCAAAGTCCAAGCAGTACTGTACAAATCACAAAGTTTCAGCAGAATGTTAGAAGAGATGAAGAAAAAAAAAAAGAGAGGCTAGAGATAAGATACAGCCAAAGCGAAGGGGGAGGGGGGGGGGGAATACTACACTCACACAGAGGGAGTCAAGCTTCAGCTAATAGTCATAAAACTGTTGGATGAGTGAGGAATCCCATGTCCAAATTAAGGCCGTTATCTCTTGTGTCAAATAGAATTATCATTATTATTCAAAAGTTTTTCTTTCCTGGATGGATTTGAAATTTCCTTTAAGAACTAAAATATTGAGGTCTCCCATTGTGCAGCCTGATTGTGCAAAATGGTGTCCTACAGGTGTGCAGAGGTCATCTTCTTTATGTTCCTTGATGGTATGTCTGTGCAAATTCATCCTTGATTGCAACTTCTGTCCTGTTTCGCCAACATAAGATCCTTTGCTGCATTTTCTGCACTGGATAAGGTACACAACATTACTGGAGAAGCAGCTGTATGAGCCAGAAATATTGAAGATCCCTTTTGAGTGTCTGACACTTTTTGATGGATTGATTTGGTTGCACAGTTTGCAGCGTTTCTTATTGCAAGGTTTGCTTCCATTATTTGTGACATCTTGATCAGAAGAAGGTTTCCTACTGATTAGTTTATTTCTGAGGTTGGGGGGTTGTCTGAAGGTCAGTATTGGGGGTTGCTGGAATATTTCTTTCAGAGTTCCATCCTCTGTTATGATGGGTTGTAAATCTTTGATTATTTTTCTTATTCCTTCTAGTGCTGGGTTGTATGTGGTTACTAGAGGTACATGGTTGTTTGTTTTTTTTTCTCTTTGTACTGAAGTAGGTTTTCCCTTCGTGTTCTCAAGGCTGTGTTTATGCTGGTGTTGATAGTTTTGTCCTTGTAACCTTTCTTATGGAAGGCGTCTGCTAGTGTCCCAAGATGTGTATCTCTGTCTCTTGGGTCAGAACATATTCGGTGGTATCTAATGGCCTGACTGTGTATGATGGCACGTTTCGTGTGTTGGGGGTGGAAGCTAGAACTGTGGAGGTAGTTGCATCTGTCAGTGGGTTTCCTGTATATTGAGGTGTGAAGCGTATCATCCCTGATGAATACTGTGGTGTCTAGGAAGTTGACGTGTGTGTTTGAGTATTCCATTTTTAGTTTGATTGATGGATGAAAAGTGTTGATCAATGAGTAAAATTGTTTTAGGTTTTCTTCACCTTCTGTCCATATGATGAAAATATCATCAATATAGCGATAGTATCTGTATGGTTTTTGTTCCATGCTGTTCAGGAATTTTTCCTCCAGGTCAGCCATAAATAAATTGGCATATTGGGGTGCCATTTTACTTCCCATCGCAGTACCCATACATTGAAGATAGATGTCTTTATTGAAGGCAAAGTAGTTGTGTCTGAGTATGAATTCAATGAGCTGTGTAACATCCTCAGCAGTGTATTTGTGGTTTGGTGAGGATGTTAAGGATTTGTGACATGCAGCTAATCCATCCTTGTGAGGGATATTACTATACAGGGATACTACATCCATAGTCACTAGAAGTGTATTAGGTGGTAATTGCTGTATGTTGTTGATCTTGTTCAGAAAGTCAGTTGTGTCTTGCAGGAAACTAGCAGTATTCATGACTAACGGTTTTAAAATTTTTTCTACAAAGCCTGAGATTTGTTCGGTGAGTGTATTCATACCTGTTAGTTCTTAAAGGAAATTTCAAATCTATCCAGGAAAGAAAAACTTTTGAACTAAGAATGATAATTCTATTTGACACTAGAGATAACGGCCTTAATTTGGACATGGGATTCCTCACTCATTATCCAACTTTTTTTTGACTATTAGCTGAAGCTTGACTCCCTTTGTGTGAGTGTAGTATCCCCCCTCCCCCCTCGCTTTGGCTGTATCTTATCTCTAGCCTCTCTTTTTTTTTTTCTTCATCTCTTCTAACATTCTGCTGAAACTTTGTGATTTGTACAGTACTGCTTGGACTTTGAAGAAGGGGAAATACCCTGAAAGCTTGTCCTCAAAATTGTATGTTAGTGCAAATAAAAAAAAGTATCATGGACAGTACTCAATTGTTTCTGTCGCAAATACACTAATACGGCTACAATCACCTCCAACAACTTCCTGAATTCCGTGCGTGCTTTGTGGCTTCTCCTCTGTTCATTCCTTTTGTTCACCTTCAATTTCTAGGACTTTATGTCCCATGGTACCTTGCTGTCTGTAAGCTGTGATGATGTCATATATGGTGTGTTTCCTATACTGGCTGTGCCTCTTAAAATGCCCCCTTGTCAGCATTTCTGTAGTTCAGACAGAAGGCTCTGTGAAATGGGTGACACAACAGTATATATTAAAAGGCAACGTGTATATGTATCACTGCGTTAAACAATGAAATGTGTGGAACCTTCATCATTCAAAGATCATTCAGTTTTATAGGACTAGGCTATAAATAACTGAAATTCAATGTGCAAATGAATATATGAATTATTTTTTAAATAGATGTAGTCCTGGCACTTACCAAATGCTGGCTGTAGGCAGAAAATATGAAATATACATTTGTATTTCGCATTCACTTGACCAAGAATAAACTTAAAATTGATAAAGTTCCAGATATGACCTTCCTTACATACTTACATTGGTTCAGCTTTGACCAATGTAGGTATTCATATCTCCCAGTTTATGGGCCACTGGGAAAGCCGGAAATGATTGTAGCAGACCTGATCTTCCCACTCAGGCTTTATGTCTGCAGCTTCCCCTATACATGTTGACCACAGGGAGTTGCTAGTTTGCTGTGATCCATAGAATGCCTTGGGTGACTGGGAAAGCAATCACTGTAGTAGTTTATGCTGTCACAGTGATCTTCTATGTCATGTGCAAGTAACTTTCCCTCTTCACACTGGCCAAAGGAGGTTGCTATTTAGTGAATGCCGTGTATTTTGTTCAATGAAACCTAGGCATTGTCTGATTGGAAAGGGTGGAGGATATGATGTCACTACCCCTCCTCTCCACCTCATACAATCAGAGAATGCCTTGTACTTATACAAAAAATACAAAGCATTCTATGAGTGGGGACAGTGCCCTATGGTCAGTGTGCAGAGACGAAGCCACCCACACAGGAAAATTGCAGCTATCACTACAGCTATTGTTGGCTTCTCCAGTGGCCTCTCAGGTATGAGATATGCATATTTACACTGGTCTAAGCTGGATCAATGTAATCATGCAATAATGATCATACCTGGAGTTCAGCTTTACATTTTATTTTACATCTGAATATGCTAAATACAGAAAATACATCCAAATATATATTTCAAAAACAAGATTGATGCATTTCTTGGGAACAGCTTCATTGCACAGATATCTACCCCACCTAGTATACTCTGTCTAAAATCACATTCAATACTTTGCTCTTTTGACCCTGTTACTACAGAGGATGTCAGCAAACTTTTCTCAGAAGCCCCATTTTCCACCTGGCCTTTGGATCTTGTTCCCTCTCAACTACTACAGTCACACTCTTTCCCTGTCCTATGCACCCTCACTCATCTCTTCAATCTCTCCTTCTCTACTAGCACTCTCCCCTCCCATCTCCTCAAAAACATGCACTGGTTACCCCTATACTTAAAATGCTCTCACCAGCATGAACAATTTAATACCCATTTCCTTACTCCCACTTTTCTCCAAACGTCTAGAACACTTAGTCTTCTACCGTCTGAGCTCTTACTTCACTGACAACAAAGTTCTTGACCCCTCACAGTCAGGCTGTCACTCCACAGAAACTGCCTTACTAAAACTCATACGCAATTTAGTAACTGCTAAAATCAATGGCCACTACTTCTTACTCAAACTACTAAACCTTGCTACTGCCTTTGATATTGTTGACCACCTGCTCGTCCTCAAAAAATTCCATTCCTTTGGCCTCCAAGAGTCTGCTCTTTCCTGGTTCTCCTCCTACCTATCACAATGTCCCTTTAATGCTGCCCACAACACTGTGTCCTCCTCTTCACTTCCTCTTTATGTAGGGGGTGTGACGGTATGCGGCTTCAGACCCCAGCCCTTCTCACCAACTTGTGACCAAAGGACCAGCTGATCTCACACCGCGCTGTCACTTGCGTAACAATGCCACTCTCAGCTGCGCCCTGCACAAAGATTTTCCAGCTCTCGGGACTACAGTCTATGTGCCAGCAGCCTGAGATCGATTGTTTCTGGGTCAGGTTAATTACGCAATTAATCCTTCACACTGCCACCACCACCTTTTTACAGAGAAGGAGGAAACTCACAAATCTTAGCAGTAACACTATGATATTAGCATAAGCGTCCGTAATACACACTGTCACCACAGACAGATGTATTCAGAGGATTATTACATACAGTAGCACTCTTCAGAGACACGGATTCTTTAGTTTGCATTAAAAGCTTTAGAGACAGTTCAACACTTTTCAGAAAATAGGATTTATTACTAAAAAGGTCAAAATGGTGCAATTAAAATATTTACAGAATAAGATGTAACAAAGATATAAAGAGAGCAATAAAACAACAGAAAAATAAAACAAAGAAGTTCAGAAGGCAGAATACTTGCAAAAGTCCTTGGTTTGAGCAGAGTCCAGTCTTCCAAACAAAGCCTGCTCTGGCTCTCAAGTCTCTTAGGTGGTTCCTGATTGATATTAAAAGGAGAGCTAATTTTTCTCCAGGCTGTCAGTCTTTTGCTATCATCTCAAATGGGTGTCTCCTGAGAACAAATGGCCAATCATCCCATTTGGAGATGGGTGTTAGGCGGTAACGAAGGTTATAACCAAATCCCTTACAATTTCATACTAAGGTCAATAACCTTCAATAGGTACAGGTAGCATTCTAGCAACTGGCAGATTAATATTTAGAATTATATTCTAAACGCACAGATACAAAACTTAGCATACCTTTGCCACTCTGGATAAAAGAGACTGCTTTATTCTCTTTTGTAGGTACTGATATAGTCATGCAAGGTCTCGTTTGACTCATATTAAAATTATCTATCCGAATATGCACTTCATATTAATGTGCACAATTCCTGCTGAAGTATATGAATTGGTATGAAAAATGACTCGTGGAATGTACGTTTTATGTCATGCTATAGCCCTAATGGCCTAACAGGTCATAACTGACTGAGTTATTGTTTTACGATCGGGCAGAGGAAAGTGCTTTTTCAAAGAAGATCCCCTGGGACCAGACTAATAAGTGGTTTACAGCCAGGGAGCTCATCCAGCTGTGCTCATCTAGGATAAGAGGAACTTTTGAACTCCGTTCTCTTACAGCCTCACATTCCATTCAAAAGGGAGGAGGGGAGAGGGAGGACAGGAGAGACAACATGGCCGTGACCTAACAAGATGGCTGTCAGTGTCCATGTCTCTATTTTGCACAATTGTCACAGTGGGACCCCTTATCTTCTATATCTACGCCTCCTCTCTTGGTCACTTGACAAACTCCCATGGCTTCCAATACCATATTTATGCTGATGACACCCAAATCTATCTCTCTACTTCCCATCTCACACTTTCAGTCACCCCTTGCATTACTAACTGAAATCAGTATGGATGTCACACCACTTCTTCATACTATTCATAATCACCCCCACACACACACACACACACACACACACACACACACACACACACTCACACACCCATGTCCCCTCCCCTGACTTCTGCATTAAGATCAATAATACCACTATCAGCCTTCCCCTCACACCAGGGTGCTAGGTGTAGGCCTGGATTCTGACCTATCCTTTCAGGCCCAAATCAAATCACTGTCCAAATCTTGTAGACTTCACTACTGTAACATCTCCAAAATACACCCCTTTTTAACTAATATAACCACCAACCAACTGCTTCACTCCCTTGTTATCTCTTGCCTTGGCTATTGCAAATCCCTTCTCATAATTCTACACAGGCTATCCCACCTTCAGTCTATCGTGAATGCTGCTTCCAGACCCGTGCAACTTTGCCAACTGCTCAGTGATGCTACCCCTCTCTGCCAATCCCACTACTGGCTTCCGATTGCCTAACAATAAAATTCAAAATACTAACAACAACATACAAAACCATTTACAGCTCCACCTGAATCTATATAATCAATCTTGTTTCAGTATATCACTGGAACAGCCCTCTACACTCCTCCCAAGACCTCCTGACTAGCTCCCTTGTCTACTCCTCCCATGCTCATCTCCAGGACTTCCCCAAAGCCTCTCCCATCTGCTGGAACTCCCTACCCCAATCTGTCCAGCTATCTTCTTCTCTTTCCTCTTTTAGGCGATCCCTGAAAACCCATCTCTTTAGGAAAGCCCTTAGCTAACAAGTGAATCGTTTATTTCTTTCTTCAGCTCATCAGTCACAATTATTACCATTTGTTGCCCCTCACTAGATTAGATTGTAAGCTCCTCGGAGCAGGGTCCTCCTAACCCTCTGGTATTGAAATGTACTGTAAATGTACTGTATCCTTTTATAATGTAAAGCACTACACAAACTGTTGGGCTATATTAATTAATAATAATAATAATAATAATATCCAAAGCCATTATGTTGCCTTTAAGAAATAACTTAACCCTTATCTTAAAGAAAAAAACAAAAAAAACAAAGGCACCTTTAAACATGTTTAGTATTGGAAATCTACAAACAGATTATTATAGATAATCACAAGCTTTTATTCTTTGCTTACCTTACTTTTCTTTTCTTCCTCATTCCTCTCACAGTGGTTATTGTCACTAAGGGCAGATGAATCTATGAACTGTGTGACATCCTTCTGGAACATATGACAGTGTACATTATATGAGAGGGAAGGCACTGGTAATGTAGCCTTCCCAGGATGCATCTATGAGACCAGGATTACATTATCAATGCCTCACTCAACCAGAAAATCAGTGGAAAAGCAGTAATTGGGACTATAAACAAAAATGTTTGTTTAACTAGTGACTATAAGGTAATTTCATATCAGCAAGAAGAACTACATGTTGATGTGATTATTAGTGAAAGGGGAAAGGCCTGCTTTAAGTGTGAGGCAAGCCCATTCTAATTTCTGGGAAAACAGAAGAACTCGGGCATTGAGGAGATGGTAGGACAGCACAATTCCTCCTGTTCTGCAACACATAAAATTTTTTTCAGTTTTAAAAGTGAAAGTAATGTTTATAAAATGTGTGAGTTTATGCCAAATTAAATGCCACGACACAGAAGATTGTTTGACGTGTACCAGTTGTTTCCCTTGAGCATATAATTGAACCTATATTATTGTGTAACGTGTGCAACATTCCATATTTATTTTTAAATACTGCCACTATTACTAAACATAATTTAAAATCCTGAAGATGCTGGAATTGAATCTTTCATCTTTTATTGAGGCAAAGAATAAGTTTTATGCTGAATGAGAGCTCAGCCTGTTTTACGACTATTAGATTTGTAAACTTTCTGGAAATGAAAAGCTTTCAAATTTCTTTGAAATCAAAAAGAATTATTTGGCTTGGAGCCAATTCACTAAAGCATCTCTAGTGTAGAAACATTTGGCTTGCTTAAGATTTCATTTATTTTTATGGAATGACAACTTACATAAATATATGCTTAGAGAGGAGCCTTGAATATGAGGCAAAAAATCTTTTGATTTAAACCAAAAGAGTTAATATATTTAAAGATCATAAAGCAACCAAATAAAACAATAAACTTCTACCCAGTGGCATCTGCAAATATAAACTCTATAAATACCAGTGAAATATAACCCTGAAGTTAGGTTTAGTCAGTGAAAAAGGTTTCAAATGTTGTTTTCTACTGGCTACTACTTATTTTAAAGATTATGCAAAAGCCAATAGTAAATTTTAAACAGTAGAAGGGTTTTTTAATGGTTGCTACTACTTAGTGAATTTTTCTTTTTCTTTTGCCTTAAAGAGAATTTCCAGAGTGTATGTCACCTTGAAAACAATATACTTACTATGGCATCGTTATAACTGACCAGGGGAAGTAGAACACCAAATTCCACCAGCACGTAAAGCTGCTGGTGAAAGCTGAAGTCAGTGTTCCCTTTTAGGGACAATCTGTGTGTGTAATGAGCTCTGTGTAGTTACACATATTTTACATATCAAAATATTTTTTTAAAACAAAATATTTTTGAACCGGCCTATTTGATATACTCTCGGTACCGAAAATTTCAATTTTTTTTGTGTAAAGACTTGCCAGAGGGTGCCTCTTTCCTTGACTATATCCTATTCCTGCAGCAACATCACCTAGTGACATTGGGGTTGATTTACTAAAACCTGAGAGTGTAAAATCTGGTGCAGCTCTGCATGACAGCCAATCAGCTTCTAAATTCAGCTTGTTCAATAAAGCTTTGACAACAAAACCCAGAGCTGCACCAGATTTCACAGTCTCTGGTTTTAGTGAATCAACCCCAATGTGTCAACGTCACACATTATTATTTATGTTAGTTTTAATTTGGACACTTGAGATCTAGAATGAAATTCTATCTATGGATGAATGTGGGAAGGGATGTTGCCTATTAACCATTTCAATACCGGGCAATTTTACACCTTCCTGCCCAGGCCAGTTTTCCCGTTTCAGCGCTCTCACACTTTGAATGACAATTGTCATACAACAGTGTACCCAAACTAACATTTTATTATTTTCTTCACACAACTAGAGCTTTCTTTTGGTGGTATTTAATCACTACTGGGGTTTTTATTTTTTGCTAAATTAACAAAAAAAGACCAAAAATTTTGAAAAAAAACCAAGTTTTTCTTTGTTTCTGTTATAAAAGTTTACAATAATTTTTTTTCATAAATTTAGGCCGAGATGTATTCTGCTACATGTCTTTGGTGAAAATAACCCAAATTAGGATGTATTACTTAGTTTGTAGGAAAGTTATAAAGTTCACAAACTATGGTATAGATCTGAAAATTGATCAATCCTGAAGTACTGACGGCCAATCTAATTTCTTGAGGTCCAAGAAAGTCAGAATAGCACAGATATCCCCAAATGACCCAAATGAACCCTTTTTGCAGAGTAGATAGTCCGACGTACTTCATAAGAGGAATGGCGAGTTTTTTGAAGTTGTATTTTTTTGTCATAATTTTTTGAAAAATGAAAAAATGTAAAAAATTATTTTCACTATTTTTTTTTACATACTGTCACCAGTGCAGTACAACGTCATCATATAACTGGGATAGCGGTGAACAGGGACACTGACTGGTGACAGTATGAAAAAAAAAAAAAATATATATATATATATATATTTTTTTATTTTTTATTTTTAATTTTTTATTACTTTTTTAATTTTTTTGAAGATTTTTTTTCATATTTTACTATGACCAAAGTAGTACAATGTTACCATAGTAACATTGTACTACTTTGGGGAAGTGATCAGTATTTTTTTTTTACACAATTTGCTTATAGCAAAGAATTACTTTGTCCGAGGTACACGGCCGGTGACAGATCGCGCCACTGCGCGGTTCTGCAACCGCGCGAACTGCGCATGTGCGGGAGGACGCCAAATGGCGTATACCCCGGAAATCTACAGCATTTTTGCGGCCGCCAAACGGCTATAGGCCGGGCGGCTAATGGTTAACAACAGATTGGCCATGGACGCACTTTAAAAGCAGTTGCCAAAACATAGCCATAGATGCAGTAAGGATCTCTTTGGGCCTTTTCAACAAGGTGACAAGTGTAGGATTACATTTACTCATCTCCCCATGTCATGATCATGATATTTATCTCAGATCCCAAAATATTTTACCCACTTGCACACACAGTACATTTTGTTACAGTTGCAAGAAAAAGTATGTGAACCCCTTGGGATTACATGGAGTTTTGCATGAATTGGGCATAAGATGAACGTCATCTAAGTCACAACAATAGAAGAACACAGTCTGCTGAACATAATACTACACAAACATTAGATGTTGCCATGGTTTAATTGCACATAACATGTAAACATTCACAGTGCAGGGAGGAAATAGTATGTGAACCTTTGGACTTAATAACAGGTTGGCCCTCCTTTGGCAGCAATAACCTCAACCAAACGTTTCCTGTAGTTGCAGATCAGACCTGCACAACGATCTGGAGTAATTTTGGACCACTCCTCTTCACAAAATTGTTTCAGTGTAGCAATATTCTGGTGTCTGGTGTGAATCGCTCTCTTAAGGTCATGCCATAGCATTTCAATCGGGTTGAGGTCAGGACTCTGACTGGGCCACTCCAGAAGGTGTATTCTGTGCTGTTGCAGCCATTGTTTTGTTGAATTACTTGTATGCTTTGGGTCATTATCCTGTTGCATCACCCATCCTCTGCGGAGCTTCAGTTGGCGGACAGATGGTCGTACGTTTTCCTGCAAAATGTCTTGATAAACTCTGGCATTCATTTTCCCATCAATGACAACAATCCGTCCAGGCCCTGAGGCAGCAAAGCAGCCCCAAACCATGATGCTCCTTCCACCATGTTTTACAGTGGGGATGAGGTTTTGATGTTGGTGTGCTGTGCCTTTTTTTCTCCACACATAGTGTTGTGTGTTCTTCCCAAACAACTCAATCTTGGTTTCATCTGTCCACAGTATATTTTGCCAGTAGTGCTGTGGAACATCCAGGTACTCTTTTCGCAAACTTCAAACGTGCTGCAATATTCTTTTTGGACAGCAATGGCTTCCTCCGTGGTGACCTCCCATGTACTCCATTCTTGTTTAATGTTTTCCTTATTGTAGATGTGTCAACAAAAATGTTAGCATGTGCCAGAGATTTCTGTAGGTCTTTAACTGACACTCTGGGATTCTTCTTTACCTCATGCAGCATTCTGCGCTGTGCTCTTGCAGTCATTTTTACAGGACAACCACGCCTAGGGAGAGTAGCAACAGTGCTAAATTTTCTCCATTTGTAGACAGTCTGTCTTACCGTGGCCACATGAACATCAAGGCTTTTGGAGATACTTTTGTAAGCCTTTCCAGCTTCATGCAAGTCAACAATTCTTGATCGTAGGTCTTCTGAGAGCTTTTTTCTGCGAGGCATGGTTCACATCAGATAGTGCTTCTTGAAACCAGTAAACCCAAAACAGGTGTGTGTTTTTTTAAGGGCAGGGCAGCTGTCAGCAACACATCCAAAATCATCACACTGATTGGAGTCAGGGTTGGCTCACTCCTGGCTCCAATGAGCTCTGGGAGAAGTCATTAAGCTAGGGCCTCACATACTTTTTCCTCCCTACACTGTGAATGTTTACATGTTATGTGCAATTAAACCATGGCAACATCTAATGTTTGTGTAGTATTATGTTCAGCAGACTGTGTTCTTCTATTGTTGTGACTTAGATAACGTTCAGAGCACATTTTATGCCCAATTCATGCAAAACTCCACGTAATCCCAAGGGGTTCACATACTTTTTCTTGCAACTGTATGAGTATGTGGCTTGCAGGGGCAGACTGACCATTTTCAAACTCGGGCACTGCCCGAGGGCCCGGGGTCAGTAGGGGGCCCCATGAGATTCCCCTGGTACCTTTTTCCTAGGCTTTTTTGAGTTTAGGCAAGGAGACAGGGGACCCATGATCCCCTATTGCCCGGGGGCCCCATGAGTTGTTAGTCCACCCCTGGTTGCTTGCTTCATATTTATGCATATTTAAAACATGTGTAAAGTCTGCCTGTACTCTGTGCTTTTTGCTAACATGTTGTAATGGAGTCCAAGATTTCAATAGTTTTGGGGCCCAGAAACCTTATAGTTTCCCATTATGGTAAAAATGTTGATAATTAAGCAGACTGCATAATGAGAATTCCAGCTGGTACTTCTGATTACGGGGGCCTAACAGATGTCCCCCAAATGATAACTCTAACTGTGTGTACTATTCAGAGGCAGAGGCCCAAACATTTGATCTTATGCCCAGCCCAGGACTGGTTGTTACCTTCACTTTGGCCTTTCAGGAAAGCACTTTAACTGTGGGAGAAGCAGTACCCAAAAAACTCTGGGTTCCCACTCAGTACTTATACCTTTAGAGCTTTTCTGCAGAACCTTGAATGCTCCAAATTCCAGCTTGCTTTTTAATAACATTTCTTAGAAATGTTAGAAGTCAAACTGTCCCCTCCCACCTCTCCTATTTTACTATCTGTAGGTGTAGCTGCTTATCATAATGATGGGCCAATTGAAAGGTGAATTTACATGAGGTGTAAAAAAAATGGAATATTACACCACCCTTGGATTCAGGGCACTAGGATAGCTAAAGTAAATGTGTAATGGCAGCCACTGCTAGGTGTTTGTATTGTAGATAATCCAGATGTAGGTTTTCCAAAGTCCTTGTGAGCCTCAAAAAATCAAAAACTTCAGATAGTGTATTACCCTTCAATTAGATAGTAACTAATGACTGTAAGTGTAACATGCAAACTGCAAAGTGTGCACACTCCACACGTGCAAAATAGCAAACAAAAACGTCTGACACACTCACGCCAACTAGAAGTGCGATCACTGCCATTTTGAGAGTGGGCACATGCTGGTTTTTCATTAAGGATTACCACAGCGGTGCTCTGAGGACTGGAAACTGAACTCTGCTTATTTTAATGTAAGAAATCTTTATTAAAAGTTTATATGTTTACTATTTACCACTGACTACCTCCCCTTTACTCGAGGAAAGCATGGAGGAGTGAAAAAGGAGGAGTAGAAAGTTTCTGAAGAGTGCCATTACTTTTATGTACAAAGCATGTCATTCATTTATTAGGGTGATTATCTAATCTTTCACCAGTTGGAGGTGATCACTAAGCATTTCACTGGTTTGCTTTGAAGGGTCTCTTACTAGTCCCCACCCCGTGGAGGTGATCACAGATTTGTATTGATGTGATATATTGTTCACTATAATTTAATTTAAAAATTTTTTTTTTCGTTTTTTGCTATTTTGCACGTGTGGAGTGTGCACACTTTGCAGTTTGCATGTTACACTTACAGTCACTAGTTATTATCTAATTGAAGGGTAATACACTATCTGAAGTTTTTGTTTTTTTGAGGTTCACAAGGACTTTGGAAAACCTACATCTGGATTATCTACAAGCTTCTTTGGATCTGTTTTCTTGTAGGACAGTGACCAGTTTTGGGACATTTTGGTTTTATTCTATTTATGAATGTCTATTTATGGTTTTGTCTTTTTTTTGGTTTATCGTTTATTATAGGGAATATACTTACTTTCAAGGGTGAAAGTTTTACTTTAATTCTGGGATATTTGAAGGGATTTTAGTTTTAGGAAAGTGCGGTTTTTATACATTGAGGTGTTTGTATTGCTGCCTGTTCAATACCTTTAGAGCACAGACCTTTTAAAGAAGCAGACTTTCACTTTAACATTAAACAATATATTCCGTGTTTTCTTTTTTTATTATTATGTCTTTATTAAAATGTGCCCTAGTGAGAACCTTCTCAAGAACAACATTGCTCTGAAGAGGCAATTGGATCATAAATGAAAAGAAATACAGCAGATCACTGACAATTATCCAGACAGACACCCCATGCGGTGCGGACTTTGTTCTAAAAGGCAAAGAAGTTGGTGTTTTTCTGTGTAAATGCTTCACTGCCTGAGTACATTATAAATTTTAAGTGAGGAGCTAAGGTAGATGCTTGCCGTTCAGAATTTTATTACAAACTTCAAAAACACTACTGAGAAAATTTGAGATGCAAAATAATTCATGGTACTGAACAAACAATAAAATGAAAAAAAAATTGAAAAAAAAGGAAAAACAGAAAATAAACCTGTGCTGCCCACATGCTAGGGTACCACACTTAAATGGAAAATCCACATAAAATAATGTGCATGAAATAGCACATAGTGGAGGAAACAACAGCTAAAAGGCAACTAGTTAGCAGCTGTCTCTATGACCTTTAACTGCATCCATGGTAACTGGGATAAAGATGGTGTTGCATTTTATTATTCTCACACCCACAATGTTAAGCCTGTGAAACCCATTGCAATTTAATGGCTGAAATCAGAAGGCAGATCTGTGTTCATTGGACTAGTGCCGACATCCTCTTAGCTAATGAGTGCAATAAACATTTTCATGCCAGGAAACTAGTGCAAGTGGAAATATTATGCCATGCTGAAATATACATATACAGCGTATACCAACAAAACAAAACAAATGAAAGATAGCACTGTGATAAAATGTTACTTGAAAATTAAATAATGTTATTATCATTATTACTGAGCAAATAGAAATATACACTTAAAATGTGGAAATGGATACTAGGGAATTTTCTGAGCTGAGCAGAAGCTTTGATGGTTTTATAAAACATATTATAAATGTTATATTTATGTTATATTTATAAAACAAATTACTTTTATATTCTGCTTAGAATATACTGCATACTTTTCATACAAAATAGTAAGGAAAAAATCACTAACCCCTTCTGAACTGTTCGTATTTATTTATATATGTATTATTACTATAGATAAGCCCGAAGGAAAAAAAATACGGCGAAGGGCTACATGATAAGGGCGACAGGGGATACAAGGCAGGACAGGGTTAAGATATAGTTGGTCAGAAAAGGTGGTCACTTACTGGATTGGGAGTTGCAGAGATTAGGTGGATCTGCTGGGGGGGAGACCCAAGAGCAGCAAAATCCTTGGGAAAAGTGAATGGGTAGGAATCTTTTCGCCCTCCCGCCCTGTTAGTATATGTTTTGTTCGGGTCCTAGGTCCTTTGGCAGTTGGGGTCTTTGGAGGTGTTAATATTTTCTGAACAGTTCATATCAGTGACCCATCTAAGGTATGGCGTCCTCTGTTGGATCCCAGTTAATGGGGTATTATCTAGGAAGTGTTATCAACTTGGTATCTGCACAAAAGTGGGTTTGACCCCGAGTTGGTGTTTTGTGGCTGGGGATCGTGAAGTAGTAGCAGATATACAACCTGATGTTGGTTGTCAAGTGCCTCCCAAGACCAGAAACCTGTATGTTATGGCAATTGGTTTATGTATATGTTTTCTGTTTTAAGGAATGTTATTTTGGTTTATGTGTTAATAAACGGCCAATTTTCTCCAAATCAGGTCTTTGGTCATTTTTTAATTAGTATAGGTTGGGAAGGGTAGCTATGGTGAGATGTAGAAGGACTTGGAGACATATAGGTTACTCTAGTCATGATATTATCTAGTAATGCCTGGGTAAAAATTTGGGGTTTTATGGTAGTCCGTATTATATTTTTTTGCATGCATGCACAGCTTAACGTGCATTCCAAGAACATTCTGACTGTGCCAGAATAACTGAATATCATGGCATGTGCAGGATGACATCATCCCCAGCAACCCATTCAAGAAGCGGAAAACCTGGCACCCAGAAGTAGCCCAGGGAGGAGATGACAGTGGCTAGCGAAAGATGTAACCATTATATCACTGGAAGACTGAGGTCTTGAGATTGAGATTTGAGTTCATCGTTGAAGTACATTCTACATAGATCTCTAATCCAGTTACTGTAAGATATAGGAGTCTCATAAAGTAAAAGAAAAATATAAAATAAAATTATATATGTTATTTTATATATATATATATATATATATATATATATATATATATATATATGTACCTTATATTTTACCTCCCCTGGGCGAGCCAACTTTATTTACAGTATGTCTCACCCATGCCCCCCTCCTGGACACTGCTGGTAATAGTGGGGTGGGGGGTTGGGTTCAGCAGCAGAGACAGTTCTGTCAATTCCAAAATCAGTGGGCAGGGCTAGGTGTAAGCAGTTGCTGATTGACAAGCTACAGGCTTGTGAATCGCAGATTCTTATCTCACTGTAGTGCAAACAGGTACAAGTGCAGCCTACATGAGGGTGACAACTCTGCTCAGAATTCAGGAGCAGTTCAGCAACATTGTCACTCCATCACAGGAAGCTGAAAAATATCAGCTTTAATGACAGGATCAGCAGGTATTTGTAATAATTTTCATGGTGACTAAGAGAAGATGCTGATGCTAATCCAATAGCTTCACTACTTTCTGAAGCACTGGCCTGGACAAAGCCCCTGTATTTTTCTCGCTAAAGGTTTCTTTTAAATGGACAAAGATAGAGGGAAGGTTTCAGGGTCACATCTATTACTATGACAAGCAGATAGAGATGCTGCTATTGCCACAGAGTTGGTTTGGTTTTTATAGCCAATTACTTATATATACTCTACTTACAACAAGCATAAACAAAACAAAATTTACTGCCCCACTTCCAAAAAAATTTTAGGCTCAAAACAAGAAATAAAAAGGTAAGAAAACTTAAGAGTAAAAAAAAAAGTTAGTGCCATGTTCAGCCATGAAACTCCATGAAACTCACATTTACACAATTTTTAGATTGGAACCTCAGTAACCTTATAAAAAAATATTGTATAACCTCCCTAGCGGTCTGATTATGTCAGTATTTCTGTGCTCAAAGCGGTACATTTTTTTGCATGGAAATATGTCGTTTTTTTATTGTAGGCCTGTAGTTTTTAGGAATAACTCACTGAAATCTGTATGAACAAGAGTCTAGTAAACTTCCGGGATATGATAAAATTTGAAACACAAAATCATAAATTATAATATAATAAATAATCATAAAAATAATAATATAATAATAATACATTTAATTCAATAATATAATCAAACCAAAAACACTGAAATTTGAAATAGAGCGCCAAGTTCACACATCACTGAGCAAAATCGTTTTCAGTGTCTGATGACAAATTTCCCCACGAATCATTATCACTCAATTCTGCAAGTGGTTCTAATTTACTATTGCTGTTCTCTAGCTGGTCTAAAACTGCTTTTGACCTAAATGGACGTTTTTTGGACGCCATGGACTTTTTCAGTTTCCAGGCAGAAAGAACAGTAAAAATGCAGGCAGGGCACAGAACAAAGCACTAGGGACAAAATGTATGTGAAATGGTTTGATACAGGAATGTTATACTATGTGAATTTGGTGTATTGAGTGAATGTCACTTTTAAAATTTTTGAATTTCCCGCCGGTTCCATCCCCCATACGTCCCGTATGTCCCGACGCTCACAGGATGGATGGATGGATGGATGGAAGATGGATACCGGCATCGGCCGGAGGAGATGGCCGGGGATGCTGCAGGGGTGGCATTACGGGAGCGAAGGACAAGGTAAGTGCAAGAGGGATCCCTGAGCAACGCTGCAGGGTAATCCCAAGTGTAGCTCAGGGTTACCACTTTTGGTACTGAAAGTTTACCCCAAGCTACACTCGGGAATACTGCCAGGGAGGTTAATAGAAATGCAAAATGAAAAAAATGTGTTTTGTTTAATTTTGGATGGATTCGTAAAGTTAATTTTGTTTAATTGCATTTGTTACATTTGAATGATTCTTTTTCGTAATTCATTTAGTTTCATTTATTGTTTTCTAATGGATTTGAATTTGCAGAAGTCTTTGAATCGAATCGAAAATATCAAATCAATTTGAATTGAATATCCAAAATTTTGTTAGGTACTATGTGTTCATATACTTTTTACATATTTATGATTTTCTCCCTCTGGGAGAACACAGTGATTACTGTTAGCGGCAATAATAGCCACTAGCAATAAATGATGTAAAATCCGACAGGATGATTGCACCCAAGTTGATCAATCAATCAACTTGGATACATTCAGTCTGCCCATACATGGTTCAAACTTAAGTTATCATCATTTTCACATTTACAAAGTGTGGAACTACAAGAGTATCAACCTGTGCTGGACCCCAAACACCTTGATGCTATTCATGAAATACCACTAAATTCCTCTGTAGGAAAGTATGGCGGTAACTTTATGCGATGTCTAAAAATGTAATTACCAGTCTATTACTAACATGAAACTCACATGATTGAAGATACCATCTTTTTGTATACCTGAAGACACACATACATAAAAATTATGTAAAGTGTAGTCATTAAAAGCATGTCATGCCTTCACTTGTGCACAGCATCCACTGCTGCCAGAATAGGGTTGAGGAGAATTGATCGACTTGATTACAACCAGCATGTCGAACTTTTCATTTGATTATTGTCTGTGGCTATAGCTGCTATCAATGATCACTGTGTGTTTTCCTAGCAGGGATGGCTCCCAGCTCCGCCCATCGGGAGAACACAACTGACTGTGTTTATGGGGATTCAAGCGATTTTCTTTCCAGCAAACTTTGGTTCCAGAAAAGAGAATTGCACTACCTATGCCTGGCTTAAACCCTTAATAAAAGGATTGAAAGTAACATTAAAAAAAATGAAAGGTCCTGGGTTATACGGCATATATGTTGATCTGGACACAAATGATGCTATATTTATTTATTCGCCAGAAAAATTGACCATTTGATTTTTTGATGCGTTAATCTTCTTTGTAATACTAATAAGGATTATTCAAAATATGCAAAGTGTTCTAAGTTATAAAAGCAATATCTGACTTCAATATTTTGATGTTTGTACTGACGTGACAGTACTGTGCCTAAGTTGTGAAGAAATATGATAAAGTATGAATACTTTCAAGAATATATATTTTACTTGTTTATTTTTATCAATTCAAAAAATGCAAAGTGAGTGAAAAACAGAATAATCTAAATCAAATCAATATCTGAATACCCTTTGGCTTTAAAACAACATCAATTCTTTTAGGTACACTAATAAGCACAGAGTTCTCCATTGGGCATTGCAGGACCTGCCTGCACATGCAGACTGCTGTTTGTATAGTCCTGTGAAGTGTAACAGAGAATGATTTCCACTGTCTGGTATAAATCTGCCACCATGTTTCTGGTTTAAGATGAAATGCATTTTTTTCTCTAGAGAGTTATGCAAATTTCACTCTTCTAGACTATACTTAATCATTCATTATACAGGGCAAATATTTGATTCACCTAGCATATTAGGATATAAGATTAAGAGTAGGATATAGGGTAAGAATTCCACCCCCATGGCATCATGGCTTAATGGTTAGCACTTCCGCCTGACAGGACTAGTGTCATTGGTTCAAATCCCAACCACGGCACCACCTGCCTGGAGTTTGCATGTTCTCCCTGTGCCTGCGTGGGTGCCCTCTGGGTACTCTGGTTTCCCACACTCCAAAGACATGCTGGTAGGTGAATTGGCTCCTGTCTAAATTGGCCTTAGTATTTGTATGTATGAATGTAAGTTAGGGACCTTAGATTGTACACCCCTTGAGGGTTAGGGACTGATGTGAATGTACAATATATATGTAAAGTGTTGCATAAATTAACAGCACTTTGTAAGTACCTGTAATTAATAATAAATAAATCACTGGCCTAATAAGTAAGTTGTATACTTCAAATCATGAGTGAAAGTATGACACAATCATCACAAAAAAAATGTGTCACAAAATGACCTAAACATATAAGTGCCTAAAAGTAATAAACCAGAAAAGCCAAAACATAAGTCAGGCAATCTTCTATACATGACAAGAGCAGGACAGATATGAATCCCAACAGCCTCTGAACTTTCCTGTAGTAAAGCCACACACCACCTCAGTGTGTAAAAGAGGAGGGCTTACCAGAGTTAAGTAACTTCAAATGATGAGTGGTCAAACAGCACTCTATACACTCCACAGGATGTCTAGCTTCTCTCAAGCACCTTATAGTGTAAACCAGTAGAGTATGCAGTTTTAATAAAGTATATGCACTTACAATGGATAGGTAATGAGCAGGCACTTCAAATCACATTTACAGTTTGTTTTCCTAAAAACCAAGATGGCTGGTTTGCGCATGCGCCATGGCGTGTGTTCCAGCTCTGTCCAATGCGTTTCATCACAGGTGAGGTTATCAGGGGCACGGCTGATAATGTCACCTGTGCCCCTGACTTATCTTTTGACTCTTCATTTGGGACTTTTGGTTAATCACTTTTAGGCACTTATATGTTTATGTAAGTTTTTTTGTGATGATTGCGTCATACAGTACATACTGTGGGAACTCGCTTCTAAATGGTAGAGTTTTCAAAGGACACAGCCACTCGCTTCTTTATTTTTCAGGGCCTTTTTGCCCAATTTTATTTAAAAGAAAAGTTCCACAAAAGCTCTTCCCACACAGGGGTATCCACCATCAAACACATGTAACTGAAAATTCAGCCTCCTGGCTGGTACACAGTTTTATGTCTGCCTCCTACAGACTCCTTCCAAAATTTGGCTCACGCACACAGCTGGCCACTAGCACACAGCTAGTCTGGCTTCCACCTCTTCTTGGTGGAGCCCTCCTGACTCCTGTCTTCTGGGTGGAGCCCTCCTGACTCCTGTCTGCCAGGGTGGAGCCCTCCTGACTCCTATCTGCCGGGGTGGAGCCCAGAACTCTGATCCTGACTCTCTGAAAAGGCCTGCACACACCTGTGCAATCAGTCTCCTGGCCATTCCCAAACGCTGGTCCCAGGATTGGAGATTTCATCCCTCCCAGATCTCTTTGAAATCTCCAGGCTCCAGATCCCAAAACAGACCTTACAAACAAAGGAGGAAAGTGAAAAGCCACTTTCCTCCGTATCAAACACTTACCCTGGAGCCCCTCAACCTGCCTAGTTGAGAATCCTGGGTGACAGATCGTCACACTGTCACAATACGCTCATGATTTGAATTGTATAATATTGTGATTTTCATAGCACTGCACTATTGCGTACAATATTTGTGTATACCACGTATTAGGGTATCGTGTCACCTGCTACTAATTGCCTCACATTTTGAAGCCCTAGTGCGGTTTTCTTTAGTTTAAGTAGTATACTTATTAGACGTTATTGTAATAAGAGCACATAATATTTTCTTTTTTGTAAACCGATATCAAGAGAGCAGGTTTTCTGGTTTGAGGGCCCATTTATTTATTTATGTATTTTGCAGTGTTGTACATGTATTTTTGGTTGTTGTACAGACAGGTGTTATGTTACAGCATTTTTTGTAGTTTTACTTGCTCAGCATCACTGTACCCCCAATTCTACTTAACCAGCCTTTCACACTTCTACTTCTGGGCAGGGCACTAGCAGTAGAGGCACTGTAATAGTATCAATAACACTGATGGGTTTTATGTCCTCTCCTGTTGTCATAAATTAAGCTGGATGGTTGAAAATTAAAATTGTAGCTTTATAAATCCATCAGAGTGAACTCTAATTTTAATAACTTTTTCAGAATCCAGATCTGAACCTTCAGAACCTACCGAGGAAGTCACATGATGACACATGTCTAGGTGGAGCCAGGTGTACTTGCTGAGATCGGAAGTGACATGGGAGCTTATATGTAAAGCTTGTGATTTTGTTTTTAATGTAAGTGTAATTTAATCAATAAATTGTATTGTTTTTAAAAATATTCTACACTATAGTATACTTCTGTTTTGCACAAGATTGATATAGAGGGAAGAAGATCGCAACTTAAAGGGACAGATCATTGCATATGGGACTATATAGAAATCATATCCAGGCAGTAAAGGAGCACTGATGCACGCAACACAATGAAGTGTATATATATCTGAAAGGGTCCCATAAAGGGAAAAAGGCATTTTAAGACCTGAATCACACATGTCCATCTATTGAGGTGAGCACAGTGGTAAAAGGAGTCAGGTATTTTCTTACACATATTCAAGGAGCACAAGAGACTTAAAAAAGTAGAACTGTTTATTTCTATCATCACAACGGTAGTTGAATGACAAAAAGGACATTTATAATGTGCACAATATTTATAAGGTGTAATGGTATTTAAAGGGAAGGCACAACAATATATATTCGTTTCTGGCTGTGACTCTTGTCGCTGTGCCACCGGGAATGCTGGACAGCTCTCTTCCTGATTTCTTGGACAACCTTACTTTGCATTCCTGATTCAAGCCATATCTCTGAAGTTCCTGTTCGCCAGATTATTGTGCATTCTCCAGACGATATCTTGCTCCTTGCGTACCTGCAGCTCTCCTTATCTTTGCTATCATTTGTTATTGACACTTGGTTCATTTATTGAATATAGTTCCACCTGATCCCATCCAGCTACTACTCGTTACTGACCTTTTGACTTGTTCATCAACTATGCTTCTGCCTGATCCCATTTAGCTACTACTCGTTACTGACCTTCTGGCTTTTTTAGCGTTGACTTACGCTTCTGCTTGTTCTTTGTCTACTCCGTTAGCTGACCCCCACTTGCTTTTTTCCTGCTGGGACAATCCAGGGCACTGAGATCTGGAATTAGCACACAGCAAAACCCATATCCACCATCAGGAGCTCTGGGGAAGACCAGCTAGTGCTTAGACCCATGCCTCTAGTGAGCCTGGGTCATTCACTAGGGGATCTACTTGTATATGTCCAGCTGACTGCTTGTGAACCTCTCAATTGCTACAGCCACTGGCCTCCAAGCCTGATCCCAGAATGTGACAAACTTTCTCTTTAAAATTCTAAGACTAGAGTAAGGTGTGCTATTACACAGAAAATAATAAATAGCTAATTTATCTCTTTGTGTGTTTAGCTGTGATCTGACAGGTAACAATTATCTCAACAACCACTGCAGTCAACAAACAGGTATTTTATCACAAAATTACATCCCACACAGTCCTACATCAAGACAGAAACAACTAGAAATCAGTATGTGCCACAAACAGTTCCATTATAGATGTGCAACTGCATACTGTGGTAAACATTGCACATGATCCACATTTAAGCAGGGTATACACAGACCAAAAATCAGGAATCAGTCGCCTTTTGGTCAGTGTGTACTGCTGTCTGCTCAACAGAAGCCAGTCTAACAACTGACTTCTGTTGAACGGTCATGATGGAAAACCCGCATTCGATCAGAACTTGCACCAAGTGGTTGCAAGCGCTGATCTGCATATCCTGTCAGAATACAATAGCGCACTATAGTTAAGGTTCACAATAGTTAGCAGTGAACCCTATTGATGACTGTGGGAGGAGAAACTAGCTATTTTTTCTTTGTCAAGGCTAATAGGTAAGCTATTGTTAAAAAAAGAACATGGGTATCTGGGCACTTCCAATGGTGATATGTACCAATCAAAATGTTTTTCTATAAAATCTGGCTCCCCTATGCACCAATATACCATTGATGTACTTCAATTGCAAAAATATACAAGGTATCTTTGATCTGGAGATCTGCAGAGCAAGGCCTTTGGTAAATTTCTTGGAAAGCTCTTTCAATTCCTGGAATGTAGACAGAGGACAGAGGAGCCAGTAAGACCTCAGAAGCAGATAACCAGCTGATCTCATTAGCACACACACCCTGCACTGACCTCATTAGTACACACCCTTCACGTATCAACCATTTTTCACAACATCCCCGGGATCTCTCCCCACGTGCATTTGCCTGGCTACCCCAGCATCTCTACAGAAAGGCTCAGGCCGAGTGATTGGATAGCTGCTGTGTCCTCTTATTATATAGGTTTGGTAAATCTAAAGGAGATTGTACAGAGATTGTACAATCAGATTGTATAGTGCAGGGCTTAAAATTTCAAGTCCTGAGCTACTAGCCAGGCCTTAAGAGTTACTCACCACCAACAAACACACAGAAACAAAGACACCTCTACACACACACAGACATGTACATACACAGACATACAGACACATGTACACACACACAGACATGTACATACACACACACATACACACACAGAAACATGTACACAAATGCACAGAGACACATGTACAAACACACACATACAGACACATGTATACACACGTACAGACATGCATACACACAGATACATGTACATACACAGAAATACACACGCACAGACACATGTACATACATACACAGACACATGTACATACATACACAGACACATGTACATGCATACACAGACACACACTATAAAAAGTTGCAGTACTTCGTTGTTCACTCACAGAGCCGGGTACTGCACTCTAGGGGGAGGCAGAGAGCACAACACACAGTCCTTCCTTTGCTTTCACTGCGCTCAGCTATTGAACAGTCTGACGGCTTCCAGTGCCAATGACAGATCCGGCCTGAGCTCTGAGCCTGCTCAGCAAGACGGTCCTGGGGGACACACTTGCCCCCACCATAATTTCCACTCACCATTGGCGAGCAGGCGAGTGGAAATTTCAAGCCTTGGTATAGTGTATGCCCACCTTTATACACCTACAATGACCTAGTTGCACTTTCAGTGTCATTAATTATTTACAGCACATCAAACACAGAAACAATCACACATTTTGCCACATGAAAAAATGGATGACGAATGCAGCAAAACGCGCAGTAAAAAGTGTGCAACATGCATCATGACGAAATGTCCCATGAGCTACTTTCAGAACGAGAGAACCACCTTGCGCCCATCATTGTACTATACGGCGGGCGGAAGGTGGTTAAAGTACAACCCTGAAAATACACAAATCCTTTGAATAACATGTTTTGGGAATGTTTTAAAGCTGAGCATGGTGTTACAGTGTCTCTTTAACCGTTTCGGCGCTGCCCTATAGCAGAAATACTGCTACTGGGTGCACAGGTGTGCAAAATCACACACACATATATATATATATATATATATATATATATATACTGTATATATATATATATATATATATATATATATACTGTACGTCATTTGCAGATCTGAGTAGGGGGCGTGTGTGGGCGCCCTACCTGCGCTGCCATTCACAGCCTTGGCTGTCAATCACCAGGTCCTGGCCGGTGATTTCTTGCCAGCACCCAGTGATCGTGAGTATTTCCAACGGGGGAGAGACCTGTGTTTAAACAATACAGATCTCTACCCTGTCAGCTCCTGCACACTGCTTTGTATGGCTCTGCATAGCAGAGTCATACAAACCAGTGTGCTTACAGTGAAACACAGCTCACAGCCTCATAGTAAAACAGCACACAGTTAACCCTTTGATCGCCCCTCATGTTAACCCCTTCCTGCCCAGTGCTATTAGTACAGTATTAGTGCTTTTTATTACTTTTTTTCTCTGGGGATGTCAGTGACACCAAGTCAGTTCCCCCCAGTGCCAGAATGCCCACCGCAGTCCCGCAGTCCCACAGTCCCGCTATAAGTTGCTGATCACTACCATTACTACTAAAAAAAGAAATCACAAAAAAAATTCCATTGTATATATACCACCGTTTGTAAACGTATAACTTTCACATAAATCAACTAATTTACACGTATTGGGATATAGCAAAATATATTTTGGCATAAATTTATGATGAAATTTGATTTTTAAAATTTTTTTACTTGACATGTTTAATACCAAAAAGTCAAAAATATTGTTTTTTCTCAAAATTGTCAGTTTTTTTGTTTATAGGGCAAAAATAAAAAGACACACAGGTGATCAAATACCACCAAAAGAAAGCTCTATTTGTGGGCAAAAAAAGGCCGCACATTTAATTTGGGTGCAGCGTTGCATGACTGCGCAATTGTCAGGTAAATAATGCAGCACCGTATAGCAAAAAATCTCCTGGTCAGGAAGGGGGGTAAATCCTCGGGAGGGCAGGAGGTTAAATTTCAAACTCAAAAGATACACAGCAACCTTCTTTCAATATATATCACATAACCTTAACCATCAACGTGAATCACAGTGCTCCATGATAAATTAAAATGCATTTCAAAAGCCTTTGAATAACACCTGGTGACATCATCACGCCCAATGGAGAGAGTGAAGCACTTTTGTGACATGTTTGGATTTTTTTTGTTTCTAAGTACCTATATTTCTTTAATAAACAGGTTTCCAAATTACTGCAATATGGAATTGTGTTCTGTGTCTCTTCCATGCTGAGTACTATTGATCTTTGGAGGCCGTCAATGGTTATATAATGGGGGAATCTCCAATTCAGCAGTGATCTGAATGAAAACTATTAAGCATTGTTAGACCTCTGTAATTGTGGGGTCTAGCAATCTGGTAAGCAGTTTGGCATGCAAGTGGAGGAGTACTGGATGGATTGATTGCACGGAGGAGTTACATTTTTTGAAGTGCTGTGTTATTCACATACTTTTGTTTTTTTTTAAATATATACATCTGTATATGGAACACTTTGATTCACACTGATGGTTAAAGTTATGTGCTGTTTTGAAAGAAGGTTGCTGCATATCTTTTGAGCTTATCATTTAAAGAGACAGCACAAGACTTTTTTTAATATATCTCTTAATATTTGCATCCAATAATAGTGAGTGTAGCTGTCTCATAGTACACACATAATAATTTGAGCCCTTTATCACCTTTGTTTGTTTTATTGGTTTACATGTTGTCAGAGCAATGTGGTCCTTTAAATGTGACATTTAAAACAGATGGGGAAAAACTTCCCTGGGGTTTCCCTTGATTCTCTAACCAGACTCTTATCCAGGCATACAGCCTGGGTGGCCAGGAAAAGTAGGGCACTCAATGTGCTGTTCCCTATTCCTGTACCATACAAGGTCACATGCCTTTCAACATTGGATGTACCTAGGAAAGGGGAGGTGGAAAAGTCAGGGGTCAAGGCCATAGATTTTAGTGCTATAGGAATCCCAAAACTCTTGCAACCTGATTTGAGTGAACAATGGAGTCCTGCCTATCCTTGGTAAGAAGTATTTAAGAAGAGATAATGTAGAAGAGCTACTCTGCTGTCTAATTGTGGTTTAATTTAGGAATCTCTTGAAAGCCACTGGTCTGAGCTTCTGCTAAGTGAATCTTCAGAGGGAACCAAGTTGATTCCCAAAGATTGGAATCAGCTGCAACTCCTTAATGGACTGATTTGCAGAAGTACCCCACTGATGATCATAATTAGAGATGAGCGAATTATTCAAAAATTCGATTCGGCTGATTCGCCGAATTTGAGGAAGAAATTCGATTCGATGCGAATTTATTCGCTACGAATTTAACTTATAAAAAGGGTTTCTAGGCTTCAGAGAGCCTTTATATTAGTGCAGAACACTGTACCTTTAATTTAAATGCCCTTGGAGATGAGGAAGGAGAAGGAGAAGGAGAAGGAGAAGGATGAGAAGAAGGAGAAGGATGAGAAGAAGGAGAAGGATGAGAAGAAGGAGAAGGATGAGAAGAAGGAGAAGGAGAAGGATGAGAAGAAGGAGAAGGATGAGAAGAAGGAGAAGGATGAGAAGAAGGAGAAGGATGAGAAGAAGGAGAAGGAGAAGGATGAGAAGAAGGAGAAGGATGAGAAGAAGGAGAAGGATGAGAAGAAGGAGAAGGATGAGAAGAAGGAGAAGGATGAGAAGAAGGAGAAGGATGAGAAGAAGGATGAGAAGAAGGAGAAGGATGAGAAGAAGGATGAGAAGAAGGAGAAGGATGAGAAGAAGAAGGATGAGAAGAAGAAGAAGGATGAGAAGAAGGAGAAGGATGAGAAGAAGAAGAAGGATGAGAAGAAGAAGAAGGATGAGAAGAAGAAGAAGGATGAGAAGAAGGAGAAGGATGAGAAGAAGAAGAAGGATGAGAAGAAGAAGAAGGATGAGAAGAAGAAGAAGGATGAGAAGAAGGAGAAGGATGAGAAGAAGAAGAAGGATGAGAAGAAGAAGAAGGATGAGAAGAAGGAGAAGGATGAGAAGAAGAAGAAGGATGAGAAGAAGAAGGATGAGAAGAAGAAGGATGAGAAGAAGGAGAAAGATGAGAAGAAGAAGAAGAAGGATGAGAAGAAGAAGAAGAAGGATGAGAAGAAGGAGAAGGATGAGAAGAAGAAGAAGGATGAGAAGAAGAAGAAGGATGAGAAGAAGGAGAATTCCAAGCCGGCAAAAAGTGTATCTGCAGAGCTCCGCTATTTCTTAGCGGAGCTCTGCAGATACACTTAGCGGAGCTCTGCAGATACACTTTTTGCCGGCTTGGAATTCTTCTTATTTTCATCCTACTTCTTCTTCTTCTTCTTCTTCTTCTTCTTTATCCTCATCCTCTTCTTCTGAGGATGAGGATGAGGATGAAGAAGAAGAAGAAGAAGAAGAAGTAGGATGAAAATAAGAAGAATTCCAAGCCGGCAAAAAGTGTATCTGCAGAGCTCCGCTAAGTGTATCTGCAGAGCTCCGCTATTTCTGACAGTTCTCTGCAGATACACTTAGCGGAGCTCTGCAGATACGCTTTTTGCCGGCTTGGAATTCTTCTTATTTTCATCCTACTTCTTCTTCTTCTTCTTCATCCTCATCCTCAGAAGAAGAGGATGAGGATGAGGATGAAGAAGAAGAAGAAGAAGAAGAAGAAGTAGGATGAAAATAAGAAGAATTCCAAGCCGGCAAAAAGTGTATCTGCAGAGCTCCGCTAAGTGTATCTGCAGAGCTCCGCTATTTCTGACAGTTCTCTGACATTCACTCCATACAGCGGTTGAAACATTGTATCTATTTGTTTCCATTTATGGAAACAAATAGATACAATGTTTCAACTGCTGTATGGAGTGAATGTCAGAGAACTGTCAGAAATAGGCTATTTCTGACAGTTCTCTGACATTGGAATTCTTCTTATTTTTATCCTACTTCTTCTTCTTCTTCTTTTCATTCTTCTTTTCATTCTTCTTCTTCTTTTCATTCTTCTTCTTCTTCTTTTCATTCTTCTTTTCATTCTTCTCATTCTTCTTTTCATTCTTCTCATTCTTCTTTTCATTCTTCTTCTCATTCTTCTTTTCATTCTTCTTCTTCTTTTCATTCTTCTTTTCATTCTTCTTTTCATTCTTCTTCTCATTCTTCTTCTTTTCATTCTTCTTTTCATTCTTCTTCTTCTTCTTTTCATTCTTCTTCTTCTTCTTCTTTTCATTCTTCTTTTCATTCTTCTCATTCTTCTTTTCATTCTTCTCATTCTTCTTCTCATTCTTCTTTTCACTCTTCTTTTCATTCCTCTTCTTCTTTTCATTCTTCTTTTCATTCTTCTCATTCTTCTTTTCATTCTTCTTCTCATTCTTCTTTTCATGAAGAAGAAAAGAAGAATGGGAAGAATGAAAAGAAGAATGAAAAGAAGAAGAAGAAGAATGAAAAGAAGAATGAGAAGAAGAATGAAAAGAAGAATGAGAAGAATGAAAAGAAGAAGGAAAAGAAGAATGAAAAGAAGAAGAAGAATGAAAAGAAGAAGAATGAAAAGAAGAATGAAAAGAAGAAGAAGAATGAAAAGAAGAAGAAGAAGAATGAAAAGAAGAATGAAAAGAAGAAGAAGAAGAATGAAAAGAAAAAGAAGAAGAATGAAAAGAAGAATGAAAAGAAGAAGAAGAATGAAAAGAAGAAGAAGAAGAATGAAAAGAAGAATGAGAAGAATGAAAAGAAGAAGAATGAAAAGAAGAATGAAAAGAAGAAGAAGAATGAAAAGAAGAAGAAGAAGAATGAAAAGAAGAATGAAAAGAAGAAGAAGAATGAAAAGAAGAAGAAGAAGAAGAATGAAAAGAAGAATGAGAAGAATGAAAAGATTCTTCTTCTTCTCATTCTTCTTTTCATTCTTCTTCTTCTTTTCATTCTTCTTCTTCTTCTTTTCATTCTTCTTTTCATTCTTCTAATTCTTCTTTTCATTCTTCTCATTCTTCTTCTCATTCTTCTTTTCATTCTTCTTCTCATTCTTCTTTTCATTCTTCTTCTTCTTTTCATTCTTCTTTTCATTCTTCTTCTCATTCTTCTTTTCATGAAGAAGAAAAGAAGAATGAGAAGAATGAAAAGAAGAATGAAAAGAAGAAAAAGAAGAATGAAAAGAAGAATGAGAAGAAGAATGAAAAGAAGAATGAAAAGAAGAATGAGAAGAATGAAAAGAAGAATGAGAAGAATGAAAAGAATAATGAAAAGAAGAAGAAGAAGAATGAAAAGAAGAATGAAAAGAAGAAGAAGAATGAAAAGAAAAAGAAGAATGAAAAGAAGAATGAAAAGAAGAAGAAGAATGAAAAGAAGAAGAAGAAGAATGAAAAGAAGAAGAAGAAGAAGAATGAAAAGAAGAATGAGAAGAATGAAAAGAAGAAGAAGAAGAATGAAAAGAAGAATGAAAAGAAGAAGAAGAATGAAAAGAAGAAGAAGAAGAATGAAAAGAAGAATGAAAAGAAGAAGAATGAAAAGAAGAAGAAGAAGAATGAAAAGAAGAATGAAAAGAAGAATGAGAAGAATGAAAAGATTCTTCTTCTTCTCATTCTTCTTTTCATTCTTCTTCTTCTTTTCATTCTTCTTCTTCTTCTTTTCATTCTTCTTTTCATTCTTCTCATTCTTCTTTTCATTCTTCTCATTCTTCTTCTCATTCTTCTTTTCATTCTTCTTTTCATTCTTCTTTTCATTCTTCTTCTTCTTTTCATTCTTCTTCTCATTCTTCTTTTCATGAAGAAGAAAAGAAGAATGAGAAGAATGAAAAGAAGAATGAAAAGAAGAATGAGAAGAAGAATGAAAAGAAGAATGAAAAGAAGAATGAGAAGAATGAAAAGAAGAATGAGAAGAATGAAAAGAATAATGAAAAGAATGAAAAGAATAATGAAAAGAAGAAGAAGAAGAATGAAAAGAAGAAGAAGAATGAAAAGAAGAATGAAAAGAAGAAGAAGAAGAATGAAAAGAAAAAGAAGAATGAAAAGAAGAATGAAAAGAAGAAGAAGAAGAATGAAAAGAAGAAGAAGAAGAATGAAAAGAAGAATGAAAAGAAGAAGAATGAAAAGAAGAAGAAGAAGAATTAAAAGAAGAATGAAAAGAAGAAGAAGAATGAAAAGAAGAAGAAGAAGAATGAAAAGAAGAATGAGAAGAATGAAAAGATTCTTCTTCTTCTTCTTTTCATTCTTCTTTTCATTCTTCTTCTTCTTTTCATTCTTCTTCTTCTTCTTTTCATTCTTCTTTTCATTCTTCTCATTCTTCTTCTCATTCTTCTTTTCATTCTTCTTCTCATTCTTCTTTTCATTCTTCTCCTTCTTTTCATTCTTCTTTTCATTCTTCTCATTCTTCTTTCATTCTTCTTTTCATTCTTCTTCTCATTCTTCTTTTCATTCTTCTTCTTCTTTTCATTCTTCTTTTCATTCTTCTTCTCATTCTTCTTTTCATGAAGAAGAAAAGAAGAATGAGAAGAATGAAAAGAAGAATGAAAAGAAGAAAAATGAAAAGAAGAATGAGAAGAAGAATGAAAAGAAGAATGAAAAGAAGAATGAGAAGAATGAAAAGAAGAATGAGAAGAATGAAAAGAAGAATGAAAAGAAGAAGAAGAATGAAAAGAAGAAGAAGAAAATGAAGAAGAATGAAAAGAAGAAGAAGAATGAAAAGAAGAAGAAGAAGAATGAAAAGAAGAATGAGAAGAATGAAAAGAAGAAGAAGAAGAATGAAAAGAAGAATGAAAAGAAGAAGAAGAATGAAAAGAAGAAGAAAAATGAAAAGAAGAATGAAAAGAAGAAGAAGAAGAATGAAAAGAAGAAGAATGAAAAGAAGAATGAAAAGAAGAATGAGAAGAATGAAAAGATTCTTCTTCTTCTTCTTTTCATTCTTCTTTTCATTCTTCCTCTTCTTTTCATTCTTCTTCTTTTCATTCTTCTTTTCATTCTTCTCATTCTTCTTTTCATTCTTCTCATTCTTCTTCTCATTCTTCTTTTCATTCTTATTCTCATTCTTCTTTTCATTCTTCTTCTTCTTTTCATTCTTCTTTTCATTCTTCTCATTCTTCTTTTCATTCTTCTTTTCATTCTTCTTCTCATTCTTCTTTTCATTCTTCTTCTTTTCATTATTTTTTTCATTCTTCTTCTTCTTCTTTTCATTCTTCTTCTTCTTCTTTTCATTCTTCTTTTCATTCTTCTCATTCTTCTTTTCATTCTTCTCATTCTTCTTCTCATTCTTCTTTTCATTCTTCTTCTCATTCTTCTTTTCATTCTTCTTCTTCTTCTTTTCATTCTTCTCATTCTTCTTTTCATTCTTCTTTTCATTCTTCTTCTCATTCTTCTTTTCATTCTTCTTCTTTTCATTCTTTTTTTCATTCTTCTTCTTCTTCTTTTCATTCTTCTTCTTCTTCTTTTCATTCTTCTTTTCATTCTTCTCATTCTTCTTTTCTTTCTTCTTTTCATTCTTCTTTTCATTCTTCTTCTCATTCTTCTTTTCATGAAGAAGAAAAGAAGAATGAGAAGAAGAATGAAAAGAAGAAGAAGAATGAAAAGAAGAATGAGAAGAAGAATGAAAAGAAGAATGAAAAGAAGAATGAGAAGAATGAAAAGAAGAATGAAAAGAAGAAGTATTCCAGTACAGCAAAAAGTGTATCTGCAGAGAGCTCCGCTATTTCTGACAGTTCTCTGACAGTTCCTTCACATTTACAGCGGTTGAAACATTGTATCTATCTAAACATCTGTATCCTAAATGGAAACAAATAGATACAATGTTTCAACCGCTGTACATGTGAAGGAACTGTCAGAGAACTGTCAGAAATAGCGGAGCTCTCTGCAGGGACACTTTTGCCGGCTGATCGGGAAAAATCCGATTCGCGCACCCGAAGTATGCTAATATTCGGATTCACCGCGAATCGAATTTTTCCTGAAATTCGAAACGAATTCCACTTCGCCTGGTTCGATTCGCTCATCTCTAATCATAATGAAAAGTGGCAGCTGTTCCTTCATGATAAATACCGAAGTACAGTACTAATGGATCTTCATAATTAACATTAGGCACTTAGCCACTTAGAATTAGAGAGGACTTTCAACCTAGCCAGTGATCGGTTTTATTGACCTTGCTTGAGAACTGAAATAGAGAGTTACTGCAACTCATGTTTGTGTTGTATACAGCAGAAGAGCAAAAAATTAAACGGAGATTAATCCTAAGGCTCGTATTCAAATTGTTTTATTGTGTCAGAAAAAGATCACTAATCAAAAATTCCTACCTGAACATTATAATGGTGACAACATTGTCTGCCAACCCATCACTATGCATGCCCCCACTCATCAACCACACTGGTACCAGTGTTGATACAACAAAACTATGCAGTATGAAATAGATCCTCTGATGTCACAAACAACTTAAATGACACATGTGCATCAGTTCACACATTTAAAAGCTGTAGGATGAGGAGCCAGGCTGAGTGACATGCAGAAAAAATATCCATGTAGATATGGTGTATAAGGCTGAAAGCAACATATACAGTCAACAAATCGTGCCACCTATGATGGGACAACAGTTCTCCAAAACAGAGCATGGCACAATAATTATGATGTGGTACAGAAGCAGGAGAACAAGAGAGCACCAGCACATACAATATATCATTTTTGAGCAGCATGGCAGGGGCACAGGGGAGAGATTAATGCATAGAAGACAGACCTCATAATTGTGAACATACAGCAAAGGAGACCTAGGTGGTCCAATGACTCTTTCTCACCGCCACACATGAAGTGCAGCTACACATCATGGAGACTTGCATGACCACCATGCACAGTGGCACTTAGCCTGGCATGCTGAGGGTCCATTGAGCAGTCCATAAAAAATCATGTACAGAGCTATCATAGTCTGGAGTTAAGGTAAAGTGACAGGTCGGCTCCCGCTGATGCCTTTAGTCTGTGTGACTCCTAAAGGAAAACCTGCAGAGTCAAGGTTTCATGGAGATGGTGTGCATTGATTACTTGTGCTTGAAAACTGGTATAAGCAAACAAGGAACCATCAAATATGCACAAGCTTTCCTAGCTAAAGTCCCAATGGGAAAGTTCTTTCTTGCTGTTGCAGATACCTGGCTTCATGAAGAAGACACTGTTTCTCCTGCTTCCCTCTCTTATAGTGGTCTTCTCTGGACTCACTTTCCCAGACCCAGTGAATGCAAGGGATGTGTAGTGGGAATCCTCATCCTCCTCCTTTCCCCACAGAGCACCTTTCAAGTTCTTCACTCTCTTTCCTCTCTGTCCCCCTCATCATTTGAAGCTCACAGTATATGTCTATTTTTTAAATTTCGTTAAGAATTGGTGTGATCTACCACCCCCCTGGTCCGGTATCAATTTTCCTTGATTACTTTTCTGCCTGGCTACCTTACTTTCTCTCTTCTGAAATTCACACAATCACTCTCTTTGACTTCATTATCCCTGTTAATACTAACATTCCTGCTACTTCTAAACTTCTTAGTCTAACCTCATTTGACCTGAAGCAATGGGTACATGCTTCCACTCACTCTGATAGAAACACCTTTGACTTTGTATACTCCTACCTATGCATTCCATCTAACCTCCCCAACAATCCTTTTTTTCTCTTTGATCACCACTAGAGATGAGCGAATCGAAGTATCCGAAGTGGAATTCGAGTCGAATATCGGAAAAATTTCGATTCGTGCCGAATCCGAAAAATAGCCTAATTCGGACGCGCGAATCGAAATTTTTCAGAAAATGGCGGCTGACATGTGCGGCGACGGAGCGGGGATGTCTGGGAAGGCGCGCAGACAAGGCGCGCTGACCCATAATGCATGCCTCAACTACATGTGATCGCATCAGCCTATCAGCAGCCAGCCAGCCAGCACTGTGTAATGGTCGAGCTATAAATAGCGGCCATTTTGGAATTCTTCATTTGCCTGCAGTTATTGAACAGAGGCAGACCGCTCTGTACTAGGGACAGGGACAGAGTTAGGGCCACAGAAACGATAATTGGGGACAGAGAAAAGTTACTTAGGGACAGAGAACCATTACTCAGGGACACAGACTTGTTAATGAGGGCCACAGAATCGTTATTTAGGGACAAAAAAACGCTAGTTAGGGCCACAGAATTCATAATCAGGGACAGACAGAATTGTTACTCAGTGCCAGAGAATTGTTACTTAGGGCCACAGAAACGTTATTAGGGCCACAGAATTGTTACTCAGGGACAGACAGAATTGTTACTGAGTGCCAGAGAATTGTTACTCAGGGACAGACAGAATTGTTACTGAGTGCCAGAGAATTGTTACTTAGGGCCACAGAAACTTTAATTAGGGCCACAGAATTTTTACTCAGGGACAGACAGAATTGTTACTCAGTGCCAGAGAATTGTTACTCAGGGACAGACAGAATTGTTACTGAGTGCCAGAGAATTGTTACTCAGGGCCACAGAAACTTTACTTAGGGCCACAGAATTTTTACTCAGGGACAGACAGAATTGTTACTGAGTGCCAGAGAATTGTTACTCAGGGACAGACAGAATTGTTACTGAGTGCCAGAGAATTGTTACTTAGGGCCACAGAAACTTTACTTAGGGCCACAGAATTGTTACTCGCACAGACACAGAATTGTTACTCGCACAGACACAGAATTGTTACTGAAGGCCACAGAACTGTTACTTAGGGCCACAGAATTGTTACTCGCACAGACACAGAATTGTTACTCGCACAGACACAGAACTGTTACTGAGGGCCACAGAACTGTTACTTAGGGACAAAGAAACGCTAGTTAGGGCCACAGAATTCATACTCAGGGACAGACAGAATTGTTACGGAGTGCCAGAGAATTGTTACTCAGGGACAGACAGAATTGTTACGGAGTGCCAGAGAATTGTTACTCAGGGACAGACAGAATTGTTACTGAGTGCCAGAGAATTGTTACTTAGGGCCACAGAAACTTTAATTAGGGCCACAGAATTTTTACTCAGGGACAGACAGAATTGTTACTGAGTGCCAGAGAATTGTTACTCAGGGACAGACAGAATTGTTACCGAGTGCCAGAGAATTGTTACTCAGGGACAGACAGAATTGTTAATGAGTGCCAGAGAATTGTTACTTAGGGCCACAGAAACTTTAATTAGGGCCACAGAATTTTTACTCAGGGACAGACAGAATTGTTACTGAGTGCCAGAGAATTGTTACTCAGGGACAGACAGAATTGTTACCGAGTGCCAGAGAATTGTTACTCAGGGACAGACAGAATTGTTACTGAGTGCCAGAGAATTGTTACTTAGGGCCACAGAAACTTTAATTAGGGCCACAGAATTTTTACTCAGGGACAGACAGAATTGTTACTGAGTGCCAGAGAATTGTTACTCAGGGACAGACAGAATTGTTACTGAGTGCCAGAGAATTGTTACTTAGGGCCACAGAAACTTTAATTAGGGCCACAGAATTTTTACTCAGGGACAGACAGAATTGTTACTGAGTGCCAGAGAATTGTTACTCAGGGACAGACAGAATTGTTACCGAGTGCCAGAGAATTGTTACTCAGGGACAGACAGAATTGTTACTGAGTGCCAGAGAATTGTTACTTAGGGCCACAGAAACTTTAATTAGGGCCACAGAATTTTTACTCAGGGACAGACAGAATTGTTACTGAGTGCCAGAGAATTGTTACTCAGGGACAGACAGAATTGTTACGGAGTGCCAGAGAATTGTTACTCAGGGCCACAGAAACTTTACTTAGGGCCACAGAATTTTTACTCAGGGACAGACAGAATTGTTACTGAGTGCCAGAGAATTGTTACTCAGGGACAGACAGAATTGTTACTGAGTGCCAGAGAATTGTTACTCAGGGACAGACAGAATTGTTACTGAGTGCCAGATAATTGTTACTCAGGGCCCCAGAAACTTTACTTAGGGTCACAGAATTTTTACTCAGGGACAGACAGAATTGTTACTGAGTGCCAGAGAATTGTTACTCAGGGACAGACAGAATTGTTACTGAGTGCCAGAGAATTGTTACTTAGGGCCACAGAAACTTTAATTAGGGCCACAGAATTTTTACTCAGGGACAGACAGAATTGTTACTGAGTGCCAGAGAATTGTTACTCAGGGACAGACAGAATTGTTACGGAGTGCCAGAGAATTGTTACTCAGGGACAGACAGAATTGTTACTGAGTGCCAGAGAATTGTTACTTAGGGCCACAGAAACTTTAATTAGGGCCACAGAATTTTTACTCAGGGACAGACAGAATTGTTACTGAGTGCCAGAGAATTGTTACTCAGGGACAGACAGAATTGTTACTGAGTGCCAGAGAATTGTTACTCAGGGACAGACAGAATTGTTACTGAGTGCCAGAGAATTGTTACTTAGGGCCACAGAAACTTTAATTAGGGCCACAGAATTTTTACTCAGGGACAGACAGAATTGTTACGGAGTGCCAGAGAATTGTTACTCAGGGACAGACAGAATTGTTACGGAGTGCCAGAGAATTGTTACTCAGGGCCACAGAAACTTTACTTAGGGCCACAGAATTTTTACTCAGGGACAGACAGAATTGTTACTGAGTGCCAGAGAATTGTTACTCAGGGACAGACAGAATTGTTACGGAGTGCCAGAGAATTGTTACTCAGGGACAGACAGAATTGTTACTGAGTGCCAGAGAATTGTTACTTAGGGCCACAGAAACTTTAATTAGGGCCACAGAATTTTTACTCAGGGACAGACAGAATTGTTACTGAGTGCCAGAGAATTGTTACTCAGGGACAGACAGAATTGTTACCGAGTGCCAGAGAATTGTTACTCAGGGACAGACAGAATTGTTACTGAGTGCCAGAGAATTGTTACTTAGGGCCACAGAAACTTTAATTAGGGCCACAGAATTTTTACTCAGGGACAGACAGAATTGTTACTGAGTGCCAGAGAATTGTTACTCAGGGACAGACAGAATTGTTACGGAGTGCCAGAGAATTGTTACTCAGGGCCACAGAAACTTTACTTAGGGCCAGAGAATTTTTACTCAGGGACAGACAGAATTGTTACTGAGTGCCAGAGAATTGTTACTCAGGGACAGACAGAATTGTTACGGAGTGCCAGATAATTGTTACTCAGGGCCCCAGAAACTTTACTTAGGGCCACAGAATTTTTACTCAGGGACAGACAGAATTGTTACTGAGTGCCAGAGAATTGTTACTCAGGGACAGACAGAATTGTTACTGAGTGCCAGAGAATTGTTACTTAGGGCCACAGAAACTTTACTTAGGGCCACAGAATTGTTTCTCGCACAGACACAGAATTGTTACTCGCACAGACACAGAATTGTTACTGAGGGCCACAGAACTGTTACTTGGGGCCACAGAAACGTTAATCAGGGACACAGAATTGTTACTGAGGGCCACAGAACTGTTACTTAGGGCCACAGAATTGTTACTCGCACAGACACAGAATTGTTACTCAGGGACACAGAATTGTTACTCAGGGACACATAATCGTTTAATTAAAGAGTATGTCAGACAACATGCAGAGGAGTGGCAGAGGAGGCAATGTTTTAGGAGCGAGCAGACGTGGCAGCAGAGGAAGGGGTCGAGGCAGCACTATTCGCAGCCAGAGGCCAGTGCTCCCGGTGTCATCCAGCGGTCGTGTCTCCACCGACAACCCTGCCGTCGTCGATTGGTTGGCTCGGTCGTCTTCCTCTTCCCAGGTCACCTCTGACACCTACAGCCAACGGTCGGTGGGTACGTCAGACACAACCGTTAGTTGGCATGGCCCGGGACCAAGCCCACTGAAATCACGTGTCCTCTACCTGCCCCTGTCCTTTGGTGTTCCCTCACCAAGCGAAGTATCGCATGCTGTGGGCTCAGCCCCACTGTACAGTGAGGAAGAGCTAACAGAGGGCGGTCAGGAACGGGGGGAGACATCCGCCTTTTCAGCAGCCAGGCGAAGAAGTAGTGGCGAGGAGAGTGGCTCGGTAGCCGGTCTAGAGACAGGTCTGTCTCCTGACCCAGACGCAGCCGAGGGGGCTAGTAGTGAGGCGGAGACCCTACTTGATGATGAGGAGGTTGATCGCACTTGGCAGCCTCGTCGTCATCAGGCAATTTCTTCCGCATCATCAGGAGAAGAGGGTGGCAGCTTGGCAGCGAGCAAAACAGTCGGTGGGTTGCCCAGGAGACAGCAGCAGGGTCGCAGCAGTGTCAGTGGAGCCAAACGTCCACGGAGTAGAGCACCAGCTCCACTGCAGCCTACCACCACGGCCAGTAGTGGTGCCGGTGTGCACGGAGGAAGCAGCAGTCAGCCAGTGAGGAGTATCGGGGGCAAAGTTTCCTACTCGGCGGTGTGGCAATTTTTCGTCAAGCCGCCCGAGGAAGTAAACGTAGCCGTATGTCGACTATGTGGCCAGAAAGTCAAGCGTGGCCAGGGGGCCCATGTTGGGACTACAGCGTTGCGGCAGCATATGCAGCGTCGCCATTTGGTGGCCTGGGAAAACCGTGATAAAGATACGGCGGTTCTGCCCGCCCCAGCCCCCGCTCCATCACCCGCTCCGTTACTTGCTCCGTCACCCGACGTCAATCGCCCTCCATCAGCCAGTCAAGGCTCCAACACCTCTGCTGAGGGGAGTTGTCGCTCGTTGGCATCTTCCGCTCGTTCAGATGCTCCTTCTCCTGCTACTCCTCTTCACGGATTCCGTCAGCAGTCTTTCTTGGAATCCGTTTCCAAGAGACAACAGTTTGCGAGCACGCACCCGACGGTGCAAAAGCTGAACGTCCTCCTGTCCAAGTTGCTGGTGCTGCAGTCCCTCCCTTTCCAAGTGGTGGACTCAGCACCTTTCAGAGAAATGATGGCTTGTGCCGCGCCGCGGTGGAGAGTGCCAAGCCGTCATTTCTTCGCCAAAAAGGCAGTGCCAGCCCTGCATTCACATGTAGAAGACATGGTGGGCCAGTCTTTGAGCATGTCGGTCTCTGCCAAAGTGCACGGCAGCGCCGACGTGTGGAGCTGTAACTACGGTCAGGGACAGTACATGTCATTTACGGCCCACTGGGTGAACGTGGTGCCGTCACAGCCGCACCAGCAACTTGGACAGGTCACGCCGCTTTTGCCTCCACGTTTGCACGTCCTTGGTCCGGCAAAGATGTCCGCCTCTACCACCTCTTCTTCCGCCGTGTCCTCAGCCGCCACCCCCGTGCCAAGTCCCATTACCCGACCGGCATATCACATGTGCAGGGCGCAACGGTGTCACGCTGTTCTGCACCTGGTATGCCTTGGCGAACGTAGTCACACAGGGGAGGAACTTCTGAGTGTAATGAACAGAGAAATCGACAGATGGCTGTCTCCGCGCAAACTGAAAATCGGAACCATGTTGACCGACAACGGAAAGAACATGGTGTCTGCTCTGCGTCAAGGAAGGTTGTGCCATGCGCCATGCATGGCTCACGTGTTCAATCTGGTTGTCAAGTGGTTCTTAAAATCCACCATCCCACTGCAAGACATCCTTAAAATGTCACGTAAACTTTGCATGCATTTCAGCCATTCCTACACCGCAAAGCACACCCTCCTTGAGCTGCAGCGGCAGAACGGAATTCCACAGCATCGCCTGATCTGCGACGTTGCAACAAGGTGGAATTCAACCCTACACATGTTAGACCGCCTTTACGAACAGCGAAAGGCCATCACCGATTTCCTGATGTTACAAGCGGATAAAGGTACTCCCCTGTGTAACTTAGATGTCAGCCATTGGCAGCTCATGCGTGACACCTGCCGTTTGCTCAGGCCCTTTGAGGAGGCCACGCTATTCGTGAGTCGGCAGGACTATGGGATGAACGACGTCATTCCTCTGTTGCACGTCCTTGAACAAATGCTGTTAACAATGGCTGGTCAGGGTGCGGTAGACGTGGCGCACAGATCTCAACGCCACATGACCCCTGTGGGGGCAGGACAGGAAGAAGAGGAGGAGGTAGAGGAGGACATTTGTGCTCAGGAATTATTGAGTGAAATGGGTGGTTTTTCCACTCAGCGGACAGGAGTGGAGGAGCAGGAGCATCTGGTAGAGGAGGAGGAGGAGGAGACAGAGGACCCAGACGCACCGTGGCAGTATGCTGTGGAGATGGAGGCAGGGAGTCCCTCGCATTCCTTGGCACAAATGGCCCATAGCATGCTCGGTTGCTTGCGTAGCGACAGCCGAATAATAACCATCAGACAGAGGGATGACTTTTGGCTGTCCACCTTGTTGGACCCTCGCTACCGTTCCAAAATGGTGGCCTTTTTCACACCTGCTGAGAGGGAGGCCAAAATAACGTACTATAAAAACCACCTATGTAGTCAGTTGGTCTCTGCCTTTGTGCGCCAACGTCCATCCTCAGACACTGTGGGCCCTGTGCGCTCGCGTTCCGCTGCCATGGCAGCAGGGGAGGGGTGGGGTGGTAGGAGCAGTGGCAGCTCCACCAGCAGCAGCTGCCTCAGTCTGCAGTCGATGATGAGTAGCTTTCTTCACCAGCGCAGTGAGGAAACTACTAACCAGCCGCAGCAGCAGCAGCAGCATCAGGTGGACCTGGAGCAGGACCTCAAACAACAGGCTTGGGCCTACTTGGACAGCACCCTGCCAACCGAGGTAGACAATCCCCTTGACTACTGGGCAACGAAACTTGACCTTTGGCCCCAACTAGCTGAATTTGCCCTTGAAAGGCTGTCATGCCCAGCCAGTAGCGTGGCATCGGAGCGCGTGTTTAGTGCGGCAGGAGGTATTGTAACTCCGCGGAGGACACGACTGTCCACCCAAAGTGTGGAGAGACTCACGTTTGTGAAAATGAATCAGGCGTGGATTAGTCTGGATTTCAAACCACCAGTTCCTGACACAACTGACTAAATCCGCCAAGAATCATGCCTCAAACATGTGCCACTTTGAGGTCTCCTCACACACTGCTGGTGTGTAGAATTTTTTGACATAGGGTGCTGGCAGATTATGGGCCTCCTATAGCTGCTGCCAGGCCCCTAATCTGCCATAGGCCCCTATATACCGCTTCCTCATGCTGCTGCCAGGTCCAGAGTCTCTCATGCCATGTGCCACTTTCAGGTCTCCTCACACTGCTGGTGTGTTGAATTTTTTGACATAGGGTGCTGGCAGATTATGGGCCTCCCATAGCTGCTGCCAGGCCCCTAATCTGCCATGGGCCCCTATATACCGCCTCCTCATGCTGCTGCCAGGTCCACAGTGTCTCATGCCATGTGCCACTTTCAGGTCTCCTCACACTGCTGGTGTGTTGAATTTTTTTACATAGGGTGCTGGCAGATTATGGGCCTCCTATAGCTGCTGCCAGGCCCCTAATCTGCCATAGGCCCCTATATACCGCTTCCTCATGCTGCTGCCAGGTCCAGAGTCTGTCATGGGTCCCTGTACGGCCTCCCATTGCTGCTGTCTCCATCGCCACACTCTGCCATGTGCCACTTTCAGGTCTCCTCACACACTGCTGGTGTGTAGAATTTTTTGACATAGGGTGCTGGCAGATTATGGGCCTCCCATTGCTGCTGCCAGGCCCCTAATCTGCCATAGGCCCCTATATACCGCTTCCTCATGCTGCTGCCAGGTCCAGAGTCTCTCATGCCATGTGCCACTTTCAGGTCTCCTCACACTGCTGGTGTGTAGAATTTTTTTGACATAGGGTGCTGGCAGATTAAGGGCCTCCCATAGCTGCTGCCAGGCCCCTAATCTGCCATGGGCCCCTATATACCGCCTCCTCATGCTGCTGCCAGGTCCAGAGTCTGTCATGGGTCCCTGTACGGCCTCCCATTGCTGCTGTCTCCATCGCCACACTCTGCCATGTGCCACTTTCAGGTCTCCTCACACACTGCTGGTGTGTAGAATTTTTTGACATAGGGTGCTGGCAGATTAAGGGCCTCCCATAGCTGCTGCCAGGCCCCTAATCTGCCATGGGCCCCTATATACCGCCTCCTCATGCTGCTGCCAGGTCCAGAGTCTGTCATGGGTCCCTGTACGGCCTCCCATTGCTGCTGTCTCCATCGCCACACTCTGCCATGTGCCACTTTCAGGTCTCCTCACACACTGCTGGTGTGTAGAATTTTTTGACATAGGGTGCTGGCAGATTAAGGGCCTCCCATAGCTGCTGCCAGGCCCCTAATCTGCCATAGGCCCCTATATACCGCCTCCTCATGCTGCTGCCAGGTCCACAGTGTCTCATGCCATGTGCCACTTTCAGGTCTCCTCACACTGCTGGTGTGTTGAATTTTTTGACATAGGGTGCTGGCAGATTAAGGGCCTCCCATAGCTGCTGCCAGGCCCCTAATCTGCCATGGGCCCCTATATACCGCCTCCTCATGCTGCTGCCAGGTCCAGAGTCTGTCATGGGTCCCTGTACGGCCTCCCATTGCTGCTGTTTCCATCGCCACACTCTGCCATGTGCCACTTTCAGGTCTCCTCACACACTGCTGGTGTGTAGAATTTTTTGACATAGGGTGCTGGCAGATTAAGGGCCTCCCATAGCTGCTGCCAGGCCCCTAATCTGCCATGGGCCCCTATATACCGCCTCCTCATGCTGCTGCCAGGTCCAGAGTCTGTCATGGGTCCCTGTACGGCCTCCCATTGCTGCTGTCTCCATCGCCACACTCTGCCATGTGCCACTTTCAGGTCTCCTCACACACTGCTGGTGTGTAGAATTTTTTGACATAGGGTGCTGGCAGATTAAGGGCCTCCCATAGCTGCTGCCAGGCCCCTAATCTGCCATGGGCCCCTATATACCGCCTCCTCATGCTGCTGCCAGGTCCAGAGTCTGTCATGGGTCCCTGTACGGCCTCCCATTGCTGCTGTCTCCATCGCCACACTCTGCCATGTGCCACTTTCAGGTCTCCTCACACACTGCTGGTGTGTAGAATTTTTTGACATAGGGTGCTGGCAGATTATGGGCCTCCCATTGCTGCTGCCAGGCCCCTAATCTGCCATAGGCCCCTATATACCGCTTCCTCATGCTGCTGCCAGGTCCAGAGTCTCTCATGCCATGTGCCACTTTCAGGTCTCCTCACACTGCTGGTGTGTAGAATTTTTTGACATAGGGTGCTGGCAGATTAAGGGCCTCCCATAGCTGCTGCCAGGCCCCTAATCTGCCATAGGCCCCTATATACCGCCTCCTCATGCTGCTGCCAGGTCCAGAGTCTGTCATGGGTCCCTGTACGGCCTCCCATTGCTGCTGTCTCCATCGCCACACTCTGCCATGTGCCACTTTCAGGTCTCCTCACACACTGCTGGTGTGTAGAATTTTTTGACATAGGGTGCTGGCAGATTATGGGCCTCCTATAGCTGCTGCCAGGCCCCTAATCTGCCATAGGCCCCTATATACCGCTTCCTCATGCTGCTGCCAGGTCCAGAGTCTCTCATGCCATGTGCCACTTTCAGGTCTCCTCACACTGCTGGTGTGTTGAATTTTTTGACATAGGGTGCTGGCAGATTATGGGCCTCCTATAGCTGCTGCCAGGCCCCTAATCTGCCATAGGCCCCTATATACCGCTTCCTCATGCTGCTGCCAGGTCCAGAGTCTCTCATGCCATGTGCCACTTTCAGGTCTCCTCACACTGCTGGTGTGTAGAATTTTTTTGACATAGGGTGCTGGCAGATTAAGGGCCTCCCATAGCTGCTGCCAGGCCCCTAATCTGCCATGGGCCCCTATATACCGCCTCCTCATGCTGCTGCCAGGTCCAGAGTCTGTCATGGGTCCCTGTACGGCCTCCCATTGCTGCTGTCTCCATCGCCACACTCTGCCATGTGCCACTTTCAGGTCTCCTCACACACTGCTGGTGTGTAGAATTTTTTGACATAGGGTGCTGGCAGATTAAGGGCCTCCCATAGCTGCTGCTAGGCCCCTAATCTGCCATGGGCCCCTATATACCGCCTCCTCATGCTGCTGCCAGGTCCAGAGTCTGTCATGGGTCCCTGTACGGCCTCCCATTGCTGCTGTCTCCATCGCCACACTCTGCCATGTGCCACTTTCAGGTCTCCTCACACACTGCTGGTGTGTAGAATTTTTTGACATAGGGTGCTGGCAGATTATGGGCCTCCCATTGCTGCTGCCAGGCCCCTAATCTGCCATAGGCCCCTATATACCGCTTCCTCATGCTGCTGCCAGGTCCAGAGTCTCTCATGCCATGTGCCACTTTCAGGTCTCCTCACACTGCTGGTGTGTAGAATTTTTTGACATAGGGTGCTGGCAGATTAAGGGCCTCCCATAGCTGCTGCCAGGCCCCTAATCTGCCATAGGCCCCTATATACCGCCTCCTCATGCTGCTGCCAGGTCCAGAGTCTGTCATGGGTCCCTGTACGGCCTCCCATTGCTGCTGTCTCCATCGCCACACTCTGCCATGTGCCACTTTCAGGTCTCCTCACACTGCTGGTGTGTTGAATTTTTTGACATAGGGTGCTGGCAGATTATGGGCCTCCTATAGCTGCTGCCAGGCCCCTAATCTGCCATAGGCCCCTATATACCGCTTCCTCATGCTGCTGCCAGGTCCAGAGTCTCTCATGCCATGTGCCACTTTCAGGTCTCCTCACACTGCTGGTGTGTAGAATTTTTTTGACATAGGGTGCTGGCAGATTATGGGCCTCCTATAGCTGCTGCCAGGCCCCTAATGTGCCATAGGCCCCTATATACCGCCTCCTCATGCTGCTGCCAGGTCCAGAGTCTGTCATGGGTCCCTGTACGGCCTCCCATTGCTGCTGTCTCCATCGCCACACTCTGCCATGTGCCACTTTCAGGTCTCCTCACACACTGCTGGTGTGTATAATTTTTTGACATAGGGTGCTGGCAGATTACGGGCCTCCCATAGCTGCTGCCAGGCCCCTAATCTGCCATAGGCCCCTATATACCGCTTCCTCATGCTGCTGCCAGGTCCAGAGTCTCTCATGCCATGTGCCACTTTCAGGTCTCCTCACACTGCTGGTGTGTAGAATTTTTTGACATAGGGTGCTGGCAGATTAAGGGCCTCCCATAGCTGCTGCCAGGCCCCTAATCTGCCATAGGCCCCTATATACCGCCTCCTCATGCTGCTGCCAGGTCCAGAGTCTGTCATGGGTCCCTGTACGGCCTCCCATTGCTGCTGTCTCCATCGCCACACTCTGCCATGTGCCACTTTCAGGTCTCCTCACACTGCTGGTGTGTTGAATTTTTTGACATAGGGTGCTGGCAGATTATGGGCCTCCTATAGCTGCTGCCAGGCCCCTAATCTGCCATAGGCCCCTATATACCGCTTCCTCATGCTGCTGCCAGGTCCAGAGTCTCTCATGCCATGTGCCACTTTCAGGTCTCCTCACACTGCTGGTGTGTAGAATTTTTTTGACATAGGGTGCTGGCAGATTATGGGCCTCCTATAGCTGCTGCCAGGCCCCTAATGTGCCATAGGCCCCTATATACCGCCTCCTCATGCTGCTGCCAGGTCCAGAGTCTGTCATGGGTCCCTGTACGGCCTCCCATTGCTGCTGTCTCCATCGCCACACTCTGCCATGTGCCACTTTCAGGTCTCCTCACACACTGCTGGTGTGTATAATTTTTTGACATAGGGTGCTGGCAGATTACGGGCCTCCCATAGCTGCTGCCAGGCCCCTAATCTGCCATAGGCCCCTATATACCGCTTCCTCATGCTGCTGCCAGGTCCAGAGTCTCTCATGCCATGTGCCACTTTCAGGTCTCCTCACACTGCTGGTGTGTAGAATTTTTTGACATAGGGTGCTGGCAGATTAAGGGCCTCCCATAGCTGCTGCCAGGCCCCTAATCTGCCATAGGCCCCTATATACCGCCTCCTCATGCTGCTGCCAGGTCCAGAGTCTGTCATGGGTCCCTGTACGGCCTCCCATTGCTGCTGTCTCCATCGCCACACTCTGCCATGTGCCACTTTCAGGTCTCCTCACACTGCTGGTGTGTTGAATTTTTTGACATAGGGTGCTGGCAGATTATGGGCCTCCTATAGCTGCTGCCAGGCCCCTAATCTGCCATAGGCCCCTATATACCGCTTCCTCATGCTGCTGCCAGGTCCAGAGTCTCTCATGCCATGTGCCACTTTCAGGTCTCCTCACACTGCTGGTGTGTAGAATTTTTTTGACATAGGGTGCTGGCAGATTATGGGCCTCCTATAGCTGCTGCCAGGCCCCTAATCTGCCATAGGCCCCTATATACCGCCTCCTCATGCTGCTGCCAGGTCCAGAGTCTGTCATGGGTCCCTGTACGGCCTCCCATTGCTGCTGTCTCCATCGCCACACTCTGCCATGTGCCACTTTCAGGTCTCCTCACACACTGCTGGTGTGTATAATTTTTTGACATAGGGTGCTGGCAGATTACGGGCCTCCCATAGCTGCTGCCAGGCCCCTAATCTGCCATGGGCCCCTATACCGACTCCTCATGCTGTGACGTTGCAACAAGGTGGAATTCAACCCTACATATGTTAGACCGCCTTTACGAACAGCAAAAGGCCATCACAGATTTCCTGATGTTAAAAGCGGATAAAGGTATTCCCTGTGTAACTTAGATGTCAGCCATTGGCAGCTCATGCGTGACACCTGCGCTTGCTCAGGCCCTTTGAGGAGGCCACGCTATTCGTGAGTCGGCAGGACTATGGGATGAACGACGTCATTCCTCTGTTGCACGTCCTGGAACAAATGCTGTTAACAATGGCTGGTCAGGGTGCGGTAGACGTGGCGCACAGATCTCAACACCACATGACCCCTGTGGGGGCAGGACAGGAAGAAGAGGAGGAGGTAGAGGAGGACATTGGTGCTCAGGAATTATTGAGTGAAATGGGTGGTTTTTCCACTCAGCGGACAGGAGTGGAGGAGCAGGAGCATCTGGTAGAGGAGGAGGAGGAGGAGGAGACAGAGGACCCAGACGCACCGTGGCAGTATGCTGTGGAGATGGAGGCAGGGAGTCCCTCGCATTCCTTGGCACAAATGGCCCATAGCATGCTCGGTTGCTTGCGTAGCGACAGCCGAATAATAACCATCAGACAGAGGGATGACTTTTGGCTGTCCACCTTGTTGGACCCTCGCTACCGTTCCAAAATGGTGGCCTTTTTCACACCTGCTGAGAGGGAGGCCAAAATAACGTACTATAAAAACCACCTATGTAGTCAGCTGGTCTCTGCCTGTCTGCGCCAACGTCCATCCTCAGACACTGTGGGCCCTGTGCGCTCGCGTTCCGCTGCCATGGCAGCAGGGGAGGGGTGGGGTGGTAGGAGCAGTGGCAGCTCCACCAGCAGCGGCTGCCTCAGTCTGCAGTCGATGATGAGTAGCTTTCTTCACCAGCGCAGTGAGGAAACTACTAACCAGTCGCAGCAGCAGCAGCAGCAGCAGCATCAGGTGGACCTGGAGCAGGACCTCAAACAACAGGCTTAGGCCTACTTGGACAGCACCCTGCCAACCGAGGTAGACAATCCCCTTGACTACTGGGCAACGAAACTTGACCTTTGGCCCCAACTAGCTGAATTTGCCCTTGAAAGGCTGTCATGCCCGGCCAGTAGCGTGGCATCGGAGCGCGTGTTTAGTGCGGCAGGAGGTATTGCAACTCCGCGGAGGACACGACTGTCCACCCAAAGTGTGGAGAGACTGACGTTTGTGAAAATGAATCAGGCGTGGATTAGTCTGGATTTCAAACCACCAGTTCCTGACACAACTGACTAAATCCGCCATGAATCATGCCCCAAACATGTGCCACTTTCAGGTCTCCTCACACTGCTGGTGTGTTCCATTTTTTGTCATAGGGTGCTGGCAGATTACGGGCCTCCCATAGCTGCTGCCAGGCCCCTAATCTGCCATGGGCCCCTATACCGCCTCCTCATGCTGCTGCCAAGTCCAGAGTCTCTCATGGGTCCCTGTACGGCCTCCCATTGCTGCTGTCTCCATCGCCACACTCTGCCATGTGCCACTTTCAGGTCTCCTCACACTGCTGGTGTATTCCATTTTTTGTCATAGGGTGCTGGCAGATTACGGGCCTCCCATAGCTGCTGCCAGGCCCCTAATCTGCCATGGGCCCCTATACCGCCTCCTCATGCTGCTGCCAGGTCCAGAGTGTGTCATGGGTCCCTGTACGGCCTCCCATTGCTGCTGTCTCCATCGCCACACTCTGCCATGTGCCACTTTCAGGTCTCCTCACACTGCTGGTGGGTTCCATTTTTTGTCATAGGGTGCTGGCAGATTACAGGCCTCCCATAGCTGCTGCCAGGCCCCTAATCTGCCATGGGCCCCCGTACCGACTCCTCATGCTGCTGCCAGGCCCGTAATCTGTCATGGGCCCCTGTTGTCGCTTGTTGGCATATTCCGCTCGTTCAGATGCTCCTTCTCCTGCTACTCCTCTTCACGGATTCCGTCAGCAGTCTTTCTTGGAATCCGTTTCCAAGAGACAACAGTTTGCGAGCACGCACCAGACGGTGCAGAAACTGAACGTCCTCCTGTCCAAGTTGCTGCTGCCAGGCTTGTAATCTGTCATGCGCCCCTGTACCGCCTCCTCATGCTGCTGCCAGGTCTAGAGTGTGTCATGGGCCCCCGTACCGACTCCAAATGCTGCTGCCAGGCCCGTAATCTGTCATGGGCCCCTGTACCGCCTCCCCATGCTGCTGCCAGGTCCAGATTGTGTCATGGGTCCCTGTACGGCCTCCCATTGCTGCTGCCAGGCCTGTAATCTGCCATGGGCCCCCCTACCGACTCCTCATGCTGCTGCCAGGCCCGTAATCTGCCATGGGCCCCTGTACCGCCTCCTCATGCTGCTGCCAGGTCCAGAGTGTGTCATGGGTCCCTGTACGGCCTCCCATTGCTGCTGTCTCTATCGCCACACTCTGCCATGTGCCACTTTCAGGTCTCCTCACACTGCTGGTGGTTTCCATTTTTGTCATAGGGTGCTGCATGGCCTCCCATTGCTGCTGCCTCCACCGCCACACTGTGGCTCCACACTCTGGTTTTGGCCCCGTGACTGGCCAAATGAGTGAAGTGTGCGGTGATTCTAAGATCGACGGCACTCATCTGCATGTCATACTGCCTGACAGTATTATTTCTCTTCCCCAGCAGACTCCAAGGGCATTTAAATTAAAGGTACAGTGTTCAGCACTAATATTAAGTCTCTCTGAAGCCTAGAAACACCCTTTTTTAAGTTAAATTCACAGCGAATATATTCGACTCGAATCGAAATTTTTCTACGAATTCGCCGAATCAGTCGAATCGAATTTTTGAATACTTCGCTCATCTCTAATCACCACCTTATTAGTTTCGCTCTCTCCCTGTCTTCCACCATCTATCCCTCCACACACATAACAACTACCTGTAGATACCTTCGCCACTTTAACCCTTCTCTTCTCCACTTTGCTGACTGACCACCTCTATGACAAAATCTCACCTCTGTCCTGCCCCTTCTTTCTACAATAGATCCCTGTCCTCCACCCTGGATGAGCTCGCCCCTCTCACACAGAATCAGGCCCCAACCCCACAACATTGGCAAACAGACGTTACCAGAAGTCTAAAAAAAATGCAGCCATGCTCTTGAGCGTCTGTGGCATAAGACTAAGTCTTACAAATACTTCAACCAGTATAAAACTGCTCTCCAAAAATACACTTCTTTCCTCCACACTGTCAAGCAGACCTATTTTATAACTCTCATTAACACCTTCTCATCCAGTCCCCATCAACTCTTCTCTACCTTTAGCTCTCTTTGTCCTTCACTACCTTCACCCACTAACTCACTCACTGCCCAGGAGATCACCAATCACTTTAAAAATAAGATCAATGCAATTTGTGATGAAATCTCCACTCTACAGATATTTCCTCCACTTAACACCCCGTGTCCACAGGGAAACTCAACACTTCCACCAATTAACACCTTATCCCTTTCACTTTTGGCTCTTGGGGCCCTTGATGAAGATACCCTTGTTGATTACAAATACCTTTACTTGAAGTTTGGGAACTTCACCATTACACTTAAAGGGCCCCACAGCGGGAAGACTGTGCAGATTTATTCATGTGCAAATAGTTAGTTGGGGTCTAGCAAAATTGCAGTCAGGCCCCATTGTCAGCCTTGCTGCTATTGATTGTTGTTTGTTACTACTTGGAGAATCATACTTTACTTTCCCATTGCATCCCAGGCATGACCTTTTGGTAAATAGAATGAACACCAACCCTATTCATCTTGCTGTGTTATTGATTTTTTTTTTTGCTCTTATTGAACCACTGCATTCAATATTGTGTACCCTTTCTTCAGGGCTTGTTGCTGTTTTAATAATGCCCATTTATTGCCATTGGTGTGTCATATGCTGTTGAGTTTCAAGGTGGATCATCATGGTAATTGTTTTATTTTCCGAACAGGCAAAAACTGATTTAAAACCTTCTCTTTCATTTCTAAATTTAACAGAAAATGACCTTTTTTGCAAAAGATTTACAAGGTTATTCCTCCTACAATACACAAATTAAATTTAGGATGATGCCAGTGGGATCAGTAAACTGAAATTGACATCATTGAAAAAATATGGTCATGGGACTTCCAGATTCTGATAAACCCCCCACCCACAGACCCCCCACAACCACTGGGCCAGGGTTGTGGGGAAGAAGTCTTTGTCTTCATCATCAAGGTACCCTCCATGTTTAGGGCATGTAGTCTGGTAGGGGAAGCTTGTCCTCCAACCTGCATGCTCAGACAAGTGCCTGAATTTTCAAGAGGGACCTCATGCTTTATCTTCTTGATTTTTGCATGAGGCTTCCCCTTAAAATCCATACCAGGCCTTTAGGGTCTGGTATAGAATTAGGGTAGCCTTGTATTTTTTATTAGTATGGAGTCTCCCTTAAAATTCATACCAGACCTGAAAGGCCTGCTATAGATTTGGGTGGAACCCAAATCCCAAATCAAACTTAAACCCTTCCTGGCTTCTTTGCTTATATGGCCTGATATTCCCAGCCATGTAAATTAATGTGATCAGTAATGTCACTGGCTCAGAGGTGCATGTGTCCACCAGCATCTGAAGTATCCATTGACACCCTCAAAGCTATTGTGTAAAATATTGGAAGAAATAAGTAGTAAAATAAACAGCTTGGATTACCTTCAATAAATAAGAGGGGAAAATGTTGAGCCTAGAGTTGGGCTTCAAATTATTTAATACAGTATTGCTTGATCATTTACATCCAGCCTAAGCCTTCCTATTATATTATTATCATGCATTTTTGGAAGGGAGAGTATAGATCTATCAGGGAAGTAAAGTGATATATATACGTACTTACTTTTCTCCAGAATGTTAAACTTTGTGAAAATAAGGATTGTTGGATTTGTTCTTAACTAGAGATAGCAAACAATAAATATTCTTCATAGCTGGTGAAGTTAAACAGCTGTCCAAAGTACAGCACAGCTATCAGCTGTTATATGTCCATAGATGTTATCGGACTATGGTTTTGTAAGTCAGCAAATACAAATGGTCTGAATGAAGTAAACATTAGTGGTTATCGCCATACTGTATATATTTCTAGGTCGAGTGGGCTATCACCTGCAGCATGATGTTGGTCTTTATTTTCTTGAACAGATGGTATGCTTGGCTCAGCAGAATGTGGTGCCAATTTTTTTCAGAACAGAACAAGAATATGCTAAGCATATGTATACATACCAATCATTTGTGCCTGGGCATAGCTGCCACCCCAGCTGGTGATGCCAGAAAAAATGTCATATTTTGCATTGTTATCTTTCATATATGTCAGTGAGACTCTGCTGTCATACTGTCATCTGCCACTGTCTACTTCCTTATAGCCAGCACACAAATTCTTCTTATTACCATTACATTTCTTAATTTCATAGTGATTCAATCTTTTCTTTGTTAGTATATTGGACCTGACTCACCAGTTATCCCGAACATCATGTAATGTACCATAGGCTTACATTATTTTGGTAGACAGGCTATTTGAATATAATTAACAAACTTTCAGGTAAGTATTTATGAGGGCAGAAGGGGAGCTGCACCTAAAATGTTTTTCACTTTAATACAGAGAAAGAATTAGGGTGAAAAACCTTTAGCTTTTACAACCTCTTTAATTAATGAGTCTCATTCATTAAGACCATGTCATGAGTCAAATTTTAATGCTGTCTTTTCCCCATTGTCCACTGTCAGACAGAAATTGAGTGTAAATGCAAAATTTTGGAGTTGTCACCAAAACAAAAGATAAAGGTAAATGCTTTATTCAATAGCAATATGCAGAATCTGTAATTTCGTGATCAGATATGCCTTTGTCCTCTGTAGGTTCAGAATTGTTTGCTTTGCCTTCAGATATGCATTCTACACCTGTAGAGTAATTTTCTACATGTTTTGATATACCTTCTACATCTATGTCTAAGGCATTTGTAGAAACAGATCCTCTGCCTTGTACAAGCACTAAATTATACTTTATGAAGGAAAATCCTATCCAGCCATCAATAGATGCTATGAATGTGGTACAGTACCTTTCCAAGGGCATAATATCCAGTTTTTCTCCAGTGCCTGATACTTGCACAATTCCAAGAAAATGGCTTTCATTTTGTGTAGAAATGGACACAAAAGATAACGGCCTTAACTTGGACATGGGATTCCTCAACCATTATCCAACAGCTTTATGACTATCTATTAGCTAAAGCTTGACCCCCTCTGTGTGAGTGTAGTATCCCCCCCTCCCCCCCTCGCTCTTGATGTATCTTATCTGTAGCCTTTTTTTTTCTCAATCCCTTCTAACATTCTGCTTAAACTTTGTGATTTGTTATAGTACTGTTTGGACTTTGAAGAAGGGGACATACCCCGAAAGCTTGTCCTCAAAATTGTATGTTAGTGCAAATAAAAAAAGTATCACGGACAGTACTCAATTGTTTCTGTGTAGAAATGGAAGAATTGTTGTGCTCAGCTGATATGTCTTTCACATGTCAATAACAAAGTCCATTTATTACTGGATGGAAAGCTGAAAAGTATATGGATATGCATATGCAAAGTAACATGAGGATTGAGCACAACATCAGTTATTGGAAAACGCATCTCTGCCTACAGAAAACAGGATAGCTATTGTAACTCAGTTATTCATTTTCATAGTTAACTACACGGATGGAGTAATGTGTCACAGGTGCAAACAGTACCCTTCTGGAGCATTCAGTTAATGCTACAAATTAAACCCATTTATGTCATTTATGTCAGAAATAATTCATAAGGAAAAAGTACCTGTAGAGTTGTCAGAAGATTAACTCTTTTCAAACTCCTTTGAATGGTTTCCATATCAGGTTTTCCATATGGTCATTAATTAGCTGACAACCAGCCTAGAACAAAAACTTCCAAAAAATTAAACTTTGGGCAACATTATGTCTCATTCAGACCCCATGCAGCTTAGGCAGACCAAACAAAGTGACTTTCCAACAGAAGGTTTACAAAGTGTAGCAGAGTTGGTTGATATTATTCAATTTAAGTTTAAACATCTTATTTTTAAATAAAATGATCCCGTTCTAAAGATACCATTCACTTTGAGAATAAAGACCTTACAGGTGGGGAATGAATAATATGTTGGAACTGTCTTCATTATTAATATGATTTTTGTGTGACCATAAATTGCAGTCTGCTCCACATGAAAACCTTTTTGGGGTATATAAAGTACTTCTTACTCTTGCATGTACTCAAGTATCTTGTGAAAAGCCTGTTTTTATCAAAGCAAATAGAAAAAAAAACTGGTTGAGGTCTTTGATTCGGCAGGATCTTTTGAAAAGTCTTATTTACTGAACACTGGGAGGGATATTAGCAAAAGTCTTATTTTACAGCCTTAACCAATTTGCTTATTCTCTTTCATTCTCAATAACTAAAAAAAAAATTGCTACAGTAACTTATGCAAACATCTTGAGGAATGGCTAATCCATTGGTCATCATCCTCATTATTCTTAGCAACACCTGCCCGACTAATTACTGGGTTTGTGATTTTCCCATCATCTGTGTCTAAACATATTTGGTCTTATTCAGTCAGATCATTGTTTTAACCATGTTTCATTCTTCTTGCAAACTTTACTTTGTGGTAATGGTTTGCAACAGTAGTGAAACCTGTTGAATGGGCTTTGCAGCTTTATACCGTATTTTCTTCTGATACTTTTCCTTTTATTTATTTCAGGTACTTATATAGTGCTGTCAATTTACGCAGTGCTTTACATATATATTGTGCATTCACATCAGTCCCTAACCCTCAAGGGGCATACACTCTAAGGTCCCTAACTCACATTCATACATACACATACTAGGGACAATATTTAGACAGGAGCCAATTAACTTACCAGCATGTCTTTGGAGTGTGGGAGGAAACCAGAGGACCCAGAGGAAACCCACGCAGGCACAGGGAGAACATGCAAACTCCAGGCAGGTGGTGCCATGGTTGGGATTCGAACCGGTGACCCTAGTACTGCCAGGTGGAAGTGCTAACCATTATGCCACTGTGCTGCCCTTTTAGTAAGCAAAGTCAGAAAGCACAGGACATTATTAACGTAAATGATTTCTGGCAGGATCAACATTTATTTTTTGCACATATCAGGCAGATATAACAAAATGCTTTTGATTGCATATTTAACAAACCAAAAGGGGGCAAGTACAAAAGTTAATATTAGGAACAGAATGGATTAGTGAATGCAAGCAACTGAAAAAAGAACATCTATAATTCCCTGAACAAATTCGAACCCCACACACATCCCTTGAGAGCCAATTGCCACAGGCCAGGAGGGAAATGGTAGACATAAATGATTAAGCACTGGAAAGTCTCATTGGAGAAATAGTTCATTTTATCAGTTCCTAAGTGAACCAAATAATATGATGAGATCATAATGCTACATGTACCCCAAAATAAATAGAAGCAGTAATTTCAATTTAGACTTACACAATCCTTGTAAATATCTAGAAATAACAGAAAAAAATGAAAATTAAATGGTGACCTCAAAAATGTTATTTCTAATTAAGTTATAGGAATCTCACGTGATTCATATGGACCAAACATTCTGTCAGTACTTTTACTTTATTGGTTGTGGCTTTTTCAGCAAAATTCCTCTTAGACAGTTGTCCCTACTGGAAGATTGCATCTTACCACCTATTCTAATAGCAATAATATTACCTTAGATTTCCCATTACTTTCTGCCCCAATAGCAATGGTCACTAAGACAAGTAAAGAGGTACAAAACATAATATCTGTCAGAGGTTCTAACTCTTACACTCTCTAGCCAAAACAAAGCAAAAACCAAAAGTATGTCTGTATTCATTTTATATCACTCTCTGTGTGGACCCAACTCCACCACCTCTACCTTCACCTACCTACATAAACTTACAAACTTTAAGTTGCTGCCGGGGAGGAGTGAAGGGGAGCCCACTCATGGAGCAGCCTGTGTTGCTTGCTCTTGGTCACAGAGGTGGCCAGAACGGCGGCTGAAGCCATTCTTCAATATTGGACTCCTGGGGTCAGTTGAACGGCATCCATCCCTTCACTTGTATTGGCTGACACTGGAATTGCTCGGACTCATGCTCCCCCCTTTTCACTTGCCAGTGAGGTGATTCTTTTCTAACCATCCATAGCTTGGAGTGGTGCCTTAAGGTATACTTTTCACTGAGTGTTTGTCCTACCATTGACCACCCACAGCATTTTCTTTTTCCCACTGACCCTGAACCCTAGGGCATTGTTTTCTTTCATTGATTAGAAATGTAAGGGGCATTGTTTCATAATCTTAACCACTGCAATAGGTATATTATGATGTATGTTACATACATTTATTGTTTCAGTTACAGGTTATTAAGAATCCTGGTAGTAGCACAAGAGCTGTGACAAATGTGTGCAGTATATACTATGTGTAGAAGCAGACTCTATTTAACCATACTACAATGTTCAGCCCTATGTAGCCATGCCCATTATCCATTAATTTCTGCTGTGAATTGCATTATCCCTTATCCAGGCTATCCCTCTTTATGACAGTTGAGTTGGGAGGCCTGTTAAAACGGTAGTAAATTGAGTAAAAAAAAAAAAATCCCCTGCAAGGTAAAAGTATAACATACCTTAAAAACGAAGCCCTCCAGTGGCATGCTGTCACTGCTGCAGAGGTTTCCATCTTCACCTGGTTTTCCTTCTGGGTTTGCGAGCTCCGGCCATCTGGCTGACTGAACCACGATGACGTCACTTCCGTGCATGCGCACAGGAGCCTCAGGACACAGCACAGTGCTAGGAAGGATCAGCATGTGTATGCCGTTCCTTCAGAGCGCATGCACCAGCTGTAATAAAACAAAAATAGTTCCTAAACGGTGCACATATAGGAGATATTCATTGTACCTATAGGTAAGCTTTATTATAAGCTTACCTGAAGGTAAATATGAACAAAGTGGCTTTACTACCACTTTAATGCAGTCACTGACACTAATGTTGGAAATTATCATTGCAGTTACTGACACCCATGATTAGGTTTATTATTGCAGACACTGATCAATGCTAGGGGTGGGTTAATATTGTAGAATTTAGTTTATAGCACCACAATTTACTCACTAAATACTCCTTTTCTTGATTGAGAATGTGAAGCAGCTGTATTGTTTCATATATCTGGCTCTCTCAATTTCTTACAAACATTTTTGGCACACTATGCTCAAAAGGTTGACTACTCATGTAATAGGGTAAGATACTATAATTACACAGTGTGGTATCAGTCTTTTTGTCCACCTATTTATATATGTATCTACATTTTTTTTCTCAGCAATACCCATGCTGTACCAAAAATTACTTTATGAGAAATACAGCATAGACTTATTAAAAGAGAAGTTATTAACATATTATCAGTTGGGATTTATTCCTTATATAGGGATATCATCAGAGCCATACAAATTGTACTTTCATATCCCACTAGCCAACTGTGTACTAGTACTGCTGGTGTATAGCACAGAAGGAGCCTAATTTTATACAACTGTTTATTCTAGAAATGTACTGTGCATTTTTCATCCAAAAAAGAAAATAGAAGTAAAATGACTGCATATATATATACTAAATTCTGATGTACTTTTCTAATAATTAACTAAGGCTCCAGTACCATCTGTGCATTATGGAAGCCACATGTTGTTATTGTAGGTGCTCTTTATTCTTAATGGCAGCCCAACGCACCTTGCTAATATATGAGGGTTTCAGTACACCAAAACTCAGGACAAGGTATTACATTTTTAAAAAGGGGACATGCCCTTCTTTTGGTAAGGATCTGAATGCAAATAAATGGGCTACTTTAATGCAATAATGTGTCAAACCGTGCATCAGTGCATACGGATTGTCATATCATAATGATTTCAAATTAGCCTTAAAAAAATATTAATTACAATTCTTTTTTCTAACCTTATTATGTTGGAAATGGAAATATAATACATCATGGCCATTCAACATGGATAGAGCTAAGATAGATAGATAGATAGATAGATAGATAGATATTTTTAATATTTGTCTTTTCTGAATATAGTGAAGGACATTTTAAAATTTTATATAAAAACTTTTCATTATTTAGCACAATTAAACGTTGATGTTATATTGTTTTGAATATATATGTGGATTGCTACACTCTTGTGAAGCCCTCTAGATCTGCTTCAGGAAATAGTCACACTTAAGCAGAATTGTAGCTAGAGTGGGGGTGCAGTTTTCATGTATCTGACCCACTTGTCAATCAGAAAAATAAGTTTACAATATTTAATAGTTTGCCATAAGCTATCCATGGCTTCATACTAGGCTAGCATAGCTTGCGACAGCTGTCCACCACACTGAATATAATAGGTTACCTTTAACTTTTGGTTTCATTTATCTATTAATTAGTCTGCTTATATGCTATCTATCTATCTATCTATCTATCTATCTATCTATCTGTCTATCTATCTTTCTATTTGGAGCTTTGTTTTGGTACATGCATTCAGTTCTTATTCATCCTTAGTGAATTTGAAGATTTTTAAAGACATCCTTTTTGCTTGTGTACCTCTTCTTTAAAGGGCCTCTGTACTTTCTGTGATTAACAGTTTTTATTGGTTTTCACACACACACACACACACACACACACACACACACACACACATATATATATATATATATATATATACAAACATCACATTTGAAAGAGGAACAAAAGAGAAAAAAAAGGAGAGCACATCGATGGTAAAAATCTGCATGGTTACAAAACATATAATGTCACAGAGTAACATTGGGGAGGCCATTAGAACTGTACATTTGGAGAAAGGTGAGAAGAGGTAAAATTATCCCATAAGTGCCACACTGCCTCAAACACAGCAATCGAACAGGCATGTAGAGCAGTCAATTATTCCATCTGTCTCACATCAGCAATAATTTTAAACAGTCGGCATTGAAGGAGGTATAGAGGATAGCCAACACATAGGAATGCTTCTTCTAGCCGCAGTCAGAACATGCGAGGAGAGTTTCCTGGCAATTTTGGGAAGACCCGGGAATGGCAGGCTCAATAAAAAGTATAGAGGCTCAAAAGGGAGAGAAGTATGCAAAAGCAATTGTAAAAAGGACAAAACCTCTTCCCAAAAAGGAACAATGGCTCCACAGGTTCAAAAATGTGGAAGAGGGAGCCAAAGTCCTTCCTGCAGTGCCAGCAGGCGGAAGAAGCATTCGGGTTAAAGGCAGTACATCAGGTGTTTTGTACCACAACATTATAATTTTGTGCGTATTTTCCTTATAAACCACACAAACAGAAGATTTAGATGCGTTTTCCCAACTTTTCTTCCACAGCGTCAAATCAATTTCACATTGTAAAAATTGGGACCACTTGCGCATGTAATGATGAGTGTCATTAGATAGGGGGGAAGCATCCATAAGAAGTTTATATGTATTAGAAATGATGCCCCTTTAATGCGTACCCTGTATGCATAGATGTTCAAAGGGCTTCCCAAGAGTCAATGTTGGGGACATGATAGAGAAGAAGTGGCATATCTGGAGGTAAATATATAAATGTTGGGAAGGTAGTTCTTTTTTCTGGAGGTATGAGAATGGTTGCAGCTTCCGAGTTACAGGGTGTACCAAGTGGCATAGTTGGAAGAGATTGGCTGTGACCCAAGGGAGCACCCAGGATATGGCCAGACTATCTGAGAGGTTTGGGTTAAAGAGGATATTGGTCAGTGGGGAGCAATCTGAGGTCAGTGCAAATTTAGTCTTATATTTCTGCCAGATATTCATGGAGAATTGCATGGGACCAAGGAAGAGATGACAAATAGAGGCAGCATCCACCGCCGAGGTCGACCAAAGGAGGGAACAAGGATGAGCTGGAGTCAATTGTAAGGACTCAATCTCAGTCCACAGGTTGGGAGGGTAATGGGTGGACCTTGACATAAGAAAACGGAGGTGAGTAGCATAATAATAGGTCACGATATCCGGTGCCCCTAGGCCTCCCCTAGAACGCGGAGAGAGTAGTGCACTACATGCGATTATATGTCGCTTATTATGCCAAATGAAATGTAGAAGAGATTTCTGGAGGGAATGTAGTTTGGACATAGGAACAGGAACAGGAAGAGTCGCAAATAGATACAGAAGTTTGGGCAACACAGTCATTTTTATTATGTTGATGCATCCCAGGAAGGAGATGGGTAGGGTATCCCAGAATTTCAAGGAGTGGGAAATAGCTATAAATAAGGGGGGAAAATTGGCATCATATATAGAAGGGTAGGAGGAAGTGAGGTTAGTATCCAAATATTTTAAATAATGAGTGCACTATCGGTAAGGGAAGGATTCTTGGAGGGATGAGAGAACAGCTGGTGAGATATGAAGTGGGAGTGCTTCAGTTTTGGACGTATTAACTTTGTAACTGGAGAGGGTCCCAAATTGACGTAAAATTTTAGGCATCTGTACTTTCATAGTGCACCACAGCCAATCTATGCAAAATAAAAAGGTGTTTGTAATACAGACCTCAGATGAAGACTGGAGTTATACTGCCCTGACCATGCAGTGGAGGTACTGTTTTGATCCTCAGTGGAGTCGGTCATCTCTGTTGTAGTTCAAATTTTGATAATGGGAATGTTTTTGTTTGCTTTAGTTTAGCTCTAGGCCAGGAAATAAAGTGAGAATCGCTTCATGTGACAGTCCTATAAAGTATCATCTAAACCAAAATCTTACAGTAATTTTTATTTAGCTATTGGTAACTTTTTGCGAAGACATTTCAAAGTACCAAATACATTTTTATTTCATGAAGACAAAATGTAATTTTAGCACTGAAAGACAAAATAACTTTTCCTATGAAGGTCCACACAGTTTTCTCCTTGTTTCCAAAGCAGAGCACTGTCTGAATTGTCATAAAAGTGAAAAGCATTTGCTTGTGTTATAAACATGCACTCCTAAGTATAAAGGTCAAAGACAAATTCACTCGTAATTATTTTCTATTAGGTCAATTTTTATCTTCTCTGTAACATTTTGGACTACAAAGAAAAAGTAAATGGAATATCCATTGTCGCTATCACATGTCTCCTCATTAAAATACAGGTGATTAGTTTTACAAAAAGCTTTGTTCTCTTTTATTCATATATTTTTTTTTCAACAATGATTGGAAATAGCACAAAAGCCTGCCGCTGAATCTTCTCAGTTACATGCAGCATTAATCTGTCTTAATCAAAGCAAAAAAGTTAACTTCCTCTTTTGAAAATTGTTTAATTTGTATAACTTTGTAATTTAAGCATTTCCAAATTTGATGTTAATAATTAGCATGATGGTTCTTTTGAAAGTGAGCAGCATCAGGCTAGCCTGAGCATGACGAACTAAGACAATTTATTCTTCTTAATACATTTTAGTTGATCTAATGATAGTGGCTATAATTGTTCCATAGAGCCCTTAAAGTTGAACTCCAGGCTATAAATAAAAATACAACACAGTATTTGACATAATACTGAAAAAAAAGGTTATGCTGCTGAAATTTTGTTGTTATTATTGCTATTATTATTCATTTTCATCAAGTGTCTGTGGTAGTGAGCCCCTATATCACCAATTTGGGGTTCCCCAGGACACTGGTCTAATCCGCAGCCTGCTTCTTCATCAGGGCCCCTGATGGGGGGGTGTCAAGGTCCTACCTTTTCCCAGAGACTGTGCGGCTTCATGTACTGGCGTCCATCTTGGGTTTCTGCAGAGCATGGTGGAAGTCTTTTATGCTTTCAGGTCTCTGAGGTCCATCCCCCAGAGGGGTGTGGCTGAGTACATATAAGCCTGTGATCCGCACATGCTCTTTGCACTTGTGTCTTGTGTCTTTGTCTTGCTACAGCTCTGTGTATACTCTTGTGACTCTTCTGGTATCTGACTCGGCTTGACTAGACCATTCTCTGTGTTTTCCTTCGATCTGACCTTCCGTTGCTGAACCCGGCCCGTGACCTGTGATTCTCTGTCTACTGTTCTGTACCGTTTTGTCCCGTTGTTGTCGACCCGGCCTGCCTGACTACGCTATTGTCATTTTTACCAGCTCACGCCATTGGCGGCGGCCATTACTGCAGCCGGGGTGTCTCGGGGGCCGCGACCTGGTTCCTGGCTGCGTCAAGTCCATCCCCACCATCAGGGGCCCTGGTGAAGGGCAGCCTGGGACTTAGACTCCGTGCCCTGAGGGACTTCGGTCTGTTGGTGGTGGTTGTCGTCAGTCAGTGCGTTACCCTGCCACTAGGCCTACCTGTCCGTTCCACAGCCCTGCCCTGACAGGGGGATGGACTTGCAGCAAGCTGGGACCAGGTCATGACCCCCAGGTACGCCCAGCTGAAGATATGGAGACCACTTGCTTGTGCAGAGTACCATCAGCAGGAGACAAAGGGAAATCCAGGAGACAAGTCAAGGTCAGGATGGGCAGCAGAAAAGTACAGATGGAAGACAAAGCTGGGATCAGTACATGGATAGTCAAACATAGGATACACTAGAAGTAGCAAACGGATGCTCAGAGGACTGTGAAGTTGCACTGTGAAGTTGCACTGTGAAATGCACAAATAGAAATCTGCAGGCTAGACCGTTACATTAATATTATTATTATTATTATTATTGTTTTATACTCCATAAGTAGCTTTGTTCTTAGTTTAAAGTGGTTGGAAGCCCTTACATATACCCAGTGAAATGACTAGCCTCAGGTTATACACATGAAACAAATCCTTCTACATAAATTGTACCTGTTTATCTGCAGCCTCTCTTCTCTACAGCCTCTAAAGCACACATTTTATACAGCATACACCAGCTCTAGAATGCAGGGTGCGGGGATCTGACACCACACTCTGCACAGACTAGAGAGGAGAGTAAAGTGTAATCTGAGACCTGAGTGGAGGGAATGGCTTTCACTCTCAAGATTGTCTGGTATTGACATAACCTTTTGGAAGTGACTCATGCAGATAGTAGAGGAAAGACACAGCAGACAACAGACAGGAATTATACTCGGTGCTTTTGATTGAGGCATGCACACGGTATAGGATATGATTTGTTCAATGTTCATGTCAGAGGTTTACAGTCACTTTAATTGTGACTTCCCAGGTTGCTTTAATATAAACATGTGTAAATCCTAGAGATAAACTTCTCTTATTTGCTCCTTATTGTTTTTTTTAACATATATCTTTTAAAGTGTTTTCTTATACCTGACAAATATGTGCAAACAAATATCTATTGATTTTGACAGAAATTCATTTCTGTTCTGTATACAGTATTACAATGCTACTTCTATAAATATCATCAGCCTTGCCCAGTTCATTTTTTTGAATTACAGAAAACTTCCTCCTCAATTATATTGAGAGGAAAAGGGGAGGGGTTTGCAGCACTAAAACACTTCTTATCCTATGGGAACAACTCTTCCCCTCCCTAGATACAGATCAGTGTGTGAGCATTGTCATCCCAGGGAAGAAACTATCGACAGGACCCCAGGTGTAAATAAAGGTAAAATAATCATATATATATATATATATATATATATATACATATATACAGTTGTGTTCAAAATAATAGCAATCAGACATCACTAACCTGATCAATCACTGTTTTTGGTAGAAATGATATTTCTACATGGCAAATAATTTACTACCAGGTGTAGTAGAGTAATAGAAATCCAACAGACCCAACAGTCATGACATGCATGCTGCTGATTCTGTGTAATTGAATCACTAATTGAAAGGGGCATGTTCAAAATAATAGCAGTGTGGAGTTCATTCTTTCAGAAACAGGTGGCAATTATTGCTCTTATTTAAGGAAGGAAGGTAGCAAATGTTGTACATGCCGGTTACAGTGCATTTCTCTCTGAAATTCTGAGGAAAATGGGTCGTTCCAGACATTGTTCAGAAGAACAGCGTACCTTGATTAAAAAGTTGATTGGAGAGGGGAAAACGTATAAAGACATACAGAAAATGATAGGCTGCTCAGCTAAAATGATCGCAAATGCTTTAAAATTGCAACCAAAACCTGAAAGACGTAGAAGAAAGCGAAAAAATACCATTCGAATGGATAGAAGAATAGCCAAAATGGCAAGGACTCAGCCAACAATCCGCTACAGGAAGATCAAAGAAGGTCTAAAGTTACATGTGAGTACTGTTACAATTAGAAGACGCCTATGTGAAGCCAAGCTATCTGCAAGAAGCCCCCGCAAAGTCCCACTGTTGAAAAAAAAGACGCGCTGAAGAGTTTACAATTTGCCAAAGAGCACATTGACTGGCCTAAAGAGAAGTGGCACAACATTTTGTGGACTGATGAAAGTAAGATTGTTCTTTTTGGATCTAGTGGCCGGTGACAGTTTGTCAGACGACCCCCAAACACTGAATTCAAGCCACAGTACACTGTGAAGACAGTGAAGCATGGTTGCGTGAGCATCATGAAATGGGGATGTTTCTCATACTACGGTGTTGGGCCTAATTATCGCATACCAGGGATCATGGATCAGTTTGAATACATCAGAATACTTGAAGAGGTCATGCTGCCTTATGCTAAAGAGGAAATGCCCTTGAAATGGGTGTTCCAACAAGACAACGACCCCAAACACACCAGTAAACGTGCAACATCTTGGTTCCAGACCAACAAGATTGACGTTATGGAGTGGCCAGCCCAATCCCCGGATCTTAATCCAATAGAAAACTTGTGGGGTGACATCAAAAATGCAGTTTCTGAGGCAAAACCAAGAAATAGAGAAGAACTGTGGAATGTAGTCCAATCATCCTGGGCTGGAATACCTGTTCACAGGTGCCAGAAGTTGGTTGACTCCATGCAACACAGATGTACAGCAGTTCTCAGAAACAGTGCTTATACAACTAAATATTAATTAAGTGATTCAAAGGAAAGCAAATTCTTCAAACAGTTTATATAGTGAATGTTTGAGTTTGTAAAGAAGAATACAAACACTGCTATTTTTTTGAACAGTCTAATATTCACTTTTCTTCAATTTTTTTTTAGAGGAACAACACAAATTTGATATATTTTTCTTCATGTTTTGATTTGGAATAGAATGTGTAGTGTTCCCAATGCATTTGTGTGTATGGAAATAAAAGCTATTAGAAGGATTTTGAGCTTTATCACTTTTTTCAACACACTGCTATTATTTTGAACACAACTGTATATATTGCCTACATGTCTTCCCAAACCCCTTCTTTCCACTGTAACCTTGTTTTTACTGTCTTTGAGCGTGGGTTATTAACTACTTAAGCTCCAGAAGATATTACCCCCTTTATAACCAGGTCATTTTTTGCTATTTAGCACTTCGCTACTTTTTCTGTACCCAAACAAATTTAATATTTTTTTACACTAATAGAGATTTCTTTTAGTGGTATTTTATCACCACCGGGCTTTTTTGCAATGAAAGTCCTAAATTTTACAAACAAAAGTCCTAAAATTTTGAAAGAAAACTATGTTGTTTTTCTGCTACAAAACATATCTAATAATAAAACAATTAGAATCTAATTTCTTCATAAATTTGGGCCAAAACGTATTGTGCTACGTCAATGAGTGCTACAAATCCCAACAAGTGTATATTGATTGGTATGCGTGAAAGTTATAGCACCTACAAACTATGGTATATATTGGATTTTTTTATACTACTAATGGCGGTAATCAGCAACTTATAATGGGACTGCGATAGTGCGAAGGGCAATCTGACACTAAGTGGTGCTGGCGGGAACTGACTAACTGCCACTGAAATTACCAGTGACAATAATACAGTGATCAGGGATAATACTATACACTGTCACTTTACTAATGACACTGGCTGTTCGGGGATAACATCTAGGGCAATCAAGGGGTTAAATGTGTGCCCAACAATGTGTACTCTGTGTAAAGTGTGCTGCCTTTTACTTATCATCTTTTAGTTTCTCATCCCTGCTTTGCAGGGATGAGAAACAGAGAGACCCTTCCCTCTGTACAGTGCTCTGTGCTGATTGTCAATACAGAGCTCTGGGCTGTGATTTTACACAGCCGATCAGCAGATCCCGGCCGTGAGTCATTGCCTGGGACTTGCTGGCAGGCTTCCGCTATGTACAATCATACTCCCGGAAGCAGGTAGCGATGTACGGGTAAGTTTTTTTGCCAGTGCGGGCTGCCCGTCTGCAGTACATTGAGGGCAGGCGATCCGCAAGTCGTTAACTATTGTTATTGATTTTGGAAATGTTAAAAATGGCATATATTAATATATAATGGCAGTTTATTAACAGAATCAGAGAGTGCAGGTTTGTTAACTGATGATCCATTTACACAATCAAATGCTAAATATTTTTTACAACATTTTTGGATCCACTTCTACATTACATTCCTGTATTTATTTTATTTATTCCTTATGTCATATATATATTTATTACTGTGAAAGCTATTTATGAATAGCTGTTTTAAAACAGATGCATCTTTTGTATAAAAATAACAATAGTTACCTTCATCTTTGTTCAGATTCAACAAGAGATTGTCCTTCTTTTTTTAGCATAATACTGTGTTTGTGTCTGTCTTATAATAGGTATGATCATGAAGAAAATGTAAATACAAGCACAGCAGGCAGTCCCACCTCGTTATTGTATTTTTGAAGCCCAACCTGAGGTCATAGCTCCATCTACACGCTACATGAAACTGCACAGCATGCTTTCTCAGAATTCTATAGTGCAGCTGTTTAAAGGTTCAGTATAGAGGCTGCATACAAAAGACAAATCAGAGATTAACTAACTTGCAGCTCTTTAACCCATACACCCTGTTGGCAATGTGAACATCAATGAAATATTTAAAGTGCCTTTTGGCATGTTCAGCTGATATCTTTTGACAACAGTAAACAGTGATGTTGTTTGAAAACATATGCCATTCCTTAATTCTTTTTTTAAAGAGAACTTCAACCTATGTTCTAGAGAAAGTCATTTTTTTCTGACGGATTTATAGCTGCCTTTTGGGAGCCATGTTGTGGTGGAGATTTTAAAGCAAACCTGTTCTTGCACATTCCCAATCCCAACAGCCTATACTTTCCATTTCTTCACTCCTCTTCTAGTTTGTTTGATACTGAAGGAAATACTAGATATTTCTGATTATGGAGGAGCTTGTGACTTACTTAAGTGACAGCACTGGGCCAATCAGTTCCTTCTCAAGGGAATGAATAGTCCCATGTGATTCGTGACTCTAGTGCCTTGTAGTTTACATATGGCATTCACTTCACTTCTGATGGCTAGACAGAGCAGCAATGGAATTAAAATAAGGTCAGTGTATGTATCTTTGGATTTCTGCATTAAAGAGAACCTGCTGGTTTGTCCTGCATTAACTTGCTTTCACCTGTTATAAAAGAAATTTGTTCACTGCCTTTACTGGCCTTCCTGTGGACATGCTAGTTGATTGTGTCTGCCTTCAAAATATTTGAATCACAGACCTTAAACAAGCATGGTATAAATGAATGTCAAAAAAACTTCCAAATTCCTGGTCTCTAAACTTGTTAGTGACTCAGCAAGTGTTGAAGCCAAAATCTCAGTTGACAGTCAGGGGACTACCATTCTTGAAAGGAGAGGTCAGCAGCAGTAATTATCTCATAAAAGGTGTATTTGTACCTCAATGTCAACCCAACAATTATATCTTTCCCAAATGCTTCCCAAATGCTTTTGCCTGGCTCTGGTACTGCAGAGGGTGATGCCACAATCCTTCCAATGAAAAACTGGGGAATGTTAAACAGCCCAAATCTCACTTTGCTGGAACATCATTTCACGAGATATGGGCTACTCAGCAATCCTTGCCAGAAGGAGAGTGATGTCACCTCGGCAGTATGGAAGACAAGGGAAATGAAAGTATTTGAACCTTTTAAATTTAGTTCACCAATTTTCAAAAGGGGAGGGGGCTTATGAAATAAGTGGACTTTGTCTGGTGTGAACCTGTACCTCTGGTACAAGAGTGTAAAGTTAGGATCATGCTGTAACTAGGATAGCTGATTTTGAAAAACTTTATTCAGACATTAGAGTAGACATTCAGTACCAAAGTTTTACTTATTGTACAACTAGATGAATTTTTAACGAAAATTAATCACCGCTCAAGGCTGGGCTCTACATGTATCACCTCCACTGCACACTAGCAGGTGCTGGCCCTGTTCGTAGCAGGCATCATAGTAGAGAAATAAAATCTGGTCAGCCACACATCAGATAAAATCACCTTTATTTGGACATATTCAAAATAGACACTCCACAATGTACAAAAGAGAAAACATGGATTTTTAAACTTCTCCTTTTAACAAAAATAGATTAAAAAAAAAATAAAACATGGTACATGTATACATGATGTTCGCTTAGTTTTGGTGTGCAAGGAGTGGGATTGATCAGTATAGCTTAGAGAGGGGTGGCTGGTTGCATAGCCTTAGGAGAAAGAGAATGAGGACGATGGGAGAGAATGATATAGTATCAGGTGAAACAGTCATCTGGTTGACTCTCGGCATTAGTAGCAACAACAGTGGTCTCTGTGTATTTCTTTCACTATGATAGACATTTCCACCTCTGTCTTGATGTCTATTTTCTTAGCCATTGTAATGATATAATGCATGTCAAAAAAGGAGTATACAGTAGTTGAATGGGAGAGAGCAAAAAAAAAAGTAAGTGAAAAAAGGGAGTAATATGGAATGGTCTTAGCAAGGAGGTGGCATGAAGGGTAAAAAGATGAAGGTAGAAGGGGAGACAAAAGAGGAGAAGGAGAGAAGAGAAAAAAAAGGAGGGGATAGTAAAGGAAGCATAAGAGAAGGGGGCAAAATGGAAACAGAACAACACCCCACCACGAGATGGAGACAGAACACACCCTATCATCATTCCTAGCATTGATGGGGGTTTTTTTTGGCTTATAGATATTCAAGATATTCAAGTATTTCTTTGAAGGAGTACCATGTTGACATATAGAAGACAAGGGTATCATTAGAAATATATCTGGCTACTTCCATCTGTAAGGTTTGATTCATTTTCCTTCAGCCATTCAATTTTTTTAGAATTGATGAGGTGGATAAGAAGGGATTATATTTTTTACATTGGCTTGTTCGTGTCAGTGTGGCATGTAAAAAATAACTACTTGATTAAAGATTAGGCACTTGATCAGTCAGTTTTTGAATGAGTCTGTGTATCTCTTTCCAGATTGAAGGTCATTCACACTATTTGTTAAATATAGACCCCACTGTCCCACATCCTCTCCAGCATCTGTCAGAGATCTACCCTGTCAGTAAACTGCATAAATATTCTTGTATATTAGTACTAAGAGAGCATGTATGTGTTAGTTTTCTTTCACTGATCATCATCTAAGCTGGAATGTAGGACTTTGTAGATATGATTTGCAATGCCTTTTAAAAGTGGGGAGGGGCAGAAGGTTTTTGGTTGGTAAAATAAGAGTATATCATGGGGATTATATGCCTAACTGGGGAACCTTTTAGGCATAATTGTCCAATATGAGAGGTAGATAAGGGAAATTGTCTCTTTTTTTTGTCCTTCACCACATCATTTCTAAAGAATGTGTAAACTCTCACCTTGTGAAACAACCCACTCAGTTTAAAATAGAAATGAAAGGGAAAACACCTGTATATAGATATCAAAAACATAATAAATATCTTTTTTTTTAGCAGTGATCACATATTCTCTGTTCTCAGCTGCATAATATCTGGGGAAGGAGAGACAGCAGTACACTGATCTTCCCAGTGAATGGTTGTACATGAGGTAAGAGGGGAAGGCGTGTCAGCACAAGTCTTATCATTGAAGGAGAGGATACTGAGTTGCCAGCATAGCTAGAGAACTGACCACGGTGTGTTCTCCTGCTTAATGTGGTCAGTTTGTAATAGGGAAACAGAGGGTCTGGCAGGAACACCAGATATTTCACAAAAAAAGAAGCAATAGAAAGAGAACAGGATAATTTTTCAAAAGTACATGGTACAGCAGGAAAATATCAGGAATATGAACTGTTAAGTTTACACACTCTTCAATGTCCCCAAGGGTGGAGGCCTAGTGAGAATCTAAGTGGTAAAGGTGGAGGGTTTTATTCTGAGATCCATATGTGTGGTCATTGAGTTTGGGTTCCCAGGGGAGCTCAAGGAAAGCAAATAGCTCTCCCCAGTCCAGTTGAATAAACTTAATTTACTTCCCTGTCACAAAGGATCGTTACTCTTTAAAAACGTGCTGCAAAAATGGGACTTAATTCACGTTGGGAGAGTATATACTTGCCAGGGTAAAAGGCCTTTGGCCTATGCTCCAGTTTGGAAAATATGTGTCTGCACTGTTTGTTAATTCTTTATCTATAGTGAATCTAGAGTCCTTTCCAAGAGGATGCCAGATTTTGCCTTTTTTGATCTACTTCGCTTCCCCAATCCATCACAGGAGATCCTTCAAAATTGAGTGCAGAACAGAATTTCTAAGGCAGTGGCAGGCAAGATACCTAGGCGATACAGGAGTTGGGTAATTTTAAACATTCCCTCAGTCAGACTATGACCCTAGAGGTTATGGTTTTGTTACCCTCAGCTTGTCCAAACTTGCAGAGAGTTAATAAACAAGAATATCTGGATGTGTGAAAGGTATATTTTACTATGTGGGAAGAAGCAATAGAGAGTGTGAATCATCTTATTCCAAGGGAGCTTGCTAAGGCTAAGCAATGAGATAGTCTTCTGAAATCGCAGAGGGGTTTGAGTGTCTAGAAGGATACATAAATGGGCTTGGCTGATAATAATGAGGATTATGTGAAATGTTAATAAACTTCTCTGCACAATTGATCAAAATGGTATAAACATATTCTGAGAATGAAACCAATCTAGCACTCTCCTTTTAACTATTAGTGTTTAATACATTAGGATTATGATTTTACCTCACAAGACATTGGTCTAGGTTCTTCTCCAGCAACAGACACCAAAGAGTGATAATTACTTTCTTTGTCATAGTACAGGTTGTCAGCATTCCTGTGCCATGAAAATAACTTATTTGGGCGAATGGGCTAAATTATTGTGACAGGTTTTTGGATTAAGCATGACATGTATGCTACAAGGGGAATATAAGTAATGAGATACTTTATGATCTAAAAAAGATGGCCGCCACTCTGAAAAATGTCAAAAAATCTTCTAAATAAAATACTAAATAGAATACTGTGTATATACCTGTGTATAACCCGATCACAATGAATTCTTGCCATACATTTAAAGGGTATGTAAACCCAACATTTCATATTCCTGATATGTACCTGCTATACCATGTACTTTTATGAAAATGTATCCTGTTCTCCTTGTATTGCTTCCTTTGTGTGAAATCCCTAGTGTCCCTGCCAGTCCCCTTGATTATGTATTAAAAACTGACCACACTAAGCAGGAGAACACACGTGATCAGTTCTCAGGCTGCTGTTCTCCAATAATCAGATGACATCATTGCTGACATAGCCGCCCCCCCCCTCCCCACACACACACACACAGATATTCACTGATAAGATTGGTGTAATGCTGTTTCTCCTCTCCCAGTTCCTATGAAGCTGAAAACAGGGAATGTGATATCTTAATCTCTTATAAAAAAGGGTGTTATAATGTTTTTTTTTATATCTATAAACAAATGTTTTGCCTTTCATTTTTATTTTAAACTGAATGGGTTGTTTTCAATAGTGAAGGTTTACATATATTTTAACTTTACCACATGAACACCTCAGTAATGCCAACTTTACAATGACAATACCTAGACTCTTTGATGAGCAAAACATGTCATGAAAAGGTATTTTCCGAAAAGACCACCTAAGTAAAACAAAAGTCAATTATTTAAAGAGGAACTACACCGTATCAGAGCACCACAAACCAAAAATGCTATGATTATTTTTAATAATCGAAGCAAACTCTCCTATCCAGCCATGTCTCCATGCTTTATTTTGTTAAGAAATCACTTTGAAAAACATCCCCTAGCATTTCTTGCCATGGCCATCTTGAGTAAGGGCAGATGAATGATGTAGCATTTACTTCCTGGAATCCATCTGCCTTTAGCACAGGCATGCAGGCAAGAGGGTGTGCTTAACTGAGAAAACCCTTCCTCCCCTCCTGAAGACTCCTGGGATGTATGACATCATTTGCCTAGGCATGGAAATCAGGAAGTAACTAAAATGTAAAAAAAAAAAAGTTTAAAACAAGTGTAAAACGATGTTTTGCCTTTCATTTCTAATGTAAACTGAATGGGTTTCTTGACAAGGTGAGGGTTTACAGATACGTTAAGTAGTTAACCACAAAAATTATTATCCATTATTAAATCAATATACATAAAGGGGTCCCTAGTTAGGCATATAATCTCCATGATATACTCTTATTTTACAAACGAAAAACCTTCTGCTTCTCCCCACTTTTAAAAGGCACTACAAATCAAACCTACATTCCTACATTTCAGCTTAGATGTAGATCAGTGGAAGAAAACTAACACATGCTCTCTTAGTACTAATACACAAGAATATTCAGGCAGAATCTCATCTCATCTTATCTTCAAACAAGAATACCTACTTCGGTGGCAAGAAAGAGAGATTTAATTTTTTGCAATTTAGAAAATCATAGATTACTATGGAAAGCTGATTTTTTTACATTAAATGTTACAAAAAAATCTTTTGTAGTACATATGTGTTTTATTCATTTATTAACAAAGTGGAGTTTTACTTTAAGTCATGGAGTATGTATATAACAGATATTCAGTTCAGCCTGCATGTAAGCATCATTATTTAGCAGATTTGAAGCCCATGAACATGCGAGATGTAGAATTTATGTAAAACCTCTACTATATCAGACCTGCTACATATGAACAAGTGGAATTCTTTATGGCAAATATGGAACTGAATCTAACCAGCCATTGTCAGTCTTCTCAAGTTTTTTTTTTATTTTTCTTCTCTCCGGCGACACCTCCTATCATTATTGTTACTTTACAAGCACTGACAGGTTCAGTATGAAAGACTACATTTGCTCGGGATGTCTTGCTTCTTGTACAACAATGCCCTGTAGATCTTGCCAGAAGTGGAAGTGCTAGCATCCCAAGTGAGAGAACAAAGGCAGCTTTTACAAGAAGACAGGGAAATACCTTTTATGTTTTCCTACATATACTTGTTTATTTGTGTAGTGTAGATTTTAAGATGCTCAAAAAAGTATTACATAAACTAAAGCATATTCCTTCATCCAAGCTTAATCTATTGGAGATAATAATACTGATTTAATATGGAAGTAATAAACTTGACTATCCCTGTATCTATCCACACAATTATGCCACTGTATATTATAAATGTACACTGTATACTGTAAATCTGAAGGTAGGTAACTTTTTTTTAATCAAGTTGTAAAACTTTGTGTCCTGATTACAAAATTAGAGGGCAAAACAAACAATTGGAAAGATCTTACATAAAATGACACTCAGACTCCTCATCATTGGTGCCCCCACGTTTAAGCTGAAGTTTAATTTGCTTATATTTTGCATTGCCTGGAGGTTCCTCCTTCCGAATCAACATGCTAATGAATTTTCTAAATAAAAATTTTCCTTTTTCATTATATTATCTAATATCTCATGATGTCATCACTGGGTTTCTCTGCTTTTCTATACAATGCAGGCAGACCATGGCTAATGGGAGGCGCAAGCAAGGCACTGTACATAGCTTCCTGAAAACATCAGAACATCCGTCTTTGGTACTCTACTCAAGAGCTCTCAGCCCTGATGCAGCAGTAGGTTGGCTTTTGGGAGGAGTTATGCAGATATCAACATTATTTGACAGTTGGTTGTCAGTTTGGAGTGTTCCTAGCATGTAGACTGCCCTAGGTAACCTCCAGATGTGATGGTGAGCCATTATGAGTGAAAGAATTGAAATACAATGAATAAAAAGAGCAGGCAGGAGACAATAAAGCTAGAGAGGAAAGAACTGGATAGTGCTGAAGATCCTCCAGGTAGGTGGAAAGTGAGGAGGACTTTACCTGACTTGCTGCAACTTCTAATTGCAACTGTGAGAAGCTCAGAGTGTGCAGTAAATTCCAAGAAAGCAATTTCAGTACAGGTGAGGAGCCTGTACAACTCCTAATCCTGGTTCATATCTATCAAAGTCTGCTTTTTCCTGTTTTTATTTATTACAGGTACGTACATAACACCATCAATTTACATATATATTGTGCATTCTTATCAGTCTGCCCACAAGGAGCTTTTGATCGAAGGTCCCAAACTCACATACTAGGGCCAATTTAGATTGGAGCCTACCAACATGTCTTTGGACTGTGGGAGGAAAACAGAGGCACAGGGAGAACATACAAACTCCAGGCAGGCAGTGCTGTGGTTGGGATTCAAACTAACAACCCTAGAGCTGCTGAGCAGAAGGGCTAATCGTTTAGCTACTGTGCTGCTCTGTTTTTAAGGTATTTTTTAATGTCTCTTGTAGTGCATTGATACACCTTTTTCATTATGTGTTGCGATGCAATTAATTTTTGGTTTGGCCAGTGAGGAATGATTTCTTGCAGTGATATCATTGTTGGAAGATGTTGGAAGGATCTACTTCTAGGGGCTGACAGTGCATGAAAAACACAATAAAATGTATTATATGTGCATTTTCATGCATTTCCATAGACTTCTATGGGCCTCACAGAACATGAAAATGCGTAGAAAAATGCACATGTCTGCAGAGCCAAGCAGCATATACTGTAGATGTGAATGGCCTCATTGGAAAACATGTGTTCTTATGACACACCCAATGTTTTGAGCTCTGATATGTGCTAAAATGTGGAGGTGTGATGGGGGCCTAAAGTTCAAATCTATCCTGTTTGTTTTTTTAGTGCCTTTTTAACTTGCATTGTAATGCATTTACATTTCTTCTATTGGAAAACACAACACATAAAAATGCACAGAAAAATGGACATTCCTCCATTTTCAAATTGCAATGCAACACATCTCAGAGATCTGAACAGTCTCACTGAATAACATAGCATATTATGACACCTGCATTGTTTTGCTCTCCAATGGGAGGGTGTGAATGGCTGGAGTTCAGCTTTAATGCTAATTGCATCCTTATTCCACTATCAGCAGCAGAGACATATAGGCACTGATAAAATCACAGTATCTTTTTCACCTAGCACTTGAAAGGAATGATTTTCTTTTCCCCTCAGAGACCCCCGGTCCGTGGAGAGATTCCTGGTTTATCAGCAGAATTCTGGGAACACCCCTTGAACACGGAAATCACGACAGCTAATGTTCAGAGATGTTCAAAGTTTATTAGACATTAATAAGATTATATAGACTGCAGATAATAATAAGGGAGGGGGGGGAGCGAGTTTCAAAACTGTAACTTGTAACTTTCCATCATGAGCTAACTACATGAAACATGACATATACATTTCTTGGTACAAATTGTTTTGGCTAACTTTTAGGGAAAACAGACAGACAAAGACATTGTCAGGGTCGTGTTAGCTTCTGTTGAACAACCAAAAACAGTTTCATTAAACTTCTAATATCTCTACAAAAACTAACTTAATACTTAACACTTAAAATGGCGTACATAATACAAAATGGAAGTTATCTAGATCCTTTCAATCCCCTCTAAGATCATGAACATGATCTCAATTCTTTACTTCATTCATCTTTTTGTACATAGCTAGATAACCTTCATTTGTATTCTGCGGCTTGGTAGCTCTAGCAATGCAATATAATGAACATTTAAAACATAGATATAAAGATAAAACAAAAAACAATATCATGACTATGCTTACAGCGATACCTTTCATCCATGAAAAGATGGAACCAAATCCTGATCCTAACCAATCAAAAGGAGTCCATCCATCTTTTCCTATAGCTCTAGCTTCTTCCATCAAACCATCTACCTGTTCCCTGTGTTGCTTTATTATTTCATAATAATCTGGAACAGTCATTGTGGTATTATATATCCAAGTACAACATTCATAATCCTCTGTCATCTCACACAAACCTGTCAGAGCAGCACTCATACTTTCAATAGCTAATTCTTGCATCTCCAGCTGTTTTCTAATAGCTCTGGTCTCAGTATTTAGCAACCCTATGTCCTTAGAGTTCCTCTCCAGTATGTCATCAATAATGTTTGTGTAATTATTTATTTTGTTCATGAGTGTTATTCCCCATCCAGTGTAAGTAGGAAACCATGACCAAACCTTATCCCCTGTAGAGAATAGATCTACCTTTTCTTGTTTGGTTTCCCTTCTCTGTCTCAGAGTTAGTTGGTATTGTGGGTATGTACTGGCTTTTACCTGGTGTTCCTTTTGGTCTATAGCTGCCATACTTGGCACTAATTGGGCTACATAGCACCAGCCCTGGACATTACTCGGTATCCAAGGGTAACAGATCTTACCACAACAGATATAGGTATTGTTTCCCAAGGAGATCGGCAATTTTTGTATTGCAGAATGAAATTCAGGGGTGACAACAAGTGTGAAATAAAAAAGAAGTTTTCCAAACATAGTTTTCCCCACATTATCTTGTATCCCTTCTAAACTTTCATTCAGGGTTTTACCATTTACTTGCCAGAGTTTCACAGAAGAAGTTCCATCCCTCCTTCCAGGATCAGATATGTTTAATATGGACTGAGAGCACATTCCCCTTCCCTTGTGAGAAGTATTCCCCAGTCTAAAACACCAATCGGGGAGTTGAGTGACTCCCAGAGTTGGAAAAGATATGGTGGCATTAGAAGTAATATTGGTCAAACCAATACTTACATTCCCTTTTATTAACAAAAATATTTTGACTGGAGCGGCCAGAAGAGGAATTTCATATGTGCTAGGATGTAACTTACTGCATATCCAACATTTATCATAACCTGACTTTTGAGCATAAGCATATTTAAACTGCATCATCAACATTTTTCCTGAAAAAGGATTGTTCTCTTCAAAACTTCTTTTTGACTTTCTTTCACTTTTGGTTATCTGGGTCTCATTTAAAACTAGTCCTTGACCACAGATACCTTTTATTAGGCCCAAGTCCTCAGGGTGATAAATACAGTTAGTTAGGATCCATACTGGCAGGAAAAAGAGCACAGTCAGTGTGCCCAATAGGACCCAGAGTTTCAAAGCACCATGAGGGGCAGTAAGGAATGTCATCTTCAGGGTCTTTCTCACCGACTTCACCCGCTCTTCGAGGATTTTCTACTTGTCCTTCACCTCCTTTTTCCGTTTCGTATTTCTCAGGTGTTTGGTTCACCTTCTTCACTCGACTAGCATGGATCCAGGACTGGGAATTCTCCACCAGAACAGCCGTTCTGGTAACCGCTATCACCGTAGTAGGTGGTCCAAAGGGGTAGCCTTGCTTCTTGTCTTTAGCGAGTTGGCGGACCACTACGACATCTCCCACTTGGAAAAGGTGTGTTGATTCCTGAAAAGATAAAGGAGAGGTGCGAGCAACATTTCTTTCAATCTGATCTAAAGTTTGAATCAATTTTTTCACATATTCTTGTTGTACCAGGTCAAGGTCCCCTCTTTCTAACATAAGTGGCTGTCTAGCCCAAGGAGTGGGGAACGGTCTTCCCATTAATATTTCAAAAGGAGATAACCCTGTAGTCTTATTAGGTGTCATTCTTACCTCTGCTAGAATTGCAGGTAACATCTTCTTCCAGTGGGTATAGGTTCCTCCAGTGGCCTTCCTCAACTTATCCTTAATCGTCCTGTTCATCCTTTCTACTATACCCGAACTTTGAGGATGATAGGGAATATGAAACTTCCAATCTATCTTAAGTACCTTTACCAAATCTTGACATACCTTGGCCACAAAGGCTGGTCCGTTATCAGAATTTATCTGCAGCGGACATCCCCATCTGGGTATTATCTCCTGTGTGAGAATTCTGACTACAGTTTGCGCATCTTCTTTATTAGTGACAAATGCTTCCACCCATCTGCTGAACATATCCACCATTACCAACAAAAACTCTTGCCTCTGTCCTGTTTTTGGCATGTGGGTAAAATCTATTTGTAAATGGGTGAAAGGTGTAGTTGGGTACACTAGATGCTGGTGTTGTGATTTCTTTGGGTTCTGTGGATTGTTCCTTATACATGTAATGCACCTAGAAACATATTCTTTCACCAACCTAGATAAACTTGTAATGTAAAAATCCTGCAATAATGTTTCGCGTGTCGTTTTCCATCCTCTATGTCCTAGACCGTGGTACTGTGCAATGAACAATGGGGCACTTGACATGGAAATGCATGGTTTCCCCTCTAAGCACACTAGACCGGAAGCTGGATCTAGTTGTGCTCCAGAACCATCCCAGTCTGCTAAATCGATTTTTGTAGCAAATTTTTGTAAATCTGCATACATCTGGTCATGTGGGGTGGTTGTGATGCCTGAAGTGAGCAAAGGCATCTGCTCACTGGCCACCTGTTGTAATGCGGCTTCCTTTGCTACCTTATCTGCTACTGCATTTCCTTTGGCAATATGATCTCTGCGATTTGTATGTGCCCTGCAATGTAGAATGGCTAATGTTTTTGGTAACTGTATGGCTTTGAGTAGATCAGATATCAAAGAAGAGTGAGATATGGTTTTGCCATCAGCAGCAATGAATCCTCTTCTCTCCCAAATGACCCCAAAATCATGTACAGCACCATGGGCGTACTTGGAGTCTGTGTAAATGTTGACATCCTGTCCTGCAAATAATTGACATGCTCTTGTAAGGGCAATCAGTTCGGCTGCTTGGGCTGACTGATATGGAATTGGCTTTGCCTCGAGTATTTTGTCAGGAAGTTGCACAATGCCGTATCCTGCATGGTAAGTACTATCATTTGACCTAGAACATGAACCATCAACAAACACATCTGGGGCCCCATCAAGAGCCACAGCTGACATGTCGGACCTAGGGGAAGTGTCTTGCTGTATGTGGGTTATACAATTGTGTTCTGGTGCCACTTCATCCTGTTCCCCCTTTAGCCCCAGTAGGGCATTCAAAATTGAAGTAGGACCTGAATTTGCTGAAGAATATTTAATAATCAAGTTGGGATCAGATAGAAGAATCACTTCATATCCGCTCAACCTTTGTGCTGACATGTGTTGAGTGTGTATGTTTTTCAGTAGTAAGGACACTTGGTGTGTGGTGTGTAGGGTAGTTTCATGTCCCAATGTGAAAGAAATAGCCATCTCCACCAGAATTGCGCACGATGCAACAGCTCTCAGACAAGCAGGCATGCCCTGAACCTGAGTTGGCACTACTTTGGAAAAAAAAGCTACAGGGCGGAGCTTGCCTCCATGTTCCTGAGCCAGGACCCCCGCCATGGTTGTACAATTTTCCCTAGCATACAGATGAAACATTTTCTTATAATCAGGTAGTCCAAGATCAGGGGCCGTTACCATAGCATTCTTCAGGTACACAAAGGCATCAACCATTTCATTTGACCATGTGAGAATGTCAGGTGATTCTGAAAGTGTGGCAGACCTCAGAGTGTGATCATAGAATGAACAATCAGGTATCCATTGGCGGCAGTAACCAATCATACCAAGAAAAGTTAGCATGTCCTTTTTTGTTTGTGGGCGGGGCAGACCCACGAGAGCCGCAGCTCTTTTGTGACTGACATTCCTCTCACCATGACTTAGAATAAAACCAAGGTATTCAACCTGTTTTTGGCACCATTGCAATTTCTTTTTAGATGCTTTGTGACCATTCCCTGACAACCATTCTAACAGAGACCAACTATCCTCCTGACTGGCCTCCTGACTTGAACTACAAATCAATAGGTCATCCACATATATAATGAGGACCGAACCATTGGGAGGGGTCCAGGACCTCAGTGTGGTCTGGAGGGCAAGTGAGTAGACTGCAGGCGAATCTACATAGCCCTGGGGCAATCTACACCAGGTCAACTGGCGGTTACGGAATGTAAATGCAAATAGCGCCCTCGTCTGGTGGTCCACAGGAATCGAAAAAAATGCATTTGTTAAATCAATCACTGTAAAGTATTCTGCATCGGACGGAATGGAGGTGAGGAGTGATGGCACGTCAGGCACTATTGGGGCTAATGGAACCACCAAATTATTTATGGCCCTCAACTCTTGTACAAACCTGTAAGAGCCATCCGGCTTCTTAACAGGATTGATAGGTGTGTTGTAAGGAGAAACAGTTTCTTCTAAAATACCTGTCTCTAAAAATCTTTCCACTAGAGGAGCAATCCCTTCCTCCTTCTCTGTCGACAATTTGTATTGCCTCTGTTTGTAGGGCAATGCCCCTTCCTTGAGTGTGACTGTGTATGGTGTACATGAAATTAATCCTACATCCATAGAATTTGTGGCCCAAACTGGATGTGTATCAGGAGGGGGTGTAATATGTGAGGGATGACTCTAATCATTGAAATAGGTGGGTATAATGGGTACTTTGGAGGATCTGGCAACTATACCTCCTTCTGATGTTACTCTCAGAGAAATCCCTAAAATTCCCATAAGATCTCTTCCCAACAAATTTACAGGGCAATTTGGAATGATTCTGAAACTGTGGCAAGTGATGGCCTCATCCCATGTGAGGGCTGAAACGGGCAAGGGGGGAGTTTTGAGGGTTTTTGTTAGTATCCCATTTATTCCCATAGAAGGTTCGGCATTTGTAGTTTCTCCATGATACATTTCCTCACTCAGACTGCTACATGTCGCGCCTGAGTCGATTAAAAATGGAACTTCAGCGCCCCCTACTTGTAAAGAAATGAGGGGCTGCTGCCTGTATGATGAAGAAACCAAGGGAAATGCCGGGACACCACCTTCCGGGCATCCCTATTGTCTCTGGTTCTGCTGTGGCCCCCACTGAATTGGATATTTGATATCTTGGGGTTGTGCCTGTGCCTGTGCCTGTGCCTGTGGTGTTTGGGGGGTGGTGGTGACATTAGGTGGTTGGTATCTCTGTTTGTGCTTTTGTGGCTGTCCCTGGGAGGAGGAAGGTTCATATGGACAATTATGTCTCCAGTGATCCTGTCCTCCACAGTTAAAACATCCAATTCTTCCAGGGACTTGGCGGGGTTCAGAGTTACTTCTTCCCCTGCCAAATCCCCCCCTACCTCTGCCTCTATACCACCCTCTTCCTCTTTGTCCTTGCCCTTGATTTCCCTGTTGTGAGTCACTTTGGAAATTACTACTATTAACCTTCTCTTTTCTTACAATATCTAAACATCCCGCTGCCTCCTTCTCGTGAAGGGAGGTCTGAAACTCAACAACAGTTTTAGTTGCCCAGTCAGAGACCTGCTGCTTCACGGCTAACCCTGCTTCTGGCTTAAGACCTGTTATGAATGTCTGAATCATCAATGGACTTAACTCTCCAGTTAGAGCCAGTCCTGCTTCTTGTGTCCAGACATCCTTGAACCTTTTTCAAAATTCTAATACAGTTTCTCCTACCTTCTGTTTACATGCTGTAGCAATAGGGAGGGAAGCCTTATTCTTGAAAACCCTTTTTAATTCTGTGTCAAGCTCCTCCCACATAGTTTCTCTCCCTTCTGTGGTGTTCAGTTTATAGGCAGTAGCCTGTGTATTACTTGGTTCTATGTGACTAATGCTTTTTACATTTATCCAATCCCAAGCTGGATTATTTCCCAGAATACCATCAATGATCAATCTCATATCTTCCTGCGTGTAATTTCTTCCTAAACATGCCTTTTTTAAATAAGCAAGTGTACCTCCAGGAGATACTGTAGGCTTGGGACAATGTTTAACAATCTTATTAATATCTTCTAATTCTATGGGTTTTTTTAGAATTAGTTCTCCTGCTGTGAGAAAAGGTAGTGTCAACATAGCCAACTCCTTTCCTCCTATGGCCCCCTCATCTTCTCTTTTTCCCTCTTGTTTCTTATCCATGGATCTAAGCTGCATTCTAAATTCCTCCACCTCTCTGCCCTTTCTATGACTGGTGTCACTTCTTCTCCATTGACCATCCTTTTTCTGTAATTTTATTATATTTACCTGTCCCTGTTCTTCGTATTCCAACTCTCCTTCGTTGTCATTATTCTCTGTAAGGATGCCTTGAACTTGGCTACCCTCCTCTGGTGATTTTATACTAATGATCTGTTTGGGTCTAGTGGAGGGGCCTGGCTGTATTGGTTGTAGATCCGGGACGGGAAGTGGCGCAGGGACAGGGGCAGGGACTGGAGGGGCAGGGGCAGGAGCTGGAGCTGCAGAGACAGGAGCAGGGGCTGGAGGGGCATTAGGCTGGGGAGTAATCATCCCCAAACTAATCAAAAAATCATCATCAGCAGCATTTTTAAAACCACTTAATGAAGGATATATATTATACGGAGGGGGTGGGGTTGGTGTCTGAACTGTTTTCAGTCCAATCTTGGGTCTGCATGTCTTTTCAGATTGATGCTTTTCCTGGCATATTTTTAATGTATCCAATTTCAACTTCCTCTTTTGTTTTAAAGAGAAAATCAAATTGAACTTTCCCTTGCTATTATCAACCCAATACGGTGACCACTTTAACCAGTTTTCTCCCCCTTTCTTCATATAAGCTTGGTCCCATTGTGGGTCCCCCTCATACCAAGGAAAGGCTTGTTTGTCCCCCAAACATAATCCCTTAATCATGTCTGTATGAAAAGAATCATTTGCCCCCTTTCTTGGGAATGGGTCTGTACTCCCCATAGCTTCTGTCCAGCCTGCCATACAATCCACCCAGGGATTTATTAAATAATAGTCCGATCCACAAACTCTAGCAACATAATCCTTACAATTTTCTCCCTTTTCTGGGGGACCTGGTGGGTAACTACCTCCTTGACCCATATTTAGACAGTGGATAAAACAATTTTAGCTTAAAATCTTATTTTGTTCCACACAACAAATTATCTTATACTTCTACGCAACAGAAAGAAAAAGCAAAAGACAGATAAACCAGAATCTGCTCCACAGACTTATTAACCTCTTGATAACTTCCCAAAAGTTATCTCTTCACTGTTTTACCAAAAACAGTGTGTTCTACCAGAGAACTGTGTTTACCAAAACACCTTTTTTTTATATTATAGTGCACTATTTTGTAACTCTTACCAAAGAGTTAAGTCTGCTTTACCAAAAGCAGCTACAGGTTATCACGGGTCTATATAGACAATACAGAATGATTCAAGACCTTCCCTCAACACAGGGCAAGAAAGAGCTTTTAGTCATAAAAAGACAAAAGGTTTACTTACCAAGTGAGGTGGGTGGTCATCCCGGACGAGCCCCCAGCTGAAAGGAATGATTTTCTTTTCCCCTCAGAGACCCCCGGTCCGTGGAGAGATTCCTGGTTTATCAGCAGAATTCTGGGAACACCCCTTGAACACGGAAATCACGACAGCTAATGTTCAGAGATGTTCAAAGTTTATTAGACATTAATAAGATTATATAGACTGCAGATAATAATAAGGGAGGGGGGGGAGCGAGTTTCAAAACTGTAACTTGTAACTTTCCATCATGAGCTAACTACATGAAACATGACATATACATTTCTTGGTACAAATTGTTTTGGCTAACTTTTAGGGAAAACAGACAGACAAAGACATTGTCAGGGTCGTGTTAGCTTCTGTTGAACAACCAAAAACAGTTTCATTAAACTTCTAATATCTCTACAAAAACTAACTTAATACTTAACACTTAAAATGGCGTACATAATACAAAATGGAAGTTATCTAGATCCTTTCAGCACTATGTTGTAGGCAAAATCTAAAGCCCCGTACACATGTTGAGAATATCGGATGAATGACTGACTTTGCATGCTAGTCTCATATCGAAAGTGAAAAGGTTACTAAAGTTACGAAAATTCTTGTAGGACAGAATAAAAATCCGGAAGTGATGTAATGTACTGTATTGTATTGTATTTTCGGAGGAAAACTGTACTGGTTGAAAGATAACTGTACGATCTGATTTCACACGAGAAAAATTTTCGTGCTTGTCCCTTCAAGTAATTTCGGATGATTGCTGTGTACTGATGATCAGATTATTGTGCGATCACTTTGAAAGCGGCAATTTTCATACAAATTTCTGATCGAGTGTACTGGGCTTACGTTTGTGTTTCCCAGTTCCATAGAAATCAGATGTGAAGATCATGCAAGAGTCTCTAATAGTAAATGTTTTTGCTTTACGTGTTGACCCTACTAAGTTTCTATACCAGTATGTCATCTAGCCTTTCTATGTCACAGATACCTATAAAGCTCTGTTAGTAACCATAAAACAAGTTCAAATTAAGCCAGCAGTCTGTTTCAAGATAGCTAGAAAGAACTCTGGATCTCACATAGAAATTAACGTTTACCATACAGCAAAAATGCTAAAGAATGGCCCAACCCACAGAAGTATTATGATTTTATTCTGTGGGTAAAAAATTACAAAATAATCCTCCCACACTGTGGGTCATTACATTGGGAGAAGTTAGGACACACACTTGGATCCACGGTAGCAGCGACTTTCATACTCCAACACTGACATTATAGGGGTTATTTACTAAAACTGGAGAGTTCAAAATCTGGTGCAGCTCTGTATAAAAACCAATCAGCTTCCAGGTTTTATTATCAAAGCTTAATTGAATAAGCTGAAGTTAAAATCTGATTGGCTACCATGCACAGCTGCACCAGATTCTATATGCTCCAGTTTTAGTAAATCTCCCTCTATATGTGATACATGTCAGTACACAAGTCATATCGCACTAACAAATGTAAATTTTTATTTGGCATTTTCAATAAAGCATTTTTAAATATGGTAAGCCCCGTGGGATTTTTTTTGTGAATATGATACATGGATATCAACATCTTGATGGTGAAATAATCCTGAAGGGGTACAAGTGTTATTTTACCTTGTCTTTTTTAGGTCCTACAGAAAAGGTAAGCATATACTTTAGGGGATACTAAGCATTAGAATGACTCAGGATTTGTGAAGATAGTGGTGTGACCACATATGTGAAGAGCATCATGATTATATGTCATTGAGGCACAGAAGATTAATTGTAATTGTGGTCTGTTTGCTCTAAAATGCACTACTGCACTTTATATTTAATCTATGGGCATTTAACATTTTGTATGAGATGCATCTATATGAATGTGGTGATTTGTATTTTAACATGGATTTGATTTAAAGAGTAACTGCACTTTTGTTGAGAAAAAAACAATCCCCTCTGGGTGATCTATGTACATTGCTGGGATATTAACAAACCTTGTTGCAGATTTCTACCTGTTGTTTTTCTGAAAAAATTGCTATTTGTTTGTCTGCACCCATGTACAGAAAAATAAACATGAATGGGAGTGATTTTATAATTATCAATCAGCTGCTGCATTTGCTAACAAGGAAAATGGCAGAGTCTGCCTCCCTTTAGATGTGATTTCCCTTTTGGAGTATCTCACCAAAAATAATATTTTGCTGCAGGGGACGCCCAAAATCCGACATGCATGTTAGTAAAGACTTCTGGGAAAATCAGTGAGCCAATCACATAAGTAGGAAATTACATTTCTGTTGGGCCTTCTGTACACTATCTGTGTAAAGAGCATCTTCAGGTTGTCATATTGTATTGCATTTTACAGAAAAAAAAACAGTGCTGCAGATTGAAAAGGAAAGGTAATAGTTTTAATAAAGTTTATTCAGCTACAACATGACTTGTGTTGCAATTGTATATGCTATATTATTTATTTATGTATTTACACATAGATACATATTTAGTCTAGCTGAAAAAAGACAAAACTTCATCCAGTTCAACCATTAAAAAAAAAAAAGGTTATAATCCTATACCCGCAGTTGATCCAGAGGAAGACAAAAAACCAACAAAGCATGATCCAATTTGCTCCTGCAGGGGAAAAAACTCCTTCCTGATCCCCCGAGAGGCAATCGGATGTTCCCTGGATCAACTTTACCTATAAATGTTAGTATCCAGTTATATTCTGTGTATCCAAGAAAGAATACCGGCCTTTTTTAAAGCAATCCACTGAGCTGAACAGAACCAACTCTTGAGGGAGTCTATTCCACATTTTCACAGCTCTTACTGTGAAGAAACCTTTCCATGTTTGGAGATTAAATTTCTTTTCCTCCAGACGTAAAGAGTGCCCCTTGTCCTCTGTGATGACCTCAGGGTGAATAGCTCTACACCGAGTTCACTATATGAACCACTGATGTATTTATACATGTTGATCATATCTCCCCTTAATCTCCTCTTCAGTTTATTTAGTTATTGCTATTTTTCCCATGATAGTGGAATTATCTTTTAAATTACATTACATAGGTGGAAAGGAGTTGGAGTATTGCACTCATATGGGTAATACTATTGGTTCTGTGGATGATCTCCTTATGCAAGATTTAAACATCAGCATAAAATGATTTAATTACACCAACAACCACCTACTGTATCTATAACAAATACTACTATTATTATTATACAGGATTTCTATAGCGCCAACAGTTTGCTCAGCGCTTTACAATATAACGGGAGACAATACAGCAACAATACAGTTCAATACAAGAGGGTTAGGAGGGCCCTGCTCCAGGGAGCTTACAATCTAAGAGTAAAGCACTGTTTTAAATAAACAAAAAGGCACTAGAAAATAACACTCAGAAAACACAGCTAGTAGATGTCCATCAAGAAAATGAGCTAGGGTGGAATTTTTCAGCAGGTAGATTACTTTTTCACTGAGAAGAATGAAAAGTCAAGAGGATGGACCACATACTGTAGCTACATTTGCTACAGTTTTGCCAACATCAGCAAACTATACCTAGCCTATGTCATTCATACACGCACAAAAAAATCTAACACCATTTTTAAAAAAAATTCCTGTATTTCTAGGTAGTACAGTAATAAAGTAGTAAATATTAATATTAGAGCAAAATATAATGCTGTTCCCAAATTTAAACAGCCTTAGTTTCTATAACTTGAGATTTGACCTAATAATGGAGGTTAACATGTTAACCTTGCAGTTTTGTGACTTGTGGCATTCATTTTGTGAGTCTTTTTCTTCCTCGCCAAAGGGGATTTATTAGAATTCACTACAATTCTTTGTCTTGGGTAAGAACATAAAAGAGAATGCTTGGCTGTGAAAGTATTCAGCATGAAGAGAAACTGAATAAACATTATAGGATTGTTGATATTAACTAGAATAAAATGTCACACCAACTGGGAAAAGACTATTTTCATATAAAATAATATTTGCAGAGAGGGATATAATGGTGTCCTTGATTACAGCAGAAAAAATAGTCTATACAATATGCAAATATGCACAGCCGAAAACTGAAGCAACTGAAGTAAAGGGCAAATAAACAGACTAAAAGTTTTGTAATTGAAGAGAAAGGTTCATTGTTGCCTGAATGTTAAACTGTAAGTTTATTTATTGTTTTGTATTAGTAGAAAACAATTGTTCATAATCTGGAAATGCAGGTGAAGGTAAACATTAATGACACCACTTGTATGATATAAATGTTTATTGTTTCTTCATTGCAGCTTGTTTTTTTTACGTACTTTTGATGTTAAAAAAAATTAACTAATTAACATACTTAAAGTATATGTAAACCCTCACCTTGTAAAACAACCCATTCAGTTTAAAATAGAAATGAAAGGCAAAACAGAAAACAGAGAGCTGGTGGAGAAGAAACAGCAGTACACTGAACTTCCCAGTGAATGGTCTGATCATTGGAGAAAAGCACACTGAGTTCCCAGTATAGCTAGAGAACTGACCACACTTTGCTCCCATGCCTAGTGTAGTCAGTTTTTTTTAATAAGAAAGCAGAGGGACTGGCAGGAACACCAGGGATTTTAAAAAAAAGCAATACAAAGAGAACAGGGTACTTTTCTATACAAGTACATGGTACAGCAGGCACATATCAGCAACATGAAATGTTGGGTTTGCATATTCTTTAACCACTTGCCCTCCAGAGGATTTACCCCCCTTCCTGACCAGGCCATTTTTTGCGTTACGGCGCTGCATTACTTTAACTGACAATTGCGCGGTCTTGCAACGCTGCACCCAAATGAAATTTTATGTCCTTTTTTACCACAAATAGAGCTTTCTTTCAGTGGTATTTAAATTTTGTGTGCTATAAATGAAAAAAAAGGCCGACAATTTTGAGAAAAAAAACAATATTTTTGGCTTTTTGCTATTAAACATGTCCAATAAAAAAAAAAAAAAAACAAATTTCGGCATATCTTTAGGCTAAAATAGTTAATTGTTTTGGTTTTTTTTACTAGTAATGGCCGCGATCAGTGACTTATAGCGGGCCTGCGGCAGGCATTCTGACACTGGGGGAAACTGACTTGGTGTTAGTAACATCCCCAGTGACACCAATACAGTGATCAGTGCTAATAAAAAGCACTGACACTGTACTAATGGCACTGGGCAGGAAGGGGTTAACATGTGGGGCGATCAAAAGATTAACAGTATGCTGTGTGTGTGCTTTTCACTGTAAGCACACTGCTTTGTATGGCTGTGCTATGCAGAGCCATACATCGCAGTGTGCAGGAGCTGACAGGGGAGAGATCTGTGTTGTTTATACACAAACCTTTCCCACGTTGGAGATACTCAGAGATCACTGGGTGCCGGCGAGTGATCACTGGCCGGGACCCAGTGATTGACAGCCGAGGCCAAGAATGGAAGCACGGGTAGGTATGCAAAATCACGTATATATAGCAGTATTTCTGCTATAGGGTGGAGGGAAAGGGGTTAAAATAGTATTAAACCACAAAGCAAACATTTATTATAGTTCAGCTTACCAATTCTTACATTGCTTTTTTCATTTTCTTTTTTAGAATTTCTTTGTTCTGTTTTCATCTGTGATCCAGCAAGCAAGTCTGTTGTTTTTCAAAAGCTCAAGCTCTCCAGCAGAATGTATCACTTTTCACATATGAGACAAACCATTTAACACTGACAAATGGGGTTAAAATGATCAGCTTTTATTTATTATTCATGTAAAGCCTTTATCCTAAAAGGGAAAAAAATGCTGTAACTGATTATAAAGTGTGAGCTGGAGTGTGGCTTCAATTAGTTACTGTTTTTAAATCTGCTGATACATTCCCTTCCACTTCCCCCCCAGAATGACAATGCTGCTGTCTGCTGTATCCTGTGCTTATTCACCCAGGGTTGTGTCTCACTAATACTGGAGATGTGTTACTGGCCAGATCACCAGGCAGAAACAAAGGGAAAAAAGCCAAAAGAAAAGGAAAACTGATACATCCACCACATCTAACAACTGGTAAGCTCCATTATTTCACGTTTGGTTTTGGGTTTAATACCACTTCAAACTACATGTGTTACAAAAGCTAAAAGGACATGTATAATTTAGATATGACAAAGCGTAAAGTGACACTAAACTCTGGTTTAAAAAATATAATCTATTTATGTATGAATTTTTAATTCAGAAAGCACCTACGAATAACAAGTTTTTTTTTTGTTTAACCAGTAGGATAAACAAAAAAAACTTCACAGATCCTCAGATCAACACAAGCGATATTTATGCAGGGATCTCTCTCTCAGGGACTCTCTCGCTGTCAGAATACACAGATCAGCCCTGCAGTCATGGCTGCAAATGCTGATTCAATTCTGGTTTTGATGGTGACCTGGTGCTGGTTTCCCAGCATGACCGTTTGACAGAAGCTGGACGTTATACCGGCTTATGTTCAATAGACAGCGGTACACATATACTGAAATTTGGTCAATTCCTGCTGAACTAGCCACATTTTGGCATGTGTATACCCAGCTTTACTCTCAGCCTCCTCCAAAATCCTTTTATTTTTGCTGGTGTGATCTGACTTCCTGTTAGAAGGTGACTACATAGTCACTTCCATAGTCCATAGTCCCACTGCATATAGGAGCAAAGACCTGAACTCCCACCTGCACATTTCAATAAATAGTCACTCCCACAGTCCATAGTCCCACTGCATATAGGAGCAAAGACCTGAACTCCCTCCTGCACATTTCAATACATAGTCACTCCCACAGTCCATAGTCCCACTGCATATAGGAGCAAAGACCTGAACTCCCACCTGCACATTTCAATACATAGTCACTCCCACAGTCCATAGTCCCACTGCATATAGGAGCAAAGACCTGAACTCCCACCTGCACATTTCAATACATAGTCACTCCCACAGTCCATAGTCCCACTGCATATAGGAGCAAAGACCTGAACTCCCACCTGCACATTTCAATACATAGTCACTCCCACAGTCCCTAGTCCCACTGCATATAGGAGCAAAGACCTGAACTCCCGCCTGCACATTTCAATACATAGTCACTCCCACAGTCCATAGTCCCACTGCATATAGGAGCAAAGACCTGAACTCCCACCTGCACATTTCAATACATAGTCACTCCCACAGTCCATAGTCCCACTGCATATAGGAGCAAAGACCTGAACTCCCTCCTGCACATTTCAATACATAGTCACTCCCATAGTCCATAGTCCCACTGCATATAGGAGCAAACACCTGAACTCCCACCTGCACATTTCAATACATAGTCACTCCCACAGTCCATAGTCCCACTGCATATAGGAGCAAAGACCTGAACTCCCTCCTGCACATTTCAATACATAGTCACTCCCACAGTCCACAGTCCCACTGCATATAGGAGCAAAGACCTGAACTCCCGCCTGCACATTTCAATACATAGTCACTCCCACAGTCCACAGTCCCACTGCATATAGGAGCAAAGACCTGAACTCCCACCTGCACATTTCAATACATAGTCACTCCCACAGTCCATAGTCCCACTGCATATAGGAGCAAACACCTGAACTCCCGCCTGCACATTTCAATACATAGTCACTCCCACAGTCCATAGTCCCACTGCATATAGGAGCAAAGACCTGAACTCCCGCCTGCACATTTCAATACATAGTCACTCCCACAGTCCACAGTCCCACTGCATATAGGAGCAAAGACCTGAACTCCCGCCTGCACATTTCAATACATAGTCACTCCCACAGTCCACAGTCCCACTGCATATAGGAGCAAAGACCTGAACTCCCGCCTGCACATTTCAATACATAGTCACTCCCACAGTCCATAGTCCCACTGCATATAGGAGCAAAGACCTGAACTCCCGCCTGCACATTTCAATAAATAGTCACTCCCACAGTCCATAGTCCCACTGCATATAGGAGCAAAGACCTGAACTCCCTCCTGCACATTTCAATACATAGTCACTCCCACAGTCCATAGTCCCACTGCATATAGGAGCAAAGACCTGAACTCCCACCTGCACATTTCAATACATAGTCACTCCCACAGTCCCTAGTCCCACTGCATATAGGAGCAAAGACCTGAACTCCCACCTGCACATTTCAATACATAGTCACTCCCACAGTCCCTAGTCCCACTGCATATAGGAGCAAAGACCTGAACTCCCGCCTGCACATTTCAATACATAGTCACTCCCACAGTCCATAGTCCCACTGCATATAGGAGCAAAGACCTGAACTCCCGCCTGCACATTTCAATAAATAGTCACTCCCACAGTCCATAGTCCCACTGCATATAGGAGCAAAGACCTGAACTCCCTCCTGCACATTTCAATACATAGTCACTCCCACAGTCCATAGTCCCACTGCATATAGGAGCAAAGACCTGAACTCCCACCTGCACATTTCAATAAATAGTCACTCCCACAGTCCATAGTCCCACTGCATATAGGAGCAAAGACCTGAACTCCCACCTGCACATTTCAATACATAGTCACTCCCACAGTCCCTAGTCCCACTGCATATAGGAGCAAAGACCTGAACTCCCGCCTGCACATTTCAATACATAGTCACTCCCACAGTCCCTAGTCCCACTGCATATAGGAGCAAAGACCTGAACTCCCGCCTGCACATTTCAATACATAGTCACTCCCACAGTCCATAGTCCCACTGCATATAGGAGCAAAGACCTGAACTCCCACCTGCACATTTCAATACATAGTCACTCCCACAGTCCATAGTCCCACTGCATATAGGAGCAAAGACCTGAACTCCCGCCTGCACATTTCAATACATAGTCACTCCCACAGTCCATAGTCCCACTGCATATAGGAGCAAAGACCTGAACTCTCACCTGCACATTTCAATACATAGTCACTCCCATAGTCCATAGTCCCACTGCATATAGGAGCAAACACCTGAACTCCCACCTGCACATTTCAATACATAGTCACTCCCACAGTCCATAGTCCCACTGCATATAGGAGCAAACACCTGAACTCCCACCTGCACATTTCAATACATAGTCACTCCCACAGTCCATAGTCCCACTGCATATAGGAGCAAAGACCTGAACTCCCACCTGCACATTTCAATACATAGTCACTCCCATAGTCCATAGTCCCACTGCATATAGGAGCAAAGACCTGAGCTCCCGCCTGCACATTTCAATACATAGTCACTCCCACAGTCCATAGTCCCACTGCATATAGGAGCAAAGACCTGAACTCCCGCCTGCACATTTCAATACATAGTCACTCCCACAGTCCATAGTCCCACTGCATATAGGAGCAAAGACCTGAACTCCCGCCTGCACATTTCAATACATAGTCACTCCCATAGTCCATAGTCCCACTGCATATAGGAGCAAACACCTGAACTCCCTCCTGCACATTTCAATACATAGTCACTCCCACAGTCCATAGTCCCACTGCATATAGGAGCAAAGACCTGAACTCCCACCTGCACATTTCAATACATAGTCACTCCCACAGTCCATAGTCCCACTGCATATAGGAGCAAAGACCTGAACTCCCGCCTGCACATTTCAATACATAGTCACTCCCATAGTCCATAGTTCCACTGCATATAGGAGCAAACACCTGAACTCCCTCCTGCACATTTCAATACATAGTCACTCCCATAGTCCATAGTCCCACTGCATATAGGAGCAAACACCTGAACTCCCTCCTGCACATTTCAATACATAGTCACTCCCATAGTCCATAGTCCCACTGCATATAGGAGCAAACACCTGAACTCCCTCCTGCACATTTCAATACATAGTCACTCCCATAGTCCATAGTCCCACTGCATATAGGAGCAAAGACCTGAGCTCCCGCCTGCACATTTCAATACATAGTCACTCCCACAGTCCATAGTCCCACTGCATATAGGAGCAAAGACCTGAGCTCCCGCCTGCACATTTCAATACATAGTCACTCCCACAGTCCATAGTCCCACTGCATATAGGAGCAAAGACCTGAACTCCCGCCTGCACATTTCAATACATAGTCACTCCCACAGTCCATAGTCCCACTGCATATAGGAGCAAAGACCTGAACTCCCACCTGCACATTTCAATACATAGTCACTCCCACAGTCCATAGTCCCACTGCATATAGGAGCAAAGACCTGAACTCCCACCTGCACATTTCAATACATAGTCACTCCCACAGTCCATAGTCCCACTGCATATAGGAGCAAACACCTGAACTCCCACCTGCACATTTCAATACATTAAAACTACTGTATATACACAGCCAATAAAGAAATGTATTATTGTTATTACAAATGTGGCACAACTGTTATATACTTATCTTCTTACATGAATATGGACAGCGTTCATCATCTATGTATGTACAGTGTGGATTAATCAATAATTATTCATGAGACTGTATTTACAGGCACAAAACACAACCAGGATGTGAACGTTTCATACAGTGAATACGTTTTACAGATTTCATACTTACTGCATATGATTAGAATGGTTAATTTTGGTCTAATGCAATAGTTCTCTGTTGTCCATGATTTCTGATAGAATGTCATGGGGTTTCTGCATTTCATACATATTGCTTTGGACTATGAAAAAAGCCCAGATGTCCTAACCTACACAAAGCAATGTTTATAACCAGTAATTTCCTTATGTTATACTACTCATTATAATGCTGGCTTGATGAAGCCTCTGTAAAATGACATAATAAGAATAATAACAAAAACATTACTCAAAATATTTTTATTGATAACACGAACACTTTCAATCAATCCAATGAAAGAAAAAAAACATCTAACTACCGTCATACAAATGAGAAGTGTGTTCCAATACAGCAGGTGTCCATACACACAAGTACATCAAAGCTAAGCAACTCCAGAGAGACCGTTGTGAGCAACATCAAAGCAAGCTTTCAGTTACTGGTTGGAGATCACTGCTCAGGACTCCCTCTAGTCTGAGACACTCCACGCAGACAGAGCCTTTGCAGCTTTTTCAGTAATACATTTTTTTCATAGTTTCTAGTCTTTCCTAACTTGCCTGTTAAAAAAAAAAATATATATATATATAAATTTTTACCCATAGGACAGTCTTCTATTTCTGTGATGTCTGAATCTCTCTCTGATGATATAATTTCCCATTTTCCTCTAGGTCATTTTTTATGGTCAGGGCCATTTAGACAGTGGAGGACCCAGAACAATTCATGGGTCATAGGTCCCTCCCAGCTTGCACAGTATACAAGATATGCGATCAGGATTATGTAATGTACAGTCCACTCTACAAAAAAGGAATAATCAGGAGTATGTAATGTACAGCACGTAGTACAGGGTGGGACAGTCCATAGAATGTATGGTATAGCACAGTATGTAGAGTAGGTCGGTCAGCAGTATGTACCCTGCAGCACAGTGTGTAAAATGGTGAGGTCAAGAGTATGTAATGTACAGCAAAGCTTACAGAGTGCAGTGAAGCAGTCAAGCATTATGTAGCATACAATATAGCATACAGGGTGGATCAGTCAGGAGTGTGCAACATACAATACAATGTAGATGGTGATGTGGTTCAACGTTTGTAACATACAGTATCCACTTAAGGACCACACACCTGCAATATATTGCAGACAGGCAGCCCATGCATGCAAAGTGATGTCCTGGTACATTGCTGCCTGATTCGTCGTTTAGCCCCCCCAACACTCACTGTGATTGTAAACAGTGGGAGTCTATCAGCAAGTCATGGCCAATGATTATTCCCCAGGATATGCTTATCAGCTGTGTCCAATCACAGCCCAGAGCCTGTGTTGACAATCAACATAGGGCACTGAGCACAAAGGGTATGGCCTCTCTGTTTCTTTTTCATGCAAAGCAAGAATAAGAAACAAAGAGATCTGTTAGTAAAAGCAGCACACATTACACATTGTAAGGCAAGCATTTAACCCTCTGATCACCATAGATGTTAACCCCTTCCCAGCCAGTGTCATTAGTACATTGACAGTGTATAGTATCAAAAATGATCACTGTATTAGTGTCCCTGGAGATGTCAGTGGCAGTTAAAGTTAGTCAGTTCCCCCCAGCATCAGTTTGTGTTAGATTGCCCACCGCATTATCACATCATTATATCCCATTATAAGTTGTTGATCAGAATTGTATAATCACCCAATTACAAGTTAAAGCAGCACAATGCTAAATAGCAAAAAATGGCCTGGCCATGAATGTGTTAAAACCTTCTCGAGCTGAAGTGGGTATAGGGCATAGAGAAGAGCAATGCAGCACACAGAGCAATACAGTCAGTAGATGTTTGTGTACACTGTAGAGTGGTGAACCCAAGAAAGTATAACATACAGTAGAGCATACAGAGCGGTGTGGTTGAAATATGCAATATACTGTGCAGCATACAGAATGGTGCAGTTATATGCCCAGTGGGTATATATCCAGTAACAAACATGGCATAAAAACAGCTTTCTAAGCATGACCATTCAGGTTGAAACATGTTGAAGCTTGGTGATGCAGCTTTCGCCAATGTCACTTCTGGGGGGTGGAACGCAACCCACCTATGCTACCAGGGCAGACAGCGGCCATCTTTTCCCCAATACACAAAGCTGTTTACACTAGGTTTTAAAAGGCACTAAAACATGTGAGTGTATATTTATATATTTTATCAAATAAACCTATTGGAGTGATTTTACGCTATGAGATCTTCTTCTTGTTATCCTTACCTTTGAGTGGATTCTTCCTGTATGCTGCATGTCTTCTGGCAAAATGAAGTGGTGTTGACCAAACATGGGAATGCCCCACAAGCACTATTGACCATAGTAGAGATAGTTGGTCACCTGCATTTGGTGATTGATAGCCCATGTGGGGCACCAACAGCACCGTTACATGGAACACAATGCTATGTTTATAAGGAACACTGGCACTTTTCTCAAATTGGGACTTTAACTGGACTTTTATTTTTGTTAGTTGCAGTTTATGGAATACAAAATTTAAATGTTTGTGATATGCACGGTTTACATATAGTTTTCTATGGTACACCGTGTTTGATATAGCATGTATTGGTAACGGCAGCAGTTGCTTTGAATCTTTATTATTTGAGACCATTGGTTCACTCAAGGCTCAGAACTATTTTTATTTTAAAATGTTATGTTAATCCACTGCTCCAGATTCCTGTCACTCATTTTTTGTCAACAGCACAACTCACACCTGTGTTATAACTTCTACTATACCATAAAAGCTGAGTCAACTAGTCTGCAACCCAGGCAAGTACAAGTTATGTCAGAACATGCTTGAGTGCAAATGGTTGTGTGACTCAGCATAATGGTGCTATGCCACCGGCATTCTGGGAATTAAATTGTCACACTTCATACTCGTACTTGTACTTCGTACTGCCCTGGTGACTCCCACTGTACTCTGTCCTGGTAACCCCCACTATGCTCTACCCTCTGTCCTTTTATTTACATGAGCAATGTATTGCTTTCTGTAATTTTATTCTAGTTTTTTACACTATTTCCTCAAAAATGTTAATATATCAACAGCTAGCTAATCACACTAATCTTCTGTGAGCTTTAGATCTGAATACTTTTTTAAGGTTTCCCCAAGATCTCAAACTTTTTGCCAAGGGTTCTTCTAAGGTAAAAAGGGTGAGAAATGTTAAAAAAAAAAGAATTTGTAAAGGTTCGGATATTTTCAAAAATAACAAACTTGTCATACTTAATTGCTCTGTGTAATGGTTTTGCACAAAGCAGCCCCAATCCTCCTCTCTTCCTTTCACTTGCTGAGTGCCCCTAGAGCAAGCTGCTTGCTGTAGGGGCACTTGTGCGTGCTCACTCTTGAGTTGCCTCTGTGTGTCTCTAGGACATGCAGAGTTTGGCTTGCCCCCCCTCACTGACTGTGATTGACAGCAGCAGGAGCCAATGGCTTCCACTTCTGTGTCTCAGCCATTGAGGAGGGAGAGACCCAGGAGAGATTCTGCTCTCGTGCACATTGCTGGATCGGGATTGGGTTCAGTGGGGTATTTGGGGGGTGTGGGTGGGAGCTGAGAGGGGAGCTGTACACTGAAGGTTTTTTGCCTTCATACATACAGTAGAATGGATGTAGGTAGAACTACTTTAAGTGATCCCCTTAAATACCTACCAGCTATGTGAAAGACATTGCTTCCTTGTGGGATTTGGAGTGAAATTTGGTGATGTTGCTACTGTGCTGCTCACTGTTCTACTTGCTGAAAAGAAAACTGTACCTGGGGAACTGCAGTGCAAGGATATCTATGCTTCTGCTTCCTTCATTTTGTGGATCTATGTTTTTGGTTTGCTATCCTGCATCTTGACTATTAGCTTACCAGTCATCAGGCAGGCAGCTCTGACATGGGGATGCAAAGCCTTCTTTTTTTACCAAAGATGGCTGCCTCCGCACAGGGACATGCAAGATGATTTACTAAAGGAGTAGAGCATGTTCACTTTGCAAGGGAATTTTCATTTAGCTTAGTGAATGTGGTAAAAATTTACTTTGCAAAAAATACCCAGATATATGCAAGGAAAAGTTACGCAGTTTTTTTTTTGCTTGCACATGATTGGATGTGAACACTCTATTTGTCTTCAATAAATCAACCCCACAGTGTTGATTTACTGAAGGCAAATCAACATTTGCTCTCTGCTTCCCTCTTTTGGGGACAGCCTTCACAGTTCAGGTAATATTTAAATGAGAGGAATGAACAACAAAAGTTAAGTAGTGAATACTGCACCATCAAATAAATATAAAGACAGATAATAGGACCTTAAAGTGGTTTTAAAGGGTGAAAGGTTTTTACCTTCATGCATTCAATACATAGTAAAAAAAGGTAAAAAACCTTCAGTATGCAGCTCCCCCCGCAGCACCCCTAATTCTTACCAGAGTCCAATCCTGATTCAGCAATATGCGGAAGAGCAGCTGCTGTCCCGGCTCTCTGCCATCTCATTGGCTCAGAGACAGTAGCGGGAGTCATTGGCTCCCATTACTGTCAATCACAGCCAATGAGGAGGGAGCAAGGGAGGGGCCAAGCCCTGTTCTGTGTGTCTTTTGAACACCCAGTGGGGCTCAGGAGTAAGCATGCACTAGAGTGCCATCAGAACAAGCAGCCTGCTGTGGGGACACTCGGCAGGGGAGAGAAGCCCAGAGAGCCAGCTGGGGACCTGAGAAGAGGATTGGGGCTTTTCTTCTGTTGCACAGAGCAGGTAAGTATTCAAAATTTAAGTCTTTAATATCACTTTCAACCTGCAATCTTTTCCAATTTTTTTTATATCAACTACAAAAGTAAATACAAACATAGTTTCAAGGTTAACCACTTTCAGACCGTCGCTGGTCCTTTGCCAACACAGGGGGGAGCTGTGAGGGAGCAGGCACGTAACTCTACCCCCCATGTCCACTGTGTCCACTTGACACAGCAGAATGAGAATTCCAGTAATGGGGACCCGGTAGTCACGTGATCGCTATGCAATCACATGATCGCAATGACAACAAAGCTTTTATGAATCAATCTGATTCATAAAAGCGTTGCTTCTGTTCCTGGACCGCTGTGATTGATCTACAGCTCTCACATGACACATGGGGCCAATCTCAGCACCCTGTATGATGTGACCAGCTGGAGCCAAATCACAGATCATTATTTTATTGAACTGTCATGAATTTAACACATTCATGACAATTCAAAGCAAGCTTTGCATTGTAGAGCAATGATATTCATTGCTCATGCAATACAAAGTGAAGAAAATAATTCCTGATCACCTCTCCAGATGAGTACAATGTTACTATAGTAACATTGCACGACTTCAATGAAAGTATTAAAAAAATATAGTAAAAAAATAAAAATAATGTTTTTAAAAAAATTAAGAAATGTTTAATAAATTATTGAGATAATTTTTTTTTAACTACTTTCCACCTGCCCACCAACAATGTGTGGGTGAGTGGTGGCTGTGGGCAAAGCAACGTAATATTACATCGCTTTCTATTTCCGAGGGGTACGTACACATGCGGGTATCCCCCGCTGCTCCCTATGCTGTCTAGGAGATAAGAACAAACACAGCTTTGAGTAAAAGCACTACATTTTACAAGCACATATTTAGACTTTTATCTCTTTCATCGCCCCTATTAACACTTTTATCACCCCATCACCCAGCAAGTGCCATTAGTATAGTGTCAGTATATAGAATTTTTCACTGATCACTGAATTACTGCCACTAGCAACATTAGATAGCATCAGGGTCATTTAGTGCCCCTCCCAGCCAGGGTCAGCTAGCGTTAGATTGCCCGCACACTATTGCCCTCACGCTATAGGTCGCTGATCACCGCCATTACTAGTATAATGTTTGTACAGATCAGTATATTGATCACAAACAGAACTATACTAGTGCCTCCTTTATATAGTGTCCCCAAAAATGCAGTGCTAGCAGGATCAGCCCCGTTTGCTATCAGCACTAGCATTTAGCCCCTCGGCTGTTTTTCACGAAAAATTTGTATCAATTGATTGTGGGTCAAAGCAATTTATATGCTGAACAATATATTGACGCACACCCAAATTCAGCTCTTGCCAGACAATTGTCATGGAAACCTATCACAGTTTCTGAATTTAAATCTTTTTTTGGGAATAACCCTCAACATGAGCATTACAAGAAAAGAATGAATTGCGGCCATATTGGTCAACAGACCCAATTCATCATATGCCCATGTTCTCTGCTGTTATATATATGCCCAACATGGACCAGCAACATACCGGTACCTCGCTGGATTTTGAGAGGTTATACCGAGATGATGCTTGCAGCTACAGGCCTCCAATCATCTCTATGGTATAAGAGAATGGAAGCTACAAGCATTTAATCATTTCCGTTTTGCCAGATATAAATAACGCCATTTTCAAATTGGGAAAGCATCTGATCACACCTATATTGGTGTGATCAGATGATTTAAGGGCAGAAGAGAGATCTAGAGTCTAGTAGACCCCAGAATTCTCAGAAAAGAGTACCTGTCACTGTCTATTGCTATCACAGGGGGCATTTATGTTCCCTGTGATAACTATAAAAATGATTGAAAAAAAAATGAAAGGGACAGTGTAAAAATAATAAAAATAACCCAAACTAAATAATACAAAAAAATTCACCCCCACCCCCATGCTCGCATGCAAAGGGAAATGCAAGCATCGGAAATGCAAGCATGGCGGTACATAAACTGAGATTTCACCATGCATGTGAGCTACGTGAACATCGCTGGACCTCCTATGTAAATCTAAAGTGGTGCTCTGTAAAAGCTTTTAAAGTGTTGCCGATGGATATTACAAGTTTACTTAATTTGTCGCCGTTGCACGGGCATGTGCAGTTTTAAAGCATGTCATATTTGGTATCCATTTACTCAATGTAAAATCATATTTTATAGTTTTAAATATTTAAAAAATGGACCGCGCTAAGGTTACATATTGACTAAATAAATTGTGCAATCTTTGAAGTGATAACAATGAGCAAAATTCAAATACAATATGTTGTACTTCCTGAAGACGATCTATTGGTCAAAATGCGTCGAGGGCTTATGACGCAACTTCTGCTGACGTCACTTCCGGTATTTGGAACACACGCTGGAATGCGGCAGCCATCTTAATTCCCATTCACAATACATAAAGCTGAATACACCTAGTGCCAGGAAAGGCACTTTTTGTGAGTGGCATTTCTATTGTTTGACCCCATATTAAAGTTCTATACAGTTTTACACTATGGGATGTCTGGTTTTGTTTTAATTTATGCTGAAAATATGAAATACTGCCTGTGGAGGAGAGGAGTTTCCTAACATTGATGCAGTCCTAGTGGAAAGTTATTGGTTACTACCAGCAACCACGGTTATAAGGGCAAAAGAATATCGACCATCAGGACCGGGTTGCATACTGGGAAAGTCCCAAAAACTGAGTGTGACTTACCTAGAGATAGGTGGTCATGAAATGACGGTAAGTTTACATCTATGTGGGGCACCAGTGTGAACACAGTGAAGCACTTGTCATTTCAGCATGGAGTAGCACCGTTAAAGATACAGCACCATTGCACCAATTATTCACATGTTGAGACTGAATATTAATATTGTATTTTTGTGTTTATTAATTCACAATTAGGGCTGCTGCTATTTAGATATGTTATATATAGTCAATTCTTTTATATATATGTAATTTTTTTCCTAAGCGCAACAGCACCCCTTTTCTTTTAACATCTTTCATAGTTTATCAAACAATCAGGCAATATATTGTGTATGTTAAAATACTAAAAAATGTATATTTTCCAAAAATTTGCATTTGAAAAATCACTGTGCAAATACTGTGTGACATTAAACATTTCAACACCCACACCCCAAAAATATAGAATGTTTGTGAGTTCAATGTAATTTTCTAGCAAAAAAAATGTTTTTTCAAGTAAACAAAAAGTGTCAGAAAAGGCTTGGTCTTCAAGTGGTTAGAAAAGTGGGATAAGCTTCCAATGTTCACGCTAAAATGCCAGGAGAGTAGAAGCACCCCCCTCCCCCCCCCCCCCCCGAATGACCCCTTTTTGGAAAGTAGACACTCCAAAGTATTTTGCAGATCTCATTTGTTGCCACAAGTTTTTGGAAAACAAAGAAAGAAAATGAAAATTAATTTTTTCTTTTCTTTTACTCTTTTTCAAAACCCTGTGACAAAAATTATACAGTATCTTCAAAATACTCAGCATGCCCCTTAACAAATTCCCTGGGGTGTCTACTTTCCAAAAAGGGGTCTTTTGGGGAGTGTTTGTACTACTCTGCCATTTTAGGGCCTCCGAAACCATGATAGGTAGGGAGAAAGTGATATGAGGAAATATGCCCTTTGAAAGCCTGGAGATGGTCATTCGATTTTGGGGGCCTGTATGTGGCTAGGTTGCCAAAAAGTCTCTCACATGTGATATCCCCATACTCGGGAGAAGTAGCAGAATGTGTTATGGAGTGTTATTCCATATATATCCATGGCATGCATGACCCATATATGATTTAACTGACAACTTTTTGTAAAAAGTTAATTTTCCAAAAATTTGTGGCAAAAAAATAAAATCTTCCATGGACACAACATGCCTCTCAGCAAATTCCTTGAGGTGTCTACTTTCCAAAAAAGGGTCTTTTGGGGGGTTTTCGTACTGCTCTGGCATTTTAGCACCTCAAGAAATGTGATAGGCAGTCAGAAAGTAAAAGCTGCGTAAATTCCAATATATATACCATAGTTTGTAGATGCTATAATGTTCACACAAACCAATTAATATACATGTATTGGGATTTTCTTTTACCAAAGACATGTAGCAGAGTACATTTTGGCCTAAATATCTGGCTAACTTTGAGTTTACTATATATTTTTTATAACCAAAAGTAAAAAATATTGTTTTTTTTCCAAAATTTTCAGATTTTTTCATTTACATAACAAAAAATAAAAAAACAATTGGTAATCAAATACCACCAAAAGAAAGCTCTATTTGTGCTAAAAAAGGACATAATCTTTGTCTGGGTACAGCATTGCATGACCACGCAATTACCAGTTGAAATAGTGCAGTGTCGAATAGCAGAAAATGGCCTTGTCATTTAGGGGGGTAAGTGGTTGACAGAAGTTTACATGGTGTTCATGCCTGTTGCTAAAGTATCTTTGCATAAGAAGTACATAATATTCAACTGTTAATGGGCAATGTTTTCCACTTGTAACACATAATATATCTTCTCCCTAAAATGAAAAAATGGTTCTATAGAATCTCTAAAGGTATGAGTAAATACATCTTTAATACCAAGTGAAACCAACGTTTTTATGCTTCTCAGTTATTAATTAAATCAAAGGTATATCCAAATAAGTAACCATAGCTTCCCTATGGAAGGTTAATATTTTTTGTCAGTTTACATTCCCCCAAGCAGTTCAAAGATCAAGGTTGTTAGTCTGACAAGGAATAGTTGGAAGAAGGAATTGTTGAAAACATGAACACCGCTGTTCTTAGCAACCTTGTTTATAAAACAATCCACAAGAAATATGATAATTTATGTTTCAATATTTTTATTGAGTTTTCAAGGATAAACATGGAAGAACAAGGAAAAGAGATAAGGTTAAATCATACAACATTACAGTAGACAAATATGGTTGATCAGTTTGTTGTAGATCTGCCCTCTGGACAGATGGGGTATTAGTCTTGTTTAGCAATATCATCAGAGGTATTCATCTGCCTTTGAAGGGCCTTGGTGAGGAGTTAGGGGGATTAGGGGGGGGGGATGGTGGTGGAGAGGTGGGGGGGTAGGGTGGGGAGGGAGGAATATAACTGGGGAATTGAGTAGATACCAGTCTTAGTGCGTGGTGTGAGTTCATTTCCTAAGATGTCATCAAGGTTGTATATTACATTTAGGGTGGTTTAGCCATCGGGTCCACTGGAGATTGAATTTGTGATAGGAGGAAGTGTTGATTGCGGATAGTTTTTCCATTTGGCATTGAGTGTTAAGGTCTGTAATGAATGAGGTGATTGTGGGGGTATTGTTTGTGTTCCATAGTCTAGTAATATAAATTTTTGCGGCAAAGAGTATATGGGTAATAATTGTTCTGGAGCTTGGGGGAAGTTTCTCGATTCCAATGTGTAGGAGTGCTAGTGATGGGTTCGGGGCTAACGGAATTTTGTGTATTTCAGAAATTAACTGGAATGTAGTATTCCAGAAGGAACAAAGTGATTTGCATGACCACAAAATGTGGATTGTTGAGCCTGGCTCACCACAGAGTCTCCAGCAAGTAGAGGACTGTTTCGGGTAGTAGATGGAAAGTTTGACCGGAGTCAGGTACCATTGGTAGATTATTTTTAAGTATGACTCCCAGTGGGAGCTACATCGGGTAGCTTTATAGGTGATGCTAAAGGTATTTTCCCAACACTTTAAAGTTATTTGGGTTGAAAAGATTTTCTCCCAATTGGTTAGGGAGGTTGTTTGCAGAGTGAATTGTGAGTTTGTGAGGTGCGTGTAGAAAGTGGATATACCCCTACCCGGAAATATGATAATTTAAAAGGAAACTGTAAAGAAATAGTTACATTTATTGTATCTGCTTTAAAAATAATATTGCATAAGAGTGCAGACTAAAAGTCCCTGGGAAACCTTTGCTTCAGGGCACCACCCCTTTGCTGACAACCAGCAATACAACACCTTTTCAATGCTTTAAATACTTATCCATTGCTTGGATTGGGTTACCTTAATTTGTAACAGCAACCAATCATGTGTCTCATTTCAATTTATGCAAATAAATGAACAAAATTTAAGTTTTGTTAATATCGGCAACCATCCTGCTTTTGTACACTTTTTTCCTCTATTGCCTATCCTCATCTATTGAGGAAGTATCATCATTCTTATTAGAGTAGCACCCAAAAAAGAACTATATTACATCCTTATAAGATCAATGATGCCCCATAATTCCCAGTGACATTAAAAGTGGTATCCTCATTGGATCCTGCCCAGTGACCTGAATCTGGTAGACTACAGACTTTATGCTTGTGGAGTCCTGCATCCCCTCTGCCAAGGAGAAATGCAATTTATATGTATTTCGCTACAAATTACATGAGAAGGGATCAAGACTCTTGTCAGGGTGTATGTACCACATTAAGGATTTTGTCTTCAGTTCATGCCACTGGAGAGATGGTTTCCAGCACAGCAAATACAATAAATCTTGCCTTGTCCAATCAGAGAATACTTTGTATTCAATGAAAAAAAAACTCAAGAGCTAGAAATACAGGACAGAACACAGCTAGTTCATTTAGGGTAAAACGGGATTAATTATAGGAGGGTACAGTGCATTGTAAATCACTGTAAATTTTTTTATACTTCCAGTTCCAGATACATAAGGTAAAAGTATCTGGATTTTGCAAAGGTTTTAGATATAGTACTCTATAAATGCTTAATTTACAAATTAAGGCCCTTTGGAATTAATTATATGATATGTACCTAGATAGAAACTATTGTATTGTACATTAATGGCATATTTTCTGAATAGTGTAGAGCTATGTCCCAGGGCTTTGTCGTGGGACCAATTTCTTTTTAACTTGTGCATAAATGATAAAGACATTGGAAAAAATAGTTCAATCTCATTGTATGCTGATGATACAAAGCTAAGCAGGGCAATAACTTCATAAAAGGATGTGTCAATTTTACAGGAAGACCTCAATAAAATAGAAGGGTGGGCAAACACATGGCAAATGAGGTTTAATATTAAGAAATGTACAAAAATGCAATTTAAAGCTAAAAATATGAATATAAGTTACACCCTAGGGGGAGAACCTCTGGGGGGATCTAGGATGGAAAAGGATCTGGGGGTTATAGTAGATCTCAGGCTCAGCAATAGCATGCAATGCTAAACTTATTATAAAACTGATTCTCCATGGTAAAGAGGTACTTAAGAGGGGACATGATAGTGATATACAAATCTTTAAATGGTGACTCTAGCAGTGCAAAAAAACTAATATTTGGTCTCTAAAGAAGACATACAGCCACACAATGAAGTTGGAAGAGAAGTAGTTCAATGTCATACTGCGCAAGGGGTTCTTTACTCAAAGGCGGTAAGAATGTGGAGCTCCCATCTACAGTTGGCGGTATCAGCAGGGAGTGTAGAAAAATGTGAAAAACTTTTAGGTGTTCTTAACAAACATAATGTACAGGGCTATGGAAAATGGTAGTGATATAAACACACATACACTCAGGCTGAACTGGATGGACTGGTGTCTTTATTCAACCTTTACAACTACTGTATGTAACAATGTAAGAGGAAATATCTCCAAAATTAGATATAATAGTTTGGAATTTAAAGGATAAAAAAAATGTAAGTGCTTGAAAGCCCACCTAACTACAGATCTTAAATTAGCGACTGTTCTCCAAAAATCTTAAAGCTCAAGTCTCGGAAAAAATTTGAAATTTTTTTCACTTGCAGTGGGGCTGCACTCACTCTGCAAAGGTTAAACGCCTTTTTGTCTAAGGTAGAGGAGAAACGGTTTTACTTACCTGATTCTCTGCTTTGATCCTAATGACATCAGGACCCTAGACTGTTGGAATGTGAGGGAGAAGAGGCTCCAGGGACCAGTCTAGCTGTGGAGAGTAGTGGAGGATTGGGTAAATCTTGAGTAAATCATCTTTTGTTCATCTACACCTAAACAAACAATTAGTCCTTGCAGTACATACACAGATGCAGTGCAAGGAATATTTTTTAGTTGCCCGAAGTTGGGTTTTAACCACTTCCATACATCCCCGGGTTGAAGTGGTTATACCAGGGCTATGGATGCAATAAGAATTTTGTCACCTCCGGTTTCAGTCAGATGTAAACAAGCCATTACTGGCTTGTGAAAGCATCTGATTAAAGTGATCTCTGTTTGATCAGATGCTTTTAAGGGCAAAGGAGAGATCTGGGGTTCAGACAGAATTCAGTAAAAAGAATCCTGTCTCTGCCCATGCTATCATAAAGGATGTTGTTCATCCCTTGTGATAGCAATAGAAGTGATAAAAAAGAGACAGTGTAAAAAAATATACAAAATAAATAAGCAAATTAAAAAAATTAAAGTGCCCCCCATCCCCCCATGTTTGTGTGCAAAGGCGAACGCATACATAGGTCCTGCACAGTGTTCGCACCACACATGTATTGCCACAAATGTTATAGTGAGAACAATAAATCTAACAGACCTCCTGTGTATCTTTAAACCGGTAACCTGTAAGGGCTTTTAAAGTGTTGCCTATGGAGATTTTTAGGTTTCGTAGTTTGTCACCATTCCATGGGTGTATGCAATTTTAAAGCATCGTAACATCATCTGTTACATTTTATCAAAAATTGGGTATTTTATTGTGTTCTTGTGCATTAGATTTCATGAAAGTGTATTTAAAAAACAAATTGCATTTGAAAAACCACTACGCAAATACCATGTGAAAAAAATTTGCAACACCCACCATTTTATTCTCTAGGGTTCTAAGTAATTTTCTAGCAAAAAGGTGCTTAATGGAGCAATTGCTTCCCTGCAGGCTTGTAAGTTGACATCTGTAGTTAGCAGTATTAATGACATTAAAAGGATAAAGGTAGGAGGTTCTAAAGTTAACACCATTGAAAGCATTGGTTCTCCTTTAAATAATATAATGTAGTGGCTAACTAAAGTTTTGCAATGAAGAAAATATCTTCAATTCCTTTTACTTTTTAAAAGCACCAATGCAATAAAACAGCTAAGAGAGACACATCAGTAAATAAAGGATACAAAAAGTATAAAGTTCTTGCACGTCCAAAGTGTGTATGAATACATGAGTAAACACAAACAGCGTGTGCTTTATTTTAATCAATTTACATAAGGGTAACATCAGGTAGACAAATAAAGTGGACCTGAACTCCTATGTTATAAGGAACATCTATGAATGTTAAAATAGAACTAAAGGTAGAGGTACTCACCTTTCCAATGGTCCCTTTGGTGCTGGAATCTTCTCCTGTGTTCCCATTTTTGGGCCTTTTCATTGGTCAGTTCAGTATGGCATTCTTTCTGGGCAGGAGCTAGTCATCCCAGCACACAGGTTTGGACCGGCTACTGTAATCGGAGCTGCACATGCGCAGCTCAGCTTACATTCAAGGGATTGCTGGGATTAGGCAGATATGTATAATATATTGAAGAAGAGACGTTGCCTTTCTCTTCTGCAATAAAAACCTGCCTGCTCACAGTGTGTTACAGCAGAACTCTATTTCCATTTTAATTGTGCCAATGCAGTACTCTGCTTACAATTACTTTTTGTCTGCAATTCCTTCTGAAAATAGCAATGTACTTCCTGGTATGTGAGCATGCCTAGACACTCTTGTGCCTATAACCCCATAGCTGCAATGTGAGGTCCTACTGCCTCTGACTACTGGTCACAGGAGATTTGTTGTGAGATTTCATGATGTCACTACTGTTCTGCTCACTGTTCTTTGTTGGAGGCTTTAACATGAGGAAGCAGAGCCCAGTCTCTACCAAGATGGCCACCTCTACACAGACACACAGTGCAGAACAAGGCAGGGTATGCCACTAAACAGGAAAAAGATCAGCTGCTTCTTTAAGGTATCAGTAACATCAGATCTTAACCCCTTGGCGCCGGCGCCTCCCGGCCCTTTAAGGGTTTCAGAAGCCGAGAGGCGGGGCGGGGTTTTAGGATCATGTGACCGTTGTGATTTGCTGTCACAGCGGTCACATGATCGGGAAAGGTCCCGATCGCAAGAGGAGATCGGGACCTTTCCGTGAGTACCGGAAATGTGTGCTGGGAGCGCGCAATTGCACGCAAATGCGTCAAGGCCCAGGCGCCAGTAGGCCGCACATTTGCATGCGGCTTGCGTCAAGATGTTAAAGGACTGTTCTCTTCAATAGTAGCCAAGTTATAAGCAGGTCCTCATGTATTATTCCAAAGTTAGGCACTACCCTTGTTATCAGTATAATCTCCTCGATGTGTTTAGAGAAATTACTTCCTCCTAATCATACTTCTTCCACTTTAGTACAACATTTTAAATCTCTGTGGTAGGCAGGAACTTACAAGCTCTCATTTAACTGCCAGTCACATATGTTGTATTTTCACCCATATATAAGTTACCCCCTTCCTGTTTTTGTCTAATGAACTGATATACTAAGAAAATGATTTATACGATCACTTGTAGCTGTGGGAAACAGTATAAAGGTCAAGCAATTGAAGCAAGTAAGCACATAATTATGAAACATGGGTATGGTATTGAACCTACTGTAGTTGTTTGAGACTAAATTTAGCTAGGTGTTTTTAAATGTATACTGGCCTTTTATATAGGCTTTCCTTTTTATGAGGATTAAAACAATGTACTTATATATGTTGTAAACCTTTATTTCAATCCTTTCTTACATCTCAATGCTGCTGATATCAACTTCTTGTTTACATGCGCTTGTCCCAGGGTCAGCTGCACATCATTAATCTGGACAGATTGTCTGATAGTGACAACATTATTCCATGCCTTGGCAAAGTGTGTCACCACAGCTACTCATAGTCTTAACCAATGTGTTACAATGCAGGAGCACCTCAAAGCTTTGAACACATAACCAATATAAAGTGTATCTAAATGCAAAACTTTATTTTTTTTTTGTTCTGCATAGATTAGGGAAAGGTTAGAACCTCTATTATTTTTTTTTGTCTTTGGCCCTGCTGGGGCAAATAACCCTGCCTTTTTGCCTGGTGGCTACTATTAATCCAAATCCAAAATTTGATTTTGTCACTGGAAAAAGAATAGGTGTAAACTGAGACATTGTTCTGCGAACACTTGTCTAAGAGAGGATTTTCCTTACTTTGAGATTTCCTCTCCCTTCCGTCAATAAGGTAGGAAATTACTTTAGATACACTTGTTAGGGTGTTGGGTAGGCTACTTCATCATATAAAAAGCTTGTGCAAAATGTGGCATTTTCTTGGGATTGTGTACAGATATACTGTAACATCTAATTCACTCTGTAAGAAGAAGAGGGAGCAAGCAAGTTTAATGTGGGTTGAACAGTTAATTGAACTCTTTGTGATAAGGAGAAAATTACATATTTCCAGAGAGTTTTAGGAAATGTATAACTTCCTTTTCCTGGAGAAGTGGTGAGGGTCATGCTACAGGGAAGCAGCCAGAGGTGTATTTACCACAAGGCAAACAAGGCATTTGCCTAGGGCGGCATTTTTCAGGGGGGCAGCAGCATTTTTCAGAGGGGCAGCACCACCCCCCCAAAAAAATGGATGGAAGCAGGGGCACATGCAGCATGGGGACAAAGTGGGATCTGAGAGAGGCAGTGGGCTGCTTGATGGTGTATGCAGAGCCTGACTCTAGTTTTCGGGGGTGTCCGGAGCTGTGAAGGTGAGTGTCTTATCTCTTGCCGGAGTGGGGGGGGGGGGTTTCTAGTGTATGGGGGGTGGTGGTAGTAGAAGGCTCTCTTGGATGGGGGCTGGGGGGGGGGGGTCAATTTTTGTGTTGCTTAGCACAAAACCTAAATACACCACTGAAAGCAGCCATTGAAAAATCACATAGAGGAGCACCACATGAAGAAGATTTATTGTAGAGGAACAGTACAATATGTGGCCAGCTTTAGCAGTATCTGCAAGTGCTGTTTGTGTATGTATGCTTAACCCACGTAGAAATTTACGATAGGAGATTTCTAGTTCAGTACAACTGCTGACACAAGAAATGTTTGAACATGCCTTAATCAACATGTTTAAAGCAATGCATTCTCTACACCTAATGCCATTCTGAAAAATAATAGTAAGTTAAGACGTATTTTGCTTGCTGTAATACTAGCGGAAGGAAAAGCATAAGCATCTGCAAAATTACCATTGCAACCACTATTCAATCTGCTAAAACCTGCAGTAAAATAAAATCTGGTCTCATTTAGGGAGAAGAAATTCTTAATTTGCAAATGCAAATTAACTTAATATTTGGATGATTGGAGATGCACAGATATTTTTACTCTTTACTTACTGAAGCCCTGACAAGATGTTCTCTAGCCTCAGCTTTCAATAGTACTTGTGGAATTGGCTGAAAATAAAGAGCCCACATAAGCTCTTCACATAACCAGAGCTTGCCAGAAACTGTTTCCAGTGCCAGCGGAACATTTCCAGAATAAACAGTTGAAAGTTGGCATTTTTATTCACAAGGCTGTGCTTCTGTGGTGCTTACATGACGGCTTCCACTCATCCACAAGGTGCCAGGATTTGTACAAAATAGATTTGCATTAAAAATAGATTGTTAGGGTGTAGTATAGCCATATGCTTAGATATTTCAAGACAAAATTTTGATTAGAGCTCCTTCTTGAAAACGTGCTGCAATTTATTTGGAGAACAGGAACAAATAAAACATAAAGATGTCAAATAGCAAATTGCACAAGCTCTGTGGTGTCTGGTTCTGGCAGGGTGATGTAAAACGTCACTTACCTAAAGAAAAGAGGAAAAAAAATGCATCAATGGTCAGCTATCAAGATACCATTATTAATATCAATAAGAAAAAATTAAACACAGTTGGGTCTCATGTGCTGACTGCCATAGTAGTTATGTACATAAAACAGCTCTAAAAGAGCATTAGGAGTTACATAAAACATTGTAGTAATACTTAGAAGATGGAAGACATGCTCCTGAAAGTGCAATCAAAAAGTGTATCCAAATCCTTTTAGATTGTAAGCTCTAAAAAGCAGGGCCCTCTGATTCTTCCTGTATTGAATTGTATTGTAACTGTACTGTCTGCTCTCATGTTGTAAAGCGCTGTGTAAACTGTTGGTGCTATATAAATCCTGTTTATTATAATTATTATTAATAATAATATTAGATCCAAAGCCAAAAATATAATTTATCGCAGCTACTTAGGCCTTGGATATGGTAGATGCAAACCGTTTATTTTTGGGGGATATTTTCCAATTATTTTCACCTGATAAACCTGCAAATAATCTACACCCTGTGCCATTGGGTCAACACTGATTTTTTCCTTATATCTATGAAAGGAGCCATAGTCACCACCTAGGCTGGACAAAAATACACTATATTGCCAAAAGTATTGGGACACGCCTCCACACCATTGGATTCAGGCGTTCCAATCACCTCCATGACCATATGTGTATAAAATCAAGCACCTAGGCATGCAGACTGGTTCTACAAATATTTGTGAAAGAATGGGGTGCTTTCAGGAGCTCAGTGAATTTAAGTGTGGTAACGTGATAGGTTGCCACTTGTGCAATAAGTCCATCTGTGAAATTTCCTTGCTACTAAATATTCCACGGTCAACTGTTAGTGGTATTATAACAAAGTGGAAGCAACTGGGAACAACAGCAACTCAGCCACGAAGTGGTAGGCCATGTAAAATGACAGAGCGGGGTCAGCACATGCTGAAATGCACAGTGCACAGAAATCACCATTTCTGTATAGTCAATAGCTAAAGACCTCCAACCTTCATGTGGCCTTCAGATTAGCACAACAACAGTTAGAAGAGAGCTTCATGGAATGGGTTTCCATGGCCGAACAGCTGAATCCAGGCCTTACTTCACTGAGTGTAATGCAAAGTGTCAGATGCAGTGGTGTAAAGCACACCGCCACTGGACTCTAGAGCAGTGGAGATGTGTTCTCTGGAGTGATGAATCACTCTTCTCTGTCTGGCAATCCGATGGACATGTCTGGGTTTTGAGGTACTTGCCTGCCTGCATTGTGCCAAGTGTAAAGCTAGGTGGAAGGGGGATTGTGGTGTGGGGTTGTTTTTCAGGGGTTGGGCTTGGCCCCTTAGTTCCAGTGAAGGAAACTCTTAAGGTGTCAGCATACCAATACACATTGGACAATTTCTGCTCCCAGCTTTGTGGGAACAGTTTGGGGATGGCCCCTTCCTGTTCCAACATGACTGCACACCAGTGCACAAAGCAAGGTCCACAAAAACATGGATGAGAGAGTTCGGGATGAGGGACTTGACTGGACTGCACAGAGTCCTGATCTCAACCTGATAGAACACCACTGAGATGAATTAGAGCGGAGACTGCGAGCCAGGCCTTCTCATCTGACATCAATGCCTGACCTCACAAATGTGCATTCAGGCAGAATGGTCAAACATTCCCATAGACACACTCCTAAACTTTGTGACAGCCTTCCCAGAAGAGTTGAAGCTGTTATAGCTGCAAAGGGTGGGCCAACTCAATACTGAACCCTAGACTGCAATGCCTGTTCATGTGCATGTAAAGGCAGGCATCCCAATAGTTTTGGCATTATAGTGTATGTGTGCCTTTGTTCATGTCCATTACATAGTGGATTGACTGGACTAAACGTTTTATACAAGAAAGATAACACTGCTTGTGCTTTCTTCTCAGCTTATATGAAGTAACAAGGACACTGAATTTCTCTCAGGATCAATACATTTGGTCCACACTTGCCAAAGATTTTCTGAAAAGTAAAAAAAATAATGCAGCCACCACCCCTAGAGACTGGTAAGCTGCAATATTTGTTTCTTGAGTTTAGTTGTTCTTTAAACAGATTTTGTTCTCTTGTATCTAATGTGATTGTAGCTATGTGCATGATCGGCTCTAGGGCAGCATTAGAAGCTACTCTGTAAAACAGCATTTTCCATTATACTTTGTAGTAATAATTAGTTTTTGGAAGAAAATGTCCTATAATGTAGCTGCAGTATTTGCCTTTACTATCTGTCTTATCTTCCTTATTTTAAAGGTTTGACATTTTCTATTGTGCAGCAAACATCTCTATTATAGAAAATTAGGTGACAGCATTATTCATGGATTTAACAAACACATCAACAAGCATCATCAGTAAGTGCGATTCTGCTACTAGGTTAGGCCCATGAACAGCCCATGTAGTGACAGACCGGATCTGTTTGCCAAGTGGCTCAATTTTTCATTCTGTCATTCATCTTGTATTCTTGACTGGCCATAAATCAAACCTGGTGTAGGCCAAGTGTTTCAAGTTTCTGACCACCACCTTCTACAGTTTCCATAAAGAAAATTGTGCTGCACACAATTAGGTGACAAAAGGTTGCAGTTCCATTCAAACTACTTTGGCAGCAATTGATTATCTTAAACTCAGATTAAAGGGAAATAGTGTATTCTTTCTGACTGGGGCAATGTTGGAAATTAGGAATTCTCTCTTTGTGACAATATTTGCATTTAGCTTCTCTTTAAGAAAAATACATTTACTGAAAATGTTGTCTCTCCATCCTTGCATATCACCAGGATTTCACCTGCATATGCTCAGCTTATGTTTAGGTCAACACTGTTTAAAGTATTTAACCAATGAGGACACATTCCACTGACAATCACCATTGTGAATGTGTCAAGACTAGATAGAAACAGATAGTTTTGACACAGTAGGGTAAAGCAATTTTAAATAAACTGTATTTATAAACAGCCCATGGGGGCCATCACTCAAGGATCATCTCATTTAAAAATATTTAGAATTAAAATACAGACTATTCTTGGTCATTTTCATCTTCACTTTTTAGGTGGTTTAATTATGATGCATATTTACTGTGTTTTAACAATTAAACTTCTCTATTCCTCCTGGTAAGCCTTATCACTGAGACTGAAAGTTAGAGGAAAATTAAATATTTAGATTTGTGACCTGAGCAAGGATAAATCCTCCAAAGGAGATATCTGTCCCCGTGACAACTTTCTAAAATAGGAATTTTCATGACTTGGAGAGATCTTCTCTTATTTCATGTGGCATCTTCAGGACAGGAAGTAAAGGGGAATCTCTCCAGTGAGTCACAGAAAGCAAATAATGGTCTGACAAGAGGTTTAACCTTTTCATACTCTATTCAAAACTGAAAAAAAGTGTTGCCAATGCATAGTAAGCCATATGCTTTCTGTGCTTCAATGGACCTGCACACATTTCCCATCTTACCTCAAATACTCAATGAGTAAGGCAAGTATAAAATATTAACATATATCACTATTAATATCTAGTATTTCCCTTCTAAATCAGTATTTAAAGCCCCTTTTCAGGTTTTCCCCTTAACTCTGTATAAAATGTATGTTTTTACAAAGCTCAATAGTACAAGCTCAAACTTAGGGCACAAATGAAGCAGACACAAAAGTGTCAACAGGTGACTCAATATGAGGTGATAGACGACCTGGCAAATTAATAGGCAAGTCAACTGCTTTCCAGGAGTACCATGATATGCCAATGCTCCTGAACAATTAATAGCAAACAGCATAAAATAAAAAACCTTGAGACTATATTATTAGATACATAATTTATTCTAGGAAATCTCAAAAAGATATGCTGTTTAGCTTGCCCCAAGCTAAGATAGCAACATCATGGAAGTGAACAAATTGGAAGTTTGCAGCATATGGGAAAATGAAGATCCAAAATGTGTTTTAAAGGGGTAAAACATACAAATAAAGGTTTTATAGGTTGAAACTTCTTGACAGAAAGATTTAGAAATAAGTTATATGCACATGCAGGATTCAGGAGTTGTAAATAACTGGATACGTTTGAATATTGTTTCTATATACAATTTTTCTCTCCAACCACACAGCATGGCTCCTCTATAATCACAAATTTATGATATTTCCACAGCCCCAGAATTATACCTAATATTGCAGATGAATTCAGAAAATGTGATGTGCTAGCATTATGGCTGATTGCACTCTGCATTTGTCTACTTACGCAATGCTAAATATATATTACAGATGTTGATTTCAAAATCCTAAAGTTTCTCATTGTGTACATCAACTTGATCCGTCAGAAGAAATCCTGGTTTATTGCAATATTTTGTAATTATAGCACAGTAAAATTCATACATTGAAACACGCATCATATTGTGGTGGGTCACTTTTCCCTGCTGAGAGATATGTTAAAATACAAATGCAAATAGTAGATTTCACCTCTCCAGGACAAAAAATAGATTAATGAATGCAAGAAGTAATTACTTTCTTGCAGAGTTGAAGAAATACTATAATATGAATCCCAGTATGATTGCACTGTTGTAATAAAGAAACATTCCTTGTTTTGGATACTTATCCAGTCCAGTGTGTCATATGTGCTGAAATATACAGAAAGAGACCTTTCTGTTAACTTATTCACAAGTGCCTTGAAATGGATGCTTTATACAGCAGAACAGACAGTCACTCAAACGTCATAAGGATAGATAGATAGATAGATAGATAGATAGATAGATAGATAGATAAATTGTATATTTATGAACAAAGGATGAAGAAAGCCATAATCTCTTCAGGAAACCTAACCTATTAAGAATATTAAATATGTGTGTGTAATAATATACTGCCCAAAACCAAGGCCTTTATTCTGACAATTAGCATATACGCAATGGACATTTGAAACTAAATAAAAAATATGTGCACATATATATTAAAGCTTCTCTCCAGTCAGGGTCTGCTCCTATAAATTTTACCCCTGGCCACCTCCTACTACTCCTGTAATTAAAAAAAAACTAAGCTACTGTAGATGCCATAAATACCTAAATCCACTGGTTTGCTACTCTGGCTCCTTAGGTTGAAAAATTGCAGCCCGGGCCATTTTAGACAGGTTACTTGTAGTCCTATTCCCAAAAACTATGATCTGCAGTCCACATTTTATGTTTGGCAGGCTATAATTTTCCCACCTTGGAGTTATTCTGAAGAGAAGAGAATTTTAACTTTTGAGAGCCAGGCACCTTCAAAAACATGACCAAAATGCATATTACTTATTTTTAACATGACGTGACTCAAAAAACGCACTAAAAATGCACCACGGGTGCATTTTTGACAGGTTTTCCATTCATTTCAATGGGGAAGTAAGTTTTTAGTGTATTTTTTTACCATACCAAACCTTCACCAAAAACGCAGTAAGCAGGATTTTGAAAAAAATGCACCTGACTCTCAATGGATCAGTGTGAAGGGTTCCATAGGAATATACTGTATGGTCATGTGTTTTTCTTCCACTGTTTTTAACACAAAAGCAAAAGAAAAAGGTCCATATTATAAGGTGAGCAGCCATTCTTTGCTTTTGGTGGTGGAATTCCTTTCACAGGCACAGTGGGACTTTTGGTGACATTTTTAGTGAAGGTTAATAATTTTGTTTATTTTACACTGTTCTACACAGAAGGACTGAAACATGGAAATATTTATTATCGGTTCACAGTGCACTAAGAGATATAAATTTTGGATGTTATTATCATAAGAATATGCATATTGGTTTGACGTCACTATAATGTAATTCTAATATTACAATTATTATTTAATTATAATATAATTGTTTGCACATTGGTTTATATGATAGTGCAGCCCTTTAGGATATTGTAAGTTGTAACCTATTAGATTTGGCTGAAAGTGTCAGCTTGCTGCACAATATCCTACTATAGACACATTTATCCCTATAAAAAAACTAAGAACTTAATGCTACAAAGAAATATAATATTATCCTCAATAATTAAAGTGCCTTGTATGTTTTTGGAATAGAACACTTTAACAATGTGTAGTGTTAGTGGTATAGAAACAGTAAAATGAAAAATAAGCAGCACTACTACAGAAGCGTCCCTAAAATATGCCAATAAAAATGCCAGTCAAAATAGAATATTACCTATGACTAGAATGTCCTAATGGTTGTCTATGAATATCTGATATGCCAGTTATAATGACAGGGCAATGATTCATGACATTGATTATATTCAGCAAGCTTAAAATGCCAATGCAATGTTCAGCACAATATAATATATACATGAGAAGCCCTAATGACTCGATACTAGAACAGTGAACAGTAGCAGAGAGTCAAAAAATATATATCTGTGACACGAGCAACATGCAAAAACCAGATATAGTAAGTAACAAAATATGTTGATAACATAGCACTTTAAGGATGCTGAATAAATTCCATTGGTCATAAGACCAGTGTCAGAAAAGACCCTTACATGCCTAACTGGATGATGTTTAGTTTGCTAAAGCATTGTGTGTTGTAAATATTCACCATTTTTGAATATTAAAATATATGTTTTTACATTTATATGTTTTATTTTGCTGATCTCCTACAGCCTCTTTACAACCACTCTCTGTCTGCAGGCATGCAGTCTGGAATGGCTGCATGGCATTCCTGATGGTGATGGCAGTGAACATTACCTGTGTTGAGTATGTTGAAATAGCCACTTGTTGCTTCCATTACAACCTGCATCGCAGGGTGACAACACAGTAGCATAACTGAAAAAAAGGTCAAAGCATTGTCAAAGCTCTCTAAAATAGGAAGTGTCTTAACAAGGATCTTCATGGCAGCATTTCCAGGTGCTGCTGATCTCCTACAGTCTCTTTACAACCACTCTCTGTCTACAATCTGTGCAATGGCCACATGGCATTGTTCAGGTTGGGATTCCTGATGGTGATGGCAATGGACAATATCTATGCTATGAATGTTGAAATGGCCACTTGTTGTTTCCGTGAGAATCTGCATCGTAGAGTAACAAAACAGTAGCATAACAGTGGCAGAATGTTGTCTCTCTAATAGGAAGTGCCTTAACCAGGATCTTCATGGCAAGATCACCAGGTAATATGTTATTGAAAGCTGCAGATTTTTAACCATTTCAATACCAGGCACTTTCACTCCCTACATGTCCATGTTGCTTTTCAGCTTGCAGTGCTTTGAATCACAATTTCGTGGTCATACAACACTGTACCCATATGAATTTTTTACCATTTTTTAGACAGATAGAGGTTTCTTCTGGTGGTGTTTAATCACCACTGGGGTTTTTTTATTTTTTGCTAAACAAATGAAAAACGCTTTCTGTCATAAAAGTTTGCCAGTGAGTCATTTTTTCTTCTTCACTAATGTGTGCTGAATAGTCTATACTGATGGGCACTGATAGGCTGCACTGATGGGCACTGATGAGGCTGCACTGATGGGCACTGATGAGGCTGCACTGATGGGCACTGATTGACACTAATGGGACTGCATTGAAAATCAGGAAACTGTTGATCAGTGTACACCAGTGATTACCAGTGTACACCATGTACTGACAGCCTTGCCCGTTATCAGTTTTCCTTTCTTCACACAGGAACAGCGCGTGACGAAAGGACTTTCAATAACCGACAAGCCTGTTTATATGTGATCCGCTGTGATTGTACACAGCTGACCACATGGTAAAGGGTCACTGTGACTGGTAAAGGGCCATTGTGACTGGCCCATTACCCTAATCCAAAGGACACAGAGCGCCCCCATTTTTACCACTCACATCCACAATGAGATAAAGTAAATTATGTCCACGAGTATGTCCAGCAAGTTTTTGCGTGGCTCTAGATGTTGTATATCAAAAAGGAAAACATATTAAAAAAATGGAAACAATTAAAAATTCATGGAATTAAAATGTATTTTTCAAGTAAATTACATTTTGTTGACATATACAGTATTATTGTGATCATCTCCAAGCTGCTAAAGATTTCTATAAAGGATTCATTGACTGCCCTTCAGATTGTCTTGATGAGTGTACTACATTTTTAGAAACGTGAAATGTTTTAAATACCTGGGGATATCCAACCATCAAAATGCATCTGATTACATCCTCTTCTAAATCTTGAACAATAAGGACAAAAAGTCATTATTGCCGAACTTGAATCAACCTCAACAGGGGATGACTGGGATGGAGGTTTGGGGCCTCTTTAATATTTGTGGACGGCAGCCAGTGGATACTTTCTGTCTCCATTTCAGACCTCTTTCAGAACTGCACCCACAGCCGCAAGTACTAACATCAGCCAACAGTGATCTGCTTTCCTCAGAGCTCTTTACAGAAGGAAGCCTGCCATTACTGACTTCCTTTGTGGTGTGCTGTGTTACCTGAATAAAGAAACAGTTATAAAACTTTCAGAATGTTTAAGGTGCTGTTAACCATGATCTCATATTAGTCAATATAGTAACAGTCCGTTCTATAGCAGGAGGTTTGATGGTAATATCATGATTATTAGTTATTTTGAATGCTTTAAATATATATAGTGTGATTGAGTAAACCCAGACACACAGTTATTTACAGTTATTTGGGAACTGTTTTATTTAGATTTAATTATATAGGTGATGTGGTGTATGATTCATATGAAGTTATTGTATTTACCAGGGGCGGACTGGCAACTCATGGGCCCCCGGGCATTAGGGGATCGTGGGGCCCCTGTATCCTCACCCACACTCAAACCACACCCAAAAAAGCCTATGAAAGGTACTAGGGGCATCTTATGGGGCCCCCTACTGACCCTGGGCCCTCGGGCAGTGCCCGAGAGCCCGAATGGTCAGTCCGCCCCTAGCATTTACAATTTCTAACATAAGTGCAACATGTGCTGATTCCTCTTCTTTTAATGAAAATCCTCCTCCATCCTGATCCTCATATTCACTTCCGTAATCTTCTGGTGCAAGGTACGGGGTAAGGGATTTTCACAGACCCTCTTTAAGAAAGCCATACTATGCCAACCCTTTTCTTCTAGCTTATTCATTCATAGAAGCCATACTACAGTGTCTATGAATGGTACACAATTTATGAATGAAGGAGGCAAAGCTATCAATCATCAACCATCTTCGTAAATTCTGTTTCATTTATAGAAGCTACAGCATGGCTTCCATGAATGGTGGAGTTGGGCAGAAAGGGTGGGCACAGTCAGGCTGTCTTAAAGAATGCCTGTGACAGCCTGGTACTTGTATTAACCCCTGCTAGAAGATTACAGTGGGGCGGAGATGAGGGCATAGGCAGAGGAGAATTTTTACACACAGAAGAGGAATCAGCACAAGGGAAACATCCTGCTGACTGTAAGTTATGTGCTGATTTTTCCATTTGTGGTTTTGACTGCACTTGAACTTTAATTTAGGCTACTGTTGGCACATTAAGAAATGTTTCTCTGATGAACTGGGTGTCACTGCTCAAAGTGCATCAGGACTTTAATTGTAATAGTCAGACATAGTAAGGCTGTCTTTATGAATGCCTGTGACCAGGGGCAGACTGACCATTTGGAAACTCGGGCACTGCCCAAGGGCCCGGGGTCAGTAGGGGGCCCCATGAGATGCCCCTGGTACCTTTTTCATAGGCTTTTTTGAGTTTGGGCAAGGACACAGGGGCCCCTATTGCCTGGGGGCCCAATGAGTTGTCAGTCCGCCCCTGCTTGTGACATCCTGCTTCTATTAACGCCTGCTGATCTGGAAGATTAAAGAGGGGCGGAGATGAGGGCATAGGCAGAGGAGAATTTTTACTAACAGAAGAGGAATCAGCACAAGGGACACAACCTGCTGACTGTAAGTTATGTGCTGATTTTTCCATTTGTGGTTTTGACTGCACTTGAACTTTAATTTAGCCTACTGTTGGCACATTAAGAAATGTTTCTCTGATGAACTGGGTGTCACTGCTCAAAGTGCATCAGGACTTTAATTGTAAAGCCAAAACATTTTTAGTTCTAAGCAGAGAAGTGTTAACCCTCCTGTAAAATTTTATTAATGCCTGTGCCCTTGCTAGGGATATACATACTCTCTATTTGTCCTAGGAGCCATTGTCATTGGTACTGAAAGTGAAGAAAAATCAAAATTTAGAGTTGTTGCCACAAGAGGGATGGAGAGGAACTGTTCTAAAAGAGACACCTATTGCAATAACAGCTGATGAATAGAAGATTATCCTTTAATTCCTTCTTATTTCTCAATCTATAATCTATCTACTACATCCTTTATCTATCTAAAGGATGTGAGGGAAGTCTCCCCAGTGGGACACAGATAACACAAAAACAAACTGACAGGGTTTTATTTATCCCCTACTTAACTAAGAACAAAACTTTTTTTTTTTACTCACGCATGCGCAGTGGGTACCCAGCTGTGAAGCCGCAAGCTATCACAGCCGGGTGCCCACACTGAAGATGCCGGCCTCCAGGAATCCAGGACGGCCGGTGAAACGAGCTGCTGGGGAGACACCACGGGACCGAGGGACAAGTAAGTGGCTGTTTTTTAAAAGTCAGCAGCTGCAGTTTTTGCAGATGCTGACTTTTATTTTTTGACAGGGTGAGTGGAACTTCGCTTTAATTCCCTTACTCTATCCAAAATAAATGGTTTTGCCATCAGTTCTATTTTAACCACTTGCAGTCCGCCCACAGTACATGTGCTGAGGCGAATGGCAGCTACAGGCAAGGCGACGTACACATACGTCACCTAGCACATGCACAATTGTGTGCCCCTTAGGGTACAAAGCAGTGCAATTCCATGACTGCCGTGTCCGGTGGACAAAACGGATCGCTGTGCTCATTACCAGACTAATCATAGTGATCACTTGATTACAATGTAAGCAAAACTGTCATGAACGGCTTTCATTCATGACATTTTGCTTACTATTGTGACGCTGTGATTGTTTACAAATGATCACATGGTACCTGGACCAATCCCAGCACCTTATACCATGTGATCACTTGTGACCAATCAAAGCATCACAATAGTGAACACTAAGTCATGAATGAAAGTAATTCATAGTAGGTGAAACAATTGCTTATAACAGTGTAAGAAAAAAAAAAACCTATTCCCCCCAAGAGTAGTACAATGTCACTATGGTGACACGGAACTCCTTTGATGACAGTATGTAAAAAAAGAAATTCATAAAAAAAATGTTAAAATAAGAAATATGTTTAAATGAATAAAACATGACACTGTACTGCATTGCTGACCGTATATAAAAAAAATTGTAAGAAAACCCCCAAATGTGATTCTTTTATTTGATTTCCTCATTTTCAATAAAAGTGTGAAAAAAAAAATACAACAATAAGGGGTTATTTGGAGGATATTTGTACTGTCATGGCATTTTAAGGCCTCAAGAACTGAGAGAGACCATCAGTACAGCAGTATATCAGGATTGTTCAGTGTTCAAATATATATACCATAGTTTGTGGACTCTATAACTTTCAGGCAGACTAAATATACACCAATTAGGTTTATTTTTACCAAAGAAATGCAGCAGAATACATTTTTGCCTAAATTTATGAAGAAAGAATATTTGTTTGCATAATTTTATAACGGAAACATAGAAAAAAGTGTTTTTTTTTTTCAAAATGTTTGGTATTTTTTAATTTATATATAACATTTTTTTAAAGACCCAGTGGTGGGTGAATACCATCAAAGGAAAGCTCTATTTGTGTGAAAAAGAATATTTTTCATTTGAGTATAGTGTTGCATGACAGATCAATTGCCAATTAAGGTAGCACAGTGCTGAATGGCAAAAAATGCTCTGGACATGAAGGGGGTAAAGCCTTCTAGAAGTCAAGTGGTTAATTCAAACTAAAGTCTTGGCTTTACATGCACTTTAAGTAATACATTAAAAACAATGACAAACATGTCATATGTACTGTACCTGATCAATGCAATGGTTTTGCACAGAGCAGGCCTCTTCTCATGTCCCTAGCTGGTGCTCCTGGCTCCTCCCTCCTGCCAAGTGCCCCCACAGCAAAATATTTGCTATGGGGGCACCGAGAAGGCCTGCTCCTTGCTCCACCCCCTCTCTCTTCATTGGCTCACAGGCTGTGATTGACAGTAGTGGGAACCAATGGCTCCCCCTGCTGTCTCAGCCAATGAGGAGGGAGAGACCCGGGACAGCTGAGGTTCTTGTGCTGGATCGAGATGGATTCAAATGGAGCTCAGTTAGGTAATGCGGGGGCTGGGGGGGAGGGCTGCTGCACGCAGAAGGTTCTTTACCTTCAGGTATAGAATGCATGAAGGTAAAAAAATCTTCAGCCTTTACAACCACTTTAATGTTTGGTTGTGAAGACTCTACGCATAGCAATTTGGGATGTCAATGTAAAAGCAGATTCTACAGAACCTTGAAGTGGACTGGAGGCAGTGTGGGGGAGCCTCCAGGTAGCACTGCATTATCAAATCATCAAATAAAGCTACATATTGACAGTTTATACTTTTAGCTTTGTCATTTAGGTTTAGAATATCATTTCATTATAAGTGTTTAACTCAATTAATTTATCTACATTACTAGTGTGTTCTGCTACTCTGACTCAGGACCAAATACCCTGGTGTTGGAATAATCACTTATGTAGGCCTATGTTTTCTTTTGGGAACATTCATTCCACCCTAGATGTTTGGATTAATTGTTCATAGACTGGCCATAGTGACTGGCCATAGTTGCTTATATTGCTGAATCTTTGCTAGTAATCATGAACTCTACATGAGGCTGGACCTATACCATGTTATTATTATACAGGATTTATATAGCGCCAACAGTTTGCTCAGCGCTTTACAATATAATAATGATCATATGTCTATATTTTAATGTTAAGATATATCCATGCTAGGAGGACTGACATTTTTTAAGTCTTTATGATTGTTGCACAATATTGTAGTACCACAAGATACTGTATACTGTGAAATACCACAAGGTTTAATATATTGATATTTATATACTGATTACTGCATAAACTAAAGTGGTTGTATACTGTATATATGTTGCTGGTAAATGCTTTCAATGTCCTGACTTTAAAGTGGAATTTCACTCTCTCAATCAACATTTACCAATACAATATATTTATGTGTTTTGACCTTTTTCTCAAAAATGTCTTCAGTAACTTTGTAGTTTCTTGCCTAGGCAAATGATGTCATACATCCCATGATTTTTCAGGAGGGGAGGAGAGGCTTTCTCAGCTAAGCACACCCTCCTGCCAGCATGCCTGAGCTAAGGGCAGATAGATTCCAGGCAGTATATGCTACACAAATCATCTCAGCAAAATAAAGCATGGAAACATGAACGGATGTTTGCTTTGCTTTCGATATTAAAAATGAATTAAATAGTGTTTTTGGTTTGTGTTGCTAAGATGCAGTGTAGTTCAACTTTAAAGGATAGGTATACTTTGAAACAAAGTGCACTTATCCTTTTTGTAAACAAAACCGTTCTCTCCCCTGTCAACTCCTGCACACTGCTTTTCATGGCTGTCCATAGCACAGCCATGTAAAGCAGTGTGCTTACAGTGAAGCACAAACACAGCCCAGTATGTAAAATGACACACAACATACAGTTAACCCTTTGATCAACCTACGTTAACCCCTTCATGCCCAGTGCCATTAGTAAAGAGTCAGTACTTTTTATTAGCATTGATCACTGTATTGGTGTCACTGGGGATGTCAGTGACACCAAGTCAGTTTCCTCCAGTGTCAGAATGCCCCACCGTAGTCAATCGCCGTCATTACTAGTAAAAATATAAAATTAAAAATCCCAGTACATATACCGTCATTTGTAAACGCTATAACTTTCACGTAAACCGATTAATTTACACGTATTGGGATTTTTTTTTTTTAGCAAAGACATGTAGCAGAATACATTTTGGCAACAATTATGACAAAATTTGATTTTTTACATTTTTGTTACTAGACATGTTTAATAGTAAAAAGTCAAAAATAAAGTTTTTTTCTCAAAATTGTTGGTCTTTTTTTTTTATAGCACAAAAAATAAAAAATGCACAGTTGATCAAATACCACCAAAAGAATCTCTATTTGTGGGAAAAAAAAGGACATAAATTTCATTTGGGTGCAGCGTTGCATGACCGTGCAATTGTCAGTTAAAGTAACGTGGCACTGTAATGCAAAAAATGGCCTGGTCAGGAAGGCGGCACTAATGGTCAGGTAGGGCTGGGACAGTGAAGAGTTGTGCTACTGAATATAAACAGAATTCTGCCCATTGGATCAAGGTAAGTATGTAATATGTGAAGGGGGCATTGGTTTAAGTCAGGGAAGGTGGCAAAAAACCCCCAGAGTTTTAAAGTGTACTTTTCCTTTAATAATTATTTAATTCCAGCGTTTGTAATTTGATAAGTAGAGATTGTAATGTTCAATTTCTATGCACAAGCTGGTTTGTGAGGTACATAACTCATATTAACTGTGGATTGTTTGAATCTGTTCACCACTTTTATGCTAATACTTGTACTAATAGCGCAGTCTGCAAATCAAAGTTTTTACTTTTTTATTTTGATTTGCAGAGGCCAAATTTGTAACTATGTGGTTAGCTTGCTTGTCTTGCAGGGCCATGATCTTGAGTTTAATTCCTTCTGGGAAGTCACTAGAGGCATATTTATAAAGCTGGGAATGATTGATTTGCCAGTGGCATTTTAGGAAAAAGTTTAATCACATATGTAACTCACATTCTCTGGATTCATCTATACGTTTGATTTATCGTATTCTTCTTTGAAAAATCTAGGCTACAACAACACTGCAATCAAAACACCATCATTTTTTTTGTTATTTTCTATAACCAAACACATTTTATTTATTACAAGTACTTATATAGTGCTGTCAATTTACACAGCACTTTACATATATATTGTACATTCAGTCCCTAACCCTCAAGGGGTGTACAATCTAAAATCCCTAACTTACATTCACACACTAGGGCCAATTTAGACAGGAACCAATTAACCTATCAGCATGTATTTGGAGTGTAGGAGGAAACAGGAGTACCCGGAGGAAACCCATGCAGGCACAGGGAGAACATGCAAACTCCGGGCAGGTGGTGCTGTGGTTGGGATTCAAACCAACGACACTAGTGCTGCCAGGCGGAAGTGCTAACCATCTAACCACTGTGCTGCTCACATTTAAATGAAAGCCATTTTCAAATAATAAGCAATGCTTTTCTCAGATATGCCACCTTGGGGACAAGCTAAACTTAATACTATTTGATCATCTAAGTCCTCATTGGCTTCAAATCTGCTACTTTTTAAAAGAAGATTTTAGATATGCTGGTATTTGCCTTTGCATCTGCCGCTAAAAAATGTTTAATTACATCAAATGCAGTCAAATCCATGTATGCAAATGTGCCTGTATTTAACCATCCTAGTTGAGTAAAGTTACATAGTTGCAAAGTTAAGGAAAAACAAAGTGATAACCAGAACTCTTTTCTGAAGAAATTGTCAAATCTTCTTTATTTTATATGCAACTATATCCCCTTGTCCGTTGTATAGTTTTGGAATAAAATGTTATATTTTTATTTTGTTTTACTTTTCTTGCATGTATTTAAACATTCTTAAAATTTACAGCAGGCCATATATGTTGCATATTTTTTGTTCAAGCAGCGGGTTGATAAAAAAACAAAAAAGATTTGATTCCCCCATCCACACTTTGGGGGATGGGGGAATCCCTCCCACGGAGCTTTTTTTAATTTAACAGTTCTCTGCCATCAGAATACAATGATCAGTGTTGCTGAACCAGCCAAATTTCGATCCATCTTACGTTTAGGTAATTTTTTTTTAATCAGCACAAAGGGAAGCTACTAATATTTATTACAAGTGTGCCAACTATGCCATCCCTCTTTGACCAACTACTCTGTTCATAGAAGTGGTATATAGCTTTTATGAATGAAAAGCATTCTATACATCAGTGGTTCATATAGTGAACTCAGTGTAGAGTTATTCACCTTGAGGTCATCACAGAGGACAAGGGGGCACTCCTTATGGCTGGAGAAAAAGAAATTTAATCTCCAAACACGGAAAGGTTTCTTCACAGTAAGAGCTGTGAAAATGTGGAATAGACTCCCTCAAGAGTTGGTTCTGGCCAGCTCAGTGGATTGCTTCAAAAAAGGCCTGGATTGTTTCTTAGATACACAGAATATAACTGGATACTAACATTTATAGGTAAAGTTGACCCAAGGAATATCCGATCACCTCTTGGGGGATCAGGAAGGAATTTGTTCCCCTGCAGGAGCAAATTGGATCATGCTTTGCTGGGTTTTTTGCCTTCCTCTGGATCAGCTGTGGGTATAGGATTATAACTTTTTTTTTTTGGTTGAACTGGATGGACTTTTGTCTTTTTCAGCCAGACTATGTAACTATGACTGGAGGATGGGCTAATGAATCAAAGGTCCACTATGACATCTGGCAACAGCACAAGGGAAACTTTGCATTAAATGTAAGCATCATTCCTTGTGCTATTTTTTTTTTTATTTACCTAAACTCAGGCTTTAGCCCTGGTTCACATCACTGTGATTTCAGGTGCGACATGAGATTTACAAAGCATACCTGAAGTTGCATCTAATGTATTTCTATGGCACTGTCTTAATCAGTGTGATTTGAAGTAGCTAAATTTCAAACATAGTTCTTGCACTACTTTTTTCTGATTTCATTGCAACTTGCATTGACTTCTGTGTAATGAAGTTGCAAGCCACAGTGAAATCAGCAGTACAAACTGCACCGATCTGCAGCTTTGAAATCGTGCTATTTCAAGTGAAGTAGCGCGATTTCAAAGTTGCATTCAGTGTGAACCAGGGCTTAAAGTGGCTCTGTCACACCTAAACAGAGCTTCCAGCAGGTATGCATTGTAGGTACTTAGTGTTGTCTACATACACTTGCAGTAGCTCTCATTATCTTGGGTTACAGTCATATTCTAGGCTGTAGTGAATGTTCAAAGCACCAGTACTTTTTGGTAGTGATGGAACTTGCCCACCACCTCCGACATCCACACATTCCTATTGGCCAAAAAGGCCACCAATCATAGCAATGAGCCAATAGGATTGCATGAGGGGAGGAGGGTGGGCACCCATCTCCAACATTACCCATAGATTGCCTGTACAGAATAGCCATCCATCAGGCATAGGAGAAGAATGAGAACTGATGCACGTTTCTGCAGGCATATTCATAAGCTTATACTTTGTATTTACTGCTCAACCTATTATCTAAGCCACAGAGACCCTTTGTTTTATTTTCAGTGCTCTAGAATCCTCTTGAAACCCAAAAATATACTGGTAGGTCAGTGAGTTACAGCTGGCAATATAATATGAATGCATGTATATGTTCTGTGTGCCTGTAAGCTGCTTATCAGTAGTGACTTATGTGAATGGTTCTATTACTTTTAGGGCGTATAAACACAAGATGCAAATACATAAGGAAAACACACCATAGTAGCAATGAATGATGAGTTTACATCCTTTTATAACATACCTAGACCATACTATGCAATGTGCTCTATACCAATTACTGTACATACTGCATGTATTCAGGGGTTTGATGCTACACACTGGATTTATGACATTGAAGATCAAGATGATAACCTTTTCTTTCATCCCAGGGAGACAGACAAAATGACATTTATAGTATCTTTGTAGCTAAGAGAATGTTATATGTTTTGCAATAATGGTGAAAAGTGCTCTGTATGTGACATTTAGCAGTAGATTTCAAAGTGAAAAAAAAATATGTTATGGCACAAAAACACCACATACATAGTCAAATGTAATGCAAACATTTATTTATAGAATAACACAGTGTTTCTCAACCTTTTTTCAGTCAAGGCACCCTTTAACATTCTGCACAATCTCTCAGCACCCCATTCTAAAATGTATAAAACTAAGCTAATATTTTTCCATAACGCAGCAACATCCACACATGTAGAACACCCAACATTAGAGGTGATTTATTCTTCCAAAGCAAATATACCTCTGCACACTGGGCCTGACTAGTATTCCAATGTCTCTCTTCTCCCTCACTCAGCTAAAGTGACCCCAGTGTGGACAGAGAGGACAGAGATGGGCAGGAGGAGGGTCAAACAAGGATGCTGTGCAATTACCCAACGTTCTCCTCATTAACTGATGACGTTGTTGGTTGTTAGGATGCTGGCAGCTAGAAAGTTGTAATGGTGCACAATAAAAACCTGTGGCTTTGTGTAACTAAAAGGCAGGCTTAAGCCAACCGCAGACTTGTATACAAATTTTGGGCATTTTTTAGGTATTTTGCCAAGGCACCCCTGAAGGCACCTGAAGGCACCCTAGTTGAAAAAGACTGGACTAACATACAGTATGTGTGTATTTATTGTAACATGTATTCATTATTTTACTGTGCTTCCATGATATACTGCACATCTACATATAATAACTAATAGTTTCAAAAAAACATTTAAAAAAACAAATATTTCTATGGTACAATACATAAAGAAGGATCAACTTATTCAGTATTAAGCAGTATCCATATCCTACATACAATATATTATGGGGTAGATTTACTAAAATCGGTTCACACAGAATCTGGTGCAGCTGTGCATAGTAACCAATTAGCTTATAACTTCAGCGTCTTTAATTAAGCTTTGACAATAAAACATGGTAGCTGATTGGTTACTATGCACAGCTGCACCAGATTCTGCGTGTACTTGTTTAGGTGCAGCTGTGCATAGTAACCAATCAGCTTATAACTTCAGCTTCTTTCATTAAGCATTGAAAATAAAACATGGTAGTTGATTGGTTACTATGCACAGTTGCACCAGATTCTGTATGCACCCGTTTTAGTAAATCACCCACTATAGATTTACTTGAACACACAGCATATAAGTAAACAAATGCGCTCCTGTATACAGTTATGCATAATATTCAAAATGTTGGTGTTTTTTGTACTTGACATATAGGTCAAATGAACAGCTTTAAATAATGAAAAATACAACAGACAAGTCATTTTATGTTCTTTCATTTTGAACTGCAGCTTTTCCTGAAATAATACTGGGTGACCTTGATGTGATGGTCTTTTTTCATTTGCTTTCTGTCATAGGTTGACAAGACTCTGTCCCTGTCTCCCACTTACTGTCCTGTGTTGTCACCACTCTCCTAAAAGACTACAAGCAGCAGTGTGGATGAACATTGTGCATGTATGGTCCACTGCTGTCAGTGCCAGGAAGAAAAATAACAATTGCAAGTTGCAATTGTGTATGATACACATAGGGGAATTCATGGAGTGTATATTATACCCTTTCCATGTTGCTTGCCCACCACTGAAGCTGTCACAGAGACTGTAGTACCTGATGGAATTGACAGCAGACAGGGGGTGGATTCCTGCTGTTGGCTATGGTATCCACCCATACACGGTTTTCAATCACAAGGAGAAAGCTAACCTGATGGAGAACTAGTGTAAGTGAATCTCCATCAGTCTCTGACCACTGTCAGCATCACTGATTGACAGGAACCTGTTGGCCATGAAGCCAACAGTATCCTTAACAATCAGTAAACATGTGACTTAGTGTAAAGAGACAGGCACTCTGCTTGTCCCTGGGTGCCAGGTTTGCATTTGTCTTAATTACCTTAAGTTATCTGCAAATTGGAGGTAATTGTTATTTATAGCATACAGTATATTATTATTATTATTGTACAGGAGTTATATAGCGTCAACAGTTTGCTCAGCAAATATATTTTAATGCATAGCAGCTTTAGCATTGCTTTGTAAAGGTGGTGCTATTAGGAACTACTTCAATCTGCTGCATGTGTCTGAAAATCTACTGATAATGACAGCAGGATTTTTTTTTTAATTTTGAAGGGGCATACCACCATAAAAGTGCGCATTTTTGTTAATTCTCATGACAGTGCTTTAGAAAACATTCATCTGATAGATAGATAGATAGATAGATAGATAGATAGATAGATACACTGTTAGACATTCTTATAATATGTCAACAAAAGTTAGATTTTATTTCCATCATTTACACTTTCAAAAAAACAGAAAAGAAAAAAATGGCGTCTGCAAAAGTTTGGGCACCCTGCAGAGTTAATATCTTGTACTGCCCCCTTTGGCAAGTATCACAGCTTGTAAACGCTTTTTGTAGCCAGCCAAGAGTCTTTCAATTCTTGTTTGAGGTATCTTTGCCCATTCTTCCTTACAAAAGTCTTCCAGTTCTTTGAGATTTCTGGGCTGTCTGTCACGCACTGCTCTTTTAAGGTCTATCCATAGATTTTCAATTATGTTGAGGTCAGGAGATTGTGAAGGCCATGGCAAAACCTTCAGTTTACGCCTCTTGATGTAATCCCCCGTGGATTTTGAGGTGTGTTTAGGATCATTATCCATTTGTAGAAGCCATCCTCTCTTTAACTTCAGCTTTTTCACAGATGGCATCAAGTTACCATCCAAAATTTGCTGAAATTTTATTGAATCCATTTTTCCTTCTACTCGTGAGATGTTTCCTGTGACACTGGCTGCAACACAACCCCAAAGCATGATTGATCCAACCCCATGCTTAACAGTTGGACAGAGGTTCTTTTCATTAAATTCTGTGCCCCTTCTTCTCCAAAAGTACCTTTGCTCATTCCGGCCAAAAAGTTCAATTTTAACCTCATCGGTCCACAGAACTTGTTTCCAAAATGCATCAGGCTTGTCTATATGTTCATTTGCAAAGTTCAAAAGATGATTTTTGTGGTGAGGACGTAGAAGAGGTTTTCTTCTGATGACTCTTCCATGAAGACCATATTTGTACAAGTATCTCTTTATAGTGGAATAGTGTACCACAACTCCAGTGTCTGCCAGATCTTTCTGGAGGGATCGTGCAGTCAATCGTGGGTTTTGAATTGTTTTTCTCACAATCCTGCGAGCTGTTCTGTCTGATATTTTTCTTGGTCTTCCAGATCTTGCTTTAACTTCCACTGTTCCTGATGACTGCCATTTCTTAATTACATTCCGAACAGAGGATATTGACATCTGAAAACGCTTTGCTATCTTCTTATAGCCTTCTCCAGCTTTGTGAGCGTCAACTATTTTCAGTTTCAGTTTTCTAGACAACTGCTTAGAAGAACCCATGGTGCTGATTGTTGGGGCAAGGTCAGATGAGTCTGGGCATTTAAAACCTTTGAGATTGACATCACCTGGTCTTCCCAGAAGATGATTGAGAACAATCCATGACACTGGCAGGTCTCAGCTTTGCAAAGGGGGCAGTGCATGCTATAAATTCTGCAGGGTGCCCAAACTTTTGCAGACGCCATTTTTTTGTTTTCTGTTATTTTGAAAGTGTAAATGATGGAAATAAAATCTAACTTTTGTTGACATATTATAAGAATGTCTAATCTGTAATTTGATGCCTTTTGGAGATTTTTCCATCTTTCCTTGGCTTCTTTATGCACATTAATACAAATTTTTAGCTGGGGTGCCCAAACTTTCAATCCCCACATATATATATATATATGTTTAGTGTGCATTGTGAAATTTGTTTTTATGATTACTCTGTTGTCTCTCTCATACTAATAACATCAATGTGATGTTTGTTAAAGTATATGTCGCACCCAAATTATTTTCTATGTTTTGGATAAAGTAAAGAGGGGTTAGAAACCTTGTCAAGGCTCTGTTAGAGAGATTTACCCTCACTTCCTGTCTGGCTGCCAACATTTTTACCAGTTAGGAGGTGAAACGAACTCTCCAAGAGCAACACAAACAAAAATAAAAATGATTTTCTTTAGGAGAAAAGGGGAAGGCTAGAATTCCTTTAAGATTTTTTTTGATGTCCCAATTGCAGATTTTTTACCACCTTCTGTCTGGTATCAACTTTATCAGCAGGGCAGGCAAGAGGGTATGTATCTCTAATTGAGTGCCAGTTAAAGTGGTAGTAAACTCGTTTGTGAAAAAAAAAAGCTTCTTGCTGTGAGAGAATATCATAATGTGCTAATTTGAATCATATACTAGTACTCTATGAGAGACCTACCTTAGAACAAAGCCCTCCAGTGGTGTGCTGTCACCACTGACAGGGCTTCCATCTTTGCCCGGTCTTCCTTCCGGTTTCGCAGACTGAGGCTGCTTGAATGGGCAAGCCACCGATGATGTCACTCCCACGCGTGCACGCAGGAGTCTCTGCCATGGCACACAGCTCTGTAGAAACGGCATGGGTATGCCATTCCTTCAGAGCACCTGCACCAGTGATGTCACCAGTTGCTGCTCTGTAGAATATCTTCTAAATGGTGAATGTTTAAGAGATATTCATTTTACCTACAGGTAAGCTTTATTATGAGCTTACTTGTAGGTAAAATTGAACAAAGAGAATTTACGTCCACTTTAACAAAGAAAATCTGGCTGGAATTTGAATTCTTTCTATCTCAAACTAGAAAAATGTTTTGGTTTCCTGTGGATCTTAGTTTGTATACAGTTTCTTCTATTCATGCTTTACCACTTGTACACTTCTTGAGTGAGCCTGGGGGGACTATACCAAAATTTTCTTCCCTGTCGCCTGAGGCCCTGGTGATGACGAGGTACACCCTTAAGGGAAGCCGTTTCTCATAGCTCAAGCCAATATCAAAGTATTTAAATCTAGTAGAGTTTGCAAAATTGTGGGACACAGCTGAACAAACATATTGTACTGTATAAAAGGCTCCAGATCTATGCTCATTGGCTTTCTGGACCTTATCCAGGTTCATTTGCCTGTAGAGGTCACCCCATAAAATGGTGGGAGAGGAGATACTAGTAGGCATCATACTATGGAATAATGAGAGAAAATCAGATTTATTAATCCTCTGAAAGCTGACATGTTTGTACATTTTTTTGTTACATTTTGTTAAAAGCTTGCTATATAAACCAGCTAGAAATTCATATTTACTGACCCTTTAAAATGATATACTAGAAAAGTGTCAATATTTTTATACCTGTGGCAGGCAAACCTTCAATGACAGTGCAATGTTTGCTTTAATAACTTGGATAGCAGCCTGTAAAACTAAAGGAATTGTGGAAAAAAAAATAAACTTTACAAGGGCAGGAATCAAGGATGAGATTTAAAAGTAATAAAACCCATCTGCTGACCTATATCAATTTTCTGTTTGAAAAAAGAAAAACTAAACTATTACTGTCAGTTACAGAGTGTGCTTCCCCACAGAATCCATTTTCTTTTGTCTTACTTAATGTTAATAATACCATTTACCAATTGCCACACACTACAAATCAATGTTTTCTTGCCTTTCCTTCGTAGAATCCCCCATTCCTTTTTTCCTTCCTGCTTCGGAAATATTACATTTCAAAGGAGCTGTTGGGAACTTGGGAAGCCTGAGCTGTTTGGACCAACCTCAATCACGAGCAGTGGAAATGCCTGCTGGGTTGTTGCTGTCCTTGTAGTCCTAGTTCAAAGTTGAATCCCTGGATACTCTGCATCAGTTTCTGTTTGCTTTCCAACATCTGATAAGCTGAACTGTGCAGATGACTGATATGTTCTGTCCTGGCCAAGATTTTACATTATTCTATGTTTATATATAAATAAGTGCATAAATATCATTTTGTGCATGATCCAAAGATTATTTTGTTTGTAATCATTATATCTCTGTAGATAGAAAAACTTCCACTGTTTTTTTCAGTTACTTGTGTCTCTTGGGGTTGATTTACTAAAGCAGTAAAAAAATAGGATTTTTGCTAGCATAAGATTCAAAGTGAACGCAGGTTCACCTTACTTGCTAATATTCACTTTACAAAATGAACATTCTCTACTTCAGTTCTTTGTCTTTTTTTAACTTTGCATTTTTAAAGCTGTACTGAAGCCAGTATGGATATGAATTGCATTCCCCTCTGCATGCTAGAGGTTATATGCTCATTTAACCTAGGGGGAAAGGAATAAGAAGGGATACTTTCTTTATTCTCTGTTTCCCCAGGAGCTGGCTCTGTCCCTTGCTCTTTATTTGTGGGTGGGCCTTTGACATTCTCAAGTACAATGCAGAGCCCCTGGCCCTATATTGTATGCAATAATGTCATAGGGGCTGTGAATACACAAACGAAGAAGAAAAGTGGCTTTGTGAGACTTGTCATGTGGTGGGGAAAAAGCCTGTGGGAGCAAGAAATACAGTATTTTTACTTATTCCTTCATCCACTAGTCTGATGGAACAGTTAACCATTTATGTTTGGGGACAGGGGTTAAATAATATGTAAACCCAACATTTCATATTCCTGATATGTGCCTGCTGTACCATGTACTTATTTGAAAAAGTATCCTGTTCTCTTTGTATTGCTTCCTTTGTGGGAAATCCCTGGTGTTAATGCTAGTCTCTCTGTTTACCTATTAAAAACTGACAATACTAGGCATGAGAGCACAGCATGGTCAGTTTTCTGGCTGTGCTGGGAGCTAATCCAAAGATCAGGTTTGTGCTGTCATCTTCCCTGCACATCTATTCACTGGGAAGATTAGTGTACTGCTGTTTCTCCTGCCTGAGCTTCTTATGCAGCTGAGAACAGGTGAAATGTGATCAATTATAAAAAGGGAAAACCAAAATATATAATGTTTTTTTATGTAAACATAAATGTTTTGCTTTTCATTTAAATTGTAAGCTGAATGGGTTGTTTTACAAGGTGAGGGTTTACATATTCTTTAAAGTGGAGGGCAGCTGAATCATAATTTTTTTTACTGCTGACTTTATATCATAAATGTATTTTACAGTTTTTAGGTAGAATATTGTAAATAAACAGGGAACACTAAAGAGCCCATTCCTATATTGTCCTTGGGAAGCTGTGCTTGCATTAAACATTCAATCCTGATCAAGGGATACTTTGCTCTATTTGTTATCTTTTTTTCACTTCAAGTGTATCTATGGTCAATCAATTCTAGCCTACTCCTATTACACTACATGATCTTGAGGTTTTGAAACTTAATATGTGAAGATCACCACACATTTACTTTCTTGAATTCTGTGACATGTATTCATTATGTCCCTTGAGTGGGCGGTGTCACACATTTCACAGAATTTGCCTTTTGAACTACAGAGCTTAGACAGCAAGGTACCCTGGGATATGTAGTCCTTTAAAGCAATCAAAGGAATGAGCAGAGGAGAAGCCAAAAAGCATGTAGGGAATCCAGGAGCTAGTAAGCCCATATTGAAATGTGATAAATAACTATTTTGTACTGCTATTACATTGCGAATGTTATACAAATACAACGTATGCTTTGACCATAGAGCTCCTTTTAGCAAACTTGATGTATAAAGGTCAGTTTTACAATACTATGGCCCTGTTAAAGCCAAACTCTAAAGAAATTTACCCTTGCAGTGGGGCTCCCCCACTGTGCTGCCTCCAGCAATTATACAGGCAATGAAATTCTATGTATTTAATATATAAATTCTATATATTTCTTATGCTTTTACAATTAGTTAACTATTCATTAGAATGCTGTTATCTTTGAAGACTTATACTTTTTCCTTTACATAGCTGTGCTAATTAATATAGTGATATCTGAGAATACCAGTCAGGGAGTGTGCTGCCTCCAGCAGTTACATTATATGGGCAATGTAGTTCCATGTATGTTTATTTCTTATGCTTTTCCAATTTAGCTAATTGTTCATTATTATGCTGCCATAATGTAATCACTGTTTTATGTCACTCATTTTCTGTATATTCTCTCCTTTTGTATGATGTAACTCCATCCGTTCTCAGTATGTATTCCTGCTTTCTTTCTTGCAAGACACAGAGGGGGTTATTTACTAAAGCTGGAGAGTGCAAAATCATGTGCACTCCTGCACAGAAACCAATCAGCTTCCAAGTTTTATTGCCAAAGCTTAATTGAACAAGCTGAGGTTAGAAGCTGATTGGCTACCATACACAGGTGCACCAGATTCTGAGTGAACCAGCTTTAGTAAATCTCCCCACAGTGAGGTTAGGAAAGAAATATTGCTCTATTGACGTGCAAATGCTAACTCCTGGCACATCATATTGTTTGTTTGAACCCTTCTGCATGCAATGAATATGTTGTGGATTCAAAGTATTTGGTGACTTCTTCTGTCTAATGGAGGTTGTCTGCAGTTATTGTCTCTGGTCCCTTAAGGCCAAGCATAGAGGTCTCAGGAAGAGATAAATCACTATTACAACAGTTGGAGTCAAAAGGGTTAAATGCTTGTTTTTTTTTTCTAGGGTTACACTATAATCAGATAAGTGTAACAGCTTTTTAAAGTTTCCCAAAGCAATTGAGCATTTAATCCTTGTAGTGCAGAAGTCCATCTGCAAGGGTGACTCGGTTTTTCCTTTAGCTCAGCTTGTGAGCTAATGTTCACCTAATGGTTTAAAGTCCCTTTCACATGGGGAGGATTCCATTTCAGGCAGCATGGGATCCACTCACAGATTTTTTGGGGTTTAAAGTAGGCAGGCTAATGCAACCTTATCTCTGCTTGGCTCCTATGGTTGTCGAATATAGTCCTTTATTTCTGTTCAGAAACATTGTTACCATGTTATTATTTTATTTTGTTTATTCTTTGAAATTGAAAAGTTGCTTGTTGGCTTTGTTGTAATGGTTTGGGAAATTCCTGCACTTGTCTATATTAAGAAATAAAATAACAGACATTTAGCCTTTTCTTTCCTTGCCAGTATTTGTCATTGCTGGCATTTTTTAGTAGTTTGAAGAATATTATTTATGTGCACAAAAAAAAATTAGAGTCACAACAGTGCTGACCATATGTATTAGAATTATTATTTTTTAAAAGCCTTTGTACCTGACAGAGCTACACAAGGGTACGTCTTATCACTGATATACAGTAAAAATCATGATCTCCAACAATGAAACATTGTAGCATGGGCTCAATTGCTCCTAACGTTGCTTGAAATAATTATAGTGATTAGAGATGAGCGAAGTATTCAAAAATTCGATTCGACTGATTCGGCGAATTCGTAGAAAAATTTCGATTCGAGTCGAATATATTCGCTGTGAATTTAACTTAAAAAAGGGTGTTTCTAGGCTTCAGAGAGACTTAATATTAGTGCTGAACACTGTACCTTTAATTTAAATGCCCTTGGAGTCTGCTGGGGAAGAGAAATAATACTGTCAGGCAGTATGACATGCAGATGAGTGCCGTCGATCTTAGAATCACCGCACACTTCACTCATTTGGGCAGTCACGGGGCCAAAACCAGAGTGTGGAGCCACAGTGTGGCGGTGGAGGCAGCAGCAATGGGAGGCCATACAGCACCCTATGACAAAAATGGAAACCACCAGCAGTGTGAGGAGACCTGAAAGTGGCACATGGCAGAGTGTGGCGATAGAGACAGCAGCAATGGGAGGCCGTACAGGGACCCATGACACACTCTGGACCTGGCAGCAGCATGAGGAGGCGGTACAGGGGCCCATGGCAGATTACGGGCCTGGCAGCAGCATGAGGAGTCGGTACGGGGGCCCATGGCAGATTACAGGCCTGGCAGCAGCAATGGGAGGCCGTACAGGGACCCATGACACAATCTGGACGTGGCAGCAGCATGGGGAGGCGGTACAGGGGCCCATGACAGATTACGGGCCTGGCAGCAGCATTTGGAGTCGGTACGGGGGCCCATGACACACTCTGGACCTGGCAGCAGCATGAGGAGGCGGTACAGGGGCGCATGACAGATTACGAGCCTGGCAGCAGCAACTTGGACAGGAGGACGTTCAGTTTCTGCACCGTCTGGTGCGTGCTCGCAAACTGTTGTCTCTTGGAAACGGATTCCAAGAAAGACTGCTGACGGAATCCGTGAAGAGGAGTAGCAGGAGAAGGAGCATCTGAACGAGCGGAATATGCCAACAAGCGACAACAGGGGCCCATGGCAGATTAGGGGCCTGGCAGCAGCTATGGGAGGCCCGTAATCTGCCAGCACCCTATGACAAAAAATGGAACCCACCAGCAGTGTGAGGAGACCTGAAAGTGGCACATGGCAGAGTGTGGCGATGGAGACAGCAGCAATGGGAGGCCGTACAGGGACCCATGACACACTCTGGACCTGGCAGCAGCATGAGGAGGCGGTATATAGGGGCCTATGGCAGATTAGGGGCCTGGCAGCAGCTATGGGAGGCCCGTAATCTGCCAGCACCCTATGTCAAAAAATTCTACACACCAGCAGTGTGTGAGACCTGAAAGTGGCACATGGCAGAGTGTGGCGATGGAGACAGCAGCAATGGGAGGCCGTACAGGGACCCATGAGAGACTCTGGACTTGGCAGCAGCATGAGGAGGCGGTATAGGGGCCCATGGCAGATTAGGGGCCTGGCAGCAGCTATGGGAGGCCCGTAATCTGCCAGCACCCTATGACAAAAAATGGAACACACCAGCAGTGTGAGGAGACCTGAAAGTGGCACATGTTTGAGGCATGATTCATGGCGGATTTAGTCAGTTGTGTCAGGAACTGGTGGTTTGAAATCCAGACTAATCCACGCCTGATTCATTTTCACAAACGTCAGTCTCTCCACACTTTGGGTGGACAGTCGTGTCCTCCGCGGAGTTGCAATACCTCCTGCCGCACTAAACACGCGCTCCGATGCCACGCTACTGGCCGGGCATTACAGCCTTTCAAGGGCAAATTCAGCTAGTTGGGGCCAAAGGTCAAGTTTCGTTGCCCAGTAGTCAAGGGGATTGTCTACCTCGGTTGGCAGGGTGCTGTCCAAGTAGGCCTAAGCCTGTTGTTTGAGGTCCTGCTCCAGGTCCACCTGATGCTGCTGCTGCTGCTGCGGCTGGTTAGTAGTTTCCTCACTGCGCTGGTGAAGAAAGCTACTCATCATCGACTGCAGACTGAGGCAGCCGCTGCTGGTGGAGCTGCCACTGCTCCTACCACCCCACCCCTCCCCTGCTGCCATGGCAGCGGAACGCGAGCGCACAGGGCCCACAGTGTCTGAGGATGGACGTTGGCGCAGACAGGCAGAGACCAGCTGACTACATAGGTGGTTTTTATAGTACGTTATTTTGGCCTCCCTCTCAGCAGGTGTGAAAAAGGCCACCATTTTTGAACGGTAGCGAGGGTCCAACAAGGTGGACAGCCAAAAGTCATCCCTCTGTCTGATGGTTATTATTCGACTGTCGCTACGCAAGCAAGCGAGCATGCTATGGGCCATTTGTGCCAAGGAATGCGAGGGACTCCCTGCCTCCATCTCCACAGCATACTGCCACGGTGCGTCTGGGTCCTCTGTCTCCTCCTCCTCCTCTACCAGATGCTCCTGCTCCTCCACTCCTGTCCGCTGAGTGGAAAAACCACCCATTTCACTCAATAATTCCTGAGCACCAATGTCCTCCTCTACCTCCTCCTCTTCTTCCTGTCCTGCCCCCACAGGGGTCATGTGGCGTTGAGATCTGTGCGCCACGTCTACCGCACCCTGACCAGCCATTGTTAACAGCATTTGTTCCAGGACGTGCAACAGAGGAATGACGTCGTTCATCCCATAGTCCTGCCGACTCACGAATAGCGTGGCCTCCTCAAAGGGCCTGAGCAAGCGCAGGTGTCACGCATGAGCTGCCAATGGCTGACATCTAAGTTACACAGGGAGTACCTTTATCCGCTTTTAACATCAGGAAATCGGTGATGGCCTTTCGCTGTTCGTAAAGGCGGTCTAACATATGTAGGGTTGAATTCCACCTTGTTGCAACGTCACAGCATGAGGAGTCGGTACGGGGGCCCATGGCAGATTACGTGCCTGGCAGCAGCAATGGGAGGCCCGTAATCTGCCAGCACCCTATGTCAAAAAATTCAACACACCAGCAGTGTGAGGAGACCTGAAAGTGGCACATGGCAGAGTGTGGCGATGGAGACAGCAGCAATGGGAGGCCGTACAGGGACCCATGAGAGACTCTGGACCTGGCAGCAGCATGAGGAGGCGGTATATAGGGGCCTATGGCAGATTAGGGGCCTGGCAGCAGCTATGAGAGGCCCATAATCTGCCAGCACCCTATGTCAAAAAATTCTACACACCAGCAGTGTGTGAGGAGACCTGAAAGTGGCACATGGCAGAGTGTGGTGATGGAGACAGCAGCAATGGGAGGCCGTACAGGGACCCATGAGAGACTCTGGACCTGGCAGCAGCATGAGGAGGCGGTATATAGGGGCCTATGGCAGCTTAGGGGCCTGGCAGCAGCTATGGGAGGCCCGTAATCTGCCAGCACCCTATGTCAAAAAATTCTACACACCAGCAGTGTGTGAGGAGACCTGAAAGTGGCACATGGCAGAGTGTGGCGATGGAGACAGCAGCAATGGGAGGCCGTACAGGGACCCATGAGAGACTCTGGACCTGGCAGCAGCATGAGGAAGCGGTATATAGGGGCCTATGGCAGATTAGGGGCCTGGCAGCAGCTATAGGAGGCCCATAATCTGCCAGCACCCTATGTCAAAAAATTCAACACACCAGCAGTGTGAGGAGACCTGAAAGTGGCACATGGCATGAGACACTGTGGACCTGGCAGCAGCATGAGGAGGCGGTATATAGGGGCCCATGGCAGATTAGGGGCCTGGCAGCAGCTATGGGAGGCCCGTAATCTGCCAGCACCCTATGTCAAAAAATTCTACACACCAGCAGTGTGTGAGGAGACCTGAAAGTGGCACATGGCAGAGTGTGGCGATGGAGACAGCAGCAATGGGAGGCCGTACAGGGACCCATGACAGACTCTGGACCTGGCAGCAGCATGAGGAAGCGGTATATAGGGGCCTATGGCAGATTAGGGGCCTGGCAGCAGCTATGGGAGGCCCGTAATCTGCCAGCACCCTATGTCAAAAAATTCAACACACCAGCAGTGTGTGAGGAGACCTGAAAGTGGCACATGGCAGAGTGTGGAGATGGAGACAGCAGCAATGGGAGGCCGTACAGGGACCCATGAGAGACTCTGGACCTGGCAGCAGCATGAGGAAGCGGTATATAGGGGCCTATGGCAGATTAGGGGCCTGGCAGCAGCTATAGGAGGCCCATAATCTGCCAGCACCCTATGTCAAAAAATTCAACACACCAGCAGTGTGAGGAGACCTGAAAGTGGCACATGGCAGAGTGTGGCTATGGAGACAGCAGCAATAGGAGGCCGTACAGGGACCCATGACACACTCTGGACTTGGCAGCAGCATGAGGAGGCGGTATAGGGGCCCATGGCAGATTAGGGGCCTGGCAGCAGCAATGGGAGACCCGTAATCTGCCAGCACCCTATGTCAAAAAATTCTACACACCAGCAGTGTGAGGAGACCTGAAAGTGGCACATGGCAGAGTGTGGCGATGGAGACAGCAGCAATGGGAGGCCGTACAGGGACCCATGACAGACTCTGGACCTGGCAGCAGCATGAGGAGGCGGTATATAGGGGCCTATGGCAGATTAGGGGCCTGGCAGCAGCTATGGGAGGCCCATAATCTGCCAGCACCCTATGTCAAAAAATTCTACACACCAGCAGTGTGTGAGGAGACCTGAAAGTGGCACATGGCAGAGTGTGGCGATGGAGACAGCAGCAATGGGAGGCCGTACAGGGACCCATGAGAGACTCTGGACCTGGCAGCAGCATGAGGAAGCGGTATATAGGGGCCTATGGCAGATTAGGGGCCTGGCAGCAGCTATGGGAGGCCCATAATCTGCCAGCACCCTATGTCAAAAAATTCAACACACCAGCAGTGTGAGGAGACCTGAAAGTGGCACATGGCATGAGACACTGTGGACCTGGCAGCAGCATGAGAAGGCGGTATATAGGGGCCCATGGCAGATTAGGGGCCTGGCAGCAGCTATGGGAGGCCCATAATCTGCCAGCACCCTATGTCAAAAAATTCTACACACCAGCAGTGTGTGAGGAGACCTGAAAGTGGCACATGGCAGAGTGTGGCGATGGAGACAGCAGCAATGGGAGGCCGTACAGGGACCCATGAGAGACTCTGGACCTGGCAGCAGCATGAGGAAGCGGTATATAGGGGCCTATGGCAGATTAGGGGCCTGGCAGCAGCTATGGGAGGCCCATAATCTGCCAGCACCCTATGTCAAAAAATTCTACACACCAGCAGTGTGAGGAGACCTGAAAGTGGCACATGGCATGAGACACTGTGGACCTGGCAGCAGCATGAGGAGGCGGTATATAGGGGCCCATGGCAGATTAGGGGCCTGGCAGCAGCTATGGGAGGCCCATAATCTGCCAGCACCCTATGTCAAAAAATTCTACACACCAGCAGTGTGTGAGGAGACCTGAAAGTGGCACATGGCAGAGTGTGGCGATGGAGACAGCAGCAATGGGAGGCCGTACAGGGACCCATGAGAGACTCTGGACCTGGCAGCAGCATGAGGAAGCGGTATATAGGGGCCTATGGCAGATTAGGGGCCTGGCAGCAGCAATGGGAGGCCCGTAATCTGCCAACACCCTATGTCAAAAAATTCTACACACCAGCAGTGTGTGAGGAGACCTGAAAGTGGCACATGGCAGAGTGTGGTGATGGAGACAGCAGCAATGGGAGGCCGTACAGGGACCCATGAGAGACTCTGGACCTGGCAGCAGCATGAGGAGGCGGTATATAGGGGCCTATGGCAGCTTAGGGGCCTGGCAGCAGCTATGGGAGGCCCGTAATCTGCCAGCACCCTATGTCAAAAAATTCTACACACCAGCAGTGTGTGAGGAGACCTGAAAGTGGCACATGGCAGAGTGTGGCGATGGAGACAGCAGCAATGGGAGGCCGTACAGGGACCCATGAGAGACTCTGGACCTGGCAGCAGCATGAGGAAGCGGTATATAGGGGCCTATGGCAGATTAGGGGCCTGGCAGCAGCTATAGGAGGCCCATAATCTGCCAGCACCCTATGTCAAAAAATTCAACACACCAGCAGTGTGAGGAGACCTGAAAGTGGCACATGGCATGAGACACTGTGGACCTGGCAGCAGCATGAGGAGGCGGTATATAGGGGCCCATGGCAGATTAGGGGCCTGGCAGCAGCTATGGGAGGCCCGTAATCTGCCAGCACCCTATGTCAAAAAATTCAACACACCAGCAGTGTGTGAGGAGACCTGAAAGTGGCACATGGCAGAGTGTGGCGATGGAGACAGCAGCAATGGGAGGCCGTACAGGGACCCATGACAGACTCTGGACCTGGCAGCAGCATGAGGAAGTGGTATATAGGGGCCTATGGCAGATTAGAGGCCTGGCAGCAGCTATGGGAGGCCCATAATCTGCCAGCACCCTATGTCAAAAAATTCTACACACCAGCAGTGTGTGAGGAGACCTGAAAGTGGCACATGGCAGAGTGTGGCGATGGAGACAGCAGCAATGGGAGGCCGTACAGGGACCCATGACAGACTCTGGACCTGGCAGCAGCATGAGGAAGCGGTATATAGGGGCCTATGGCAGATTAGGGGCCTGGCAGCAGCAATGGGAGGCCCGTAATCTGCCAACACCCTATGTCAAAAAATTCTACACACCAGCAGTGTGTGAGGAGACCTGAAAGTGGCACATGGCAGAGTGTGGTGATGGAGACAGCAGCAATGGGAGGCCGTACAGGGACCCATGAGAGACTCTGGACCTGGCAGCAGCATGAGGAGGCGGTATATAGGGGCCTATGGCAGCTTAGGGGCCTGGCAGCAGCTATGGGAGGCCCGTAATCTGCCAGCACCCTATGTCAAAAAATTCTACACACCAGCAGTGTGTGAGGAGACCTGAAAGTGGCACATGGCAGAGTGTGGCGATGGAGACAGCAGCAATGGGAGGCCGTACAGGGACCCATGAGAGACTCTGGACCTGGCAGCAGCATGAGGAAGCGGTATATAGGGGCCTATGGCAGATTAGGGGCCTGGCAGCAGCTATAGGAGGCCCATAATCTGCCAGCACCCTATGTCAAAAAATTCAACACACCAGCAGTGTGAGGAGACCTGAAAGTGGCACATGGCATGAGACACTGTGGACCTGGCAGCAGCATGAGGAGGCGGTATATAGGGGCCCATGGCAGATTAGGGGCCTGGCAGCAGCTATGGGAGGCCCGTAATCTGCCAGCACCCTATGTCAAAAAATTCAACACACCAGCAGTGTGTGAGGAGACCTGAAAGTGGCACATGGCAGAGTGTGGCGATGGAGACAGCAGCAATGGGAGGCCGTACAGGGACCCATGACAGACTCTGGACCTGGCAGCAGCATGAGGAAGTGGTATATAGGGGCCTATGGCAGATTAGAGGCCTGGCAGCAGCTATGGGAGGCCCATAATCTGCCAGCACCCTATGTCAAAAAATTCTACACACCAGCAGTGTGTGAGGAGACCTGAAAGTGGCACATGGCAGAGTGTGGCGATGGAGACAGCAGCAATGGGAGGCCGTACAGGGACCCATGACAGACTCTGGACCTGGCAGCAGCATGAGGAAGCGGTATATAGGGGCCTATGGCAGATTAGGGGCCTGGCAGCAGCAATGGGAGGCCCGTAATCTGCCAACACCCTATGTCAAAAAATTCTACACACCAGCAGTGTGTGAGGAGACCTGAAAGTGGCACATGGCAGAGTGTGGCGATGGAGACAGCAGCAATGGGAGGCCGTACAGGGACCCATGAGAGACTCTGGACCTGGCAGCAGCATGAGGAAGCGGTATATAGGGGCCTATGGCAGATTAGGGGCCTGGCAGCAGCTATAGGAGGCCCATAATCTGCCAGCACCCTATGTCAAAAAATTCAACACACCAGCAGTGTGAGGAGACCTGAAAGTGGCACATGGCAGAGTGTGGCTATGGAGACAGCAGCAATAGGAGGCCGTACAGGGACCCATGACACACTCTGGACTTGGCAGCAGCATGAGGAGGCGGTATAGGGGCCCATGGCAGATTAGGGGCCTGGCAGCAGCAATGGGAGGCCCGTAATCTGCCAACACCCTATGTCAAAAAATTCTACACACCAGCAGTGTGTGAGGAGACCTGAAAGTGGCACATGGCAGAGTGTGGCGATGGAGACAGCAGCAATGGGAGGCCGTACAGGGACCCATGACAGACTCTGGACCTGGCAGCAGCATGAGGAAGCGGTATATAGGGGCCTATGGCAGATTAGGGGCCTGGCAGCAGCTATAGGAGGCCCATAATCTGCCAGCACCCTATGTCAAAAAATTCAACACACCAGCAGTGTGAGGAGACCTGAAAGTGGCACATGGCATGAGACACTGTGGACCTGGCAGCAGCATGAGGAGGCGGTATATAGGGGCCCATGGCAGATTAGGGGCCTGGCAGCAGCTATGGGAGGCCCATAATCTGCCAGCACCCTATGTCAAAAAATTCTACACACCAGCAGTGTGTGAGGAGACCTGAAAGTGGCACATGGCAGAGTGTGGCGATGGAGACAGCAGCAATGGGAGGCCGTACAGGGACCTATGAGAGACTCTGGACCTGGCAGCAGCATGAGGAAGCGGTATATAGGGGCATATGGCAGATTAGGGGCCTGGCAGCAGCTATAGGAGGCCCATAATCTGCCAGCACCCTATGTCAAAAAATTCTACACACCAGCAGTGTGTGAGGAGACCTCAAAGTGGCACATGTTTGAGGCATGATTCATGGCGGATTTAGTCAGTTGTGTCAGGAACTGGTGGTTTGAAATCCAGACTAATCCACGCCTGATTCATTTTCACAAACGTGAGTCTCTCCACACTTTGGGTGGACAGTCGTGTCCTCCGCGGAGTTACAATACCTCCTGCCGCACTAAACACGCGCTCCGATGCCACGCTACTGGCTGGGCATGACAGCCTTTCAAGGGCAAATTCAGCTAGTTGGGGCCAAAGGTCAAGTTTCGTTGCCCAGTAGTCAAGGGGATTGTCTACCTCGGTTGGCAGGGTGCTGTCCAAGTAGGCCCAAGCCTGTTGTTTGAGGTCCTGCTCCAGGTCCACCTGATGCTGCTGCTGCTGCTGCGGCTGGTTAGTAGTTTCCTCACTGCGCTGGTGAAGAAAGCTACTCATCATCGACTGCAGACTGAGGCAGCTGCTGCTGGTGGAGCTGCCACTGCTCCTACCACCCCACCCCTCCCCTGCTGCCATGGCAGCGGAACGCGAGCGCACAGGGCCCACAGTGTCTGAGGATGGACGTTGGCGCACAAAGGCAGAGACCAACTGACTACATAGGTGGTTTTTATAGTACGTTATTTTGGCCTCCCTCTCAGCAGGTGTGAAAAAGGCCACCATTTTGGAACGGTAGCGAGGGTCCAACAAGGTGGACAGCCAAAAGTCATCCCTCTGTCTGATGGTTATTATTCGGCTGTCGCTACGCAAGCAAGCGAGCATGCTATGGGCCATTTGTGCCAAGGAATGCGAGGGACTCCCTGCCTCCATCTCCACAGCATACTGCCACGGTGCGTCTGGGTCCTCTGTCTCCTCCTCCTCCTCCTCTACCAGATGCTCCTGCTCCTCCACTCCTGTCCGCTGAGTGGAAAAACCACCCATTTCACTCAATAATTCCTGAGCACAAATGTCCTCCTCTACCTCCTCCTCTTCTTCCTGTCCTGCCCCCACAGGGGTCATGTGGCGTTGAGATCTGTGCGCCACGTCTACCGCACCCTGACCAGCCATTGTTAACAGCATTTGTTCAAGGACGTGCAACAGAGGAATGACGTCGTTCATCCCATAGTCCTGCCGACTCACGAATAGCGTGGCCTCCTCAAAGGGCCTGAGCAAGCGGCAGGTGTCACGCATGAGCTGCCAATGGCTGACATCGAAGTTACACAGGGGAGTACCTTTATCCGCTTGTAACATCAGGAAATCGGTGATGGCCTTTCGCTGTTCGTAAAGGCGGTCTAACATGTGTAGGGTTGAATTCCACCTTGTTGCAACGTCGCAGATCAGGCGATGCTGTGGAATTCCGTTCTGCCGCTGCAGCTCAAGGAGGGTGTGCTTTGCGGTGTAGGAATGGCTGAAATGCATGCAAAGTTTACGTGACATTTTAAGGATGTCTTGCAGTGGGATGGTGGATTTTAAGAACCGCTTGACAACCAGATTGAACACGTGAGCCATGCATGGCGCATGGCACAACCTTCCTTGACGCAGAGCAGACACCATGTTCTTTCCGTTGTCGGTCAACATGGTTCCGATTTTCAGTTTGCGCGGAGACAGCCATCTGTCGATTTCTCTGTTCATTACACTCAGAAGTTCCTCCCCTGTGTGACTACGTTCGCCAAGGCATACCAGGTGCAGAACAGCGTGACACCGTTGCGCCCTGCACATGTGATATGCCGGTCGGGTAATGGGACTTGGCACGGGGGTGGCGGCTGAGGACACGGCGGAAGAAGAGGTGGTAGAGGCGGACATCTTTGCCGGACCAAGGACGTGCAAACGTGGAGGCAAAAGCGGCGTGACCTGTCCAAGTTGCTGGTGCGGCTGTGACGGCACCACGTTCACCCAGTGGGCCGTAAATGACATGTACTGTCCCTGACCGTAGTTACAGCTCCACACGTCGGCGCTGCCGTGCACTTTGGCAGAGACCGACATGCTCAAAGACTGGCCCACCATGTCTTCTACATGTGAATGCAGGGCTGGCACTGCCTTTTTGGCGAAGAAATGACGGCTTGGCACTCTCCACCGCGGCGCGGCACAAGCCATCATTTCTCTGAAAGGTGCTGAGTCCACCACTTGGAAAGGGAGGGACTGCAGCACCAGCAACTTGGACAGGAGGACGTTCAGCTTTTGCACCGTCGGGTGCGTGCTCGCAAACTGTTGTCTCTTGGAAACGGATTCCAAGAAAGACTGCTGACGGAATCCGTGAAGAGGAGTAGCAGGAGAAGGAGCATCTGAACGAGCGGAAGATGCCAACGAGCGACAACTCCCCTCAGCAGAGGTGTTGGAGCCTTGACTGGCTGATGGAGGGCGATTGACGTCGGGTGACGGAGCAAGTAACGGAGCGGGTGATGGAGCGGGGGCTGGGGCGGGCAGAACCGCCGTATCTTTATCACGGTTTTCCCAGGCCACCAAATGGCGACGCTGCATATGCTGCCGCAACGCTGTAGTCCCAACATGGGCCCCCTGGCCACGCTTGACTTTCTGGCCACATAGTCGACATACGGCTACGTTTACTTCCTCGGGCGGCTTGACGAAAAATTGCCACACCGCCGAGTAGGAAACTTTGCCCCCGATACTCCTCACTGGCTGACTGCTGCTTCCTCCGTGCACACCGGCACCACTACTGGCCGTGGTGGTAGGCTGCAGTGGAGCTGGTGCTCTACTCCGTGGACGTTTGGCTCCACTGACACTGCTGCGACCCTGCTGCTGTCTCCTGGGCAACCCACCGACTGTTTTGCTCGCTGCCAAGCTGCCACCCTCTTCTCCTGATGATGCGGAAGAAATTGCCTGATGACGACGAGGCTGCCAAGTGCGATCAACCTCCTCATCATCAAGTAGGGTCTCCGCCTCACTACTAGCCCCCTTGGCTGCGTCTGGGTCAGGAGACAGACCTGTCTCTAGACCGGCTACCGAGCCACTCTCCTCGCCACTACTTCTTCGCCTGGCTGCTGAAAAGGCGGATGTCTCCCCCCGTTCCTGACCGCCCTCTGTTAGCTCTTCCTCACTGTACAGTGGGGCTGAGCCCACAGCATGCGATACTTCGCTTGGTGAGGGAACACCAAAGGACAGGGGCAGGTAGAGGACACGTGATTTCAGTGGGCTTGGTCCCGGGCCATGCCAACTAACGGTTGTGTCTGACGTACCCACCGACCGTTGGCTGTAGGTGTCAGAGGTGACCTGGGAAGAGGAAGACGACCGAGCCAACCAATCGACGACGGCAGGGTTGTCGGTGGAGACACGACCGCTGGATGACACCGGGAGCACTGGCCTCTGGCTGCGAATAGTGCTGCCTCGACCCCTTCCTCTGCTGCCACGTCTGCTTGCTCCTAAAACATTGCCTCCTCTGCCACTCCTCTGCATGTTGTCTGACATACTCTTTAATTAAACGATTATGTGTCCCTGAGTAACAATTCTGTGTCCCTGAGTAACAATTCTGTGTCTGTGCGAGTAACAATTCTGTGGCCCTAAGTAACAGTTCTGTGGCCCTCAGTAACAATTCTGTGTCCCTGATTAACGTTTCTGTGGCCCAAGTAACAGTTCTGTGGCCCTCAGTAACAATTCTGTGTCTGTGCGAGTAACAATTCTGTGTCTGTGCGAGTAACAATTCTGTGGCCCTAAGTAAAGTTTCTGTGGCCCTAAGTAACAATTCTCTGGCACTCAGTAACAATTCTGTCTGTCCCTGAGTAACAATTCTCTGGCACTCAGTAACAATTCTGTCTGTCCCTGAGTAAAAATTCTGTGGCCCTAAGTAAAGTTTCTGGGGCCCTGAGTAACAATTATCTGGCACTCCGTAACAATTCTGTCTGTCCCTGAGTAACAATTCTCTGGCACTCAGTAACAATTCTGTCTGTCCCTGAGTAAAAATTCTCTGGCCCTAAGTAAAGTTTCTGTGGCCCTGAGTAACAATTCTCTGGCACTCCGTAACAATTCTGTCTGTCCCTGAGTAACAATTCTCTGGCACTCAGTAACAATTCTGTCTGTCCCTGAGTAAAAATTCTCTGGCCCTAAGTAAAGTTTCTGTGGCCCTGAGTAACAATTCTCTGGCACTCCGTAACAATTCTGTCTGTCCCTGAGTAACAATTCTCTGGCACTCAGTAACAATTCTGTCTGTCCCTGAGTAAAAATTCTGTGGCCCTAATTAAAGTTTCTGTGGCCCTAAGTAACAATTCTCTGGCACTCAGTAACAATTCTGTCTGTCCCTGAGTAACAATTCTCTGGCACTCGGTAACAATTCTGTCTGTCCCTGAGTAACAATTCTCTGGCACTCAGTAACAATTCTGTCTGTCCCTGAGTAAAAATTCTGTGGCCCTAATTAAAGTTTCTGTGGCCCTAAGTAACAATTCTCTGGCACTCAGTAACAATTCTGTCTGTCCCTGAGTAACAATTCTCTGGCACTCCGTAACAATTCTGTCTGTCCCTGAGTAACAATTCTCTGGCACTCAGTAACAATTCTGTCTGTCCCTGAGTAAAAATTCTGTGGCCCTAAGTAAAGTTTCTGTGGCCCTGAGTAACAATTCTCTGGCACTCCGTAACAATTCTGTCTGTCCCTGAGTAACAATTCTCTGGCACTCAGTAACAATTCTGTCTGTCCCTGAGTAAAAATTCTGTGGCCCTAATTAAAGTTTCTGTGGCCCTAAGTAACAATTCTCTGGCACTCAGTAACAATTCTGTCTGTCCCTGAGTAACAATTCTCTGGCACTCGGTAACAATTCTGTCTGTCCCTGAGTAACAATTCTCTGGCACTCAGTAACAATTCTGTCTGTCCCTGAGTAAAAATTCTGTGGCCCTAATTAAAGTTTCTGTGGCCCTAAGTAACAATTCTCTGGCACTCAGTAACAATTCTGTCTGTCCCTGAGTAACAATTCTCTGGCACTCCGTAACAATTCTGTCTGTCCCTGAGTAACAATTCTCTGGCACTCAGTAACAATTCTGTCTGTCCCTGAGTAAAAATTCTGTGGCCCTAATTAAAGTTTCTGTGGCCCTAAGTAACAATTCTCTGGCACTCAGTAACAATTCTGTCTGTCCCTGAGTAACAATTCTCTGGCACTCGGTAACAATTCTGTCTGTCCCTGAGTAACAATTCTCTGGCACTCAGTAACAATTCTGTCTGTCCCTGAGTAAAAATTCTGTGGCCCTAATTAAAGTTTCTGTGGCCCTAAGTAACAATTCTCTGGCACTCAGTAACAATTCTGTCTGTCCCTGAGTAACAATTCTCTGGCACTCGGTAACAATTCTGTCTGTCCCTGAGTAACAATTCTCTGGCACTCAGTAACAATTCTGTCTGTCCCTGAGTAAAAATTCTGTGGCCCTAATTAAAGTTTCTGTGGCCCTAAGTAACAATTCTCTGGCACTCAGTAACAATTCTGTCTGTCCCTGAGTAACAATTCTGTGGCCCTAAGTAAAGTTTCTGGGGCCCTGAGTAACAATTATCTGGCACTCAGTAACAATTCTGTCTGTCCCTGAGTAACAATTCTCTGGCACTCAGTAACAATTCTGTCTGTCCCTGAGTAAAAATTCTGTGGCCCTAATTAAAGTTTCTGTGGCCCTAAGTAACAATTCTCTGGCACTCAGTAACAATTCTGTCTGTCCCTGAGTAACAATTCTCTGGCACTCGGTAACAATTCTGTCTGTCCCTGAGTAACAATTCTCTGGCACTCAGTAACAATTCTGTCTGTCCCTGAGTAAAAATTCTGTGGCCCTAATTAAAGTTTCTGTGGCCCTAAGTAACAATTCTCTGGCACTCCGTAACAATTCTGTCTGTCCCTGAGTAACAATTCTCTGGCACTCAGTAACAATTCTGTCTGTCCCTGAGTAAAAATTCTGTGGCCCTAATTAAAGTTTCTGTGGCCCTAAGTAACAATTCTCTGGCACTCAGTAACAATTCTGTCTGTCCCTGAGTAACAATTCTCTGGCACTCGGTAACAATTCTGTCTGTCCCTGAGTAACAATTCTCTGGCACTCAGTAACAATTCTGTCTGTCCCTGAGTAAAAATTCTGTGGCCCTAATTAAAGTTTCTGTGGCCCTAAGTAACAATTCTCTGGCACTCAGTAACAATTCTGTCTGTCCCTGAGTAACAATTCTCTGGCACTCCGTAACAATTCTGTCTGTCCCTGAGTAACAATTCTCTGGCACTCAGTAACAATTCTGTCTGTCCCTGAGTAAAAATTCTGTGGCCCTAAGTAAAGTTTCTGTGGCCCTGAGTAACAATTCTCTGGCACTCCGTAACAATTCTGTCTGTCCCTGAGTATGAATTCCGTGGCCCTAACTAGCGTTTCTTTGTCCCTAAGTAAAGTTTCTGTGGCCCTCAGTAACAGTTCTGTGTCTGTGCGAGTAACAATTCTGTGGCCCTAAGTAAAGTTTCTGTGGCCCTAAGTAACAATTCTCTGGCACTCCGTAACAATTCTGTCTGTCCCTGAGTAACAATTCTCTGGCACTCAGTAACAATTCTGTCTGTCCCTGAGTAAAAATTCTGTGGCCCTAAGTAAAGTTTCTGTGGCCCTGAGTAACAATTCTCTGGCACTCCGTAACAATTCTGTCTGTCCCTGAGTAACAATTCTCTGGCACTCAGTAACAATTCTGTCTGTCCCTGAGTAAAAATTCTGTGGCCCTAAGTAAAGTTTCTGTGGCCCAGAGTAACAATTCTCTGGCACTCCGTAACAATTCTGTCTGTCCCTGAGTATGAATTCTGTGGCCCTAACTAGCGTTTCTTTGTCCCTAAGTAACAGTTCTGTGGCCCTGAGTAACAATTCTGTGTCTGTGCGAGTAACAATTCTGTGGCCCTAAGTAACAGTTCTGTGGCCCTCAGTAACAGTTCTGTGTCTGTGCGAGTAACAATTCTGTGTCTGTGCGAGTAACAATTCTGTGGCCCTAAGTAACAGTTCTGTGGCCTTCAGTAACAATTCTGTGTCTGTGCGAGTAACAATTCTGTGTCTGTGCGAGTAACAATTCTGTGGCCCTAAGTAAAGTTTCTGTGGCCCTAAGTAACAATTCTCTGGCACTCAGTAACAATTCTGTCTGTCCCTGAGTAACAATTCTCTGGCACTCAGTAACAATTCTGTCTGTCCCTGAGTAAAAATTCTGTGGCCCTAAGTAAAGTTTCTGTGGCCCTAAGTAACAATTCTCTAGCACTCAGTAACAATTCTGTCTGTCCCTGAGTAACAATTCTCTGGCACTCAGTAACAATTCTGTCTGTCCCTGAGTAACAATTCTGTGGCCCTAATAACGTTTCTGTGGCCCTAAGTAACAATTCTCTGGCACTGAGTAACAATTCTGTCTGTCCCTGATTATGAATTCTGTGGCCCTAACTAGCGTTTCTTTGTCCCTAAATAACGATTCTGTGGCCCTCATTAACAAGTCTGTGTCCCTGAGTAATGGTTCTCTATCCCTAAGTAACTTTTCTCTGTCCCCAATTATCGTTTCTGTGGCCCTAACTCTGTCCCTGTCCCTAGTACAGAGCGGTCTGCCTCTGTTCAATAACTGCAGGCAAATGAAGAATTCCAAAATGGCCGCTATTTATAGCTCGACCATTACACAGTGCTGGCTGGCTGGCTGCTGATAGGCTGATGCGATCACATGTAGTTGAGGAATGCATTATGGGTCAGCGCGCCTTGTCTGCGCGCCTTCCCAGACATCCCCGCTCCGTCGCCGCACATGTCAGCCGCCATTTTCTGAAAAATTTCGATTCGCGCGTCCGAATTAGGCTATTTTTCGGATTCGGCACGAATCGAAATTTTTCCGATATTCGACTCGAATTCCACTTCGGATACTTCGATTCGCTCATCTCTAATAGTGATCATGCTATAAAATAAATTAATAAACAGGAACAATAATGAAAATATGAATTTATTCACTGAATTTACACTGAACTTAACAACCCCTGGGAATTTGATTGCCAGGGTAGGGCTATAGTGCATTGTGACAACCTCATGTTGGACATATTATTGCCTCATACCTGGACTACCCTGGAACACTTCATCCTGCATGGGTGAGAACCTCTGAGTATATCAACTGCACACAAATTGTCCTCCTTAAAAGGACTACAACCCAAATATGGGCAAAATATAGCATCCATCCAGGACCCATTCTTGGCATCCTGTACAATATATGTTATAGGGATCCAAATCAACATGCAGCCAAAGTGCTTACAGGATACAAGGTACACCTCCATGTTGAGGAAATGTGTCTTGTATGATTCAGGAGAGGGGGGATGAACACTCATCTTCCCTCTCTGGCAAGTCAGGCTGCAGGCTGAGATAAGGGTCTGGTATGGATTTTGGACGGTATCACATGTTTTTTTCTTATAAACAGAAATTGCAGCACTAAAACAATCCAAAAATATAGTGTCTCCACATAAATTTAATCAAGTGCAACAATATAAAATATCATATCCAAAACGAAAGTCCAATAGTGCTCTGCTGAATAGTTGTGGACTATAGTATAATGAGCTGTATAGTTCCACTGTCCACTGTAAAGAATCTTCACCCAGTGATCCAGGACAATCAAGAGTGTAACCTCTACCAATGGCTGAAATGAAAACTCACCAAAAGATGTTGCTGTCTAAAAGTAGAACAGCAATGTATGTATGTATAATGATAAACTCCCAAGGTGCGATCCTCCAATACGTCAGAAAAATCAGGTATCCTCACAACGCGTTCCAGAAGATGTCATTACATGTACTCTAATCCTCCAAAAATCACCAACAAAACTTCTCATAGTAAGCTCTAACGAGCAGGGCCCCGTTTCCTCTTGTACCAAATTGTATTGTAACTGTAATGCCTACCTTCATTTTGTAAAGCGCTGCGCAAACTGTTGGCGCTATATAAATCCTGTATAATAATAATATAATAATAGTATGTAGTTTTAATATTAGAGCTCAAAAGTACAAATACATTTCATAGTAGCCAAAAAATACAAAGAAATAAAAACTGCTGTCTATTCACTTACTGTACATAAGGGGCTGCCAGACACTAGGAATGGCAGCACAACCTCCAACAAGGGTTGTTGGCATTATTGCTGGAGGTCGTGCCACCATTCCTAGTGTCTGGCGGCCCCTAAAATAAGTGAATACACTGTGTTTTTCTTATTTCTTTGTTTTATTTGGCTACTACAAATTGTATTTGTACTTTTGTGCTCTATTATTAAAGCTGCTACACTATGAGAAGTTTTGTTGATGGTTTTTAGAGGATTAGAGTGCATGCACTGACATCTGGTGGAACACGATGTGAGGAGGATAACTGATTTTCCTGATGTACTGGAGGATTGCACCTTGGGAGTTTACCCATATACAAATGTACATTGCTCTTCTACTTTTAGACAGCAACATCTTTTGGTGAGTTTTCATTTTAACCATTGGTGGAGGTGACACTCTAGAATGTCCTGGATCATTGGGTGAAGATTCTTTACAGTGGACAGTGAGACTATACAGCTCATTATACTATAGTCCACAACTATTCAGCAGAGCACTATTGGACTTTCATTTTTTGTATGTGATATTTTATATTGTTGCATTTGATTGAATTTATGTGGAGACACTATATTTTTGGATTGTTTCAGCGCTGCAATTTCTGTTTATAGCACTTTAGGATTTTGGTATACCTATATCCATTACACGCAGCTTTATTTATTTATTTCCTTTTCTGTATTAGTGCTGACCTGCTGAACTTTTTTTTTGCATTTTGCATGTTTTTTTTCTTGTTTTTTTTGCATTGGGTTTCCCCTATAACATCAATGTGAGATCAAAAAGTCAGTTACAGAATTTTGGAAGACCTCGTGTCTTTGTTTTTTGTGTGGCGTCCTCCTTAAAATCCATAGTAGATCTGAAGGGCCTGGTAAAATTCTGGAAGGGGACCTTGCCTCGTTTTTTTTACACTATAGCCACTGTTTATTTACATTTGTTTGTCAGCCAGGACTAATTGGTTTTCTATAAGCAATAGGGAAGTCAACTCATTCCTGCAACTACAGATACATCTTGCTTATATAGAGTTGTAATTAACTGGATTCAATTAGTCTTTGCTTTGATTTAACTAACAACAGACCATGTGCAACTCATATATGAAAGTAATTAAAGGGACATGTTAGCAAAACTGTAGAAGAGGAAATTAGGTTTATCTAAAAAAGGTTCAATTCTCATGTACCCAGTGGCCTTGCATAAGTTAACAGTTGGGTAAACGAAGTTGTGAAGAGAGCTGATTTGCCAATATTAGAGAGAATGCATCCAACACATACTGTATTTGGAACCAAAAACATGGTCAGTTCTTACGGAGATTTTATCTGTACAGGTATCCCTCGTTTAATGACCGAGTTACGTTCCTGGAGACTGGTTGTTAAGCAAGTTTGGTCGTTAAATGAGCAATTGTATTTAGTATGTACATTACAATATTCAGAACAAAGAAATGGACAAAGGAAACGCCAACTTGATAACTTTGCTTTTATTTGCATAACTCTTACACAGTATAAAGTACAGTACTGTACTGTACTGTAATGTATAACAGAACGTAAAACAACTGTACAGTACCTGTACTATACTGTACAACAATCAAAAATTGGGTGTACTGTCCCAAAAGAAAAAAACAAAAAACAGTAAAGCTCTGTAAACAAGATGTACAGAATGGAAAAAAAAAAACAAAAGACATTGAAGATAACATTTTAGTTGTTGAATCCTTTAAAGTCCTCATCGGTGTCATCAGTGGACGTATGATTATTAGATGTAGAAGATCGGGGTAAGGGAGTACTGGGTGTAGCTTGTGAGATGAATCCTGTTATTGTGCTCTGTTTTGTCATTTTCTTTTTTTCTTCATAAATTCCATGATAGCATCGTAAAAGTTCACTCATTTGCCGTTCAACATTTGTGAACCGTTCAACATCTGGATCCATAGCCATAGTTCTAACATAGCTGTATTGACACACCTGCTAATCCCTTTGCAGTGAATCTCTATGGTACTTCATCAATTCTGTCTTCTTCTAAGTGTTCCTGTCCTTCCAATTCTATTAAATCTTCTGCACTTAGCTCTTCCTCAGTATATTCCACTAATTATTCGATATCTTGCACTTCAACCGCCAAATTAAGCACATTAGCAAGCTCCACAGTTGTTTCGTTTATGAGATTCACATATTCATCTTTGTCAAATGCTTCCATATTATGCACAAACTTTTTTAGGCATTTTTTCCATATGCCTCGCATACAGTTTTCCATCACTCCTTCCCAAGCTGCTTCAATGTTTTTAATGCAGTCTAAAATGTTGTATGATTTCCAGAAAGCACGAAGGGTTACTTCATTGCTTTCTGTTGCTGCTATAGCTTTGGAAAAAGTTGTGCACAAATAGTGTGTTTTGAAGGTAGCTATAGCCCCCTGGTCCATGGGCTGTAAGATAGCAGTTGTATTTTTTGGTAAATACACTACCTTTACCGTTCGGTGTAGATCATCAAGATGTTGTGGGTGGCCTGGAGCATTATCAAGCAGGAGTAGAATTTAAAAGGAACGCTCTTTTCTTCACAGTAACACTTCATCGTGGGTATAACATAGTTGCTGAACCAATCTTCAAGTAAAGCTTGCATCATCCAGGCCTTGTTATTAGCTCTATAGTAAACGGGCAGTGTGCGCTTACTGATATCCTTTAATTCACGAGGGTTCTCAGAACGATAGATGAGGAAAGGCTTTAATTTGAACCCAGTAACATTTCCTCCCAACAACAATGTGAGTCTATCCTTAAAAAGCCTTAAAGCTGGGTATTGTTTCAGCTTCTTTGTGTATGTAGGACCTTTCAGGCATTTTCTTCCAAAAAAAGGCTGGTTTCATCCACATTGAAGATTTGTTCAGGACAGTAGCCATCTTCCTCCATGATTTTATCAAATTGGTCAAAAAAAAGTTGTGCTACTTCTACATCTGCACTTGCCGCCTCACCACTAACACGATTATGCAGCTTGAACCTGTGACAAAACCGCTGAAACCATTCATGACTTGCTGTAAAGGTTTTCATTGATGTTTTTCCTTCATGTACCTTCAGAGTCTGGAAAATACTGAGTGCCTTGGCTTGAATTATTGCAAAACTCATTGGCATTCTTTTATCTAGTGATCAAACCAATAATTTTTCCATTTCATGAATGAGGCCTGTCCGCTGCCTAGTTATTATGGTTTTAAAACCTGTATATGTTTTCACTGCCTCTTTCACTTTGTTTTTATCCTTCAGGATTGTTGAAATGGTTGAATGCACCAGATTTAGGTCCTCTGCTATGGATTTAACTTTTTTTTACCAGCTTCATAGTTGTTTATGATCTTCATTTTTAGTTCAAGATTAATAGACTTTCTTTTTTTCTTGCTGCTTTCTGACATCTTGTGCTAAGGTGTACATAATAAAGTACATACAGAATAAGGTACCCAGATCTCACAACACTACTGTACTGTTCAAGAAAAACAGTACATGTTCACACTACTGTACAGGTACCACATAGCTACCAACATTTCAAAAAACATTTTCAGGGACACTTTTTTCTGCTCTGCATCCAGCAAGCCACTGTAGGTGGAGAATGTATGTTAATTAGGGGTGGGAATTAATTTAAATGGGTGTGGTTCTACAAGATGTATATCATCAAACAATGTAAGGGGGAATATTACACTGACCACCATTGGAAGGGGGATTTCTATACTGGCCACCAATGTAAGCAGAAATTTGCATATCAATTGAAATCTTAATGTACTACCTGAATTACTTATGAACGGAGTCGCATACTGTAATCTAACAGAGCATGGCTGAGTAGATGTAACAGTATCACGCAGTTTCAGGGACACAGAGCCTGCCAGGGACAGATGAGTACAGAGTGGGATTATCTCTGAAAATCAGGGACAGTTGGCAAGTATGGTACCACCTGGGCAGAATATCAGAGAAACAGTAATGCCTAGAGTGGCAAAATGGCAGGCAACACCGTACATATACTGTACAGTACTGTCCATACAGTACAGTACATACTGAAAACATTACAGTACTCACCGAGAAATCTGTGTAATTTGTTGAGTAGAAAAAGCCACCATAGACTGCACAGAAGCCGCCATAGGCCAGAAAAGACACCCAAGGCCACAAACAAGCCACCATAGGCCACACTGCTGCTTCACAAGAAGATTCACCAAAGGCAGCACTTCCACTCAGTTTCTCCATCATAAGTCCCCCAGCAGGGTTGCAAGTCAAACAGTGGGTCGTAAATCCGAGTAAAGAAAATTGAATCAGGTCGTAAGTCCGAAGACGGGTAGAAAATCCGAGCCAAAAAACCCGGTGAAAATTAATTAAACGGGTAGGTCGTTAAGTGAGGGATACCTGTAAAGGATTAATATAACAGTCATGGGGACGAGCAAATTTATTTAAAGTGGTTGGAAAGGCTCCAGGTTTTTTACCTTCATGCATTCTATGCATGAAGATAAAAAACCTTCTGTACAGCAGTGCCCCCATCACTCTCAATATTTACCTAAGCCCCATCGCGATCCATCGATGTGAACAACAGCCTCGTCTGTCCCAGGTCTCTGCCTCCTCATTGGCTGAGACAGCAAGCGGGAGCCATTGGCTCTCACTGCTGTCAATCACAACCAGTCAGCCAATGAGGAGAGAAAGGGGATGGGGCAAAACCGCAGCTCTGTGTGTGAATGAACACACGGAGCAGCGGCTTTGGAACATGCCTGCTCGGGTGCCCCCATAGCAACCTACTTTATATAGGGGCACTGGACAGAAAGGAGGAGACAGGAGCGCCAGCAGGGGACCTGAGAAGAGGATGATCCAGGCTGCTCTGTGCAAAACCACTGCACACAGCAGGTAAGTACAGCATGTTTGTTATTTTACAAAAAAATAACCTTTCGTATCACTTTAACTGCAGATATGATTGCTGTACTGGAGGCAGAAGCTCAGAGACAATAAGTGGCCTGCATAACTGATATTTACATAATGTTGTCACTTGTGTGTTAATGAAGTTTAGGCATAGTACTTCAGCAGTTGCTATGGTGTCTGGGGTGAAAGGGGGCCCCATTAAGAAGGCTGTTGAGGCAAATTAAACTTAGATCATCTATGTGCATATGAAGTCAACAGAGATACAGTAGTGTACCAATAAATTGGTAATAAAGGCAGAAGTTTTTTTTCTCCTTAATAAATTCTCTGCATTAAATTAAAAAAACAAAAAAACGTTTGTGTCCAGCTTCCCCTTTTTAGCCCCCTAAATACTTACCTAAGCATGATCCTGACTCAGCACTGTGCCCAAGAACAGGGGCTTTCTCCACTCTCTCTCTCCTCACTGGACACAGAGGCAGCTGCAGGAGCCATTGGCTGTCAGTCACAGTATGTGAGGAAAGAGCAGGGTTTGGGGGAGAGCCATGCTGTATTTATCTATGGCTTGCTATGGGGGCCCTCAGCAGAAGAGAAGGACTGGGGCTTCTCTGTGCCAGACCATTGCACAGAGCAGGTAAGTATGACACGTTTGTTGCTTACCAAATTCACGATTACCATCACATTAAGGGCCAGTTCACACTACATGCATTTCAGTTGCTTTTTTCTGCATCGAAAATGCACAGGAAGTAGGTTATATGGTTGTCAATGTCATAGTTCACATCAGTGCTTGCAGTTCCAGTGCATTCCAGTTGCATAAAAAAAAAGTAGAACATGCTGCATTTTTTCTTCACAGAACTGTACGGTAAAAAGCATCAAAAACACACTGGAATGCACCAAAAACAGACTGGAGTGCACATGTTCCTATTTCAACTGAAGAAAAAAAGAGGGTAAAAAAAGAAATGGAATGCATAAAAACGCACTGAAACGTGTCAAAAACGCATTAAAAATGCACTGGAACACATCAAAAATGCATCAAAAACATGCATGCAGAAATGCATCCAGAAAGCATCTGGACTGCGTTTCTATAGTGTAAACTGACCCTAAGTGTTTGAGAGCCTGCAGAAGAAAAGTTGATGTTAGAAAAACAGGAGGAGTAATTGAGATCATCATCACTTTAACTACTTTAAAAGCTACTGAGGTTTAGCAGAACAGCCTGGTACTCCTCCCCATTTGGAAGTGGATTTAATGCTTTCAGAAATTCTCACGCAACCTGTCCCCAGCCAGAATCCGAATGTACGTTAACTAAAAACTGATACGACATATGAGGTTTTTAGCTCTACAAAAATAAAGCCACAGCTTAACCACTTCAAGTCCGGACACTTTTACCCCCTCCTGTCCAGGCCAATTTTCAGCTTTCAGCGCTATCATACTTTGAATGACAATTGCGCGGTCATGCAACACTGTACCCATATGAATTTTTTAGCATTTAGCTTTATTTTGGTGGTATTTTTTCACCACTGGGATTTTTTTTTTTTTTTGCTATATAAATGAAAAAGTCCAAAAATTTTGAAAAAAAGTGTTTTTCTTATAAAATTTTGCAAATAAATAATCTTTCTTCATAAATCTTGGCCAAAATGTATTCAGTTATCTTTTTAGTAAAAAAAAAAACCAAACAAACAAACCCAAACTAGTTTATAACCAACAATTATAATTTTTCTAAAAAATTGTTTTACATTTTTTTTTTTTTTTTTATATTATTATTTATGGGGTTTTTTTTACATACTGTCCCCCTAGCAGTACAGTGTCACCATAGTGACACTGTACTACTTGTGGGGGGTGATGAAGTTTGTTTGTTTTTTTTACACTGATTGCTTTTACACCCATAAAGGCTGTAAAAGCAATCATTTCTCCTTCTCTCTGGCTGCATTCTTGCAGCCATTGAGAAATACTGTGTGAGCTGTGATTGGTCACAGCTTGTCACATGGTACAAGGCTGTTGTGAATAGCCTTGTACCATGTGATCTCTGTGAGCATTCACAGATTTCACACGTAGTAAGTTTTTTTCAAACTTTCAAAATGAATCACATTGGTGTGCTGCTATATGTAAGTCAAGTTAAATGTAAAAAAAATTTTTTACAGCCAAATATATGCTGCCAGTGTTTGTTATGAGACTGTCTGTGAAAAGCATACTGTTCCACATACAGCTTTAAAGCATCACCCAACCATGCTATTTAAAGGATTTCTGTGTTCTCAATTGCCCTTGAGGCAGCATTAAAAGACCACATCCCTGCTGTATGGCATTTTCAAAAAATATTTCTTGCATTGGTGCAAATCCCCCATTATAATGGCCAGTCTCCCATGCTTTTTTGACAGTAGTTTGTCTAAAAATGGTCAGAATTTAACAGGATTTGAATCACCACCATAGACTTTAACCTCCCTAGTGGTCTGATTATGTCCATATTTCTATGCTCAAAGCGGTACATTTTTTGCATGGAAGTATGTAGTTTTTTTATTGTAGGCCTGTAATTTTTAGGAATAACTCACTGAAATCTGTCCGAACAAGAGTCTCGTAAACATCCCGGGTATGTTAAAATTTGAAACACGAAATCATAAATTTTAATTTAATAAATAATCATAAAAAATAATATTATAATAATAATAATTTTAATTCAATAATATAATCAAACCAAAAACACTGAAATTTGAAATATAGTGCCACGTTCGCACATCACTGAGCAATAGCTACACTCGGGAAAACCTCCAGGGAGGCTACTAGAACTAATTTTGGATTTCAGGTTTGCTAAATTTTAACAAGAGTCAATAAACCCTTGGCAAATTGAACCTGGTGTGATTCAGCCATCACTGGCCATTGTAAATTAAATGTTTAAAGGTAGCTTTGCGCCTCAGAAAAGACTTCATTATTCACCACCACCACCAACCTGTAGCTGCCTTAGTACCTAAGAACCACCACTGTGCCTTTCTGCCATATTACTCCACCAGCAATGCCATATTTTCCTACCTTTATAATCTTCTTCATTTATCTCGTATTTTTATAGGCATATTTTCAACACAGACAGGGTAAAAAAATGAAAAAATAAGAGTGTCAAGCTTAGCACTCCCCCTCCACACATAACACCTTTTTAAAGTAGTATTAAACCCAAAACGTACTGTAAAGTATAACATTTTGCAGCTTACCATTAGGCCATTAGATGTGTTTACATTAGTTTTCTTCCCTCTATTTTCCATAGTGATCTGGCTAGTAGCACACCTCCTGTATAGGAGCACAGGGGCAGAGCAGACAGGGTACCCATCAGAAATTTTGGGACCTCTTACACAGCTTTAAACCTTGCCTCCCCCGACCTGACCACCAACATTCCCCAGGGCCCACCCACTGGCCGTCCCACCAAATCCACCCACTGGCCAGGGGTGTACACATGTCGCAGCCACAACAGGAATTATGAACCCTTTCACCCTGTCACCCTGTAGCACCTGCCCAGTGTGACCCATTCAAGTGAATGGGGCCACTCTGCAAACGCCCTGCAACTGTGTGCAATGCATGCAGTTGCAGCTTGCTGGTGTGGGATCTAAGGGGTTAAAGCAGGTGATGAGGAGGTGATAACATGCAATAAAATGCTTCCTCACTGCCTGTTTTAACCCCTTGGTCGCTGTACTGCACAAGGTTGCAGGGCGCTTGCAGAGCGGCCCCATTCACTTAAATGGATCACACTTGACAGGCACTACAACTGTTAAGTGTGACATGGTGTAAATTTTCTTGCTAAAGCCGCTACATGTGTACACCCCTGGCCACTGCAGTTAAAGTCCTTCCTTACTGTCCTGAGCACCCTATAAGTGTTGATTTTTTGGGACCCCTGGGATGATGGGATGTGGACAGAGAGGGACCCCTGAGATGAGGACAAAGAGGGGCTCCTATGATGAGGACAGAGAGGGACCCATGGGATGAGGACAGAGAGGGACCCCTGAGATGAGGACAAAGAGGGAGCCATGGGGTGAAGACAGAGAAGGACCCCAAGATGAAGACTGGGAGGGTAGTTTTAAATGTAGTAGATTTAAATATGCTAAAAAATTGAAGCCAAACTCCAGCTAACACTTTATAAGCAACTACAGCAACCTTTTAGGATAAAGGTTTTAAATGAATAAATAAAAGCTGATCATTGCAAGCACCCTTGTCAGTAATAAATGGTTTGTCTCAACACTCTTAACAGGTATATTTGTAGTAGAGCTTGTTCTTTTGAAAAACAACAGACTTACTTGCTGGATCACCAGATGAAAATAGAAGCAAGAAAGCCTAAAAAAGAAAACGTATGCAGCATTTACATCTAAAAATTGGTAAGCTGCAGTCAGGGGCGGACTGACAACTCATGGGGCCCCTGGGCAATAGGGGATCATGGGGCCCCTGTGTCCTCGCCAACACCCAAAAAGGCCTATGAAAAAGCCAATGAAAGGTACCAGAGGCATCTCATGGGGCCCCCTACTGACCCCGGGCCCTTGGGCAGTGCCTGAGTGCTTGAATGGTCAGTCCGCCCCTGGCTGCAGTATAATAAATGTTTGCTTTTGGGTTTAACCAAGTAGTTTATAATACTTTAAATTATTATGAATTCATTCACAAGGCAGAGTTTTGTCAGCAGTGGAAGTCTTGTTTCCTCAAGTTCATCTACCATTGGAATTTAAAAAGATATTTTGGTCATATAATAGTGTTCTGCTTAGTCTATCAAAATTAATATCTGACACCAGGTTGAGGTCACCTGCACAAATACTGGATTGTAAAGCTGGAAACTTAATTGCTGATAGAAAAAAATGCGTTAAGGGGTGGCAGATTAAAAATAAGAATAATCATTTAATTTATATAGGAAAAAAACAGCTTTTTAAGTTACTCCCCCTGGACAAGCTGGCTTTTTTAACCACTGCACTATCCTTCAACCTAACCTGCACATAAAACACCTGCTCTGGGCTTAGTGAGGATAGGTCAGAGCTTATGCCTAAGAAGAGTTCATGTGAGGTTTCCACCTGCAGCTACAGCTGTTGTCAAGCCAGGCCTACATCAAGAGCTAAGAAAGTATATCCAACACATTCATCGCAGGCAAGTGTAAGTATAACGGTGGCAGGGTGAAAGGCACTTAAAAAATGAGTTCAGGTCATATATTATAAAATATGTTTTCATAGTACTGTTTCTAACTAAATTCGTATGACATTCAATTTGAGAATTTTGTGTGCAAACCAATACCAGATCTATCATTGTAAAAATGTATAGAATACTAGTATTTGTTTTATATATGTGCATCTTTATTTTTATGTGTGCAATCTATCTTCATTGTATTTTGGATTTTGTGCTGAAAATATCACACACTTGGGAGAACTAATATGTTGAAATTGCTCACTCTGCCAAATGGCCAGTAAGTGCCAAAGTAATCCCAGTACTAAACAAAATAGCCCTGAGGCAAAGCTGGAATGGAATTAATGAATGGAACCAGTTTTGTTTACTGTGCTGTAGTTAGCGCTTCAATAGATAGCCATTATAGTAAATAATGCATACCACTTATTCTAAAGACAAAAAGACAGACTGATATTTGTTAGAGAGACAAACAGACAAATATACAGATAACTATCCTGATTTTTAACTGTCTATTATTCAGCCTATATGATTTCATAGCTTATTTGATTCTCTAGAAATGAAATCTACACACATAATAATGAAAAACAGAAGCTGTCCGGGATCTGTAATTTTGTGATGTTAGTACAGTTGGATAGCATTGCAGGATAGTGTGTTATTGTGGCAGTGGGGCAACATGGTGGGGAGGTGAGTTGTTGTGGTGGTGGGTAATCATGATTGATGTGGGATCTACATCATTCGACATCGTGATTAATGATGGATTTAAAATGTAGGACAATGTTACATTTTTGATGGAATTTTTTATTAAGGAACACTTTCATGGTGCAGGTATCCGTTTTCAGCATTTTTGCGGGAAAGAGCAATAAGGGCTATTCTTGTACCCTGTACTCATTTCCCCAGGTGAGGTATGGATATCTGTAATTCAAAATGGATTCACATTTTAGGAAATCCATATAAACTTCCACATCTTTTTGGGGACCCAGGATAAAGCCCTTGTATCCCTTCAACATGGTGACAAGTGGAGAGTCTTGATCACCCCCTGCAAAGCACCCTGCCAATGTTGAAAGATATGTAGGCTGATATAGTTCAGGGAATGGGGAGAAGGGTTGCATGCTTGCTGCATGCATGGATAAGGGTTGCATGTTTGCTGCATGCATGGATAAGGGTTTGGTATGAATTTTAGGGGAAATTTCACACTGTTTTTTATGCATACTGTCCTTTAAAAAAACACATGGGGCCCCTTTAAAATTTAGACTGATGTCAAGTGAATTGTGGGCCAAGCCATTCCTGAACATATACGCATGTTCATACATCCAATGGGGCTTAGTGGAACTGAAAGCCCCACTCACAGCGTAATATGGAAGTTTCCAAATATCTGGATCCCCCAGAGGAATGAGTACAGGGTACATGAGTACCCCTCATTACTTATTCCTGGAAAAAATGTAGAGTACAAGAAAAAAACAAACAAACCATGAAAAGGACTTTTAGTAAAAATGTCATTCGTAAAAGTAAACAATATAAATCCATCATCAATCACAGCATAAAGGGATATAGATCCAGTATCAATAATGGTGACCTGCCACCATATTGACTTGCTGCTCACAGAACTATCACCGAAAAATTACAGATCCCCAGCTAGCTTTTTTTTGGAAACAAACCAGCCAGGAATCCTTAATGATGCCATTGGTAAAATGTGGTAATTTTAAGGGGAACCCCATGCTGTTTAGTACACAGTTTCCAGAAGAATGAGTACTGGTTACCTGGGTACATTAGTACTCCTTATTACTTATTCCCCCATTGAAAAATATAAATGTAAATAAACACATACACCATCCTTTTAAAAAAATCCCATTGATAAACAAAATGCACCTGATGAAAATCTATTGTCAATCACAGGACCCAACGATATAGATCCAGCATCAGTTATTATGACCTGTCCCCATGACAACCTACCACCTGACAATGGTGCCCCACCACCACTATTACCCATTGCTTAATGATCTTGCCCCAGTCACTATTGATGGAAAATGACAGATAAGTTTGTTGGAGATTGGGAGCGCAACATTTTTTAGTTATAAAATGACAGATTTGTTTGTTCACAGGTTTGTTTACAAACACCAGCAGGTCAGGGATCTGCCATTTTGCGGTAGTAGGCAACCCTCAAGCATGTTATTTAAATGTTGGCCTTTAAGCAGCATCAAAAGACCCCTGCCTGCTGCCAGCTACCTATGCCCCATTTTTCAAAACAAAATCTTGCAAATTAGCCTTGAAAAATGCCAGAAAAAAAAAATCTTGATTCAGCCCTCAAAACTGTAGCACAGTTCTTGGACCTCCCTGTTAGATTGCTGAACCTTCTGCAAATCTCTGAAAAAAACATCAGTAAAAGCAATTAAAAAGACACAGAAAAACATACACATGTAGAACACCTGCACACACATGTAACATGCACAACACCACACGTACACGTATGTGCATCATTATATTACTCAATATAATACTCAATGCATTGCATTCCATATTACACTGTGAGTGGGACTTTCAGTTCCACTAAGCCCCTTTGGATGTATGAACATGCGTATATGTTCAGGAATGGCTTGGCCCACAATTCACCTGACATCAGTCTCAATACATTCAATTTTGTACTATATATGTTAGGTATCTCTACACACATTGGTGGTTTAGGAGTAATCATTGAGGACTTTCATTTTAGGGCATATTTATAAGGCCTTGTTCACACAGGAGTACATAAGTGTATGCCCGTGTGAGAGCCGTGTTTGCCTGCATGGGGGTGCATGGGTTTTCAGTGCATCCCTGTGCAGGCAGTCCCATTAATTTCAGTTGGGATACAGCAACTGCACAGATACAGCTGATACTCCCAATTTGACAGATGTAGGGGTGCGTGTGCACAGCCCCAAATGCACACTGTGACACATGCCAAACATTTATTAAAAGCGAACCTTTTTTTGTGAATGTGTTTTAATATACAGCGAATGATTCACCACCAGTGGATGTTTGGTAAATGTCACATTCACTGATTTATGTATATATAGTACCTTTAAACAGACGAAGCAGTAAATGTTTTCCACTGCTTTACAAAAACAAACAATTTTTAAAGAGCAAATATGTGTTATTACATTTTCCTTCTCCAAAGGGCCAATATAACAAATTCATTGTATTCTGGTAATTGTATGTGGTTAATTTCTGTAAAGAGAGTATTCAGTATATGAATTCCTTTTTTAATTTCACATATCTCTTTCTAATTTGTCTCCGCATTTACATACGGATCAAGCTGTTCAACAAAAGTAACAGTTACAGGTTTTGAGATAAACTATAACACTGGTGGGGATGCTTACAAAATTCAGCTCCAATTCATGTGGTTTGAACTGTCATATGATTGTAAAAAAAAAAAAAATAGTGCTTTCATGGCTTAAATAGTGTTAGCTGGAGTTAGGCTTTAATTCACCTAGTTAAAGTTAATCTAAAACTAAATATCCATCTAAAATGTCCCTGTCAATTGGGTGGCATTGCTCTTACACAATTCTAATACAAGGAACAGCATTGTTGCCCACTCTAAAGAAATAGTAATTAAACAGATATACTGAAAGGATAAAACTACATTAGAATGGGGACTATGACTGGTGTATTAATACTAGTGACAGACTGCTGTATATTTGTAATGTTTACTCATAGACTCACCATAATATTTAGCAGGAGGTCTCAAGGCACTATCACCTTTTGATATTACAAGTTCTGCACTTTTAAAACAATACATGGTTTGGGGAGGGTATTTTACAAATGTTCAAGTCTGTAATGTGAATGTGGAAAATAGCAAAATTGGTTCAGCCATCTGTAGTGCCAATGGAAAACAAAGCCCAGCTATGAAGGGGTTAAAGGCTAACATGTACTTGTAGCCACCTGAATGTGTCTACACTTAGTAAATGTTGTATGTAATGTTTTAGCCATGTCAAGTTTATCTCAATATCACCTTGCTGGATGTAGGCTTGAATTTTAATTGTATTCACCAATAGGCTCAGGCAAGTGAATATCCAAGACAGATCTTCTCTCTAGAATCAACCTGTAGGATATTTACTGTTTCCAGCAGTCACTGAGAGAAAGCTGCACAACATAAAGGGGATGATTTACTAAAGGCAAATAGGTTGTTCACTTTGCAAGAGAAGTCTCATTTTGCAAGGGAATGTTCCCCAGAGCTTAGTGAATGCGGTGAAATTTCACTTTGCAAGAAATGCTCAGTCGTATGCAAGGGAAATTTAAAAAACAGCATTTTTTTCTTGCTCATGATTTGATAATGGAAGTCAGCAGAGATTCACCTCATTCACAAAATGGGGCATGTTCGAGCTAGGCATGTGAGCGGATGCACTGCACAGAGCTCCCACTACTTATCCTGTCTATGATCCTGTCACTGGCCCTACTTCCTGGTTCTACATACCTACCATGACAGTCAGCACCTTAAAGACCCACTGATAACATAAAGGGCACCCAAGCTCCTCTGCCACAGTGGATACTGCGCAGCCCCGCTGACAAGCACAAGGAGAGAGTGAGTAAATCAGGTAAATCTACCTGCCCCATGGGGAAAGAACAACAGCAGGATATGCTTTTTATGCTCAGAAGTACAGGACGTGCAGGACACCCAGGGGGATCTGAAGGCCACGCTAGATGAGGATCAAGCCTTACCACTGCCACGTGGGGATCAGCCTGATACAGACCTCGAGGTGGACGCTGAGCAGGAGACTCCCGGGGGTACTGCTGATGATGACCCAGAGGAGGACGCCCCGCAGCTCATGTTAGGTGAAATTCTCAAGGCTGTACATACTTGCACCGCCTTGGTACATACTGTACAGGATCAGCTGCTAGACCTGAAGGAGGATGTTTCCCTACTACGGCAGGACCTTCAAAAGATAGAAGAGCGCACTACAGCTGTGGAAAACTGTGTCAATGACAGCGACAAATTGCCCCTGCTCATCTCAGAGTCCTGGACTACCTCATTCACTAAGTTCTGGAGAAAAATTCCTTCTAAGGTGCAACTTCCCTTTCAAAGTGAACAGTCTATTTGCCTTTAGTAAATCAACCCTCAATTGCACTAAGCTGGAGTGTATGTGTTATTTCCACAACAAGCATTATTTCAGTAATGTGACTGTAATTTTCATCTATTATTGCTAAAAATAACTATTGTTATTACAAATATACATTTTATACAGTAGCTTAGTGAAATGAGTTTGTAGTCATATCACAAGAAGCTTCATTCCAACCCAGAGTTATGTGGAAGGATCTTTTATAATGTTTATTCAGCAATGCTTATTCAGACTTAAATTCAGTGGGCTTTGAGATTTAATATTTCCTGGATAGCACTAGCAATTCATTGACTTTTTCAGTCTCTACACGATGACATCAATGTCGCAATAAAACTTTGTGTGTATGTCTAGAACACTAAAGTTTTTATGAAGCACTGACGTCATTGGTGTGTGGCCAGTCCTTTGTGGATGGTCTCTTGCTTCTGAGTCTCTATGAGGGGTGTCTTTATGCTTGCAATTGCTTTCTACAGACAACAGTATATTTTGCCAGCCTTGGAACAGCCACTATTTTGTTTGTTTACAGTTTCAGTGACAGCTTCTCTTTTGCCGGAAGCTGCCAAGCATCCCCTACCACTAACTCTTAGTATCTCCACCCCCTCCACTCCCCAGTTTGGAGAGAAGAGGGGAGCATGCAGCCATATACTGTTTTATTATTTTAAGCTATAAGATGTTTAGTGAAAGTTTTAAATTATGAACATACCATGGTATGACTTTACAACTTTAATGGTAAAACACCAGGTTTATGCTATAGCAATATAGAAAGTTAAACAGAGAGTCCTCATTAGTTTTACCCTGGTGACATGAAAGCTTTGGCTGTGCAGCAAAAAGTCTTAAAGATATAGGAACACTTTTTTTATAAAACAGATTTCTTTCTCCATTACAGTAACTCTAGGATGTCAGAGTTATTAGCAGTCATAGCTTAATGGTGCTGGAGATAAGCAGTTTATTCTACTGGAAGATCAGTAACAAAGTACAAAAAATAATTGGCAGGTCAGGATATTGTGTGATTCTCCAAAGAAATATTATTTGGAAGCAAGAGTTAGCTTAACTAGGATAATGACCTTGCAGTATGATCAGTACAATAACTATAGCCTAAATATACTGTCTTACTGTATGTAAGACTTATTCAATAAATGTCACAAGGAGAAAAGCATTATTTCTCAATGAAACCAAAACAATAAATCAAAATTCATCATGGCTGGTCTGACTACAACACAGCAAATTTTCATTGGTTGCAAAGCGTTATTGTACTAAGGAATTAGCACTTTGCACTGAACATTGAATAAGGTCATATATCATTAGAAAGCAAAAAAGTTTTGGCTTAAAAATGTACACATTTTTTTCAATCTGGTCCTTCTAAGAATTATAATGTTTTGTACAGAAAATGTGTTTCAGTAGACGACAAAATGGCATCCATCACACCTACAGAACAGTTTAATGTTTGCTAACTAAAATGTACACATGATGGGTCAATGTATTTGTAACAACTCTACTGTTATAGAATATACCGAGTATTGCAGCTCTTATGGCACATGAATAATGCAGCATTGGTTTCTTTACTAGAAAATGTAAAAGCAGTGAAGGGGCAAAAACTCTATTCAGGTTTCCCAGTTTGGCCTGACTCAGTTTTTGTACTACCCATAATCAAAGCTGATCTACAGCCCCCTCCCCCCCCCCCGCACATCATACCTAACTGCCATTTGTACTTACCCAAACCCACAGCCATGTGATCTCTGTGCCGGAGTATTCTCTTTTTTCTGTTTAGAGAAGCTGGGTTCTTCTGGTGTGCATCCCACTGCCTGCCTGACAAGGACATTATTAATTTGGTGTCCAGATGCGAGGTCCTCTCTGGATCTGCAGTCTCAAAAGTGCTGTCAGTGTGAGGGGATCAGCTGGCACAGGTACACCTGCAGTGCTGAATTATTAATCCCTTGTATCTGTGTGTAAAACTTGCTTCAGTAGGTAAAAAAATATCATGATTGATAGGTGGGGGGAAGCATTGGGAAAGGGGATAATATTTTACCAGATATGTGCTATAAAAACACAATTATGTTTATTGTAATGAAAATAAACCAAATCACAAAGAACATTTTAATGAGGTTCCACCTTCTTGCCAGCCCATATATTGGTGTGCTATCCAAACATTAATGGCTGTACACCTTTTATAGTATTACCATTGGCATAGTCTAATTTATTTATAGAGAAGTAAAGAGATAGGGAGAGAAAGTTATCAGAGATAGAAAGAGATAATGAGAGTATCATTATCAAATGTCATTTACACATTTTAATAATCCTTTGGGATAGCTAAAAAAAATATATGCCCCCCTGTAGTGTTAGCTACACATTCATTGCATGTAGTAGAAGTTAAATGCATACGAGCTTAAAATGCTCCAACTATGTGTAATTAATTTCTACATTCCTGTTCACACAGTCTTTGGCTTGTATAAGAGCAGTGTGTACAGAAAGCTTTTACTAAGCATTTGCAAATCTTTCAGTCAGTGCTTAACAGATCTTAATGGGAGTGCCAACTGCCAATTTTTTAAAGCATTGATTGGCCCAGCACTGTCACATGCTACTTAATACCTAGAAGTATCAAATATTTCCATCTTCTGCCAGTGTAGTACAAAGCGAGGAAGAGAAAAGATGAGCATATGCTAAGGAAACATAGGAGATTAAAGAAAATTTGTTAAGGGCTTCAACAGCACACACCAACACATCAACAATTAAAGCTGGTTGAAAGCTTTGAAAATTATTTGTAAAAGCTGGTAGTACACAATTCTCTTGTTACCCCTTTAAAAAAACATTCTAGAGTAGCTCAAGTTTCTTATATAAAATAAAAGAAAAAGAAAAAATGTAAAGCAAACTACATAAAAGTGAAATAAAACAAAACTAAGGCCATTTTGAGGAACAATCATACTTCGGATTTCATTGGTATATTACTTTTGGCATAGAATGGGTTAATTATAGGCAAAAGTTTTGGGATGATTAATTAAGTTCATCAACAATAAGATCTCAAGCTTTTCAAATATCCTCGGATAGGGGTTAAGCAATCGTGTTTATTGATCAAAATTATGTAAAAAAAATATGCATATGATAAATATAAACATAGACATATGACTTAATTAAAAAACAATTTAAAAGATCTCTCCATTTAGTAGGGGTGTTGACAGTACCAGTGAAACCCTTGGATGGGATTTCCTAGTGTGCACTCATGGCTAATATAAAAAAACGATTTTTGCCAGTGCACTGTATGTGTGCTTAAAGCGGACCTTCACCCTAAACCAACTTTTGCCTTGCATTCCGCTTCTCTCCCCCGTCCTCCTCTCCTCCCATCCTACATGCACAGCTTTTTGTGCATAAAATACTTTTGCTATGGAGTTTTCAAAACTTAGTTGTGTTTGTGTATGGTGTAGGAGGAGGGGTGGAGCTACATAAAAAAAGAGGACTGAAGTTCCCCTTTATATCATTTTAAACAAAAGAAGGATCAGATGACTTTTGATCAGGAATGAAACTACTGTAAAGATTAAAAACAAATCTTCATTTGCTGCAGATTTGCATTTGGCAGCAGATCAAGTGTCTAAATTGGAAGATTTCTCCTCTTTTTCTGCTCTGGGGATAGCTCAAAATGGTGGATTTTTCCTTACTTTCAGTCCTGCTGATAATGCTCACCAGGACAAATTTAGAAAACAAATCTCCACAGCTGGGGCACAGACCAAAAAAACAGACAGGAGGTCTAACCCTTAAGCACTCTTTTCAAAACGAAAAAGTTGGCTTAGATACATTGAAGTAAACAACCACAGTCAACTATGATGGTATGGACTAGGCTCTGGGAATGCCCTGCCTCACTGAGAAAACAAAAGGATTCTGGGACTACACTATAGAATTATACCATTTATAGCAATGCAACATTACTACTTGCACAAAAGGAGCCATTCTTCTGTAAGTCATATTTTGCACAAGTAGATACAAGTTGGGTGTGAGATCTACAAAACAGAACCACACTGATTTAAATACATATCTACAGTCTATCTATCTATCTATCTATCTATCTATCTATCTATCTATCTATCTATCTAATATATATATATATATATATATATACTTCATTACTAGCACCTGTTCAAAAATATTGGAAAGGGCAGCTCTACCAATTCACAATTCACTTTCCATTTTTTACTAGAAGGGATACTTTTTTTAAAGGCAGTAAAATTTTGAGGCCCTGATAGTAGAAAGAACATAAAAAGGGTTTAAGCGGTATGATGTTTTGTCACATATAGATTTTTTTAAAAATAAGTTACATTGACACCTTCAACAGTTCTACAAGGTAGATGACTAGAAAGACCAAGTGGATGAGCACCAGCTGCTGTTGTCAAAACTTTCTTGCCAGTACCCCAAATCCTTTGATCACAATTATGGTGGTAAAGCACAAAGAAATTCCAACAATCAACACATCAATACATTTTCAGTAGACACATGTTAACAAATGACTAAAATGTTTTGTATGTAGCCATACAAAGTTACTTTCATGATAAGTTGTTTATTATCTCATTTAAAATATTAATATTACATTTGATGTCACTTAGAAAAGAGAACAAAACCAGGATCTTTTTAAAAGCTCATATATGCTCAAAGCACCAGAAATTAAACTTTTGACATTTATGATTCCTACATCCTTCAATTTGTATGCACGTCTGTTCTTTGATTTCTGATTGACAGCACATTTTTTATTAAGAGGTATTTGCCTATTTGGATAGATGGTCACTTGAATTTGCTTAAACTTAGATCTCTATGCAAAATATCTGTTTATAAAGAAAACCCAACATGTAGTACATTTCATAGATGGCAGTATTGCCCCATTTCCTTTTGAAATGTAGTAACACAAATATTTTGTTAATGATTATTGCACACTAATACTTAGACAATCCACACTAGATAAAAAACCTCTAATACAGATATATTGTATGTATAGGTGTGACTTTACTAAAGGATATTTTTTTTTTACACTGCCACAGCCAACTTGCCTTTGCTTCAAACATCCAATCACGCTCCGGGGAATTTCTAAAGTTTTTTATTCCCCTGGGCTTGATGGGCTGTTTGAAGTGAACATAAGTTCACTGGACCAATGTAAACATTTCTTTAGAAAGTAAGCTCCATTGTGATACATTGCTACTGGTTGACCTGGTTGTCTTTTACATATCTGCATTTGATCATGCAGGCATGCAAATATTTCTTAACATTGTTATACAGTTTTAATAATTTTGATTCACCAGTGCAAGCCATAACAGCTACTATGCATTGCTTTAAGCAAGTTTTATGAGAACAGTACAAATTGTCATACAGTTCAGAAGGAATAAAAGAATATTTTAAACTGCTTGAACTACAAAAGTAGTTGTACACGGTATGTAAAACAGCTGGCCAGAGCACTGCAACACTATGCAAATATGCTGAAGTAGAGAATAAGCTTTGCTCTCTACTTTATGCATTGTCTGTGTATTGAGTGGTGTGTTATATTTCAAGTTAGTTCAAACTAAACACACAGTTCTGTTTAGCATTCTAGCACAAAATACTTACTCCTTTTCATCACCTGGGCAGTCTGCAAAAGGTGCAATAAACATAAATGCAGAAACACAATACACAATTCATTTGTTGTATTGTCTTAATAAGAGATACATTAGGATTATCAGCACAAAAGTTATCATAGCTGCAGGAAACAATATTAACAGTAGCACAGAGTAATATTACTTCTGTCTAAAATAGTTAAAGTGTACAAAAAATATTGATTAAATATTTCTTCAATGGAGCAAAGCAAATTTTTATTACTGTTTAACTGCAACTTTCGCTTCCTAATCTACTGCCAGTATTGATACTTACAAAAGTAGACTGAAATCATCAGCAGACATATAACTAGGTCAACTTTCTGTACTGTAATTATTAGCATGACCTATTTATATTAATTTCAACAATTTACAATGTAAAATGAATTTCTATGTGTAGTAACTAGAACAGTACTGCTTCATCTCATTACTTGCATTCTCTGTATTAATAATAAGGCAAAATGCATATTTCATACCATAAATTACATATGTTATATATACTACACTTTTTACATTCATATTTCTCCTATTGGAAAAATTTGCAAACATTTTAAAATAGCCAGTTGAAGCTGACAGCAGAAACATTTGCAGCGACAACACATTTAGATACCTACATAAGTAGTGTGTATGTGTGTACTATAAAAAGAAAATAAGTATGCAAATAAAAATCTTTAATATTAAGTGTGAATAATTTGTATAAAGCCACAGAAAAGTATTATCCCAAAGGCATTATGCTGACATACGCCAAAGTAAATAATTGTGGTTTAGTCAATCACAGCTCTGCCCTGCAGGTAGACCTTCAGCAATGCATGAGAGAAGGCACAGAAAAAGACTAAGAGAAAACACAGGATCTAGGTTTGATGCCGAGCTTTGAAAGCCTGAACACTAGGGTTGTGAATCCTCAAGTCACATGTCGGCCATGCAAAACAGGACATACCTTTCTGCTTGCTGCTTCTGTTGGCTGAAACAAAGCAGTCCCATTCTCAGCGGGAGGCCAAGTCAAAATGAAATTTTATTTAGTCTGCACTTTCTCCCAGATCAGGTTTCGAAATGACTGCTCTTGGAGATAGCCTCGTTGTGGCTGATGCATGCTTTGCATATGAAATGCCAGTGACAAAAAAAAAAATACTATACATGAACACTCTCCTCAGAAAACAGTGCAGTGTATATGTGACCAGGGAATTTAGGCAAACCTTCACTGGTACACAAAACAGATTTCCTACCTTATAAGCTATACAACTAAATAGAGTGTTCAAGTGCTTGAAGAAAAATATTTGTAACATTTTCCCTTAAAAATTAATATTATTAAGTGAGTTAGGAAAACACTTCAAATATAACGAACACACATAAAATTGATAATGTCATTTTTATTTTATTTTTTGTTTAACCTAAACATGTTGTTTACTGACATAAAAAAGAGTTTCAGGCACACATGTAAATACAATGTAAGGTATAATACTCTGAATATATGTGCTCACATTGCTTACTTTTGCTCTTTGTAATCCCTTCCATCCATGTATGTTTTCTGTTTAAATGATGTCTGGTATAGAAAACTACGTTTCTTTAAAGCACCAATGAGTTTGTTTAATTTTAACATTTTTAAAAGTTGTTGATTGTCTTTTTGAGGTGAACAAAGATTCGCTGGTCAATCAAAATTAATCAATCAACCAATCAATCAAAACACTAATTGATTAGTTATGTACATATTTTATTTTACTGTTACAGTGAAATAAATGCAGGTGTGCATTGTGCATTACATTCCAAGCTACTGTCTTTAAGCAGTTGTTTGGGAAAGTAAAGACATCTTCACTAAGACAAAAAGCTACTTCTATTCATAAATGTTAAATAAGACAGCTGACTACCTAAAAAAGACATTAATAAAATCCATTTCCAAAATGCTGATTCATGCCATTGAAATGATCAGTGATGCAGGAGTGCACTTTAATTTATTTCAGAGTACAGGCATGAGCAGAGATTTTTTTACTTATTGAGCAACTTCGAATTATGCAGAGCACATATTAAATAAATAGAAATCATCATTACAGTCATTTTTTTTCTGGAATGCAAGAAATGTGATTATCAAAGAGCATTTTCAGAGCGAAGAGTGAACAGAGTTAGAACACAGCGTGCAAAAAAGAAAATGGGAAGAATTGAGGCAGTTAAAAAGTTGATATTGTAAAACACACTAAAAACTCTTTAATGTTAAGCATGCTTTTTTTTTGGAGTGCTATGCCACTTGAAATCAAATGTTGCATAAATCAGTTAAAAACAGAAAGCATAAATGTCTCTCTGTGCTCGATATAATCACATGTTCTTGTTAGAAATCTGATGTTCAAACTGGTAAAAAATGATAATGAACAGCTGCAGGTCAGTTTGCAAAGCTGTGGGGGATAAAATTGTGACTTAAATTGACATTTTAAGATGCAAAAATGAAATGCTACAGTCACACTGAGACAATTTTGGAAGGAGTGTCTGATTAGAAATCTGTTTTTAGTCTGATTTTGATCTCTCCTTGAAACTCAATAAAGTTTGCTGTAAACTGTCTATGAACTGTGTGGTCTGATATGGCATTAAAGATAATTAGTAACAATATGGGCAACACAAGGTTCCCCGGCTTGACTCCTGGTCAAGACACTATTTACATGGAGTTTGCATGCTCTCTCTGTGCTTGCATTGGTTTTATCTCACACTCTAAAAACATGCTGGTAGGTTAACCAGCTCTTTTCTAAATTGGTCCTAGTATGTATGCATGTGGAATAAGGACCTTCAATTTTAAGCTCCTTGAGGGCAGGGACTGATGTGAATGTATGATACGTGAAGCATTGCATACTGTAAATTGTCAGCTCTAAATAAATACCTCTAATAAATAAAAATAGACAATTTCAATGGAAGAATATAAACAGTGGGATTGATTACAAAATAAAATTCTTTATACAAACTTTTAGATTTGTGAACAAAATTGAGTTGTATCAGTAATAATTTTGTAATGTTACTAGGCCACTAAAATATAGGGATGTGATTAATAGCATATAAGTATTCTGATTCAACTAAACTGTGAGATCTACTTTTCAAACATCAACAAAAAAATGTGACATATTACAAATCTCACATAGAAATCATCTGGAAGGCAGTGCAAGAAGAAAAGATAAAATAACAAGTATATTGTCTAATGTTAACCAATTAATTTTCAACCTTCATCAGTTTAAAGCTGTCAGAGTAACCAACATGATTGCTGATTGGTTTCTATGGGCTTTATGAATGAATAGTCTTTAAGTATTTCTCCCTAGCAACTAAGCAGGTTATCGGTTTCCTGTTGCTATGGCTGGACAGAACATAAAATAAAGTAATCATTTTTTGCCCTCAAGTATAGCACCAATACTAAAGAAAGACTTCATCTATGTTTCAGGAGTTTCTAGAGCAGGGGTGTCCAAACTATGGCCCTCCAGATGTTGAGGAACTGCAGGTCCCATGAGGCCTTGCAAGACTCTAACATCCACAGGGAAGACACCCGGAGGCAGAGGCAAGATGGAACTTGTAGTACTTCAACAGCTGGAGGGCCATAGTTTGGACACTCCTGCTCTAGAGCATACACTCAGTCTCAGTCCACTAAGCTCCACTTGGCTTTGCTGCCTTCTTCATGCTGGGGAATCCATTAAAAAAGTGAAAGTACAAAAGAGGGTACACCAGCCTTGTGCATTAACTGAGACTCCATTTATTTCCAAAGATAAAAATGGCATGTTGATGAATGATGAAGAGGGGGCACCCTTGAAACATGTTAGCATCTGCGGGACTTTGTGACATCTTCCTAGTCAATCTGGAGGTGTACACATTGATTACGGTCATTCTTTTGGAGATATGTGATGAGCTTGTTGTTCTCTATCATTTGTGAGTACATTATCTATTTGTATCTAAATATGTATCTAAATAAATAGTGTCTCAGTTAATGCACAAGGCAGGTGTGCTCTCTTTTTATTTATCACATATAGTGTTCTGGACAAAACATGCAGGGGGTGGGGGGCACTGAAGGTTACATGAAGGGAAGCACAAACTGTTATGCAACTAGATCTTTCATAAATGAGGTCTCATGACTTTCCCTTTCCAACATTGAAAATATTTTGCTACTAGAAAAAAATTCATGAATTCTAGTGTCAACCTCCATACAACTGGTTACCAGCTAGAATAAATTCTTACAGTTTAAATAATTTTAAATCCCCCAGGGGATATAGCACTCAGTCCTGTTTAGATCTTTGCTGTTGTTAGGAAATAATTGCACATTTTATTTCTGTTTTCATGCCTGCAGCTCCACTCCAGACTAATGCCCAATTTATGGGCATTCCTACATCCAGGTATAGCCAGCACTGAAGCCACCACCCCCTCTCCTATCGGTGATGTGTGACCCCTATTCTGAGTAATGTGTCTATGATCAGTAATCCAAAGCAATATCATTTTTGGGGGTTTACCTGATCACAGGTATATTACTCTGTACCTGGCGTAAGGTAATTCAGAACACATGCAGAAAGTAAAGTACACAGGAAGTATAGTGTAGATCAGTACTTTACAGACACTGAATCTATTATTATACACAACAAGATTGGTGTCTGCTCCCTCTGTCAGTGTGCAGCCTCGCCTGTGTGCCAGCTCCTCTGTGCTATGCCATTGTCTTCATATTCCCTGCTCTGTCTCTCAGTCACTCTTTCTCTTACCCTTCTCTGTCTCTCCCTGGCCAGCTCCACATTGGGACAGGGAGCCCACCCCCAGCTGACATCACCCCTTATGCTCTCTACAGGCAGCCACAGCTACATAAGTGAACAAGCAGAACTGTGAGGAACGACATCACCCACACCTGATTAAATATTCATCTTCTTGCTAACAGCATGGTTGGACAGAGGTGTGGGGAGGTGCAAACAGTCAGACCCCAATGCTCAACAACTGTAGCATGAATTGGAGTGAGACTAAGTAGCAACCCCTGGGGGGGGGGGGGTTTCAAAAACATATTTTAATTTGTTGTAATACTTTCCCTTGAAAAATAAACTAAACTATATAAATATAACTACTCCAATAAGTCACTTGCATGGTTACGTGAAATACCTGTAATATTTTATGTTAAATTAATAAACAAATGATTTAGTCAATGTGTAGAAGCTAGGCTGTAAGAGGTATACCCACATTACCAGCTTGATCCACTATTAGAATTAGCTAATGAGAAATAATAAAGGTATTGTCCCCACCTCCACCCCAAATTTAAATCCAGACAAAGCTCTTTCTTTTTTTGAAGAAGAGACAAAGAGGTTACTTTACTATATCAGTAGATGTTATTTCAGCTTAGTGAACATTCACGTAGCTTAGTGAATATGGAAAGGTTTGTTCAATTAAATTATCCACTCATGTAAAAGAAAAATGTTTTCTAAAACATGACTGGGTATTTAAAGTGAGCTTCAAATAACTCATATAGCTTCACTTTATTCACTAAGCTAAGGTAGATATCTGGATCGTGGGGGCCATAAAATAATTAGATTAGGGTGCAGTAGGGAATTTGTTCCCCAAGGCCAGTACAAATAATATATGTTGGGTTGCTGGCCCTAAATAGAGATTCTCCATTATTCAGTCCCAAATTAAGCTTGAATGTGTTTTTAATCATTTGTCATTGTTAGTGATGGAAGAAAAAAGAAAGTTGCTTTGTTGTCCATTCTGCTTAGAATCATTTAATTAATGAATCATGATTGTCTGGATTCTGAAATGTTATCCTCTCTCCATAGATCAGATAAATCTATGTGCAAATATTGAAGAGATTTAAATGACTAAAGTGAAAATGACTTGTGTTCCTTGGGTCCAATGAAGGCACAAAGAACCATGGTAAGGGTCAAGTGTGGTCTACATGTTGACATGCCTGTAATCACCTGCCAAGGACAATTCGGTTTGTTGCAGGCTGGCTAGTAAGTTGAGCTGAGAATTTTTCTTTGTTTTTGTTTGACATGCGTTGCCCTTTCATGTGCTCCTTACTGTTAAGACCAGTTATAGATTGGAGCAGTTTAGAATTGTTTGTACCGAAGGTTAACCCAAAATGTTTCACAATTCAGAAACTAATTGGATGTTTTAGGTAGGTCTCTCATTACATAGATTTGGTAAATCTAAGGGCCAGTTCACACCAGAATGTGGTGCAGGAAACCCGTGTTTTGTATGCATTTCCCACTCCGCATTCAAAATGTACTGCAGTTTCAATCTGCAGCTGGTGTCAATATTAAGTTAATGACGCCTCTAAATGCAGGTTGCAAATGCAGTGTGTTTGCCCACAGTGGATCACATAGTACAAAATTACCATGTGATGCAGTTGCAGTGAGTTTGCAAAAGTAGTGCAAGCAAAATGTATAGGCTAAATTCACGCCGCACAGAACTGCATGTCAATCACGCAGTAGAGCACAATGTGTTCCTGTCTAATTCCCATTGTGAACCGCCCATAAAGGAGATTGTGCAAAGATTGTACAGATGTAAGTAAGCTTTAGAAAAATGTTATCAAATTTAAAATGCGAACAAATGTTCACATAAAGTAGTTGTTAAAAGGTAACACCAGGCGTTACTCATTTTAGGTTTTTGATAGGGTGGGGGAAGAGCTGGAATCATATTGCTCTCTGAATTCTATATTTTCTGTGTTGGTGTTCACTGTCACTGGACAGTAAGTGAGGGAAACATTGTAAACTGGAATGTAGACAGCAATAGAAACTTGACAGACGTCCCTACCCTTCCCTAAAGCAATAAATAAAATGTCTGGTCTTGATTACCACTCATGTAGACAGGAAGTGAGGAAAATCTTCCCCAATGGGCACATAGACAGCCATAAAAACTTTACAGAAGTTCTAAGCCTTTCATTCTCTATTCAAAATGAAAAGGTTAGCTTTTTTGCTTTAAAACATCAATGTTTTAAAGTAAATCCCTTATAATATGAATTTTAACACTAATATGTTTTAACATGAATTCTAAATGTGTGACCAGTATAAATGTTACTAAAAAGTGGAAAATATTCTAAATATTGTTTACAGCCTTAATTTCCACTATATCAAAGCGTACAGTAAGAGATATGTTATACTGCTGACCTAAGTTTTTTTATCTGCACAACCCTAGCCAAAAATAATAAAAAGTCCTATTTCAGATCACCGGGTAATAAATAACAAAGAGAAAGGTAATGCCATGTTGTGTGGGCATGAAGAGTAATAACTACAAAATAAGGGAATTTTTACAGGTAAAGTCATTGCCCATCCACCAATCATATTCCTTGATTTTTTTCTAGTACAAGTGTGAGAATTAAAGCCAAACTCATACTGATTGCTGTAATGAACAGCCCATAAATCAAGCTCGTTTTTATAATTCTGCATATATTCATATTTCAAAACAATATTGAATGGGCATGCTATGTATAACACCAAAGTGATTACAAATATTTATAAATACCATGAAATTTCAATATCATCCGGTAGAATGGACACACTTGACACATAGGCATTTACAGATATACAATCATATTTGAATGCTTAGGAGAGGCATGTGCCACCAATATTTTGCATACATACAGTACAAAACATAGTATATTAAGGTTTGCAAAATGTTGGGGAATTCCACTAGGCTTTCTCCTTAACAAGCCATGTATGACAAATCACAGTGTAATGTATTGTGTTCCGCAATCTTTAATTAGAATGTAAAGATCTACTAGGGAACGCAGTTAACTTTGACACGTTAAATCTTCTGGTTAAACTGCCTTACAGGAAGTGCAAAGATGAAACACTGTAACAATCTCCTGCTTCTCTTCATTCACCCAGACAGCCAGGGAAGTATGATAACATCTTGTAATACCTGCTCTGTAGTAATTAATCGCTGTGGTATTTAGGACCACTCAAGTAGACAAATATGACAGAGACAGGGACAATTAGGAACCTTGTTCAAGCTACATTAACTTTTTCAGCTATTACAACACAGCAGCTCAAGTTTGCTTGTAAAAGCTGCAGAGGGATTGTTATGCATTAGTCGTGTGGTTATTAATGAAAGGAAAAGAGAATTGTGTTTATTGTACTTTGAAAATTGCAAATAAATTTCAATTATCTGCTATGTCATTTTGTTAAACATGCATTCTGGAAATGCTTTCTCTTATTGTAAATCACAAGTCACTTACTGTACAATAAGATAATGTCATAAAGCTACTAGGAATTATTACAAATACATTTCTGTTCTAAACCTTTGTAAACATCCCCAATTAGGACCAAGGGCGTGGAACAGTAAAAATGTGTTTATTTAATACCAGTCTTTAATAATTCTTTATTTAAAGAAAGGACATTGACACCTGCCTATGATCAGGATACTATAAAATGGTTTCAGTAGATTATTTAAAGTATCATGACAATTGCTAGATTTTTTTAATACCTAATACATTTCATATCTGATTTTTATTTACTTCATTTTTTACTAAAACTTTTAACTATTTAGATGTTATTTTTTTTTTTTTTGCAACACTCAGACACACCCTCTTAATATTCTAGAAGTACCCCTGGGTATAGCTATCATTAGTTATGAAACTCTTCTAAAAAAAATTGTATAATATATATTGATTACCTGTTCATATTACACTGGAAAAAATATACTTGGATCAGTTGGATCAGAATGAGATCATATGAGCATAAAAGGAACATGCTAAGTCTATTCAAATACCAACTTCGTTTTAGAAGAGCATAGATCCCATGAACTACAAAGAACAGTGTCACCCACTAGGGTTGATTTACTAAAGGGTTAGAGGCTATTCACTTTGGTAACTAAAAGTTCACCAAACTTGGTAAATAATATGAAACTGTGTTCCCATGAATCAACTGATCATACCTAAGCAAAAATTCAGGGTTTTTTTTGTTTCCCTTGAATGATTGGAAATTCAATGTGAGCACAGGCTCACCTTATTTACTAACATTTACTATTAAAGTGAGCATATGCCGTGCCAAGTAAACAACCTATTCTCCTTTAAATCATCCTCACAGTCTGCTTAGCACACATTTATAGTTAAAGAAAATTAGTAAAAATGATAATAGTTTATATAAACAATAAAAGACAGATGGTTAAATTGAACTCATTGCTAAAGTGCGGTATAGACATTTTGAATTTTGGCTGTTTAGTGAATGAGAGTCAGTGGAAATCACTTTATTGCCCCAACCACACTAAACTGCATAAATGGATAAATGGAAGAATCTCTATTGTATTCAGGCAGCTGTGGCTGCAGGAACTGCTCAACAGTTACTTCATCTGATAGGGTGCAGTCACTGTTTGGCTGATAATTTACTGTCTTGCTCAGCCAAATTTTAAAATGACATTTGCTGAGCTGGATGTTGCTTGCAGGGCCATGGGTAGCTTAAATTTTGATTGATGCAGCATGAATCAGCCAAAATTCAAGCCAGCTACATGAGTCTTAACAGAGATTTGTTTTTCCTTTTGGGAATATCTTGTTACCCCTTAAAATGAACCTAGGGATTTAAAGGAATGTATTTGCTTATATTGTGTTGTAAATTATATGTGGAGATATTGTAAGTGAAATACAGTCAACAAAATATGACATGTTTTGCCCCTTTTTGTAAGATAATCATTCATAAAGCAAGCAGCTATTAAATAGGTATAGCTATAGCATTAGAACAAGCTATGCAAAAAGATGGCAACCACTCCAATTTATAAATAGCCTTCGACATAAGGTGCACATGGAAGGGCAATGCACATAACAAACAGACAAAAAAATCCCAGCACACTTACCAGCTAGCCTCCCAAAAAAACCCAAACTGTTTTAATGTGAATTGTTGGACAATGTCAATTTTTTTTCAGGTTTTTGGCTTTTTAGTGATAGCTATAGCATTTATAGCTACGCCAAAGAACTCTTTCGTCAGGCATTGAGCATGATTTACTAAATAAGTAGAACTTGTTCACTTTCAAAGTGCATTTTCACTTTGCAAGAGGAATTTTCACTTAGCTTTGTGAACAACATGAAATTGTGCTAACATCAATTAGCCATCAGGTGCAAACAAAAATCCTGTTTATTTATTTATATGTAAAATTTTCACTTTATCTAACCTCATTTCATCTTAGTAAAGTGAAAAATACGCTTTTAAAATAAACATTTTGCACTCCATTAGTAAATCATGGTCATTGCATTTCTTTTATGCTGCCTTTAGAGTTTTCAGTGAAGCTACTGTATATATGAGGTTGATAACATCCTTCCATTTCCACTCTTCTCTAGAGACCAACAATATCAGCAAAAGTTTGAGGAAGTGCAAAGGCAAATTGCCTTTTCCACAGTACTGAAAAAATGCATACACATTTCTCAGATTCTTACAAAGTTCAAAAACATTTACATATATATTTGCAAATATTACAAAGGTTTCTTTCATATGTTAACTATATGCATTTTAACGCTAATGTTTCTTTAATGTCTTGAACTTTAAAAATGATTCAATTTGATATGCAAGAAGGTGGCACTTGTTTTGAAAGACATAGACAGTATAAACAAACTCATGCCGAGTAAATGTCAGTACTATGACTTTAAATCCTTAAATGCATATATGATGGAGCATAATTGTGATATTAAACTTTTTCTTTGAGTGTCCATATGTGGAGTGTGTGGGGTGAAAGGAGGAAGGGGCATGCTAAATTGTACAAAAATTTTCAGTACAGCATTAAACTATTCTAAAGATATTAATCTGCATATATTATAATATTTTTTCTTGTGCAAGATCTTATATGTAGTTTCTGCAATGCTCACAACAACCATTCAGTTTCCTTCTTTAAAGTTCTCAGTCCTGACTGAAAATAAAATGGCAGTGTCTATTGGTTTTGAGATAGAGTAGTATTGTGGTTATTACTTTTATTTATTATTAATTGTATTATTATTATTATTTAATATTGTACACTTTCAAAAAACTAACACAAAATTCCTTTCTTTTAGTAAATCACCCGTTTAATACCTTGTGCTACCAAGCAGTTGGATTCAAATGTTTCATGACCCAACACATGTATATGGGTGTGTCGCATGCTGATGCAAGCTCTCTTTGCATAAAGACCTAGAGAGGATATAAAAGCCAGATACAAGTCTCAAATTAGGCTGACATCCTACACCCATTTGTTATAGCCCCACCAGTACAGGAAGAGAAAAAGTAGTAAATAAATAAACAATCCATTACAGCTCTGTGCTGCCCTTCTCGTTAATTGTGGCCAGAATCAATTTGCTGCGTGCACTCATTTTAAATGGGCAGCAGCAGAGTTCTAGGCACCTTGCTGCTCATTATTTACAGACAGCCGCACTGCACAGCAGACTCTTTCTCAACATTTGCACATGTGATGCCTGGATTTCCCATAGTATTTTTAGTTGCAGCTCATAAACTGTGTCACAGATGGCCATATCTTAGCATCCACTCCTGTTTTATGGCATATTCTAGATTATCTTCAGCAAAAAAAGCATAAGAATGAACATGTGCTCCTTTTCCTTCTCGTGTTCTTTCAGTAGGCTGACAATCCCTACCCTTATTGTACATTGAAAGAAAGACCAGCTTAGTGTGGCACAGATCTGGTCCCCCCTCCCAAGCCAGAATCCAATGTCACACAAAAAAGTCATAAAAAAGCAGCTCAGTGCACAGGAACAATTCTCACCCTCAGCTGAGCTGCGATGATGTCAGCTTTCTGATTACAAACTGCTTATTTATGCTTCAACAGCTGCCAAGAGCAGCAAATAAGTGGCTAAAAGAGTGTCTAGACCAGGCATTCAAGCCTCTATTGTTTGCTGGTTGTTACCTGGTTGACAGCGATGGGTACAGCTGCCTGGTGTGAAAAGAAGAAGAGATGGGAAAGCTATGATTGACAGAAAGGCCCGCAGGGTCAGGCACTGGCAGTCCCTAATGGCCCCAGTGCCTTTATATTATTTCTTTGCAAACTAAAGAATTGGCTTTACTATGAAATTGATGAGGAGCAAATGATAGCAGATCAAAAATAGGATTGTACAACTGAATTTAAAAAACAACACCAATAAACTTCTATTTTAACACCTATCAAGGTGTTGTTTTTTTACACAGTTATTGGTTTAATGTTAATGTGAAATATGCAATGGAAGGAAGGAAGGAAGTAAGGAAGGAAAGAAGGAAGGAAAGAAGGAAGGAAGGAAAGAAGGAAGGAAGGAAGGAAGGAAGGAAGGAAGGAAAGAAAGAAGGAAGGAAGGAAGGAAGGGGGGGAAGGATAAACATAATAAAGATATGACATAAAGTAGCCATAACAGGGAAAATATTTTAAACTAGCACAGTTTGTGTTGTTTTTTTTTTATTTCCAATCAATCTCATTAAGTTTTATTGTGAATAGTATTTTTTATAAAAAAAAAAAAATAAGACAGAACTTAATTGCCTGTGAAAGGCAACACAACACCAGTTCAATAAAGGGCAATGTCAGACAGATGCTTGTTTTAACTTTACATTTTTCACTTTGACATATAAAATTAAATCTATGTTGTTTCAAAAAGCTTTTAACAATTTGATATCAGATCTGCTAGCATACTGTGTGTTGGTGGACAGCATATTCTAAAAATTGCTGCTTGGAGCATGTTAGTACAGCATTTTTAAGCCAGTGAAAAAGTGCTGTACAATGTAACTAAATAATAGGAAGAGTAGCAACTAGTAGCCTTGTCACAAGCAATGCGTGAATCACTTCAGTAAACAATTGTATCCATGAACATCAGGAGCCTTTTTCAAACACCAGCTACAGTAAAAATGAAAATGTCTCATCTCATACACTCTTCTAAAAGTAGTCTTTTTTAACAAAGCATCTGCTCGTGTTGTTTACACACATCATTTTATGTTTTGAATAATTTTAAAGTATTTTCACAGAATGTAACTGTAATGTTTTCATCAGTATACTTTCTATCAGCAAATATGAAAAATATATAAAAAAATAATTTTTTTAAGAAAATACTTTGAATACCCTTTACACATAATGCGACATTTTATCAAAAGATAATTTTCCATCAAGGAATTATGACACACAAGAGAAAGTTTGCTTGAGACAGTTTTTCATCCACTACATGCACTTTTTATTTGTTCACATGACAATATGTGCACTACAAACAGTCTCAACAAACGACATGAAAAAAATTAAAATTGGTTTGGTATTGAAAATGACTGTTGCCTCGAGTACTGAGTACATGTAGAGCAGGGTTAGGCAACCGTAAAAAGGTGGAGATCTACCTGAACAACATAGGAGAAGCCAAAGATCATCGTGCACAGTATTACCTTCTCGCACCTGATATAAACTTAATAAATAAACTGATGGCTTGATAACGAGTTATTGTACCTTGTTGACATCTTAGCCCCTCCTCCCAGCCTGAGACTGCCCAACCCAGAGGGGAGGGCCAAATTTCAGTCTGTGGGCATAAATGGGAGTGAACACTCTCAGTCCAGTTAGCTCTGATGAAGAAGGCATGGCCTTCGAAACGCGTCAGCTGTACTGAGTGTCTACCCCCATGATGGGATTCGCGCTGGCTCCTTATCTCTGAAGTCCCTTGGAGGACTTACATGCCTGATTTTATTCACTGTTTGTGAGTACCATTCTTTAATTAATACATTTTGGTTACTGAGGTAATGTGCAAGGTTGGCGCGCTTTTCTTTTTTGTTGTACTTTGCAGTTACACTGCACTGCACCTGTGGTGTGGGGAAACCACAGAGTATCAGTGTGAAAGCAGCCCTACACTATTATACCCAATGTATTGCTTCACACTAAACTGAAGATCTCTTTTTTCCTGCTGCTGGCACCACTCCACTAGCCTGGATAAGAGATGAATGCAGTTGGTATCGCTCTGTGTGGTGCAGGAGCCGGCACTACAGAGGAGGCATTGGCTTATGCAACTCTTGCTCCCTACTACAGCTCCAACCTTACACATAGTCCCTCTGCATTGCACTCTGTTTGATGCTCTGGGATGGCGGGTCAGCAAGCCCTGACCACAATCTACCAATCACCTGGCTACAGTCTACTGGTAGATCGTGATCTACTGGTTGCCACCCCCCATGTAGAGCATATGTTTAACATTGTATCTATGTGGAAGTCAAATAATCATTCATGCTTTGAACCAATAAAGCAAAGGTAGGCAACCTGTAGGGATCTGAGAGTCTTGTTTATGTCCAATCCTAATATGCACAGTCCACAAAGCTACAGTCCACCTAATTCATTACAGCAGGAGAGGTGTACTACAACTATCTATTTCGCACCTTTCTTTCCTGTGCTTTTCCTGAACAGGAAGCAGAAACACAAGTAAATTAAAATGATTGCCTCCAATTAAACGTTCACCTGAAAAAAATGTTAGTAATATAGTCAATAGCAAATAGAATCCATCCTTTCCAAAACTTCCAAAAGAAAATACACTCAACCTTAGCAAACAAACTCTACTATGCCACTAATATTTCTGCAACTAGGCAGTCATGTACGCTGTATGTTAACGTATGTTAACATGTTTCTAAAGTCACAAAGTTTTTACCTTAATGCATAAGCTGCCAGGCTTAGGAATAAGCCCTCACATCTGCCCCCATGAGAAGCCACTAGCTAGGGTGGTAGACACAGAAGAGAAGGAACCGAAACTGCTGGAAAGGGACCCCAAAAGAGGAGGTTTGGGTGTACAATAGCAGAGCACAGAGCAGGTAAATATAACATCATTTTTATTTTATGTAAAAAAAAAGGGAGAGTTTAGAATCACTTTACAATTAATTTTGATGAGCCCACTGAATTAGTGGTGCAAGCCATTATTGACATGTGGAACAGTTACCACACTCAGGGACTTATCTTTCATAGTTCACTGGTGGGATTGGTGGGAATGCCCTATTATTGCAGGAACCTGTTACCCTGCCACAAAAGGTCGGGTTAAGCTTAAAGTATAAATTCACTTTTTGTTAAAAAATTATAAATGCACATTTTTTGCAGGTAATAAAATGTGCATTTATTATTTTTTTGTTGCAGGATCTTGTAAAACATTGAACCAGTGATCAGATCACTGGTGCCATGCAGGTCTCCTGCAGACCTGTCAGTATATCTGCTTGCCCGTACTTCCCAGGGAAAGCAGATACTGTATACTGACAGGATGAATCAATATGGAGTGCATTGGTAGTTCATTGAGAACTACAAGCTGCTAAGGATTTCAGGACATGTAGTTTCTTACTCACGGAGGACTGTGAATGAGTGACATGACCGAACAGCACCGCCCCGCACAGCCACATTTTTTTTTTTTTTTAAATTTTGACTTCTAACGGGGGAGCTGGGACTGGTCTATTCATAACATGTTACACACTGAAAATGGATGTACCATGTAACATGTTATGAAAGGTGACCTTATCCTTTAACCCTTTCGCTGCCAGGCACTGTGCTCCACTTTTAAACCCAGCTGGCCAGACCATTTTTGCAATTTTTCCATTGCTTTATTGTTTTTACCTTACAGCTATCAGAGTTTGTAAAAGACCTCCCCCAAACCATACATTTTATGAAAGCACATGACCAGTAGAATAAAAAAAGTGCTACTGATTTTTAAGGCTCTGCGATATTTGCGCAAATGTATATCAAATAAATATTTAGCTGAAATTACACTAAAATCATTATTAACAGATAAGAATACAGCCCATTTGACAAAATTCCTGTTAAATATAAATGTTTAACCTTTATTGAGTTAATAAATAACAAATATTTGTCAATTTTAAATTGAGCCTTTTTTCAAAATTGTGAAAATTGAACGTATGCAAAAATGTAAATAACCAAATCTCTCTAAAAATCTGAAGGTTTTCATTTTTCACTTACAGCTTTCAGAATTTGTAAAAGACCAATCCAAACCATATATTTTTGGAAAGCACATGACCAGTAGAATAGAAAAAAAGGTGCTACTGATTTTAAAGACCCCATGATATTTGTGCAAATGTTTATCAAAATTCTATTTTTGCTAACAATACACTATAATCATTATTAGCAGATAGAGACACAGCAAATTTTACAAAATTCCTGCTAAATTCCTACTAAATATAAAAGCTTAACCTGTAACAAGTAAATAATTAACAAATATTTGTCAATTTTAAATTGCGCTTTTTTGTGAAATGGTGAAAATCGAACGTATGAAAACATGTCTCTAAAAATCTGGAGGTTTTCATTTTTTACTTACAGCTACTTACTTACAGTACTTTACACAATTTGTTAAAAGACCCCCCAAGCCGTAAATTCTCTGAAAGCACATGACCAGTAGAATAAAGACGGTGCTACCTATTTTTTTAAGGCACCACAATAGTTGCGCAAATGTTTATCAAATAGCTATTTTCACTGAAAAAACACTTGTCCTTATTTGCACACAAAGCCACAACATAACTTACAAAATCCCTGCTAAATTCCTACTAAGGCCTTGTTCAATGGGGTCTGCTAAAGCATATGTCCATGGAGGGTCGTCTTTAGCCACACGGGGATGTACTGGAGTTCTGTGCATCCCTGTGCAGGCAGTCCTATTCATATCAACTGGGACGCAGCAGCTGCAAGGACAGATTTGTCATCCATGTAGGTGTAGGTCCATGACCCCAAATGCAGACAGTGTGAGTTCAGGCATATACAGCCATATGGATGTAAAGTTGAGAGCAGTGGCTGTCCTGATGCAGCCACTGCGTTCTAATTGACATCAATAGGACTGCCTGCATGGGGATGCTTGGAACACCTGTGCATCCCTGTACAGCTAAACGTTGTCTAGCTGTAGTATGCCCCGCATGAATGAGGCTTTTGGTCTTGTTTAAACTTGCGTCTGGAGGCGGCAAAAAATGTGTGGTTGAGCTGCGTTTTTGCTGCCTGCCAAGTACCCCCTCCTTAGGTTGCAATAGACAGGGGGATGATGCCATTATAAATCTACCTTTACTGTGTTTTATTTGTTTATTTATTTACTTACAATTTTTTTTGTAGAGGTAAATGTTTATTTTTTAGGTTTTTTATAAAAAAAATTTTTTTGGGGGGGGGGCTTTGAAGAGACATCAGGGGTCTAAACAAACTTCTAATGTCTCTTTTTTGAAACGGAGAAAGGGACTGAAGAAGCTGCTCATACGAGCCGGACAGGGCTGTCATTCATTCTGAATGGTACCCCCATGCATCTTAGCCCACAGCTCGATCATGAGTGTGTGATCTACAGGGAAACAACATGGTCAAAAAGATCATGCAGTTTCCCTGTGGATGAAAAGATGCATGCACCTTTTTTTGCATAAAACACCAGCACGGCAGCCCAAGTGCAAGCATGGGCCACATGGGCCTGCACTAACGTTAACCTAGCTTTGCTATTTTTTTATTTTAATTTTTTTACAGTTTAAGTTTTTTTTCCCTACTAAATGTATTTTTAACAATATTTTTAATACTTTTTGAAATTGAAGACAGTCCCTTTCTCTGCAGCCTGAGGTGCACTGAAGATAAATAAGATAGGAGTCTAGCAGCTGCAGGGAGGGGCTCCAGGACACAGTAGAGGTGGGGGGCACATAAGAGGGGGTGTTGGAGAAGCAGATGTGGCATCTGGTCTGAGACATGGATGCCCTGCCCTGCAGCACTGAAAGTTGGCGGGAGAGGCAGAGGAGGAAAGCCAACAGCTGCAGGGCAGCCACAGGGGGATCGGGTTTGCGAGGGGGAGATCGGTGCTGGGGGGTTGTAATTAGTGCAGGCAGGGTAAGGCAGTTTTAGGGACAGTAATGAGGGGTGGGGGCATTTTAGAAGACAACAGGGCAGGTGGGGGGACCGTAGACACGGTAGAGAAACAGCAGCAGAGCTGAGGGGGTGTGTGTGTCACATTTTAGGTTAATAGCTCTGATCAGCAGCTGTTAGCCACTAATCAGAGCTGTCCTTTTGTTCAGCAGAGTCTGCTGAACAATTCTGCTATAAGCTCATGGTCACTGAAGTGACCAGGAGCTTATAGCAGAGGAGGAATGCAGGTCCATATAGCGTACAGACCTGGCCAGCTAGAAGAGGTACTGTATGTCCGTACGCCATACAGACCTGGCAGATAAAGGGTTAAAAAACGTGTTTGTTCATGTTTGCCATTCTGTATTATATCTTGCAAGACTGCAGGACACAAGACACATTGTGGGTGCATGTTGGTATATATTATTAGCAAAGGTCCTCCTGGCTTTATCCTTGCCTACACCAAGCAGGCAATATAGTAGGCATCAACACAGGGGCGGACTGACCATTTGGAAACTTGGGCACTGCCCGAGGGCCCGGGGTCAGTAAGGGGCCCCATGAGATGCCCCTGGTACCTTTTTCATAGGCCTTTTTGAGTTTTGGCAAGGACACAGGGGCCCCATGATCCCCTATTGCCCGGGGGCCCCATGAGTTGTCAGTCCACCCCTGCATCAACAGCCAAGACATTGTTATTACACTGTGCTCGAGAATAACACAAAAACTTGTTGGTTTATGTCATCCACTTACAGCTGTAAAACTTTTTTTATAAAACACTAATTTTTTATTAGATTAGTAAAAGTAAAACTATTTTGTTTATAAACAAAAATTACAGTGTGGTACCTTGAAAGTCCATTTTTACAAAAATATTGTGGGGAGTTGTCACATACAGTATATATGGATGTGGTGCACTGGCTAGCCAGAAATTTACCTCTTAATGCTAGGCTCCAAGGAGCAGGGCCTTCCTATCCCTCTTGTATTGAACTGCATTGTTGCTGTATTGTCTCCCGTTATATTGTAAAGCGCTGAGCAACATGTTGGTGCTATATAAATCCTGTATCATAATATAATAATAATTGTTCAAATTCTTACATGCTGTGAATGGTTGAATAGGGTTTTGAGCATGGCCAGGAGAATCTACATCTTCTTAACAGACTTTATCCTACCAAAAATGCTCTCTTGGTCTAAGAAAGATGTTGTCCTCTCCAGTGTGATCTTTTATAGCAATAACACTATTGCAGAATGATGCCATCATCTTGTTGTCAGTGCCCTGTTTCAGGGGTGGTGACACAGGAAGGAGATGGAGGTGATGTCAATGATGCTCTGTGTTTGCTAGAAAGTTGACTCCTTTAACCTAAAAGATATTGTAATGGTAACAATGGTGACAGCTGTGAAGAACCTTATAAGAAACAATGCAATGGTAATGTTAGGACTGGGTTTGCAATAATTGTTGAAGCATATCACTGACATTGAAAAGTTCATGAGCATTCACTAGAGATGTGAAGAAATCTTAAAAATCTGCTTAGATGCCAATCCCATAAAGATAGTAGCATGTTATATACCGGTATATGGATTACTTTCAAATTTACTCAGTTAGGTAGGTGTGGGTGCGTGTGTGTGGGGGGATCTGGGGAAAGTGATTAGCTATGCTCTCCTTTATGAGCTGACAAAGCTGTGGCTTACATGTCCAAATCAAAACCTAAAGTAGTTGTTGTAGTTTTTGTTGTAGTAGTTATTGAAGCACTACTAAAAGATTTTTCTTGAATGGGATTTTTAGCTAAGTGGAGGACTTAGTGCATGGAATGTAGGAGGCCTTCTAAGGAATATTTACACATTATTATCAAAAATGCTCTCTTAATTTTAGATATTTCTTTTTAATACTGTCTTTTTGTTTTTGTTTGGAGCATGATTTTCAAAATCAGTATCATATTTACAATTCCTCAGTCATTATATTCAGTGGTTTGTGCATGGTGGTGACTTGATACCCACAGGAAAGCGCAAAATAGTAATATTATTAGAAAAAGCACCAAAACAAATAGAACAGTAAATACTATCAAGAAATATGCTTAACACATTTTAATCAACAAGTCCTTATGTTTCTGCCATCAGGAATCGAAAATTGAGGCCTAGCCATCAAGTCAAGTCATTTTAATGCTCAGATCAGATGCTGTGCACTAATAGTTTTCATGTGCATTCTGCTGGTATCAGCATTTTCTTTGTGCTGTTATACCTCTGATGTCTTGCCCCTTGAGATATTGGGGCATGACAAATAACAAGATATAGAGGACACAGTTTTAAAATTGAAGGGCTGCCCTGCTAACATCAGGTCACTTGGCCACTACTGAATTTCTTAAAATTATGGCGGTTACCGTAAATAAATATTTGATCCCCTACTGATTTTGAATGTTTGCCCACTCACAAAGAAATGACCAGTCTAAAAATCGAATGGTAGGTGTATTGTAACACTAAGAGACAGAATAGCAACAAAAAATTCAAAATAAATGCATGTCTAACAAATTAAAGTATGCACTGATTTGCATGTTCATGAGGGAAATAAGTATTTGATCCCCTATCATTCAGTAGGATTTCTGGCTACCAGGTGTCTTTCATACAGGTAACAAGCTGAGATTAGAAGCAGTCTCAGAAAGGGAGTGCTGCTAATCTCATTTTGTTACCTGTATAAAAGACACCTGTCCACAGGAGCAATCAAACAATCAGATTCCAAACTCTCCACCATGGCAAAGACCAAAGAGCTGTCCAAGGATGTCAGGGACAAGATTGTAGATCTACACAAGTCTGGACTGGGCTACAAAACTATCGCCAAGCAGCTTGATGAGAAGGTGACAACAGTTGGTGCAATTATTCGCAAATGGAAGAAACACAAAACAACTGTCAGTCTCCCTAGGTCTGGTGCACAATGCAAGATCGCAGCTCATGGAGTGTCAATGATCATGAGAACAGTGAGGAATCATCCCAGAACTACATGTGAGAAGATCTTGTCAATGATCTCCAGGCTGCTGGGATCACAGTCACCAAGAAAACAATTGGTAACACACTACGCCAACAAGGATTGAAATCCTGCAGTGCCCGCAAGGTCCCTCTGCTCAAGAAAGCACATGTCCAGGCCCGTCTGAAGTTTGCCACTGAACATCTGAATGATGCAGAGGAGGACTGGTTGAAAGTGTTGTGGTCAGATGAGACCAAAATTGAGCTCTTTGGCATCAACTCAACTCGCCGTGTTTGGAGGAGGAGGAATGCTGCCTATGACCCCAAGAACACCATCCCAACTGTCAAACATAGTGGTGGAAACATTCTGCTTTGAGGGTGTTTTTCTGCTAAGAGGACAGGACAACTGCACCGCATCAAAGAGACGATGGATGGGGCAATGTACCGTCAAATCGTGGGTGAGAACCTTCTTCCCTCAGCCAGGGCATTGAAAATGGGTCGTGGATGGGTATTCCAGGATGACAATGATTCAAAACACATGGCCAAGGCAACAAAGGAGTGGCTCATGAAGAAGCACATTAAGGTCCTGGAGTGGCCTAGACAGTCTCCAGACCTTAATCCGATTGAAAATCTGTGGAGGGAGCTGAAAGTTCACGTTGCCAAACATCAGCTACCAAACCTTAATGACTTGGAGAGGATCTGCCAAGAGGAGTGGGACAAAATCCCTCCTGAGATGTGTGCAAACCTGGTGGCCAACTACAGGAAACATCTGACCTCTGTGATTGCCAACAAGGGATTTTCCACCAAGTACTAAGTCATGTTATGAGAAGGGGATCAAACACTTATTTCCCTCATGAACATGCAAATCAGTGCATAATTTGTTACACATGCATTTCTTTAGAATTTTTTGTTGCTATTCTGTCTCTTAGTGTTACAATACACCTACCATTCGCTTTTTAGACTGATCATTTCTCTGTGAGTGGGCAAACATTCAAAATCAGCAGGGGATCAAATACCTATTTTCTTCACTGTAAATTTTGTGTCAAGGTTTTTTTTTTAGTTCCAGTCTATTATGAGCTTACATTTTACATAGGTTCATTAAACTAAAATTAAACTGGCCAGATGCAGGAAACTCTTTCATCAAATCCAACAAAAGCACATTCTGGGAATGACTACAGATGGGTATTGGCTGCATGTTCTATTTATTGATTCTCATGAACACTGATTTTTTAGTCAGGTGTTTGTATGTCATAAATTGTCCACCATCCTGGCTAATATCTGAAAGAAGACAATATCAGTTTTTGCTAGCACATTTACATACAAATATCATTTCACCTGTCACATTGTTGTGAAAGTCCCATGCTGTATGTCCAGCTAAATACATATGCACTTTTGATGAGTAAATGATAAGCCATAAGATAAAAATCTCAATATGTTCTTATTTCAGTGATTTAAAAATGATTTTTCTATATCTGAGTAGTAGCAATTGATTTTTTCAGAGTACAGATTTAATACAGAATACCTTCCTAAATTACTGAAATGAAAATGTGCTTGATATTAAATTAATCGTGAAAAATAAGCTTATTAAGCACCGGAAGACATTTTAGATACAGTTAATGTTAAAAAGTCAAATGATGTGCACTTGTATTTCCGTTAACACTGTACAAATTCACTAGACATATTTTGTTCCATAATTATGTATTTTGAGCATTAAATTAAATAAATCATTCCTAATCACTTCAGTAAATCTCCAGTAGAATTGCTTGTTATCTGAGATTACCTATTCAGCCTGATAGTTTTACCAAAATCAAAGAAACCTAAATGAAAAATGAAAGAAAGATGTGAGAATTTAAGTGGCAAATTAAAGCCTACACTATAGTGTGCTTTATTAACCATAACTTTCTACTAAACACTTTGGGTTTTTAACCGCTGTGCTATTAAAATGCAAATGCATGTACATTTCCAGCACTTCAAATCTGCATACAACATATTCATCTATATTTCTATATATTTTAATCGTTTGGGGACCAGGTATTATTTGACATAAATTTTTCTTTTAAGGACTACTGCCTGACTTTAATTACATAAAAGATTAAAAATCCATATATTTTGGAGAAAGTACTGGATGTTTTTATTGAGAGTATCCTCACATTTTGTATCTCAAATTCAGGACATATGTTGTTACAATATGTAGTAGTCAAATCCAACTTACAAAACTGGTCCAACTATCCCACCCTGCATCTTCAAATTAAAATGAAGCTGAACACAAAAGGTGAAGATTTCATATCTTATTAGGGACACATTTAGAAGTGTTAATTGTGGGGACATGGCCAGTCATTCCATGTGAGCAGACGCACATCTCCAAGCTCTGGAATCCCATCCTGATTTGATTCTTGAACAGATCTCGCTGCTGTGCCCTTCTTGGCTCTTTTGGCCTTACTGCCTGTCTCGCTCTCTCTTCAATTTCCTGCAACCATCAAATCAAATAGCTGAGATGACTAGGAGCAGAAACATTGACGTCTGCACAGATTACAATGTCCAGGATGGTGCTGGCAGCTCTCAGGCTGAGCATGGGGGACTAGACTAGACTAGAAAAGTTTTCCCAACTGCTTGCTACACTAGAACTAGATGGCCATGTGCTCACTTCTGTTACTTAAACCTGGAAGGACTTCCTCCTCTATGGGGAAGGACATACTGAGGCCTTCTTGGCCACAAGCACCACATAGCATGATTCACTGACTTCATCTGTGAGAATGACTGTTTTACCCACTAAACCCCCTAGAAAGAACAAAGAGACAGGCATTAATCTGGAACCTACCTTAAAAGATGTACTAACAGCTGTGCAGCAATGCAGTGTAGTTTAAATATTACTGTGAAGGCCAAGTGAAAGGAGCAAAGGAAAAGTTTCTCCAGTTTCACCTGATGAAGACTTGTTTATAGTTGAAACACATTGGAAAAGTTTTACTAGAGAAATTTATGTTGCACTGTAATTTTTATGCTGTTTCCTTGAATGTACAAGTGCTTTGTAAATCATACTGCAATATACAATATCTTAGTTGTGTAGACAAGGACCAGAGCCCTTTGTTTTTAATCAACAAAATGTTTTATATGAAATTATAATAAAATCAGTTTTTTACTGACATTTTGGCATATACATATTTTTTATATATATTTTTTTCTGTTGCTGTATGAAAGTCCCAGGGAAGATTTCTTTGTTGTGTTCTAGTACTTTTTTAGGGATGAAGCAGCAGGATATTTACAAGCACATTACCCCCTTTCTCTGTATACAATTTGTTTAGTTGATGTTGCTCTCCCTTTCGCATAGGCTGACTCAACTATTTATTTTACAAGTCTTCTGTACTCTTATATTTTTGTACAGAAATGGCCTACATAATGATTCCTACTTAAACAGATGCAATCAACCACATGGCACCCTTATCCATCTCCTATGGCGTTGCCCCAAGCTCTAAAGGTATTGGGAGGCTGTAATTTTGACTCTCAATTGAGTCTTCGGTACATAACTGATGGCTGATGCTCAGACATGTATTTTGGGATACTATGCCTTTTTTCATGGTGATTGATCATCAATTGACACACTTAAATCCTTATTTGGGGCCCACAAAATTGTACCCTAAAATATGTCTCCCAACACTTCCCTTGGTGGACGAATGGATATATGAACTAAACAGATGAGCTGCTTACTTATCTTCACAATGTCATGCACAAATTTGATAATATCTGGTCTTGTTTGTCTTTTGGCACAATAAATTGCCCTGTTTAAATGCACTTGATCTATTAAGCTTGTGCTATTTGTGAGATCCCTCTGTTCTATCTCTGGTTATTTTTGGAGCTGCACCTTTATTTTCTTGTTAACGCTATGCTAACTGTATTGTTCTCCAGAAAAGCCTCAGAGGATTGTTTCTATGTTACACATGGACACATGGAAGCATAATGGTAACTCCCAGAGATAGGGTGGGCTAACATTTCACCTCAGAGGGAGATTACTTAGGCTACAATGAACAGATAGGCACAAATCACTTTAAGGTATAAGAAGGACTTTATTGCTTGCAGTCAAACTTCAGAGAGAGAGAGGGCAAGGGCACAGGACACCCAAAAATGGCATACTCCACAAAAGATAAAAGACTTCACAAATGGAGAACCTTGAAGCCAACTGTACATTTTTTGGTTGTATCTCTTGACTGTAAAGTACATATTAAATCAACTGCAAGCACACTGGGGAGAAGAATCCATACAATGGAGTGGTCCAAGTTCCGCATTAAAGCTTTTTTCAGCCCCTCATCACATGTAGAAGTGCTCCATGGGTCCTCAATCCACAGGCTCTACAGACTAGGCCCCACTTCCAGACCTTTTTCCAACCACATGGTCACCCTCTCAGGCAGCAGGTCTAGGAGGTTTCAACAGTGAACACACTCCACCCTTAGGCAGGAGACTCACTTCCCAAGGTCACTCCTTGATTATTAATACCCTCTCCCTACATGCACCAGTGGTAAGACAATTCCTACTGGTTGGCCAAGAAGATGTACATATTCATAATGCTGAATGTAGCTCTCATACAATTGCCAGAGGCAGCAGTGCTACCTACTGGCAACAGAAGGACACATAGCAACCAGAAGCTAAACTGTCAATTCAACTAACTTAGCACCACTAACTCCTACTTAGGACAGGGTGGCTACATTTTTATAGAAAAATACTTTCAAAACAAAATAAAATAGAAAATTAAAGGATAAATATTAATTATGCCTAAGCAGGACCCTAAAATATTTACTGCACATTTTGTATTGTGTATTTCCTGCATCTAGGCACCTTTGTGCTAACAGAATCGTATTTGTATATCTACAATGTGAGATCATCTAAGACACTTCTGCCTCCAAATGCTAGTCTCATGAGATTTGCAATGAATGTTATGATGTTCCTATTGTGCTTCTCACTGTTCTCCTAACAGTTTTCTGGAGAGTAAGCTATACCTGAGTAACTCCAGAAATCTATGCTCCTGCTTCATCCATTGTGTGAATTTATGCTTCTCCCACTTATCCTTCTGCTTCTTGATCATCATCCCAGTAGTCATCAGCTCACTGGTCAACATAGCAGCATATCTGACATGAGGAAACAAAGTCATGCCTCTACCAAAATGGCCGACTTCATACAAAAACACAGAACAAAACAATGCAGTAATGAAGATCAGCTACAGAGAAACCACAGGTAATACCGGTGACCAATGCACCTCTCCTTTAACCTTTTTTGTATGCCATTCAAGATTGATCATTTATTTTATCATGAGCCAAATGGCAGATTCCTTCCATAGTGACGCTAAAAACAGTGCAACTGACAAAGAGAAAGGGAAACAAATGTGGAAAGAGGGATCCATTGATGTTAATACACCAAAGTACTGAAGTAATGATGAATCAATCAATCAAGCAATATTCAATTTTTCCATTGTTTAGCAAATCGATAAAATTTGTTTGGCCCTACCACCATTTTATTATGCAGGGCCTCTTTGTGGAGTTTGTCACCACTTATGATTTCTGCATGCAACACGGTTGCCTCTCCTTTTAGGCCTGAGATTTGTTTTTTTTTTGGGTAGGTCTATACCTAACTTCTATTTTTGCTGTAGGGATAAGGGGGGAATGTCAGTGACAGGTTTTTGTTTAGACAGTTTTTTTCAGACTAATGTATGATGCAGCAACATGATGTGAACAAAAGGCAGCTCCAAGAACAGATGGTCAACAACAGATGAATGCTATGTTTTGAGCACCCCAACTTAAAAAACTAAAATAAAAAAAAAATAAAAAAAAAATATATATATATATCTCCACCTCTACCCCACTCTAAAGTACCTCCCCCCCTCAACAAAACTAACAACAAAACAAAAACTAAAGAACACTATTTTTTAAAACCTTGCAATACATCAACAACAAAAAAAGCAGCAAATAGATGCAACCAAATCATGCACATACTAAATTTAAAGCTGAACTCCAGCTTTTTATACACTTTATATAGTTTGTTTGGGTCAAGCCAAGCCACAAAAAACAATGTCCCTCACTAACATGTAAAGCCACTAAATGTGCTGTATAAACTGTATGTAGCAGAGGCTACATACGACACTGTGTTCTGGGTGTAAGCTGAAACCTTCCTGTCTTAATAAAGTCTGTCTGAGCATTGCTCAACCAATCATAGAAAGTGATGTATTCTAGCAATGAATGTAAAACTATTTTTAGGGGAAACTCTACACCTTTTTTAGTGAGGTCCCACCTTAACATCTAAGTCAGTCCCTCATATAGGATAAGAAGAGGAGAAGGGAAAACCCAGCCACTTTGTTTACAAATACTAATCAGCTTCCAGTGCCATTTATTTGACAATCCCTTGCTTATCTTCTGGAACTCCCTACCCCAGTGTGTCCGATCAGCCCTCACCTTGTCTGCCTTTAGGCGATCTTTGAAAACTCACTTATTCAGGGAAGCCTACCCCACCTCTGCCTAAGAACTGTACTTGAATCACCGCCACCAGATCATTCCCCACAGCTATCACCTTTTGGACCACCTCCCCCTTCTTTTAGATTGTAAGCTCCATGAGCAGGGCACTCCTATTCCTTCTGTACTGAACTGTATTGTAATTGTACTGTCTCCCTTTACATTGTAAAGCGCTGCGCAAACTGTTGGCGCTATAAAAATCCTGTATAATAATAATAATATTAGCCTTGAAAATGGCAGAATTGATTTTAAAGCTCTCATTGGCTTCAGTGGCATTCAGATTAACATTTGAATTTAGGATTAGTTTGGTGAATGTCCTGTGGACCAAACCCAGATACTTTGGGCTCATTGCTGCTCTTTTTTGATTCAGATCCTTTTTCTCCCCTTTCTTCAGCAAATGTTTCAAAAGTGTTCGTAATTCAGACTGTACTAATATTGTTTTTATTTACTGCAGCCTGAAATGAGCTATGAATGAATAAAGTGTAAACCATTTTCTGTTGTGCATAATTTTCTCAAAGATGTCATCATTTTATAAACAGTGTGTATATATATCAGACATATCAGACTGGATGTCGCTCCACTTCCTTAAACTGAACCTCTCCAAAACCGAGCTCCTCGTGTTTCCCCCTGCCCGCACACCACCCCCCATTGACTTCTCCATCACGTCCAACAATGCCACCATCAGGCCTGCCCCACAGGCCAGAGTACTTGGTGTCATACTTGACTCCAATCTATCCTTCCAGCCCCAAGTCCAATCACTAACGAACTCATGCAGACTCCACCTCCACAACATCGCCAAAATCCACACGTTCCTAACCCCGGAAACCACTAAGCAGCTCATCCACTCCCTCATCATATCACGACTCGATTACTGCAACTCCCTCCTCACTGGCCTGCCTCGCCACAGGCTATCCCTGCTTCAGTCGATCCTGAATACAGCAGCCAGACTCATCCACCTTACCAACTGCTCCGTTTCCGCCCCCCCCCTCTGCCAATCCCTCCACTGGCTTCCGATTGCCCAACAGATCAAATTCAAAATCCTAACACTGACATACAAAGCTGTCCATCATACTGCCCCAAACTACATCACCGACCTAATATCCAAATACCACCCAACACGCACTCTCCGCTCCTCACAAGACCTCCTTCTCTCTAGTTCCCTAGTCTCCTCCTCCCATGCCCGCCTCCAGGACTTCTCCAGGGCATCACCCATCCTCTGGAACTCCCTACCCCAATCCATCAGACTATCACCTACTCTCCTCTCCTTTAGGCGCACCCTGAAAACCCACCTCTTCAGGGAAGCCTACCCCACCCCCTGCTAATTACTGACCTCCTCCACTCTTCCTGCCACTCCTTCCCCCACAGCCATTTCCTCCTGTACCACTATCCCCTCCCTCCTAGATTGTAAGCTCCAAGGAGCAGGGCCCTCGAACCCCTCGTGTATCACATTGTATTGTTATTGTACTGTCGCATGTTCTGTCTCCCATTGTAATGTACAGCGCTGAGCGAACTGTTGGCGCTTTATAAATACTGAATAATAATAATAATAATAATAATATGCTAGACAGTTGATGATCTGAAGACATGGGGATTTTTTCAGTCTATGGAAGATTGCCAGTTAATGCTTATGATCACTAAGGAGTGTATTAAACTGGTTTGGGATGTTCAAATGTATGAGTATGGAAAACAGAGAAAACATTTTTTGGCATAACATGAATAACTTACATGAGGAATCGCTTATGATACTAAAAAGTCTGCAGCATTTGTTTTCCACTTACTGAGATCATCCCAATGCCTCCTGTGCCCAAACACAGGGCACATTCTTATTTTGTAAGCATTCAGAAAGACAGACCTACACATCAGATATTTGTATTTTTCCTTAACATAACTGTAAAAAAAAAAAACATTAGCAGCCAGGGGTGGACTGACAACTCATGGGACCCCCAGGCAATAGGGGATCATGGGGCCCCTGTGATGTTGCTCAAACTCAAAAAAGCCTATGAAAAAGGTACCAGGGGCATCTCATGGGGCCCCCTACTGACCCCGGGCCCTCAGGCAGTGCCAGAGTTTCCAAATGGTCAGTCCGCCCCTGTTAGCAGCATATACCATCGCCAAAACATAGACTGAAGCATCAGAGGCAGATTTTGTATAGATGAAACCAATAGATTTCCTATTGGTTTCCTGCATAGTTTAGACACTGATTAAAACTTGCACTAAGAACTTCAAAGGTGCTCCCACAAAGTCAAAACTAATAGTACTCTATATTTATCAAAAAGCTGTTAAAACATTAAAGCTGAACTCCAGCTTGTGAAGTGTACAAATCATTAAAAACACCACTTTATATAGGGAGTTGCTGTACTTCTATTTTTAGTTTTTAAAGTGTATCTATGGCCAAAATGTAACATCATATATTAATTGTCAGTAGTATTTCAGTTATGTTTAGATTACTCCTATTAATCTAAAAAATCTTGAAGTTTGTAAACTTACTTAGTGAAGATCCCAAATATTTACTTCTTTGAATTCTGTGACATATATTCACTATGCCCTGTGAGTAGGCACTGCTGTGCTACATATTTCACAGGGCTTGCCTTCTAAACTACAGAGGTGATGAGAGGAGGAGTTTCAGGCAGCAAGGTACTATGGGATATGTAGTCCTTAAAAACTGAAACTAAGCAGCAGAGGATAAACTGCAAAGCATGCAGGGAGTCCTAGAAATTATGGAAAAGATGGCCAGAACAACCTTTCTCAACCGGGGTGCCGCGGCATCCTGGCAGAGAAAAGGAGCCTGAGCTCCTGATCCCCAGCCAAACTATACTTTAGCAATGAGGGAGCTCGGTCAGAAAAGTGAAAGGAAAAGGAGTGCTGTGCTCTCTGCCTTCCTCTAGAGTGCAGTACCTGGTGTGTGAGGGAAGGTACATTACTGCAACCTTTTAAAGATCTGTATATATGTGTGTGTACATGTGTTTGTGTGTGTACATGTATGTGTATGTGTGTGTACATATGTTTGTATGTGTACATGTTTTTTGCTTGTGTACATGTATGTGTGTGTACTTGTTTGTATGTGTGTGTTTGTATGTGCATGCGTGTGTGTTTATGCGTAGGTGTTTGTATGAGTGTGTGTACATGTGTTTGTATGTGTGTGTACTTGTTTGTATGTGTCTATGTACGTGTTTGTGTGTGTACGTGCTTGTATGTATGTCTGTGCGTGTGTACATACAGTATGTACATGTATATGTGTTTGTGTGTGTATGTGTTTGTACATGTGGTTGCGTGTGTGTATGTTACTTTTATGTTACCCCCTATTCTGGTACTATCAGAACAGCTTATTTAGGGCTTGTTTGTAATATCATCAAGGACTGCTGCTCCTATGAAAAGCAATCCATGCTCAGATTGCTTTTCATAGGAATTTTACAGGCAATATGTTGATGCCTCAACACCCGATTTAACCCCATAAATGCAGCAACACCACACCACAACTGTGTGCAATGCACACTATTGCTGCGGGGGTTGCAGTGCAACCCCATTCACCTGGGGGTATATTTCAAGCTGCAGCCACAGTATGCGTACACCCACAACTGCTGCCTCTGCAGCTAAAGGGGGAGCTATTGGGGGTGATAAAAACAGCTCAACCACATGGTTTTACCACCCTTCAACCTCACATGAAGAAGGACTTGGTTCACATCTGTAGGAAATGCAGAAAAAAAATTGTGCCGCACCAAACTCCCCATGTTTGCCAATGTGTGGGGTACCATTAAGAATTGATAGCACCCCTAAAGAGCAGAGCATTTTTCTGCGTGTCAGCAGCGAGCACGATTTTGCGTGCATTCCGAGGGGTGCCTTGAGACTGAAAATAATTTTTAAGGGCATCCTGACTGGAAAAAAGGTTGAGAAACACTGGGCAAGAAGACAGGCAACATTCACAACACGAAAGGAGATTTTTCATGTATGCTTATGTTAGATTGTCACATATAGCTATTGTTTTTATTGCTATTACAATGCTGATGCTATACAATGAAAGTGTATGCTAACTCATTTAAAAATGTACATATTTTTACTGACTGGCATTGACACCAGGTGAAAGGTGAAAAATCTACATTGTAAAAAAAAAAAGAGAGAGTGAGTTGTCTTGTCATGAAAGGCAATGAAGAGTGGGTTTGGGTTTGGCTAGGCTGGCCCAACAGGAGATGCAGCCTGGTAGTGATTTCATATTCTGCTACCACCTAGGTTAAACCTCTGCTGTGCACCCAATGATTAGTGGTAAGTGAAAGTTTATTATTCATACTACCACCATGCACATTGGCAGAAAGGATGCACTGATGCAGAGACTGCAGTCTCGTATCACCCTTCTTCCTACCCCAATCAACTAGCTAGCCATAGTAGCACACTAACAAATTCAGATGTCACAGCCACATTTAAAATGCAGGCTAATGGTGGAAAAACTCAAAGATAATTTGCTCACCCTTACCCTAGGCATTACTAGAACAGATCACTAAAACAATAGACAAACTGTCACCTTTCTCTGTTGATAGTTGATTACAGGTGTACAGACCCAGAATGGACAAATGGGATGTACACAGTAAAATATTGTACCAAAAATCAAACATTAACTGTGCAGAGCCAGTAACAATTGGAACCCAGGTTGCTCTGTCAGGCAGTATGAAACTTTTACGTAAATGGAAAATATGCTGATAACTGTAGCAACATAATGTTTGGATGACTTCATTTTTGGGGCGCATGTGTACATAATGCTGTCCCGCATGTTGCTCTGCTGCCAATTAGTCCCAGCTGGCCAACTGCCACCACTGCTGCCTTCCATGGTGGAATGATTCTATGATGCTCCACTCAGCTCTTTCCTCAGATCCTCAGCTGCCGAGACTGCTGTAAGGTGACAGACAGCTCAGTGGCTGACAGGGAGCAGCAGGACAACAGTGTGGGTGCACTGGACACAGTGGGGTTGATTTACTAAAGATGTAGAGTCTAAATTCTGTTGCAGCACTGCACAAAAACCAATCAGCTTCCAGATTTTATAGACAAAGCTTAATTGAACAAGCAGAAGTTTGAAGCTGATTGGCTGCCATGGACAGCTTCACCAGATTTTGAACTCTCCAGTTTTAGTAAATCAACCACCGTGAGTGGAGAACAGAGGATAGAATCCCCACTACGCCCTTTTATGCTAATGAAAAGCATTGTAAGTTATGATAATCAGCATTATGATAATCATATAGGCAGGACAGTAAGCAGGTGCTCTTCCATGCCTCTGTCACAGTGGGTTGATGTACTAATACTGGAGTGTGCAAAATCTGGTGCAGCTGTGCATGGCAGCCAATCAGCTTCTAACTTCAGCTTGTTCAATTAAGCTTTGTAAAAAAAACCCTGGAAGCTGATTGGTGTCTATGCAGAGCTGCACTAGATTACATACAAACACATGTACACACACTCATACAAACACCTACACATAAACACACACGCATGCACATACAAGTACACACACAAACACATGCACACACACATGTACCACACATACAAATACACAGACACGTACACACACGAACACATGTGCATAAACACACAAACAGACACATGTACACACACAAAGACATGTACGCACACATATACATACATGTACACACACAAACACATTTACACACACATATATACAGATCTTTAAAAGGTTTCAGTAGAGTACCTTCCCTCACACACCAGGTACTGCACTCTAGAGGAAGGCAGAGAGCACAGCACATACTCCCTCTCCTTTTCCTTTCACTTTTCTGAGTCTGATTGAGCTTCCTCATTGCTGAAGTACAGTTTGGCTGGGGATCAGGAGCTCAGGCTCATCTGACATCTTTTCTCTGCCAGGATGACGCAGCACCCCTGAGGACCTCAGGCGGCACCCCGGTTTTGAAAGGTTGTTCTGGCCATCTTTTTCCGATTGTTACTGGCTCTGCACAGTTAATGCTTGATTTTTGGTACAATATTTTACTGTGTACATGCCATTTGTCCATTCTTGGTCTGTATTCCTGTAATCAACTATCAGCAGAGAAGGGTGACAGTTTGTCTATTGTTTTAGTGATCTGTTCTAGTAATGCCTAGGGTAAGGGTGAGCAAATTATCTTTGAGTTTTTCCACCATTAGCCTGCATTTTAAATGTGGCTGTGACATCTGAATTTGTTAGTGTGCTACTATGGCTAGCTAGTTGATTGGGGTAGGAAGAAGGGTGATACGAGACTGCAGTCTCTGCATCAGTGCATCCTTTCTGCCAATGTGCATGGTGGTAGTATGAATAATGAATAAACTAAGCTAAAAACTACCACCACTAATTATTGGGTGCACAGCAGAGGTTTAACCTAGGTGGTAGCAGAATATGAAATCACTACCAGGCTGCATCTCCTGTTGGGCCAGGCTAGCTTGATTGGGGTAGGAAGAAGGGTGGTACAACACTACATACAAGCTAAAAACTATCACTTACCACTAATCAATGGGTGCAAAGTCATAAGGTGGTGGTTCGTGGAGATTTGATTTCTTTGGTGTTTAAGCTTAGAAAGGAATGTCAGGCAGATTTCTAATGGGTGTTGACAGCATTGCAACAGGCAGAGCTTCAACACAAGCATCACGGTACTCCTAAAGCTCTTCAATGTTTGCACAACCTCAGGGAGTTGTTCTCGCACCTACTGGACCACCGCATCTGTAGACAGCTGCATTATCTGTCCCGCAAATATTATGAGCATGGTAACAAATGTGTTGAATGCTGACCAGAGCTCTCAGACCAGCATTCGACTCAAGTGCATAAACATCTGACCCCCTCTGGAGAGGCAGCTTTGCATTCTTCTGAGATAGCCTTCCTGTTTGGTGATTATTATAAGAAACTCTATACCTTAGATGGTGACATTTCCCCCAGTCCTAGGACCTCTATGGCCCAAGCTATTAGCACTTACCTAGCATTTGCTGGCCTCCCCTCCTTGACTCCAGAGCAACAGGCAGATCTTGAATCCCCAATTTCTCCTTTGGAAATTTAAGCTACAGTAAAATCACTTCCTAGAGGGAGTAGCCCTGGCTCGGATGGCTATTCTAAGGCATTTTATGTTAAGTTCCTTCCACTTCTACTTGGGCCTCTATGCAGGTAATTCAATTATTTTGCCAATGGTGGCCCTATTCCCCTGGAGGCTCTGTTGTCCCACATTACCGTGCTAAAGAGGGAAAAGATCCTGCTTTGCCACATTACTCAATGTGGATATCAAACTTTTTGTGAAGATTTTGGTGAACAGAGTGCCTCCTACCATCCATTATACACCCAGATCAGACAGGATTTATATCCGGTAGGGAAGCAAGAGATAACTCTATCCAGGTTGTGCAGCTTATCCATTGGGCTCGTACCCTCCAGGACCTGAATCCCTACCTCATTTTGTCCACAGACGCTGAGAAAGTGTTTGATCATGTGGACTGGTCTTATCTTATGGTTGTACTGGAGAATCTGGGTCTGGTACCATGAATGTTGCAATGGATCATGGTTCTATACACAACTGCTAGAGTGCAGGTTAAGGTTAATGGCCTCTTTTCCTCCTGGTTCCAATTACGGAATGGTACGAGTCAGGGGTGTCTACTTTGGCTCCTACTTTTTGCCTTGGTCTTAGAGACGTTCCTTCACTCTGTCCGGGCAAACCCAGATATCAAGGGGGTCACAGCAGGACCCACTGAACACAAGCTTTTGGCATATGCTGATGATGTCCTGTTCCACTTTATGGAGCTGCTTGTCTCATTGCCTAACCTGATGATGAAACTTCAGCTCTTTGGCAAGATATCTAATTTCAAGATCAGTTATGCTAAATCAGAAGTCCTGCCCATTACTCTATCTGGGCCGCTAGCCTCTACATTACATGGGGCTTTCCCCTTCATGTGGGCTAAGTCCTCTCTGATATACCTGGGGGTTCAGCTTACTGACCACTTTGAGACTCTATATTCCAATAACTATCATGCTCTACTACATGTAGTGCGTAGGGAGTTGCAAACCTGGACTAAAACTGCTTTCACTTGCCTGGGTGGCATGAATATAGTTAAAATGAACATCCTCCCTAGAGTGCTTTTTCTTATGCAAATGCTGCCCATGCCTTTACCTAAACATTTATTTGTGCAGTCCAAGAAACCATGATTGGCACTACATTTGTTACAATGGTCTAAATGGGTGAGGGGACTGGGCCTCCCTGACCTTCGGAGGTACTGTAGGGCTAGCAACTTTTACATTGGCACTTTCACACCCATACTAAACTTTTCTTTTCCCTGGAGAAATACCTGGTGGGACGCAATCTATCTTAATCCACATGGCTGCCCCGTGATTACAGAGAACGATCCACAACCACATCTCCCCTGACAACCCATGCCTTATGCATTTGGAATAGAGTTGACAAGCTTTTCACTCTGGCCCCCTCTGTATCACCGCTGGCTCCATTGGGTGGCTACTTGTGGTTCCCTCTGGGGAAAACCTGACTTTTCTTAGATCTTGGGTTGTAGACGGTAACCTCAGTTGTGGCAAGTTCTTGGAGGGGGGCAGGTTTCTCCCCTTAGAGGCCCTTCAGTACCAATTTGGACATTTCCCCATGGACTTCTGGTGCTACAATCAGCTACTTAATTTCTTTGCCGCTCATGGCTGCTCTATCAGGGTGGTGTCTTTACTCACCCCAATCGAGCGAATGTTTGTAGCAAAGGAGCCCTTGAACAGTTGAGCTCAGTTTCTGCCAATGTGAAACCTGCTTTTGTCCAGGCATGGGAATGTGACCGTGGGGTGGAGTTTTCATCGGATCAACTTGTGCACCTTCATAAATTGACGCACGCCAGCTCCATTGATTCTAAGACTGCGGTAACTAATTATAAGTTACTGACGTGTTGTTATCATGTGCCCACAACATTGTCATGTATTTACCCCTCAGTCCCGGATCTTTGTTGGGAGTGTCCCTCGATTCGCCCCTTTTGGACTGATGTTAAAGCCCAGATAAAAGATGTTCTGGACATAGATGTTCCCTTGTCCCTTGTCCATTTCCTACTCCACGTTCCTAACCTTCAGCTAAGCCACTACAAGGGATGTTCCAGAATGCGGCTAAGAGACTCATACCCATATACTGGAAAGAGGCTCATGTTCCCAGTATGGAGGACTGGATTAGGAAAGTGAATGAGATAATGGAGGCCGAGGACTGGGTAGCAACATGCAAGGGCACACAAGAGCATTTCACAGGCACTTGGGCAACTTGGCAAGACCACGTCAATGACCCAGACCAGGTTGAAGCCAGCTTGGATATTGATTTGTTGAAGTTAGCAGAGCCCTCATTAAGAGTACCTCATTGAATAGTGTAGCCATTGCTTGGTATTGGTGCCTTTCTTTTTCTTTGTGTCACAGCCATGGAGTTGGCATTCCTCCTTGCTCTAATTCTTTAGGCACGCCTGGCGGTGGGGGAGATTGTGGCTCTAATAATTTACACGTTAGTGTTTAATTGTCCTAGAGGTATGTTTATTCTTTTTCTCTTTACTTGTTGCCCCCTCTCCCTGTTCTTGTGTTCCTCCCCTTTTTTCCTAATTTCCAAGCACTCTATTTGATCTTGGAGCTCGCAATTTTGCTGCCGTGAACCTCTGTGATGTTGTAGAACCCCCTCTCTGGAGGGTGTTGTCGTTCACCAGTGGATGGGCCCTTTTCCTGTTATTTTAGTATATTTTTTATGTACCCCAAGATGCTGCAGCTCACTGTTACATTTTTTGAATTTCACAACACTTGAATTGCACTAGGCTTGCATACGGGAGTGGCGAGCCACTCCTGCCGATGCCAGAGACTGCTCAGACATATTTGCTATTGTTATTATGAATGTTATGATTCATTTTATTTTTTCTTTCTGTATGGAAAACTTTTCTTAAAATAAAGATTACATTTAAAAAAATACCACCCGCCCCCCAGCCCCCAATCCTTACCTAATCCCTCTCTGATCCAGTGACTTTCTTGATAGCCTCTGCTGCCTGGGCACTCTTCCTCCTTATTGGCTGAGACAGCAGCGGGAACCCAGTGAACCAATGGGGAGAGAGTGGGTGAGGGGCTGAGCAATGGCTCTTTGTGTTTTATGGACGCATAGAGCAGCAGCTCGGGGATGCCCCTAGGGCAAACAGCTTTCCCTGGAGGCACTGCTGAGGGGAAGGAGCCAGGAGTGCCGGCAGGGACCCGAAAAGCAGATGTTCGGGGCTGTTCTTAGAAAAACCACTGTACAGAGCAGGTAAGTATGACATGTTTGTTATTTAAAATTCAAAACAAAAAAAAAACAAAACTTTAGTGTCACTTTAATTTGGAGGTCAGATATAGCCGAGAATTGGTGCAATGTAACCTGTAGGTTAGAAAGAGTAATGAGGGGATTAGTTAAAACCAAAAGGGCATCATCTGCATAAAAGTTTGTCTTTTAGTGGTTGCCTACTCAGGGGACACCTGATATGCGTGGGTTGTTTTGGAGGGCCGCAGCAAGGGCTTCAAGGGCTAGAATGAAAAGTGCGGAGGATAGCAGGCAGCCCTATCTTGTACCCAGAAATATTGGGAAGGGTGAGGAAAAAAATACAGCATACTTGACAGAGGTGGAAGGGGATGAGTACAATGCTTTAAGCCAGGTAAAGAAGGCATCTCCAAACCCCCAGGATTAAACTAAGTAATCCTAGGAAAGCTAGTCAAATGCCTTCTATATGTCTGAGGATGAAAGGAATTCTGGTATTTTGTGTTGATGTAAAATGTGAATAAGGCGGATGATTTTGCAGATGTTATCCCCAGCCTGTCCCCCAGAATGAAACCCACCTGGTCTCTATGGATGAAAGAGTGCAGGTATTTATAGGTAAATGTCAGGTTGCATTTAAATGCAATCAACTTTCTCAGGGGCGGAAGCAGAGAAAAAGGTTGAATAATGAGGGAAGAGAGACTGGGAAAATCTCATCTCCTGCAGGCAGACTACGTCCACGTCTTGGAACTTAAGATGACGGAATACCTTAGACCGCTTAGTCTTAGAATTGAAGCCATAAATATTTTGGGAGTAAATCTTCAAGGGTTTCAGAGCCAAACTAGATACATGGAGTTTGGCTGCTGAGGTAGGTAAGGAACAGAGTTACAGACATCAAATGCACAGGTGCTCTAGAAGATCCCACCGGTGCCCCAGAAAGCCCCAGGTCCATGAAAGAAAGAAAAGGCAGGGAAAAAAGAAAAGAGTAAAGAAGAACATATGCACAGTAAAAAAGTGCAGCAATAGCGCAAGTGGAATTCGCTTCCCAACAGATAGCAGACTCAGGTAGGGGGTTGCCCTACCACTGGGCACATGGGTGCATCAACACAAGGGAACATCTTAGAGAGGGATATAAAACTGTCAAAGTGGAAAAAGAGGAAAGAAAGGGAAAGGGAGAAAGGAGAAAGTGAGAAAGGAGGGGAGGGAAAGGTGGGGAGGGGGGTAGGAAGTGAGCCACTTGACAATATCCAGATAAATGACTGCAAACAAGGCACACCATCCCAGTAATGTTCATAATAAGATAAACTTAAATGAAAAGCACTTCAATGGCAATCATACAACCACATTAAAGAAAGGAGCATTCCTGAGTATTGGGCCTGCAGGTCCAGAGGGCCAGCAAAAAGCGCTACAGAACGGAAAGACGGGATAGCCCCTGAAATGTAATAAAAGACATCATTATCTAATAGTGATTCCATCCTCCCATTGCATAGGCCAGTAAAAAAGTGCAACAAGGTATCCAACAAGAAAGTCCAGTTAGGAGGGAGCAGCAAATCAAGGCAAGTCATATGTATATTCATCTATATAAAAAGAAAACAAAAGGGGGGGATGAGGGCAGCAAATGATGGAGAGAACAATTCCCTGCTGATCATGTAATTAAATAACATGTATAACAATAAAAACAAAAAGTCCCTGCAGGGTAAAGAAAGGCAATCCGATGCTGGAAGTATCATTCTGGTTTAAGTATCCGGCAGAAGCCAAGGTCCAATTCAGAGAGCACGGTCAGTATCATCATATACAGCAGGGTAGAGAAATGGTAGGCCAGGAAAAATGACAGAGTGGAGTCAGCGCATGCTGAAGAGCACAGCATGCAGAACCTGCCTACGTTCTGCAGAGTCAATAGCTAAAGACCTCCAAACCTTGTGTGGCCTGCAGATTAGTGCATAGAGAGCTTGGAATGGGTTTCCATGGCCGAGCAGCTGCATGCAAAGCATTGGATGCAGTGGTGTAATGCACGCCACCACAGGACTCTAGAGCAGTGGAGACGTGTTCTCTGGAGCGACTAATCATGCTTTGCTGTCTGGCAATCTGATGGACTTGTCTGGGTTTAGCAGTTGCCAGGAGAATGGTACTTGCCTGACTGCATTGTGCCAAGTGTAAAGTTTGGTGGTGGGGGGATTATGGTGTGGGGTTGTTTTTTAGGGGTTGGGCTTGGCCCCTTAGTTCCAGTGAAGGGAACTCTTAAGGCATCAGCACACCAACACATTTTGGACAATTTCATGCTCCCAACTTTGTGCGAACAGTTTGGGGATGGCCCCTTCCTGTTCCAAGATGACTGCGCACCAGTGCACAAAGCAAGGTCCTGACCTCAACCCGATAGAACACCTTGGGATGAATTAGAGCGGAGACTGTTAACCAGACCTACTCGTCCAACATCAGTGCCTGACCTCACAAATGTGCTTCTGGAAGAATGGTCAAACATTCCCATAGACACACTCCTAAACTTTATGGACAACTTTCCCAGAAGAGTTGAAGCTGTTATAGCTGAAAACGGTGGGCCAACTCAATATTGGACCTTAACGACTAAGACTGGGATGCCATTAAAGTTCTTGTGTATGTAAGGCAGGCATCTCAACACTTTTGGCAATATAGTGTACCTGGGGGACCCTCTGTCTTTTTCGGCCCCAGAGCCCAACGGAAGCAATCAAACTCCAGGTGGTCAATCGGAATAAAATCAAAATGGTGTCCTTCCAAAATAAATTTCTATCTGTGTGATTGAATACTCTTGTGCAGTAAGTATTATATCCAAAAGGTGTTTGTGTACTGAATTGCAAAGCCAGATATTACCCTACTAAAATCCAATAATATCCTATGCACCCCAAATTATGCAAAAACAATGTGCTAAATTAAATCAAATGTCCAATCAATTTATACAATATATAAAATATCTTATATAGAAAGATAATGCTGGTGAGTATGAAGATAGATATAGCCCCAGCTCAAAAGCTTGATGGTTAAACTTTTCCAGTGTCCATGACAGATGTCATACTGGATTCAACAGGTGAACACCACTTTGTGTAACAAGAGAAAAGGAGGCTTACCAGATATGTTTGACCCTCAAACTATAGAGTGGTCAAACACAGCTTTATGCAGATATTTCAAATAGATCCTGTCTCATCCAACAGAGAAAACAAATACAGTGGACCTCCAACCGTGCTCGAATCCTCCAGTTGCGACAACCACTTAGGCAGGTTTGTTAACCCAGAAGTAACATGTAAAAGATAGACACAATCTCCATAGTGTGAAATCAACGATAAAATGGTTTATTAAGTAAAACTGCACTTACTCAATAAAAGAAAGGTTATACAGTGCTGTACAGATCACAAACGAATGATGCCCACATACAATATGGCCACCGATTGGCATGCACGAGTGGTGATATACGCCCTGGCTTCTCCCAGTGTGTTTCATCAGATATTACATCATCAGGGGTTTAGAGCTTCTGTCCATCACCACACTCTTATATAGGGAAGTCCTGAGCAGAAGGTTGACATGTTGTTAAGAAACCACCCACCTGTATACCTTCAGACCCTGTCTCTAATTTACCTATTATCCCCCTAAAGGGGAAATTACTTTATAGCACCATATAGAGTATGTCCATACCATCTCGGTTTTTCCCCCTAGTGGTGAATAGTAAAACTGCATACACAAAAATTGCATGCACCCCCCTAGAAGAAGCTTTATGTCCATACCATTATGGTTTTAACCTTTAGGGGTGAATAATTGAAATACATGCACCAAAAGTTGCGTGCACCCTCTAGAGGTGAATAATAAAACTGCATACATCAATCACCTCCTCATATAAAAATTATAATAATTAAAAATGTATTTACCTTAGTTAAGTTTTCTAGAGTATACATGTGGATCCACTCCTCAAAATTTCAAATGAAATGATGTATATAATATGTTAACGTAATGTTGTGCACGCTGAGTAATGGAGTGCAACATTATTAGAGCCCAACAATGGAGCCCTAATGTTGGGCTCCATTACAGAACGTGCACACCATTACATTTATCATCTTTGAGTGCATCTATGGAGATTGAAGTCTTAGGCTGGAAAGCTTTGGAACTATGACAGAATGGGCTCAATCGAATTACCCACCTGGCCTATAGCAGGCTTTTGTCCTATGATATGTGTTGGAGAGAAATCATAAAGAAATTATAGGTGAAACTCGAAAAATTAGAATATCGTGCAAAAGTTCATTTATTTCAGTAGTGCAACTTAAAAGGGGAAACTAATATATGAGATAGACTCATTACATGCAAAGCAAGATAGTTCAAGCCATGATTTGTCATATTTGTAATGATTATGGCTTACAGCTCATGAAAACCCCAAATCCACAATCTCAGAAAATTAGAATATTACATGCAATCAATAAAACAAGGATTGTACATAGAACAATATCGGACCTCTGAAAAGTATAAGCATGCATATGTACTCGGTACTTGGTTTGGGCCCCTTTTGCAACAATTACTGCCTCAATGCGACATGGCATGGAAGCTATCAGCCTGTGGCACTGCTGAGGTGTTATGGAAGACCAGGATGCTTCAATAGCGGCCTTCAGCTCTTCTGCATTGTTCGGTCTCATGTCTCTCATCTTTCTCTTGGCAATGTCCCATAGATTCTCTATGGGGTTCAGGTCAGGCGAGTTTGCTGGCCAATCAAGCACAGTAGTCCCACAGTCATTGAACCAGGTTTTGGTGCTTTTGGCAGTGTGGGCAGGTGCCAAGTCCTGCTGGAAAATGAAGTCAGCATCCCCATAAAGCTCGTCTGTGGACGGAAGCATGAAATGCTCCAAAATCTCCTGGTAGACGGCTGCATTGACCCTGGACTTAATGAAGCACAGTGGACCAACACCAGCAGATGACATGGCTCCCCAAATCAACACAGACTGTGGGAACTTCACACTGGACTTCAAGCATCTTGCAGTGTGTGACTCTCCATTCTTCCTCCATACTCTGGGTCCTTGGTTTCCAAATGAGATGCAAAGGTTGCTCTCATCAGAAAAGAGGACTTTGGACCACTGAGCAACAGACCAGGTCTGTTTTTCTTTAGCCCAGGTAAGACGCTTCTGACGCGTGTTGTTCAGGAGCGGCTTGACAAGAGGAATACGACATTTGAAGCCCATGTCCAGGATTAGTCTGTGTGTGGTGGCTCTTGATGCACTGACTCCAGCCTCAGTCCACTCCTTGTGAAAGTCCCCAATCTTTTGAATGGCCTTTTCGTGACAATCCTCTCCAGGCTGCGGTCATCCCTACTGCTTGTGCACCTTTTTCTTCCACACTTTTCCCTTCCACATAACTTTCTATTAATGTGCTTTGATACAGCACTTTGGGAACATCCAACTTCTTTTGCAATTACCTTTTGAGGCTTTCCCTCCTTATGGAGGGTGTCAATGATGGTTTTCTGCACAACTCTCAGGTCAACAGTCTTTCCCATGATTGTGATTCCTACTGAACCAGACTGAGAGACCATATTAAGGCTCAGGAACCCTTTGCAGGTGTTATGGCTTAATTAGCTGATTAGAGTGGGACACTTTGAGCCTAGAATATTGCACCTTTTCACAATATTCTCATTTTCTGAGATTGTGGATTTGGGGTTTTCATGAGCTGTAAGCCATAATCATCACAGTTATGACAAATCATGGCTTGAACTATCTTGCTTTGCATGTAATGAGTCTATCTCATATATTAGTTTCACCTTTTAAGTTGCATTACTGAAATAAATGAACTTTTGCACGATATTCTAATTTTTCGAGTTTCACCTGTATACACATCTACTGTATTATTTATGGGAATTTGTTTTTTTGGAGTGATTTGTAGCAAGCTTGATGTTCTGTATAGTCACAATATGTAATGGTTACATGTTTTTATCTACTGAGCTATGTTGGTGCTCACATTTTCTATTACAATTGTGGTTTTAATGATGTCTAATAAAACTTTAATTTTTTACAATCTGTGCATGGAGTTCTGCTGGTAGGGTGCCTAAAAAAGCCCCAATAGCTTCATTTTGGTTAGGGCCCTTGTATTTTTCAGTATATCTTCAATAAGGGGTGCAGCACCAGTATCATCCGTTAGTAAGGGGTGAGACCATTGTTTATATGGGTCTCGCTCTCCCTTTTTCCCTGTAATTACATTTTGACCTAAATTCATGAAGAAAGGTTATTTATTTGCAAAATTTTATAACAAAGAAAAATGCTTTTTTTTCAAAAGTTTCTGTGTTTTTTTGTTTATTTAGCAAAAAATAAAAAACTCAGTGATGATTGAATACCACCAAAAGAAGCTCTCTTTGTGTGAAAAAATTATAAAAGTTTGATGAGTACAGTGTTGCATGACTGCACAATTGTCATTCAAAGTGCAACAACACTGAAAGCTGAAAATTGGCCTGGGCAGGAAGGGGGTAAAAATGCCAAGGATTGAAGTGGTTAATAAAACATTAAACATTAATAACCCATTCTATGTTAAGGTCATAAGGCACATATGTTCTTAGGTCAAAAATCTACTGTGTTTCAGAATGGGAGATTTGTTCTTTGGCATTATCACCTCTCCAATGGGGGGAGGGTACCCATCTTTTGCAATTAAATGAGTCCCTTCAGGGTTTGTATTGTGATATGTTGCATAATGTTTGGACACACTGTGTCCTTTTTTAATATTTATCACATGTTCGTTTAAACGAACACGTAATTACCTAGTAGTACACCCTACATGTTTGCCGCTAGGGCAAACCAAATTGTAGATAACATTCTTAGTACTGCATGTGATAAAAGTTTGAACGTTATACACTCTTAATGTTTGGTTAGACTGAAATACATAAACCCTGTGTTCCTGGATGCTTTTTACCCTACAAACATTACATCTCCTACATAAATGAAATCCTTTTAAATTTTGAAAGAATACTGGGCGTATTGGTGGATCATAGATATTGGGGCCACCTTATCACACAGGGAGAGAACTCCCCTAAAAAAAACTTTGGGTCTCTCTCGTAAGACTTCATCTAAAACTTGATAATTCTTAACCACTGCCCAGTGCCTCCTAATGATCTTCTTGATCTTTTAATGTTGTTCAGAATATGTGGTGATTAATGATAGGCCAAAGTTGCCATTATCTACAGGAACTTTATTTTTCTCAGCCAATAATTTAATGTATGCAATTTTACTATTCATTTCTAGGGAGAAAAACCAAGATGGGACGGACATACTTTATATGGTGCTATAAAGTTATTTCTCCTCAAGGGGGCTAATATTTAAACCAGAGACAGTGTCCGGAAGTATACAGGTGGGTGGTTTCTTAGCAACAATATTTTTTCATGATCTCCTTTATTGGAGTGCCAATCAATGTCGATCTTCTGCTCAGGTCTTCCCTATATGAGAGCATGGTGATGGATGTACTCTCTGAACCCCTGATAATGTCATATCTGATGAAACATGCTGGGAGGAGCCGGGGCGTACATTGCCACGTATGTGTGCCAAGCAGCAGTCATATTGGATGTGGGCATCATTTGTTTGTGATCTGTACAGCACTGTATAACCTTTCTTTTATTGAGTAAGTGCAGTTTTAATTAATAAACCATTTTATCCTGGATTTCACACTATGCAGAATGTGTCTATCTTTTATATGTTCCTTCTGGATTATCAGACCCACATAAGTGATTGTCCTAACCGGAGGATTCAAGCATGGTTGGAGGTCCAGTGTATCTGCCTTCTCTGTTGGATGAGATAGGATCTGTTTGGAATATCCACTTAAAGCTGTGTTTGACCACTCTATAGTCTGAGGTTTAAACATATCTTGTAAGCCTCCTTTTCACTTGTTACACAAAGTGGTGTTCACATGGTTCACATGTTAAATCCAGTATGATGTCTGTCATGGACACTGGAAGAGTTTAACCACAATGTTTTGGAGTTGGGACTATATCTATCTTCATACTCAAGAGCACTATCTTTCTATATATGATATTGTTATATATTGTACATATTGAGTGGACATTTGATTTTATTTAGCACATTGGGGTTTTTTTTGCATAATTGGGGTGCATAGGGATATTACTAGATTTCAGCAGGGTAATATCTGGCTTTGCAATTCAGTACACAAACACCTTTTGGATTCAATACTCACAATATCACACAGATAACAATTTATTTTGTAAGGACACCATTTTGATCTTGTATGGATAAGGTATGCGCTGCACTTTTTTGAGTTACAATTTTATAGATATCTATTATCAAGATATCGTTCGAGCCGCTACATTCTATATTGTGAACTAACGCAGATTGCTATTCTGTTTGTTCTGGTTCAATTGGTATAGCCGGCACCAGCTCCTGGAAAAGTGCAATGGCAGTGGAGGTAAGATCCACGGCAGGCCACACAGATGGAGGTATCCCCCTTTGGGTTCCATTCTCAAAGTCCTCCAACTTCTTTTCCAGGTCCAAGTTCATGATTTTCTATCAGATTTGCAGCAGCATCCTGTCTTCTAGAACATTGGTGTGGTTGTTGAGTTCTTAGATGTGCAGCCAGCCTGCAGCATAGTTTTAAATCTAGCTAACAAGTCGGCATCCCACAGAGCAGGAAGTGGGTTCTGAGGAGAGATGTCCTAAAGGCTCTCAGCATTCGAGGTGGTATCCAAGTCACCTGAGTGGATCAGTGGTCCATACATGAGGCCGGGGCTTCTGGCATGTGTGCTGGGGGCCTCAGGATTGGAGGAGCTGGTGCTAGAAGCACAGGTGGAAGCCATGTTCTTTCCCATGTACTGCAGCGGGGCTGGTAGCAGATGGGAGCGCTGACAGAAGAGCGTGGAAAGCTGTCCAGAAGGCTGAAACAGCTGGGGGCCCCATAATTTCAAACAGCAGCTCTGGCAATGCAGGACTCTAGCCCTAGAATTGCAATCTTTTCTTGTAAAAAAGTGAAAGCTGAGGATCTAATTTTTCTGACTTAAAGGGTAATTCCACTTTTGTGGGCAAAAGAAAATAGCAAATGAAAAAAATATTGCATATACAATTTCGACACAATCATTTTGTAATTGAATGTAATTAAAAATATCATTTCCTATTCAATCTGCAGTGCTGTAATTTTCTGTGAAATGAAATGCAATATGGCTATCTGGAGGTGCTTTGTACACAGATGGTGTATAGATTTCCCCCCTCCAGCAACATAATTTCCTGCTTGACTTACTGATTTCACCAGCGGTCTGCACTAAAATTCAAGTCAGGTTTCAGGCATCCCCTGCAACAAATATGTCATTTTGGTGATATACATGAAATAGAAAGGCACTGCTAAAGGGATGCAGACCCTGCAATTTTCATCCTTAGAGCCCTGCAGGTGCAGAAGCTGGTTAATAATTATGAAACCACTCCTATTAGATTCACTTTCCACCTGGACACAGACAAAACAAAAGGTAGGAATCTGAAGTTTGTTAAAATCCTTGCAATGTACATAGATCACCCAGAGAGGAAGGTTTTTTTCTCAACAAAAGTGGAGTTGCTCTTTAACCCCACACAAATTTGCTATCCAATGAAAGCAGCCCTTTACTAAAAATAGAGGGCTCATTGGGGATGTTGGAGGATAGAAAAGATGGTCTTCTCTGGAACACAAAGTATTTGAAAAATGTCAATAAAAGTGAATACAGAAATCTCATGATACATTCACTTTATTTGGAAAACTATGTTTTACATTTGAATACCTGGCAGTAAGAAATGAAACACCCTTTAGGTGTATCACATGTCACATATTGCATTCAGTATAAGAAAAACAAAGCTTACTCCTGATCATCTACCAGTCAAACAACCTGTTTAGAAAATAACTGTACTATTACCTTCAGTAATCTACCATAAAAATTGCTGCTTTCTGATTTTACCAAACCTTGTTTTTAGTGTGTGTCCACTTTAAGGAATAGTTTGATAAAGTCACTTCCTTCATCATGGTAATAGAATGTCGTTTGTAAGCGGACTGTCATTGCTAATGGTCTATGCACACAATGGCACATGCGTACTCAAACTTCCTGAATTTGCCATCTGTTCGCTAGAAAAATATGAACATAAATTAAAATAATTGCTTAATTAATTACTGTTTGCATTGTGACCAGCATCGCTAGACCACTTTTGTCTATAAAACATCCATCTAGCACAGATGTTGGCACTGAGCACAGAAGTATAGTATATTTAGGTTCCATTATCCCTGACCTGTATCCTAAAATAAGACACATTTGATTCTCACATTTTAAATTAAAAAAAAAAACTCTCAGAGCTAATAAATCATGATAAACAAAACCAGCTATAATTTTAGAAATTCACTTGTACATCTTTCCGACCATGTTTTACATTTTATTAAGTTGTTCTTACAATATTTTTAGACTTAAAAACTACTTACTGTATGAATTACAAAAAAATGCAAACATTCATAAATAACATACACAGCTCAGGTTTTATCACTCAGGATACCAATGTTTTTTAAAAGAAAAAACTGGGTTGCATCTGTCAATTTTTCGCAACATGGCATTTCCTATTTTCAATGCCACCATTTACAATATGAGCATGAATCATTTGGGTTGATTTACTAAAGGAGTAGACAATTTTATATATATTTATAATAGCATCAGAATATAGAGAATAACGTTGCCAGATTCTGCAGGATTTAGTTAGTGAGCAGGATTTTCCAGTTAGACAAAGGTATTACAAGTTTTGTTCAACACATGCTTAACCTCCTTGGCGGTATTCCCGAGTGTAGCTCGGGGTAACATTTCAGTACCAAAAGCGGTAACCCCGAGCTACACTCGGGCTTACCATGCGGCGCTGCTCCGGCATGTGTTCTTCACTTACCTTACCCTGCGCTCCCACGATGTGTCCCCTGTAGCGTCCCCGGCCATCTCCTCCGGCCGATGCCGGCATCCGGCTTCTGTGTCCTGTCCCTGTGACGTCGGGACGTACGGGCGCCGCCGCCAGCGGCGGGAAATTTAAAAATTTTAAAAAATGTCATTTTTTTTTTTTTTCATTTTACACAGTAAAACATTGCTGTTTCAACCTATTTCACATACATATTGTCCCTAGTGCTTTGTCCTGCGCCCTGCCTGCATTTTGTCTGTTCTTTCTGCCTGGAAACTGAGAAATGTCCATGGCGTCCAAAAAGTGTCCCTTTAGGTCAAAAGCGGTTTAGATCAGCTAGAGAACAGCGATAGTAAATCAGAACCACTTACAGAATTGAGTGATAATGATTCGTGGGGGAAATTCGTCATCAGACACTGAAAACGATTTTGCGACTGAGCTCAGCAATGTGCGAACTTGGCACTCTATTTCACATTTCAGTGTTTTTGGTTTGATTATATTATTGAATTAAATTTTTTATTATTTTTATATTATTTTTATGATTATTTATTAAATTATAATTTATGATTTTGTGTTTCAAATTTTATCATACCCGGGATGTTTACTAGACTCTTGTTCGGACAGATTTCAGTGAGTTTTTCCTAAAAATTACAGCCTACAATAAAAAAAAATACATATTTCCATGCAAAAAAATGGTACCGCTTTCAGCACCAAAAATCTGAAATAATCATACCGCCAGGGAGGTTAAGCCTGTTCAGACATATCATCTCCAGCCCAGGGCTGGACTGACCATTTGGAAACTCGGGCACTGCCCGAGGGCCCGGGGTGAGTAGGGGGTCCCATGAGATGCCCGTGGTACCTTTTTCATAGGCTTTTTTGAGTTTGCGCAAGGACACAGGGGCCCTATGATCCCCTATTGCCCGGGGGCCCCATGAGTTGTCAGTCCGCCCCTGCTGCAGATTCAGTTAAAGCGTAACTATACTCAACCTTTCTACTGACATCTTGGGCCGCTCCATTTCTGGGTACAAGGCTTTGGCTGTTTTCATTGGCCAGGCTGAGATTAATTCACTCAAGCATACGCTAGAGCTCATTCATTTCAGATTTGCGGTAAGACGCTGCCTAGTATGTCTCTTCTGCATTAAAATATCTGCTTGTTCACAAATTTTGTTGTGTTTTTTTTTTTACTACATTTCCACTTTAACTTACGCCAGTTCCTATCTCTAGACACCAGCTTTCTAACAAATCCCCTTCCTTCTCCATTAGCACAGCTGCAACTCAGTACACTTTACTTCCAACCATATATCTGTACCCTACTCTTGCTCCTGCTCACACTAGCCCACCCAGTTCTATCATTGTCCACTGCTGCCTCAACCATTTTTCAGCCAGATCCTGTACCAGTTCCAGCCTCCACACAGTAAGACATTGTTTCCACTCCAGATCAGCATGTTACTACACTGATCTCTAAATAGTGTAGTGTGTAGTATCACCAGTTGCCATTGGGCCTGTATCATTGCCAACCATCGACCAACCCACCTGCCTTCCAGCTACAAGCCAACTTGCTAGCCTGCTAACCCAGGCCTCTGGTCCAGCTGTTCCTGATAAATCTGTCCCTGTGCCAGCTGTTTCTGTTCATCCTGCCCCCTGCAAAATGCCCCTTCCCAGTGGGGAAAACTAGCTTTGGCCTGGTGTCAGCTTGCAGCAAAGTAGCTTAGAACCATTACGGTTTCCAGCCCATCACTTCTTGTAGTATTCTCTGATGAAGACCAGTTATAATTTTGCATCTGTGCCTCAGGGGAGCCCATGTCAAATACCAGGGGTGTCACTCATGAAATTAGGACACAGTGTCATGTACCTGATTGGAGACTGAAATCACGAGGTTGGCCTCACTTGTGTCACTAGCCCTGACCTCATTGGAAGTGGAACAGAGGGTGTCTAGGGACCAGGGGGACAAGAGCGCCAGCAGATGCTGTTTGCAGCTCTTGCAGCTGGAGACTTTGGAAGACTGATGAACCTCTGATTCAGGATCAGTAGTGATATGCAGAGCTGGTATAGTAGATCACCAGGGTGTGCACCAGGGTAAGACAGGAAGCTGGGATGGGAGACAGGAGCAGTCATAGGAATAGCCGGGGTCATCAACGGGCAGACAACGAGGTACCAAATCATAAGCAAGCCAAAGTCAGGAGCAGAGCCGAAGTCAGGAACAAGTATCAAGCAGGAGAGTAATCAGAGTCAGGTCAGGAACAAGCTGGGTCAGCATCAAGGAATTCACACAGGAACGAGCAGGAAACAGGGAACGGCTGAAGACCAGTCAGCACACTCAGCACAGGCAGAGGAACCTTTTAAATAGTCCGTCTGTGTGCATGTGCATGTCTATTCGCCAGCCGTCTCACGGGAATTCCCTTACATTGCCCCCCCGCTTAGGGGCAGCCTCCGGATGCCTACTAAAGCTTGTTTTTCAAGATGAAGATAAAGGTAAGCCTGCACTAACTGTGGAGCATGGACATTAGCGGATGGTTCCCAGGAATTATCTTCTGGACCGTAGCCTTTCCATTTGATGAGGAACTGGGTCTGACCACCCCTCTTTCTACAGTCCAGGATGGCTTCTACTTCATATTCCTCATTAACTTCGACAAGCAGTGGAGCAGGAGATTCTGGACCTCGATCTGGAAATAGACTTGGAACTGTTGGTTTTAATAAAGAGACATGGAATACTGGATGGATCTTCATATTCTTTGGTAACATTAATTCAAAAGCTACAGGATTAATATTTCTTTTGATTGTAAATGGTCCCAGGTACCTTGGACCAAGCTTCTTTGAAGGGCAGCTTAATTTCAAGTTTGTTGTGGATAGCCAGACCTTATCTCCTGGTTTCAGATTCAGGTTCCCCCTTCTTTTTCTGTCAAAACATCTCTTGTTATTTGCCTGAGCCTCCAAAATAGTTTATCGTAACATTTGACCATTCCTATTGAGGAAATCCTGCCTTTCTTGTACCGCTGGGACAGTGGGTTCCCCCGGCATTTCAGGGAGGAAGGAAGGATGGTATCCATCGTTGGCATAAAAAGGGGACTGTTTGGTAGCAGAGTGGATGGAATTCTTGTATGCAAATTCTGCCAATGGAAGGAGAGACACCCAGTCATCCTGTGAGTAAGAAGAGAAACATCGTAAATACTGTTCAAGGGTCTGGTTTGTCCTCTCAGTTTGTCCATTTGTTTGCGGATGATACGCAGAACAAACGCGAAGTTCGATCTCTAGTGCTTCACACAGAGCTTTCCAGAACTTAGAGGTGAACTGCACTCCCCGATCGGATACGATATTGCTGGGAATACCATGTAACCTCACAATCTCTTTAATGAAAGCAGAAGCAGTCTCAGCAGCAGAAGGAGTCCCTCTTAGGGGTATGAAATGGGCCATTTTTGACAGACGATCAACCACGACAAAAATGATGGTGAACCCTTCAGATGGGGGAAGCTCTACAAGAAAGTCCAGAGAAATCATACTTCATGGTTTTTCAGGTACTGGAAGGGTTTATAATAGGCCCCAGGTTTTGGCTCTATCAGACTTGTTTCAGAGCAAGATCTAACGTAATTTTTACACTCTTTCATTAAGTTTGGCCACCAGAAGGAATGGGAGACCAAATTTGAGGTCTTGTGGATCCTGAAGTGACCTGCTAAAGGATGGTCATGGCATCTTTTAAGAATGAGAGTCCTGAGTCGTTCCGGTATATAAATCTGTTCTTTATGCAGATACAGGCCGTCCCTTAGCTGAAGATGCATTTCCAAGGGGGGTGGATGATCATCAACAGCTTCCTTTATTTGTGATATAATGTCTGCTTGCAGAAGTAAAAAGTTTTTAGCTGGCAGGATCGTGTCAGGCTCAGATGGTACTATTGGGTCATGATACATGCATGAGAGCGCATCGGGTTTGCCGTTCTTTGATCCTGGACGGTATGTCAAGTGAAACACAAAGCGGGAGAAGAAAAGTGCCCATCTTGCCTGCCGTGGCCTTAGGCATTTTGCAGTTCTCAAGTATTCCAGATATTTGTGATCCATAGAAATGAGGATAGGGTGTGAAGTTCCCTCCAGCAAGTAGCGCCTCAAGGGCCGCATTGATGGCTAACAGCTCCCTGTCTCCTACGTCATAGTTCCTTTCAGGGGAGCTAAACTTTCTAGAGAAGAAGGCAACAGGGTGAAGGAGGGACTTGAGTCCTTGTCGTTGAGACAATATAGCTCCAACAGCATTTTCTGAAGCGTCTGCTTCGAGAACATAAGCTAAAGCAGGATCTGGGTGCTTCAGGATAGGAGCAGAGGTGAATAAGGTCTTTAGTTGTTCAAAAGCTGCTTTAGCCTCAGAAGTCCATTTAAAAACAACATGTTGCCTGGTTAACTGCATGACTAGTGCAATGATACCGGAAAAGTTCTTAATGAATTTCCTATAGAAATTATCAAATCCCACGAAGCGCTGTACTGCTTTCCTGTCTCCTGGGATGGGCCACTCTAATACAAAGGTCACTTTTTGAGGATCCATAGCAATGCCATCGGGAGTGATCACAAGTCCGAGGAACTGAATGGTCTGTTTCTCAAATTCACACTTTTCAGCTTTGGCATAGAGGTGATGTTGGCACTGTAGCAATTATGCACACAGAGATGGACACGGTCATCCATCTTGCTAAAGACCCTCCATTTTGTATCTCTCTCTCCCTCCTCCAATCCCCCCTCCCTCTCTGTTGAGTGACATGTGGTCTGTATGATGCTGAGAGATCACGGGCATCAGGCCCCAGCTGGAGAGCTTCATGGTTATAAACCCCAATTAGCTTGGCCCCAGTATGTCTGTGAGACTCTTGCTTGGAAAGGATCGTAAAGCCATAAACCAGTCCTTCACTGGGCTTCAAAGACATTCCAGCTAGCCGTAAAACAGACTCACATTTAAAAACCCACTTTTCCATATCATTTTATATCTTAAGGTAGGAAATAATTACATAAACATAAAGCATATATTCAGATAGCTCAGTTTAATACAAGTCGCCTTATATCTTACACCCCCTAGTTGAAGTCTACAGGAGAGCAGAAAGCATATAGTTCCAGCTGAAATAGTGAATTATGCCATGTTTGATATCTAGACGTTCAGCCTATTAATTTACCCGGGGATAGAATGTTACATGTACCTAGGGAAGGTTATTGCCCTGGTATAACTTGTGAGGGATTTTGGTTCCAGCCTGAGTCCCCCGCCTACAACACCCTCCCCAAATAAGGCGATTGGTTCTCTGCTTCAAGGAGACACCCTGCTGAGTTCCTAGAAAAAAGCTATTATGCTTGGAGCAGAGAGTTAGAGTTAAGCTGAGTTGAAGAAATCTCCCTTTTAACATCGGAACCAACTCGGGAGACGGTAAGCTTTGCTCTGAAACTTGATCTGCTTAAACCAAGGCTGACGGCAAGTATCTACCTCTCTAAACTTCTTTCTGTTATCTCTTTGCTGTGTTATTACTCCCTGTATTTATATATATATATATATATATATATTGGCTACATATTTTTCTGTAAATATTGTTATTGCACCCTTTTGACCTTTTTAGTAATACATCCTATTATCTGAAAAGTGTTGAACTGTTTCTAAAGCTCTTTAATGTAAACTAAAAATCCCTGTCTCTGAAGAGTGCTACTGGGTGTTTTTAAACCTCTATATATCTCTGCCTGTGGTGACAGTAGTATATAGACGATTATTCAAACATCATAGTGGTATTGCTAATATTGGCGAGTTTCCTCCTACTCTGTACAAAAAGGTGGTGGTGGCAGTGTGAAGGGTTAATTGCGTAATTAACCTGACCCAGCACCAATCACTCTCAGGCTGTGGCACATAGGTTGTGGTCCATTAGCTGGAAAATCTTTGTGCAGGGTGCAGGTGAGCGTGTCATTGTTACGCACGTGACAGCGCGGTTTTAGATTGGCTAGTCCTTCAGTCACAAGTTGGTGAGAAGGGCTGGGGGTCTGATGCCATGATCGTCACAGGTGTAACCTACCCAGTATCTTCTTCACATGGCCCCGGTGTTGTTCTATTGAGCTTGAGAAGATTAGGATGTCATTCAAATAGACAATGATAAATAAATCAAGATCGTCCCGGAATATATCATTAACAAAATGTTGGAATGTTGCTGGGGCATTACAAAGGCCACATGGCATAACCAGGTATTAGAAGTGCCCAAAGCGTGTTCGAAAAGCCGTCTTCCATTCATCCCCTTCACGAATTCTGACTAAATTGTATGCACCTCTCAGATCTAGTTTTGAAAAGACACATGCCCCTCGTAGCCTTTGGAACAATTCAGGAATCAGAGGAAGAGGATAAAGGTTCTTGACTGTTATCTTATTTAGATCATGATAGTCCACACATGGTCTAAGAGTATGATCTTTCTTTTCGACAAAGAAGATGCCAGCTCCCGCTGGTGATGTAGAGGGCCGAATAAGCCCTTTTTCCAGGCTTTCATCTATGTAATTCCGGAGGACCTCTAGTTCCAATTCGGAGAGAGAATAAATTCACCCAAAAGGGATCTCAGCACCGGGTAGGAGTTCAATAGGACAATTGTAGGGCACGTGCGGGGGAAGAGCATTGGCACTCTTTTTGTTGAATACATCCAAGTAATCATGGTAGACAGCAAGGACAAGTTTCATCATCTCTGAATCAGGATGGATGCTAAGAAGAAGAGTCAATGCGCATGGTTCCTTTGGAATGCCATGTTTCTGACGGTATTCGGAAGAAAAGAGGATTTCCCCAGAGAGCCAGTTAATGGATGGGTTGTGTGCCCCTAGCCAGGGCATGCCGAGGATGACCGGAAACATTGGTGAGGTTATGACATCCAGACGTAGAAGTTCCTGATTTCCTGAGGATGAGTGGCAGAAGATTGGCATAGTCTCTTGCGTCACTGGGCCAGAACTGATACCAGAGCCATCAGCCAGATGGACCAAAAATCTTTGTTTCTTGGTACAGAGAGGGATATTGTATTGATTAGCAAAGGTAGAATCCATAAAACAGCTACAGGCACCAGAGTCTATAATTGCTAAAACATAAATAATTCTTTCAGCAAGTTGCAAGTGAAGAAGAAAAGAGAGGTGCGTTTGCCTCGTTCCTTGTGGGTGCATCATATGGAACCATCTAGGAGAGGGCTTAGGAGGTCTCACTGGACATGTCAGTACAGAGTGACCCGCATCACCACAGTAGAGGCAGAGGTTGGAGTCTTGTCGTCAAAGACGTTCAGCAGAGAATAAAGGTGGTCTCCAAAAGCTCCTACAAGGAGAATTACGAAGCCCCCTTTTGCTGGAGATTATGTCTGATGTGACAGCAGTGGGTGAGGGGACAGCAGTCTCTATTTCAGAGCAGATCAAGACACCCCTGCTAGTTCTTTCACCCTGCCGATCGATTTGGTTGGCTAGGTTTATCAGGTCCTCTAGCCTGGTTGGTAACCCAACTCGAGCAAGCTCATCTTTCAAGATGTTAGAGAGACCAAGGCAAAACTGATGGTGGAAAGCAGACTCGTTCCAGTGAGTGTCGGAACTCCATATACGGAACTCAGTGACATATTCCTCTATAGGCCTTTGTCCTTCCTGGAGCTTGCTAAGCATAGATTCCGCAGTCTGACGACGGAAGGGATCAGCGTAAAGTTGTGACATCGCTGAGAAAAAAGAGTCCATAGAAGTCAGAGCCAGATCATGTTGCTCACGAAGGTGGTGTGCCCAGGATTAGGTTCATTCTGGAGGAGTGAAATAATGAATCCCGCTTTGGTGCTTTGTGATGTAAAGGTTCTTGGTAGCAGAGAAAAATATAGCTCACAGGAGTTACGAAAGGTTCGAAACTTCCTGTGGTCTCCCGTGAAATACTCAGGTATTGGCACCCGGGTTCCAGGGTTCCAGTAGAGGAGAAGTTCCATGAATCATGCTGAGCTTTGTTTGGGTAGTTATTAGAGATGAGCGAATTATTCAAAAATTCGATTCGGCTGATTCGCCGAATTTGTGGAATAAATTCGATTCGATGCAAATTTATTCGCTGCGAATTTAACTTATAAAAAGGGTTTCTAGGCTTCAGAGAGCCTTTATATTAGCGCAGAACACTGTACCTTTAATTTAAATGCCCTTGGAGTTTGCTGGGGAAGAGAAATAATACTGTCAGTCAGTATGACATGCAGATGAGTGCCGTCGATCTTAGAATCACCGCACACTTCACTCATTTGGGCAGTCACGGGGCCAAAACCAGAGTGTGGAGCCACAGTGTGGCGGTGGAGGCAGCAGCAATGGGAGGCCATACAGCACCCTATGACAAAATGGAACCCACCAGCAGTGTGAGGAGACCTGAAAGTGGCACATGGCAGAGTGTGGCGATGGAGACAGCAGCAATGGGAGGCCGTACAGGGACCCATGACACACTCTGGACCTGGCAGCAGCATGAGGAGGCGGTACGGGGGCCCATGGCAAGAAGAAGAAGAAGAAGAAGAAGAAGAAGATGAGGATGAGGATGAAGAAGTAGGATGAGGATGAAGAAGAAGAAGAAGAAGAAGTAGGATGAGGATGAAGAAGAAGAAGAAGAAGAAGAAGAAGGATGAGGATGAAGAAGAAGAAGAAGAAGAAGAAGAAGGATGAGGATGAAGAAGAAGAAGAAGAAGAAGGATGAGGATGAAGAAGAAGAAGGAGGATGAGGATGAAGAAGAAGAAGAAGTAGGATGAGGATGAAGAAGAAGAAGAAGTAGGATGAGGAAGAAGAAGAAGTAGGATGAGGAAGAAGAAGAAGAAGAAGAAGTAGGATGAGGATGAAGAAGAAGAAGTAGGATGAGGATGAAGAAGAAGAAGAAGAAGAAGTAGGATGAGGATGAAGAAGAAGAAGTAGTAGGATGAGGATGAAGAAGAAGAAGTAGAATGAGGATGATGAAGAAGAAGAAGAAGTAGGATGAGGATGAAGAAGAAGAAGAAGAAGTAGCATGAGGATGAAGAAGAAGAAGAAGAAGAAGTAGGATGAGGATGAAGAAGAAGAAGAAGTAGGATGAGGATGAAGAAGAAGAAGAAGAAGGATGAGGATGAAGAAGAAGAAGAAGAAGAAGAAGAAGAAGAAGTAGGATGAGGATGAAGAAGAAGAAGAAGAAGAAGTAGGATGAGGATGAAGAAGAAGAAGAAGGATGAGGATGATGAAGAAGAAGAAGAAGAAGTAGGATGAGGATGATGAAGAAGAAGAAGTAGGATGAGGATGAAGAAGAAGAAGAAGAAGAAGAAGAAGTAGGATGAGGATGAAGAAGAAGAAGAAGAAGAAGTAGGATGAGGATGAAGAAGAAGAAGAAGTAGGATGAGGATGAAGAAGAAGAAGAAGTAGGATGAAGAAGAAGAAGAAGAAGAAGAAGAAGTAGGATGAGGATGATGAAGAAGAAGTAGGATGAGGATGAAGAAGAAGAAGAAGTAGGATGAGGATGAAGAAGAAGAAGAAGAAGTGGGATGAGGATGAAGAAGAAGAAGAAGATGAAGAAGAAGTAGGATGAGGATGAAGAAGAAGAAGAAGAAGAAGAAGTAGGATGAGGATGAAGAAGAAGAAGAAGAAGAAGTAGGATGAGGATGAAGAAGAAGAAGAAGAAGAAGAAGTAGGATGAGGATGAAGAAGAAGAAGTAGGATGAGGATGAAGAAGAAGAAGAAGAAGAAGAAGTAGGATGAGGATGAAGAAGAAGAAGAAGAAGAAGAAGAAGTAGGATGAGGATGAAGAAGAAGAAGTAGGATGAGGATGAAGAAGAAGAAGAAGAAGAAGTAGGATGAGGACGAAGAAGAAGAAGAAGAAGTAGGATGAGGATGAAGAAGAAGAAGAAGAAGAAGGATGAGGATGAAGAAGAAGAAGAAGAAGTAGGATGAGGATGAAGAAGAAGAAGAAGAAAAAGTAGGATGAGGATGAAGAAGAAGAAGGATGAGGATGAAGAAGAAGAAGAAGAAGTAGGATGAGGATGAAGAAGAAGAAGAAGAAGAAGAAGTAGGATGAGGATGAAGAAGAATTCCAGTGCAGCAAAAAGTGTATCTGCAGAGAGATCCGCTATTTCTGACAGTTCTCTGACAGTTACTTCACATTTACAGAGGTTGAAACATTGTATCTATTTGTTTCCGAATAAAAACATCTGTATCCTAAATGGAAACAAATAGATACAATGTTTCAACTGCTGTAAATGTGAAGGAACTGTCAGAGAACTGTCAGAAATAGCGGAGCTCTCTGCAGGGACACTTTTTGCCGGCTGTAGAAGGGATGAAAATCGGCCGATCGGGGAAAATTCGATTCGCGCATCCGAAGTTTGCTAATATTCGGATTCGGCGCGAATCGAATTTTTCCTAATATTTGAAACGAATTTCACTTCGCCAGGTTCGATTCGCTCATCTCTAGTAGTTATGTCTGAGTCTGCATAGGGACCCATGGCTGTTGAGACATGTGACTTGGTTGGTAGTTGGTTTTCCATGTGCTCAAGGTTTCTTTGCAAACTCTGCACCATGTAAGACAAGGCAGAGATTGATTGACAGATGTCCCCCATTGCAGAGACCTCCCTTTCAGACTCCATCACTGGCTGACTGGTACTCTCACGTACCTGATTGGAGGCTGAAATGACGAAGTCGGCCTCACTTGTGTCACTAGCTCTGACCCCACTGGAAGTGGAACAGAGGGTGTCTAGGGACCAGGGGGACAAGAGTGCCAGCAGATGTTGTTTGCAGCTCTTGCAGTTGGAGACTTTGGAAGACTGATGAACCTCCGATTCAGGATCAATAGTGATATGCAGAGCTGGTATGGTAGATCGCCAGGTTTGCACCAGAGTAAGACAGGAAGCTGGGATGGGAGACAGGAGCAATGTCATAGGAATAGCCAGGGTCATCAACGGGCGGACAGCGAGGTACCAAATCATAAGCAAGCCAAAATCAGGAGCGGAGCCAAAGTCAGGAACAAGTATCAAGCAGGAGAGTAATCAGAGTCAGGTCAGGAACAAGCCGGGTGAGCATCAAGGAAATCACACAGGAATGAGCAGGAAACAGGGAACAGCTGAAGACCAGTCAGCACTCAGCACAGGCAGAGGCACCGTTTAAATAGTCCGTCTGGCACCAATCTTCACGGTGCGTGTGCACATGCACGTGCGTGATTGCGCATTTCTGTGCGTATGCGTACATCTGTTCGCCAGCCGTCTCATGGGAATTCCCTTACACATAGCCTATCTCCATGCCTCCTGCTATAGTCCTGCCTGCTGCTCAGCCAGACTCTCTGGTGATTCTCACCCTGATGCCCAGTCTGACTTTGGCACTAAGGTTGAGCTCCTGCCAGCTGATGGGTTTAGTATTTCTGAGTCTCCATTTTTGCCACATGCCTTGCATGGGTTGCCTGCTGTACCTGAGATTCTTCTGGCATTTTCTTTGTTCAAGTACCTTTCCCAGTATATTGCTTCTGTTGTTCTGAAGCCTGTCAGTCCATATGCTCCATTTGTAAAGGCCACTACATGGTATTGGCTCACAGCAATAAAGTCCAGGGAACACTAGGGTTTCTGACCCATCATTCCTTGTAGAGTGCTCTGATGAAGCCCAGTCATCAATTAGGCTATGTGCTTTGAAGAACCCATGTGAACTGTCAGGATTCACACACTTAAAATTAAAACACAGTCTCTCTCCATGCCTGCTGCCTCCGACTAGCCTTTCTTTATGTCTGCTGCCCTGGACCAGCCTGTTTCAATGCTGGCTGCTCCAGTATGGCCTGTTTTCTTGCAAGCTGCTCAAATCCTTCCTGTTTCTGTGATAGCTACTCTAGTTAGACCTGTTTCCATGCCAGCTGCTTCGATCCTGCCTGTTTGCTTCTTGGCTTCTCTAGTCTGGCCTGTTTCTGTGCCGAATGCTCCAGTTCTGCCTCCTGCCCAACCAGACTCTGTTGACCCTATGCCTGCTGTTCATTGAGACTGCACTGATCCCATGCCTGCTGCCCAGCCAGACTGCACTGATCCTCTTCCTACTACCCAGGTAGACTTCACTGATCTGCTTACTACCCAGACAAACTGTGCTGATCCTCTGCTATCCAGCTAGACCCCACTCATCTTCTGCTTGCTGCCCAGTAAAACCTTGCTGATCCTCTACTTGCTGGCCAGCCAGACCTGCTGATTCGCCATCTGCTACAAAGCCTAACTCTGCTGATTATTTGCCTGGTGCCCAGCCTGACATTACTGATTCTCTGCTTGCTGCCTAACCTGACTCTGGCCTTAAGGTTGAGCTGCCACCAGCAGATGGATCTGGTACTTCAAAGTCTCAATTTTTGTCTCATCTTGCATCTGAGATTTTTCCAGTAATTGCCTTGCTTAAATCCTTTTTTTGTAGTACATTCTTCTTTTGTGCCAAAGCCTGATGATTCTGAAACTCACTCTGTAACAGGTAGCTGCATTTACCATGACAGGCCTAGTAGTAGTGATTTGCTAGGGAATGGCAGAGTATCATTTGTCCCTTTCAACAACCTAAATTAAATTGTTGTGACTCCAGGTGTAGTAGGGGACTGGGTTGGGTAACCAGCACCCTAGAAAGATATAAGAGGCAGTCAATGTGTAGAAAAGGTTCTAGAGACCAGGCAAGCTATCCAGTTATGATAAGGCACCCTGGCATTGGGATTCTTGCACTGTGGAACAATTCCATTGATAAGTCTTTTGATGGTCCATGGTATCCCAGTGTTGGGATACCTGCTGCCTTAATTGACATGAAGTGTCCAGTTTCAGAAAATCCATTTGACAAAGCACCAAGCCAGTTAACACACCCCGATGATGGGGCATCTGACTTGTTATTAGTCCCTGGCAGCGAAGCACCTTCCAAGGTTTGCTGGAGTGCCCAGAGGACATTCCTTGAAGTGGTAAGGGACTGTTAGGAACTCGGTTTTTGGATGTTAGGAACTGTTTTGGTCCTAACATCCAAATAAATCTTATTTTTTACACTTAGTCCAAGTCTAGCCACCTTTTTGCAGGTCACTCCTGCTTTTGCAGTATACCAGCACTTGGTATTCTAACCGGCAGATTCCAAATCTTTATATATGTAAAGTGAATAAAGACTACTGCCAGAGCTAAGTTCATTTTATACTGCATTCAGTTTAAACAATGTATATTATGTCTTTTGAATGTTGTAAAAATACACATACTGTATATCCAAAGAGTTTAACCCAAGAAACAATAAGCTAACATGTTACCGAGGCCAGGCTGTGCCCCCTTCACTAGGGCATAGAGTGCTGTGTAAAGTGACAAGATCAAGACCCTGGCTTGTAAACACATGCTGAAAAAAGTTAGTTCTAAAACACTGCTCAGCAATAAAATGCTGTGCGTAATATCCGATCAGATTCTAACTTCAACTTGTTCAATTAAAGTGGTTGTAAAAGCTCAAGGTTTTTTTAGCTTCATGCATTCTATGCATGAAGGTAAAAAAACCATATGTGTGCAGCATCCCCCCAGCCCTCCCTAATACTCCCCTAAGCCCCCTCTCGATCCAGCGATGTGCACTGGAGTCTCAGCTATCCCAGTACTACCTCTTCTTATTGGCTCCAATGGCTCCCACTGCTGCCAATCACAGCCAGTGAGATGAGATAGGGGGAGGGGCCAAGCCATGGCTCTGTGTGTGTTTGGACCCACAAATCAGAGGGTGCCCAAATACCAAGCTGCTTGTTGTGGGGTCACCCAACAGGAGAGAGGGACCAGGAGAGCCTGCAGGAGACCTGAGAAGAGGGGGGGTCGGGGATGCTCTGTGCAAAACCATTGCATACAGCAGGTAAGTATATACATGTTTGTTATTTTTAGAAAAAAAAAGTTTAAGCCTTTAATTTCGCTTTAAGCTCTGACAATAAAGCTTAGAAACTGATTGGCTACTTTGCACCTCTGCACCAGTTTCTGCCTGCACCAGTTTTAGTAAATCTCCCACATTATCTTATTTTATCAAGTGCACCACATCATCAGTGAGGATTACATCAACATGCCTAATGCAATTTCTGCAATTTCTGATAATCCATGTGCAGTATACTGTATATACACCAATCTTGTATAGTCACATTCTGATAATCTACCAGTCTTATGTATCTGATTTATCAAATACCAATGCCTACATATGGGTGTAGGCATTTTAATACTGGACTAACCATGTTATTATCCTAATAATAATTACATACATCCTCATCACTGTACTTACAATTCATTTATATAGTGAATCTAAGGAAACAAGAAAAAAAAGATTTACTGACAACTGGTGTATCCTCACTTGGCTGGTAAAATGTTTTCAATTTTTGTTTGTTTGAAGCTTCAAAATAACCCGATATATCACTGTGCCCCATCAATTTTCTCTACTGTAAAATTAATCACTATTGTATTTATTAATGGCAACAGTTTTTTCACCTAAGACTCATAACGTTTATATGAACAAGCAGTAGATATCTGACAAGATTGTAATCTATGTATATGGGATGTGGATACCAGAATACAGGAAAACAGTGACAAAAGCAACATTTATTGTGAATTCCGATAGCTAAATACCTGAATTCATCACACTGTAATTAGCAGCCAAACACTTGTCTTCAGTCCAAGCATTTTGCAGTAGCAGTCAGCCAGCAGCATCCTGAGCAGACAGAAGGGCAGCCAGATTAGAGGACACAAGCTCCTTCTCCAACACTATGAAAAAATGTGCAGCTCTACCTGTCTCCAAATATGTATACAGTAATTCCCTGTTCAACAGTCATTACAACCAATATGAGGTAAATAATTATCTATTCATCGGCTGACTTAAATGTGGATAAATTGCTGTATTTTCTACATAGAAAGAAAAAGAGGAAATTCATAATCCTTAAATACTGCAGGGATTTTAATAATACATTTCTGCATATATACATACAGTATATGTTCAAGGTCAAACCTTGACAACATATATAGCTTACTGCAAAATAATTATATCATTTACAAACTGCTCCAGCACCTCTAGTCACAACTGATGCTGTATTGTCACAGCTATACATGTAATCCCTCAATCACCTGTGCATTGCCACAGTTGCCTGTGTATTGCTTAAATGGCCCATGAAGTGCCACAGTGGCCTATTGTTATTGTTGTTATTATTATTAGAACATACCAGAAGAAACTTCAGGTACTTAATGTGTACAGTCTGGAGGAAAGAAGGGAAGGAGAGACATGATTGAAACCTTTAAATACATCAAGGGAGTGAATAAATTTCTGCCGAACAGTATTTTCTGTATCAAACCAAGATCAGGAACATGAAATGAGCTCAAACTAGCAGGAGGAAAGTTCAAAACTGACCTTAGAAAGTATTATTTTACTGGAAGGGTAGTCAATTCTTGGAATAGACTTCCAGCAGAGGTAGTGAGTCAATCATCAGTAAGTGGATTCAGACATGCTTGGGACAAACATAGATCTATACTCAGAAAAGAAAAGAAAATCATATATAACTAAAAAAAGGGCAAACTTGATGGACCCCATGGTCTTTTTCTTTGTTTCTATGTTTCATATAGCAACCAACAGTGCTTTACAAAATATGGGAAACAGTACAGTTTCAATACAAGAGGCTTGGGAGGGCCCTAACAACCTAAAAGGAGTGGTAAGGTAATAACCTAAATGAGCTCTTGTACACTGAGGAAAGGAGCTCTTGACTAGCTGAAAACATTCCTATATAAGTATAATCTGGCCATGCTCTAGTTAATTGGGCAGGCAGAGAACTCCAGGCAAAAGTAAGCAAAAATGGCCCTGGAGGGAGCATGGTGTCTTTGGATTCATGGCTCTTGCTTTTTAAGATCCCACTCTGCCTTCCCCCCAAAAAAAATTGGTTGTTGCCAGGGGCGGACTGACAACTCATGGGGCCCCCAGGCAATAGGGGATCATGAGGCCCCTGTGTCCTTGCCCAAAGTCAAAAAAGCCTATGAAAAAAGTACCAGGGGCATCTCATGGGGCCCCCTAGTGACCCCGGGCCCTCGGGCAGTGTCCGAGTATCCAAATGGTCAGTCCGTGCCTGGTTGTTGCTCTATTGTCACAGCTTTATTGGTGGTTTTGTCCCCTTGTGAGCTACACAGTTACAGTGAAGGAAATAAGTATTTGATCCCCTGCTGATTTTGAATGTTTGCCCACTCACAAAGAAATGATCAGTCTAAAAATCGAATGGTAGGTGTATTGTAACATTGAGAGACAGAATAGCAACAAAAAATTCAAAAGAAATGCATGGCTAACAAATTATGCACTGATTTGCATGTTCATGAGGGAAATAAGTATTTGATCCCTTCACAAAACATGACTTAGTACTTGGTGACAAATCCCTTGTTGGCAATCACAGAGGTCAGACGTTACCTGTAGTTGGCCACCAGGTTTGCACACATCTCAGGAGGGATTTTGGCCTACTCCTCTTGGCAGATCCTCTCCAAATCATTAAGGTTTGGTGGCTGACATTTGCTAACTCGAACTTTCAGCTCCCTCCACAGATCGGATTAAGGTCTGGAGACTGGATAGGCCACTCCAGGACCTTAATGTGCTTCTTCTTGAGCCATTCCTTTGTTGCCTTGGCTGTGTATTTTGGGTCATTGTCATTCTGGAGCACACATCTACTAACCATTTTCAATGCCTTGCTGAGGGAAGAAAGTTCTTTCCCAAGATTTGACGGTACATTGCCCCGTCCATTGTTCCTTTGATGCGGTGCAGTTGTCCTGTCCCCTTAGCAGAAAAACACCCCCAAAGCAGAATGTTTCCACCACCATGTTTGACAGTTGGGATGGTGTTCTTGGGGTCATAGGCAGCATTCCTCCTCCTCCTCCAAACATGGTGAGTTGGCTTGATGCCAAAGAGCTTGATTTTGGTCTCATATGACCACAACACTTTCAACCAGTCCTCCACTGCATCATTCAGATGTTCAGTGGCAAACTTCAGATGGGCCTGGACATGTGCTTTCTTGAACAGAGGGACTTTGCGGGCACTTCAGGATTTCAATCCTTGTCGGCAAACTGTGTTACCAATTGTTTTCTTGGTGAGTGTGGTCTCAGCTGCCTGGAGATTATTGACAAGATCCTCACGTGTAGTTCTGGGATGATTCCTCACTGTTCTCATGATCATTGACACTCCACGAGGTGAGATCTTGCATGGTGCACCAGACCTATGTAGACTGACAGTTGTTTTGTGTTTCTTCCATTTGAAAATGATTGCACCAACATTTGTCACTTTCTCACCAAGCTGCTTAGCTATAGTTTGGTAGCCCAGTCCAGCCTTGTATAGGTCTACAGTCTTGATTCCTGACATCCTTGGACAGCTCTTTGGTCTTTGCCATGGTGGAGAGTTTGGAATCTGATTGTTTGATTGCTCCTGTGGACAGGTGTCTTTTATACAGGTAACAAAACGAGATTAGCAGCACTCCCTTTAAGAGACTACTTCTAATCTCAGCTTGCTACTTGTATGAAAGACACCTGGTAGCCAGAATTCCTGATGAATGATAGGGGATCAAATACTTATTTCCCTCATGAACATGCAAATCAGTGCATAATTTGTTAGCCATGCATTTCTTTTGAATTTTTTGTTGCTATTCTGTTTCTCAGTGTTACAATACACCTACCAATCGATTTGTAGACTGATCATTTCTTTGTGAGTGGGCAAACATTCAAAATCAGCAGGGGATCAAATACTTATTTCCCTAACTATATATGTTTAATCCCCTCAGTGGGTTGTCTTAAGATGGTCCCTGTCTTGAATTGATAGTTAGGACAGCCAGGAATGCTATGCTATGTTAAGCTGGTGTTCACAGATCAGTTGTGTCTGGCGCATTTTGTTCACGTTAGCCTTGATGTGGTTGGTTTTGACATATCAATTGGGTTTGAAAATGTAGACCAACAAAGCAGTAGCCTTGCCCTTCAAACTAATTGTTTATTGAAGAAGAGGGGGCAAGGAATAATATTGTAAGTGACATGTGCATTATACCTATGCTTCTCAAAAGTCATGATATACTGAATGGGGGAAAGCCTAGGTATTGTTACAGCTACAAACCTGCCTGTATATTAATATTGTTGCCAGTGTGTTTCTGCAATTGCCCATTTATTGTCACAGGTGCCCTTGTATTGTCCTCATTGTCCATATATTCCCACAGCTACCCATGTAGTGGGATAGTCACCCATGTATTGCTACAGCAGCCAGTGTATTGTTACAGTTGCCTATGAAGTATCACAGTTGCCCATATATATGCCAGATTTATATAGTGCTATCGCCATTCGCCATTTACCCTGTCACTTGTAAGTGCCTCATATATATATACACACTGCTCAAAAAAATGAAAGGAACATTTTGAAAACACATCAGATCTCAATGGAGAAAAATATCATGCTGGGTATCAATACCGATATGAACTGGGTAATGTGATAGGAACGTAAGGATGACCCATAATTTGATTGATATGAAAATTATAAACCTACAGAGGACTGAATTCAAAGACACCCCAAAAATCAAAGTGAACAAATTATGCAGCAGGCTAGTCTATTTTGCTGAAATTTCATTGCAGCAACTCAAAATGGTAGTTTGTAGGACCCCCACATGCTTGCATACTCTCGCCACATGAGGCCAGACATTGTTGTACACCAGAAGGAACCCGGGACCTACTGCACCAGTGTGGGGTCTGACAATGAGTCTAAAGATTTCATCCCAATATCTAATTGCAGTCAGGTTGCCATTGTGAAGCCTGTAGAGGTCTGTGTGTCCCTCCATGGAAATGCTTCCCCAGACCATCACTGACCCACCACCAAAATGGTCATGCTGAACGATGTTACAGGCAGCATAACATTCTCCACGGCTTCTCCAGACCCTTTCATGTCTGTCGCATGTGTCCAGGGTGAACCTGCTCTCATCTGTGAAAAGCACAGGGTGCCAGTGGCGGACCTTCCAATTCTGTTGTTCAATGGCAAATGTCAATCGAGCGCTATGGGACCGCGCAGTGAGCACAGGGACCCCTAGAGGATGTCGGGCCCTCAGGCCACCCTTATGAAGTCTGTTTCTGATTGTTTGGACAAAGAGATTCACACCAGTGGCCTGCTGGAGGTAATTTTGTAGGGCTCTGGCATTGCTCATCCTGTTCCTCCTTGCACAAAGGAGCATATACCTGTTGATGGGTTAAGGACCTTCTACGGCCCTGTCCAGCTCTCCTACAGTAACTGTCTGTTTCCTGGAGTTTCCTCCATGCTCTTGAGACTGTGCTGGGAGACACAGCAAACCTTCTGGCAATGGCACGTATTGATGTGCCATATTGGAAGAGTTGGACTGCCTGTGCAACCTCTGTAGGTTCCAGGTATCGCCTCATGCTACCAGTGGTGACACTGACCCTAGCCAAATGCAAAAATAGTGAAAAACAGTCAGAAAAGTTGAGTAGAGAAAAAAATGTCAGTTTCCTCCACCTGTAAAACCATTGCTGTTTTGGGGGTCATCTCATTGTTGTCCATCTAGTACACCTGTTGTTAATATCATTAACACCAAAGCAGCTGCTACTTAACTGACCAGATCAATATCCCAGGAGTTTAATTGACTTGATGCTTTACTCTGATTAAAAAGTGTTCCTGTAATTTTTTTGAGCAGCGTATATGTATATTACAATATATATATATATATATATACAATTTTTTTCAGTTAATATTTCATGTACATAGGATCATGAGGAATCATTTTAAATGTCATGTTTAGTATTTCCTTTGCTGAAGTATGCACAATTTAGTTGCGCATTTTAAGTGGTAACAAAGGAGTATGCACTGATCATAAGATGATCCTCTAGCTGTTGGCTCTTGTCAGCAGCAAAAGTAGATAATGTGCTGTAGAGGAATGCAGTGCTAAATTTCCTTTAATTCATCAAAACACTGCTTCATCTAATAACTACTTTTCAGAAGTGATTGGCATGCTTGTGGAAAAATTACTTCAAATTATCTTCTATCTTGTGTAAAATTCACAAATTTGCAGGCTGCATGCCCTATCAGTAACATGACACTTGCACACATTTTGTGGGTTTGTTTTCTTCAATGTCTCAGATATCTCTTAGCTTTTCAGTTTGGTTACCAGTTCATCACCTGCTCATTCACATATCATCATTATTTTAGATAAAACCTTAAGAAGAAAAGCTCTTTGTTCAGAAAACTAGAGCTAGTTTGTGTTATTTTAAACAGTATTTCAAGAAACACCTTGCTGCAATTTCTAAGCTCATTAAATACAGTACAAGCTGATCTCACTATATGAATAAATGACAATAATAATATAGCCCTTTCTTTAACTTATATAATTTCACTTTGCTACCAACATATTTTACACCTGTATGGCATGGCATAACTTAAGCTTGAGCGGTAGCTAATTTGGGAGCCTGTTGTGTCTTTATGGCCTCCAATTATTTGAGTCTTGTAGTTTCAAGTGGGACTCTAATTGATAAAAATACACCTTGTCACCAGGCAGTTTAATTTCCCACCTTTGAACCTTGAATAAAGGTAAGCCTATCCTTGGATGTCATTTCTATAGTTCTATTGCTCATCAATGTGCAATAGGAAAAGAGAGTAGGCAGAAAACTCAAAGAATCACTAAGATCCCTTTCTTTTTCTCAAGACTTCCCCAGAATGATCACCACTCATTTTAGACTTCCAAAAAATAGAGTTTCTTGCTAATTTCCTGTACCAGGCATGTGAAGGCAGCAATAGCTTTATGAAGGTTTCAGTGTTACTAAATGTTACCATTGAGGGAGTTGCAGTGATTTTTTTAAATCATCCTGTCTATTAGGCCATGCAGTGTGTGATGATCCACTGGTATGGTGAAAAACTTCCCAGAGATTATCCTCATGCTACAATCACATAGAAGGAGGAAAAGATGGAGAAGGAAGAGTTGGAGGAGAGGGTGGAGGATTACAAGTCAGTGGGGTCCAGACATGTGCTGGTGGGGGACAGCATGAACATTTTGTGGAGGGGGTGTAGAAAGTGACAATAGAGAAGTAGTAAGAGCAGGACAGGAGGCCTCTTTCTACTGACTTTTCTTATTAAGGTGCTGCTCCACCAAGCATGACCAAGAACTCCTGCAAATTTGGAACTGTGTGATCGAATATTTCCACTGAATCCTCATAGCATGATTGTGGGGTTATGGCAGGATTAACAGAAAAGGTGGAGGAAGAGGAGAAAGACATAGGCACATTAGTAGCATTTGCAGACAGCTGTCAGTTCTGCACCCGTGAGTGCTGTGGTTGTATAGCACAGCCACAATGATATAGAAAAGGTGGACATGCCCTGCCTCTAGATAATGTGGCCCGACCACCATTTTGTCAGGCAGAACTTCCTTGCCCTCTGTGCATAACCTCTAAGGCTCACTTCAGGCATATCATTATCTTTAATAAAGGGAATTATGTAAATGTAGTGGACACTATGGCAATAGGGTGAATAAATATGTAGTGCATTTGTGCACAATACTTTAGGTAAGCAAGCGGTGACGTGCTACAAACAAAGGCTAGCTTTGCCTTTGTTGGCAGTAAGTGTACATTCCAAAATAAAAAAAGCCCTAGCAACAGAAAATACAACATAAAATATTCCCCCCAAAAAAGACTTTGAACCAGTAAGCCCCATCCTATTCTTTTTTAACCTAGCAGAAAATAAACTGATTAACATAAAACAAATACCCCCAAAAAAAGAGCAAACAAAATAAAATCAGTGAAATTGGGTAAATAAGGGGGTCCCAGCAGCTAAACAACCACAGTTGTTGCTGATATACACAAAATTATGTATTAGTATTATGACTGTTGGGTATGTGAACTGTTATGCTACTAGTCAGTTTTTATGATGTTGAGGACTTTAGCTGTGTTTTTTTAGAGTAAACGTCCCTGGAGCTTTTAGATATATTGTGGCTGCTACTTTCATTAGTGAAGTCAGGACTATTTGCTCTTAATAAAAAAAAAATCAAGTGTAAACAGTCAAAACTTAAAAAGGACTTTTTTAGGTTGATAGAATCAGATTGGTGCTGCCCATGATAGACTTCAATAGGGTACATGGCTAAGGTTTGGTTTTGAAAATTTCAGACCAGAGGCGGACTGACCATTTGAGCACTGCCCAAAGGCCCAGGGTCAGTAGGGGCCCCATGAGATGCCCCTGGTACCTTTCATTGGCTTTTTCACAGGCATTTTTGGGTGTGGCTGAGAACACAGGGGCCCCATGATCCCCTATTGCCTGGGGGCCCCATGAGTTGTCAGTCCGCCACTGTTTCAGACCAAATATGAAAAACCCCTACCTGGGTAGATTTGCTTATCTCTACATACAAGGTTCATGGTGGAATCATAATAATAGATACGTTTTGTCATACTATATCATTAGCAGGGTTATTTGTTTACTATTCCTGCGCTCTAGTTTAATCCAGAACCTTCAGAGAAAGCAAATAAGGGATTTTTATTTTATTCTAGAAATCCTGTTTAATTTCAAACTGTTCCCTGTATTTATGCCCTGAATCTTACTTCTTAGGCAATTCAAGGTTAAACAGAATAATTTGGAAGTATGTGTGTTCTGTTGCAAATGCTACTTTATGCATTGGCATTTCTCCATAGACCCAGTCTGTCTGGACAGCATGGTCACGCCAGCATAAGCCAGCACTTTAAATAGGCTGTGTTGCCAGTCAAAGGGACAATAGATCCTGAGGCACTGTGACTGGCTGTATAGTGCTAATGTCATTGGGAGTCCATCTTGACTCCTGATCATTGGTACTGGATCGTGGGCAAGTCCAAAGACATTATATGAAATTAGGGATGATCTTTGACATTGCAGTCTTGCTACCTGAAACTGTCCTCAAAGGCACCAAGTCACTTCTCCATGGGCTTCAAAGAGATAGAAGTTGAAAAGTCTGTCTGGATGATTCTTTCCTCTGGAGGTTTTTCTTTCAACCTGTAAAGTGAAGAACGTTGTTTAAACACTAGGTAGAAAGCAAGATACTTGGGGTGTTGCTTGAGTTGTTAGTCAATCAGCCTGAAACTTGAAGGATTGATCTGCAGGTGAATTGCATCTTAGGCCATGTCTCCTTTGTAGTAATGAATATTTAAAGTCTTTTGAACTTTTGCTGGGAGTCTCTACGCAAAGGGAAATAACTGTTTTGCAATTGCCAGTTGTAGTTCCATGGAAGACAGGACTTGCCTGAGGTTGCAGCTGATTCACTGTGAGCATTTTTGTAGCATCTATTAAAATATATGGTGATTTAGGGATGCCAAGTATACAGTATAATGCATTAATTGATGAACACCCAAACAGCCAAACTAACAAACACTAAACGGGGAGGACAGAGGAGAGATACCAAGCACATAAATACACAAGTTGCAGTGGCATTAAACCACCACTAGATGTCAGTATACAACAGAATAATAGCAGCCTAATACAGTTCAATACAACAGAAATCTACATATAGGTTGGACAGGACAATATGGGAATAAAGCTGCTAATTAAACAATATCAGAACAGTGGTCCTCTCTTTCCCTGTTCTGGAGATTGTTTTTTTTTTTTTTAATACAGGAAGCAGAACACAGAAACTTGACCTTAGCAGGCTGTAGGAAAGAGGCCAACATTTAACTTTTCAACAGAAGGAGTGGAGCAGAAGCACTGTTAATAGGATTCTGCTTTAATAAATGTATAGTTGGAGGCAGCAGGCAGGGGTTACCTGTGCTTCTGGTGATAACCAGGATGAGTAGGATGAGTTTAGTATGAGTGTCAGGTGGCACCAGGGAACTTATGTGTGCATGTGTGTACCAGTGGAAGTGGAGCACCCTGATCAACAGTGATATGTGGTGGTGGGGTGGAGGCTGTGTGAAGTGGTTTATTTTCTGTTATCCCAGTGTCAGTCTCAAATTGTCCGGGTGTGTTCTGTCTGAGGAAAAATTTGGACAGAAGAGCTAATGTAATAAATGATATTCATTTACACTGATGCATTGATTCTGTGCAGACAAGCAAATCACATCTGCACAGAAGGCATGTATTGACGCACGCACAGGCTACGGTGTGAATACGATGAATTTCTGTGAAACAAAACAAGTGCGGTTTCAAACTGAAGTTTAATATGCTTAGGTTTTTTTCTTTGGTTTCTCCTTTCCCCTTCATCATCTTGCTAATGAGAGTTCTAAATAAAACCTTACATTTTTCATTTAATATTTTTATAGACCACCGAGTCTGCTTTTCTATGCAATGCAGGAAGATCATGGCTGCCTTGGAAGGACTGGCAGGGTGCTAGCATCCTGAAAACATCACAGAACCCTGTCACAGTGCTAATCTCAATAGCCATTAGTTCTGATTCAAGGTGTGGGCTGTTTTTTTATAGGAGTTATGCAAATATCAAAATGCCATTCCTATGCAGGCTGCATTTACATGCAGACCACCCTAGATAATGCCCACATGTGATGCTGAGCCTCCATGAAATCTAATATATTAAAAGGGCAGTCCAGGGACATTCAGGCTGAGGAAGAAAGATCTAGATGATGTTGGACATTCTTCAGTAGGGATAAGCTGAACTGCCCTGGGTTTCATTCAAGCAGGGTTCGATGAACTTCAAAGACATTCAGTTGCTGTACCCAAACCCCACTGAAATCAATGGGAGCTGAACCTGTCAAATTAAAAACGCCAATGTTATCAGTTAATAATACACTAGGCGGGGGGTGAAAAAAAAATTGCATGGTGAGTGAGCACTGCCCTGGCAGCCTGGCTGGCCAGGAAAGTGGAATGGGAAGAGCATTCATCCCCTTCCTGAACCATACCAGGCCTAATGCCCTCAATACAGGGGGTGCCATGTTGATGTGGATGAAAACCTCTTCCCCACAACCATGGCTGGTTGTTTGCAGGGGTCTGCAGGTGGGGGGCTTATTGGAATCTGGAAGTCCCCTTGAATATTAATAGGGGCCCCCAGATACCACCCACCCATGTGAATGAGTATGAGGTACAAAGTAGCCCTACACATTCACAAAAAAAAGTAACATAGAAATAGAGACACTCAAACATTTGACAAGTCCTTTATAAAAAAAAAATAAAGAACCCAAAAAAAGGTCCCTCATTGTCCATTGAGTTAGGATGGGATGGTGATCATTTATCAAATACTGTCATGGCTATATATTTGGTCAATGTTATTGCCCAGATATCACTAGTAGATATATTTTGGCAGTGATGTCACTGCAATCCTTGCCCATTTTCTGACATCAGTGGCTCCTAGGGATGCAGTGAGTGCAAGCACCCTGGATTCCTTAGGAACCAGTGAAAGCGAGAAGCTGTCACATACAGAAGCAGTAGAAATAAGGCTTATATACCGGTATATGATTTTTGGCTCCCACTGAACAGGGGGCCAAACAGGCAAGAGTTTGGTTGTTCATCCAAACAGCCAAAGCTTGGTCCAAACCTAGATTCAAACCAAATCATTAGCTCATCCCTATTCTTCAGCTAGACTTGCTGCAGCTTCTAATCCACAATAGGGATGAGTAAAAATGTTCAATTCGGGGTGGTCATGGTGAACCCAACGTCACGCGTGGGTCAAAAAAGCTTGTCAAGACAAGTCGGCCGCACCTCAACGACAACACCACCATAGAAGAGTCTGCCCAGACCAAACCACACTCCTCATGCCCCACCCAAAAAAGTCCCAATCACAGAGACGAGAAGGTACATGCTTGGGAGATGCCTTTAAGCTGTATGTGGTGTTATGGCACAGTACAATTTTTTCGAACAATGTCAGAAAGATTGATTTTTTTTTATATTTTAAATTTTAATTTTTTTTTGGCTTAAATAGAGTAGCAGCTTGAAGAAAACTATATTTAGATTTTCTTAGGATTACCTGGTTTTACAAGGGTGGGAAAGGGGTTCGGGGAATGTGGGGTTTGTTTTTGTGCACTCTGGTGAACCATTTAATACATTTTTAAGACAATGCAGTGTAGTACAGCAAACAAGTAACTCACAAACTATACTATGAAAATGTTTCAAAATATAGTTTAATAGAAACTGGTCAATTTATAAGAAGTTACAGGCTTTAGTTTTTAAGTAAACTTTCCTTTAGATCTGTTGTGGTTGCTACTGCCACCACTGAATTCAGTTATCACTTATTAAATAAAAAAACAGGTGTTGCAGTCAAAACTGCTTAAAATCTTTATTTCAGATGTGTTTTGTAGTTTGGTTGCATCATTGCAGTGTGTGAGCACTTGAAAGTGTTACTAAACCCACAACAGTAAAATCAGTCTGCATATGCAGTAACGCATGCTTGTTATACTCACTATGGAAGCTAAGGGGTTAATCTTCTGTATTGTGTAAAAATGCTGTTTGATCCTGACTTCTCTAATCCTGCCTTCTTCCAGTGTCTCCCTCTTATCTCCTGATAAGACATATGGTGTGGAGTCACTCTGCACATGCTCAATTTGGTGTGTATTCCTAGAGAGGTCTTTTTTTTCTTGGGAGAGTGCATGTGCTCAACACAGGGCCAGTCAGCACTGTCCAGACAGAGGTCAGGGGTTCTGCATCCTCCTAGAGAAAACTCCTCCTACAAGCTTTAACCAGTGCTCTGCTGAACACTGATAGAAGTCACAAGACTGCTCTAACTGCTGATGAGAAAAGGTATTTAGCAGTTTATATTTAATAAAATAATTGCACTGTGTTGTGTGTACTGTGGGAGACCAGATATAGTGAATGCAGAGCCCTGGGTTTAGTAACACTTTAAATATGAAGCAAATGCAAATATCTCTTCAGCATGAGCCTTTTGAGACAAGTTAGTGTAGACTGACTGTCAGCAACAATTGCTTCATGTGCTTAAATCACCAGAAGCTTAAAGCGGTTTTAAAGGCTAAAGTTTTTTTTTTACCTTAATACATTCTCTGCATTAAGGTAAAAAAACCTTTCGTTTGCTGCTCCCCCGCTGTTCTCCTACATACTTACCTGAACCTGATCTCTATACAGCTCTGTGCCTGAGAGCAGCAGCACTTTTCTCTTCCTCCTCAGTGGTCATGGCGGCAGCAGATGTCATTGGCTCTTGCTGCTGTTAATCAAATCATGTGCTAGCAAGAAGGGTTAGCTGCACACCGGGGGATTGATGAATTATAGCAAATATGTATTGATCCATAGGACACATAGAATTATGATTAAGCACGAGATAGTGTGAAACGCTTTAACAAGCTCTGTATACATGTCCTGGTGTTCTATGTGTCCTATGTGTCCTATGGATCAATAAATATTTGCTATAATTCATCAATCCTCTGGTGTGTGGCTAACCCTTCTTCCTATTGCATCACATGTGGTGGCGAGCCAGAGCCTGCACCTGCCTTGGATTGATCCGGACCAGGGGCGGACTGACCATTCGAGCACTCGGGCACTGCCCGAGGGCCCGGGGTCAGTAGGGGGCCCCATGAGATGCCCCTGGTACCTTTCATTGGCTTTTTCATAGGCTTTCATTGGCTTTTTTGGGTGTGGGCAAGGGCAAAGGGGCCCCATGATCTCCTATTGCCCGGGGGGACATTGAGTTGTCAGTCCGCCCTGATCCGGACTGTTTGCCTGAGCAGTAATACCTCTGCTTCATTAATCAAATCCTGTGAATATAGAGCAGGGTGGTGGGTTCTGAGGCTCACTGTGTGTCAATTGATGCACACAGCCCAGCTCGAGCCCACACATGTGCCACAATAGCAAAAATCTTTCATATGGTGGCACACGGTGAAGAGGAGCAGCTGAGCGCACCAGAGGGGGACCCCACAAGAGAAGGATCAGGCTGCTTTGTGCAAAACCATTGCACAGAGCAGGTAAGTATACCATGTTTGTTAATTTAAAAAAACTCTTTACAATCACTGTAAAGTTCTAATTTAAAAGAATAAGAAAAAAGACCCCATTTTATAGAAAAAAGTAGATAAAGTGCTTACAAATGAGAAGCTACTGTAGCTATCAATCATTTATTGATGACAGATATTGGTCCTTTATTTGTTTTTTAGGTGCACAGATCTGTTTACAAAGGCAGGGCACATAAGAAAATGTGCCCCAGCACTGCAATTCAAAGAACTAATTTGTCAACTATACCTCTAAAATGTCATATAAGTTTTAAAAGCTGGTGATACTGAAATAAAAGTAATTGTCTGGGTACCTTATATTATAAGGTGACAACACTCTGCCTCCCACAATTCCCTGCCTGTAAAAAGTAGGGAGCTATAGTGGCAAACAGCCAGATTAGTTTGCTGTTTTTCTGAACTAAAAATGCCTTGGCTTCCCCTTAAACCAGAAACTCATAGTCTGCAGTGAAATCAGAGTAAGCATTTTCATTATAGGAGTGAAGACTTTATATTAAATAAATTGTACATTGGAGGGGTATTACGCTTTACATATATGTACTATCATGCACATACACAGAAGTTAGGACAATAGCCAACGTACAAGAATATATTCACTGGTGCTTAAAATAGAGATTCCAAAGATAAATACCCATACTCTGCCTTTTTACTATGGAAATATAGCGATATTTATCTATTATTAAAAAGTGGCTGCAAGCCTAAGGTAGAACCAAACTGAAGCGCATGGCAAACTATGACTGCACTGCTCACACTGAATGTCAGTATACGCATAGCTAGGTAGGTTCAAGAATCATGATCACTATGCATACACATCCCTATTCTTGTTCATCCTTTAGTAAATCAGAGCGTGAAACAAATAAGCAGAGAGGTGTATGGCTAGACTCTGCTGCAGCTCTCTACAGCGGGTCTTGGTTAGTGATGAGCTAACAGGGCAAAGTTTGGTTTGCTGAAAGTTTGACAAAACTAGCTGGATGTTCTAGGATCCTGAAGATAGCTCTGAACCCCACTGAAGTCTAAGGAAGCTAAGTGTTTTTTTTTTCCTAGCCTTTTCCAAGGCTGATTTGCAAACCCAGCATGTGTAGCTGGGCACTGCCATGGAGGACCTGTGCCAATACGAAAAAACTTTTGGCAGGAAAGGGGCCTAATAATGCAATTTAAAGGGCAACATTAAAAATATAAGAATTCTTCCCAACCGGGCCATAGTCAAAAGACATTCTCGGTTGGAAATGAAATGGGGTTATGTGGAATGGGGGGGAGTGGGGTTATGACTGCAGCAATGTGCCATAACCCAGGTATTGTTTATTTTAGCCAGCAATTCCCTTTCTGCTAAAAGTGATCCTAGCAGCAGATTCGCCACGGTATCACTTTTAGAAGCAGTGGGAGGGGGGTCACCCCTCGCTGCTTTTCAGTGGTTTTCAGGCTTACCTGGATGATCAGTGAACCCAAGAGCCAATCTAACGATCGCAGTGGCTGGGCATAGACATGAGTGAAGGAAAAATGGCTTTCACTCATCTCTATAGCCTAGGAGAATCGTAGCGACGTCATTACGTCACTTCCCGTTTCAGCCTAATGTAAACAAGGCTTTTTTTTATATTTCAATAGGTTTTTATTGAACAATTTTTCAAATAACAGGCAATACAAATGAACAATGTCCTGTCAATAAATATATAGATTATAACACAAACGCAAATAAAGTTTATCTGACATAAAACAGTTAACCAGAGACTAAGAACTCTGTAGAGTAATTATTGGATAACCTAAACCAAGGTCTACAACCCTTATTTGCCATATATAGGGGACTGCCACAGTGGTAGGGAAGGGTAAAGGGAGGGAACTAGGAAGGGAACTGGGGGAGGAGAAGGTAGGAAGTGTAGTAGAAGGGAAAGGGGAAGAACCATTGTTTATGGACCTAAGATTACACACAGAGTAATTGCCATTTTCAGCAGGACAAATGTTGTAGAATATATAGGGATTGGACATAATCAACCCTAATAGACAGAGAGGAGAATAGTAAGGAATAAAGAGAAGAGAATAGAAAAGAGGAGAGGGTCAAGTTCAGGGACATTAAGGCACAGAAATATATTGAATCCACGGGTCCCAAGTTTTGTCAAATGTTCTAGTATTATTGTGTAGTATATAGGCGAGCCTGTCATTAACCATAATCCAGTTCAATTTATTCTTAACATAGGCAAGTGGGATAATCGATTGCTTCCAATGACTAGCTATAGTAATTCTCGCTGCCAACAACATATAGGTGATCAATTTATGGGATATTTTGGGAACATTATCCGGGAATTGATAAAAGAGGTCTGTCTCCGGGGATCTGCGAATATTTACTCCGTCAGAGAATTAATGAAATTAAACATGCAAATTCAAAATCTGTTAGCTATCGGACATTGCCACCAGATATGAACCCACCTGGCCACAACAAAACAGATTGCTGAAGCAGATGGATGCATCCTCGCAGTCAGAGTAGGGACCAAGTACCATCGTAATAACGTTTTATAGTTTCCTTCAATTAGGGTAGCATTGATGGAAACCTTAGATAGTGCCAGGGCAATATCTTGCCAATCCGATAGGTCATAAGTGACATTCAGGTCCTGTTTCCAATGATCCATATAGGGAAGCTTACAGTTCGGGTCAGTGAGGAAAGCATACACTGTGGAGACGAGGCCTCTAGGGAAATCCCTATTCTGACAGGATAGTTCAAAGTTGGTAAGTAAGGGTGATTCATCCATTAATGTAAGCATCAAGCTTAACATAGTCCCCTATGCGCAACAATCCTTTATTGATCCACCATTGAAAAGGGGCAATTATTAAACCAGTTACAAATTCAGGGTTAGAAAAGATTGGAGCTAATGGCATATGTGGAGACACTAATGACCTGCGATGACGTACTCTGTCCCAGACTGTCAATGAATGCGACAAAGTAGGGCATAGTATAGGATGGCGTAATTGATTAGGAAACCAAAGTAATGAGCCGGCTGCTAGACGGTAGCAGGAAAGAGCTTCAATTGAAACCCAGAGAGGGGTAGGTCCCTTAGCTGTTGTGTAGGAAAAGTGATTAATTTGAGCGGCTTGAAAATATGCCTGAAGCTTAGGAAGGCCAATCCCACCTTGCGGTTTAGAAGTATAGAGTATCTTTTGGTTCATTCGAGGTCTTTTATTGTTCCAAACAAAGTGGAGAACCTCATCTTGTAGATGCTGTAACTCCCATCTCGGAATTGGTATCGGCAAGGTTCTAAAATAATCTATCAATTGGGGGAAACATTTAATTTTGATTGAGTTGATTCTGCCAAACCAGTACAAGGAGTAATCAGCCCAATGGTGAAGATCGTCTTTCAATTTTTTAAAAAGGGGAGGATAATTACCTTGATAGAGGGTCCCAAGTTATAGAGGTCTAAAGAGAGAAGCATGAGCTCCATGGAGAGAGGAGCATCACAGGTAGAACGGACAGCTGAGATCAGAGTGAAAGACCGACAAATCTTATCTAATGTTTGATGACCTGAGATGAAACCTGACTGGTCTTTACGAATATACTGTACCAAAAAGGAATTAAGAAGTTTTGTTAGAATTTTCAGGTCACAATTAATTAGTGAAATGGGGCGATAATTGTGAACATCAGTAGAGTCCTTGTTAGGTTTGGCAATAACACTGATACATGCTTTGTTCTTGTAAGAAGGAACCATACCCTCCACTCTCAAAGAATTAAAATAAAGAGTCATATGGGGGAGAAGGTGTTCGGAAAAAGTTTTATAATTGTTATTTGGAAGACCATCGGGGCCCCGGGATTTATGTGATGATAGCAATTTAACGACTTTGCTAAGTTCCGCATCAGTAATAGGTTGTTCCATATGTTCTCTATGGGCCTCAATGAGGGATGGAAGGCGCAAAGTCTCCAGAAAATTTTGGATTCAGTTGGCTGGGGTTACCATATAGAGAAGCATAGGAGTCATGAAATTCCTGAAGGATCTTCTGAGGATCTTGCGTGATGTGACCCACCGCGAGCCTAAGTTTGGGAAGCTCCGAATAAATATGCTTAGGGGTAAGTTTATGTGTCAAAAGGGAACTCAGTCTGTCCCACCACATGAAAAATGTATGATTCATCCAACGTAATTGTTTTTCCGCTTTTGAGGTTAAGCTGTAAGCAAGCTTGTTCTACTTTAAATAATAGGTCAGGGTTTGGGGCTGTTTTACTTTGGGCAACTAAGGCCTCATATGGTTTAGATTTGGCAGAGATCAACTCATCACAAGATTTTTTATTTCTGGAGGACAGTTGGATTAATAGCAGGAGTCATGTCGTCTGCTTTATTAATTGCAAAATAAGATTTCAAATGTTCCCCTACTTCCAAACAGTAGGACTCATTACTAAGTAGGGACTCATTTAGACGCCAATGTGGTTTGGCCAATTTGACTGTCAAATTAGAAAGCGTCAGCATCACAGGGTCATGGTTCAACCACGGTGTCGATACGATTTTGGCTGAGTGGAGTTTAGATAGCATTTCCGAGGGGAGGAAAATATGATCTATACAGGAATATGAGCTCTAGAAAAATGAGAATAATCTCTAGAGGTGGGATTGGCTTATTATTATTATTATACAGGATTTATATAGCGCCAGTGGTTTGCTCAGCGCTTTACTCAGCGCTTTACATTATAGTGGGAGACAATACAGTAACAATACAGTTCAATACAAGAGAGATTTGAGGGCCCTGCTCCTTGGAGCTTACAATCTAGGAGGGAGGGGTTAATGGTACAATAGGTATTAACTGTGGGGGATGGAGTGGGTGGAAGAGTAGAGGATTCCAGTATTAGCAGAGATGGGATAGGCTTCCCTGAAGAGATAGGTTTTCAGTGATCGCCTAAAAGTAAGTAGAGTAGGCGATAGTCTGGTAGATGGGGTTAGGGAGTTCCAGAGGATGGGGGATACCCTGGAGAAGTCCTGGAGATGAGCATGGGAGGAGGAGATAAGGGAGCTAGAGAGTAGGAGGTCTTGCGTGGAGCGGAGAGTACGGTTTGGGTGATATTTAGAGACAAGATCGGTTATGTAATTTGGGGCAGTGTTGTGGACAGCTTTATATGTCATTGTTAGTGTTTTGAATTTTATCTGTTGGGCAAATGGGAGCCAGTGGAGGGATTGGCAGAGAGGGGTGGCAGATACAGAATGGTTAGTAAGGTGGATGAGTCTGGCAGCAGCATTCATGATAGACTGGAGTGGGGATAGCCTGCAATGAGGTAGGCCAATGAGGTGGGAGTTACAATAGTCGAGGCGTGATATGACAAGGGAGTGAATAAGTTGCTTAGTGTTTTCTGGGGTTGACACGGTCGTATCTTGGAGATGTTGCGGAGGTGAAGTCTACATGATTTTGTCAGCAATTGGATCTGGGGCTGGAAGGACAGATGGGAGGCTAGGGTTACACCTAGTACCCTGGCATGAGGGGATGGACTGATGATTGTGTTATCGATGATATTAAGGGTGAAGTCAGTGGAGGTGGCACGGGCTGGGGGGAATATGAAGAGCTCAGTTTTGGAAAGATTGAGTTTGAGGAAGTGGAGTGACTTCCAAGCCGATATGTCACTTAGTAGGCTAGTGATGCGAGTGGAGACTGAAGGGGTGAGGTGAAGGGTAGACAGATAGATTTGCGTGTCATCAGCATAGAGATGGTAATTGAAGCCATGGGAGTTTATCAAGTGACCAAGGGAGGAGGTGTAGATGGAGAAGAGAAGGGGTCCAAGGACAGAACCTTGAGGGACCCCTACAGAGAGTGGGAGTGAAGAGTAGGTGGCAGCGTTATAGGTAAGACTGAAGGAGCGCTGCGATAGCTGGGAGGAGAACCAGGAGAGAGCAGAGTCTCTGAGGCTGAGAGAGTGTAGTTTTTTGAGGATGAGGGGTTGGTCAACCGTATCCAAAACCGCGGAGAGGTCGAGTAGTAGGAGTATGAATAGTGGCCGTTGGTTTTAGCAGTTAGTAGATCATTAGAGAGTTTCAGTAGGGCAGTTTCAATGGAGTGTAGAGGGCGAAAGCCAGACTGTAAAGGGTCGAGAAGGTTGTTGTTGGTGAGGTGGGAGCTCAGACAATTGTAGACTAAGCGTTCTAGGAGGTAAATGGCAGCAGGGAGATGGGTCTTAGGTTGTTCAGGTTGGAGGGGGCTGTCACGGTTGCCTGATCGCCACCCTCAACATGCGACAATCGCACGACCGTGACCAACAATTATACATCATGCCCGCGGCATCAGACCCCAGACCTTCTTAACAACTCGTGACCAAAGGACCGGACAATCTAAAACCGCAATGTGATGTGCGTAACAATGCCACACTCAGCTGCGCCCCGCACAACGATTGTCCAGCTAATGGAACGCAATCGACACACCGGCAGCCTGAATGCGCTTGTTACTGGGTAGGGTTAATTATGCAACTAACCCTTCACTGCCACCACCCCTTTTTGTACAGAGAAAGGGGAAACTCTCTTTATCAAATATACACTGTAATGGTTGAAAAGTCGCCTGTCCAATACGGTCACTGCAGGCCGATTGGGCAGAGGATTAAACAAACACAGTAGCGTCTCTTCAAAAGGCAGGAATTCGTGAATTGCAAGTAAGCGCTTAGAAACAGTTTAACACTTTCAGAAAGAAAGATTTATTACTAAAAGAGTCAAACAGGTGCAATAAGATATTTACAAAGAAAATGTAACTAGATATATATATATGCATAGAAAACAGCTCAGCACCGAGATAACAAGGAGAAGTTAAAAGATTAAGTTACTTGCCATGTTAGGTCTTAAGGTAAGCAGATCCAAGTTGCAGAGCGGAAAGGGTCTTTGATCTCCTGCTGTTACGATGTTAAAATTAGGAGATATCTTTAGCTTAGCTCTTTAGGCTTGCCAGCCTGTCTTTTAAAGTCAGTTTAAAGGGGGGATAGCTCTGAATACTGGCCAATACGCTGTTTTGGGAGGGGTCAGTCGGGCGAACTCTGAATTAGAACCAACATCTGTCATAATCCATGACATGAAACATAGGGGAAAAACCTGACTGGAGGAATGTTCATTTCATTCTGTCACCTTTAACTGGTTTTATGAGGTTACAATCTCTTTCAATTCCTGGGAGAAGCTGCCTTATCTGTTTTATGAGGTGTAAGCCTACAAAGTTTTTGGGTCAGTGCTTCCCAATTCTCTGAGGAATACTGGCCTTATCATGACTTAGGTGAGGAAGGCTACACTTTCGCAGACTGCTCGGCACCGAACTAAGGATGCCTTAACCTGCGGTTTACCCATAACCAGCACACACCATCTGTCACTGTACCTCTCAGGAAGGGAGGGGGTAGGGAATGAAGGGTTGAGGAATACTTCTAATAAAAAAGGGGAACTCCGCATCCAACTCTGATGAGCAAGTTTGCTACAGGGTCCAGGGAGGGTTTTTTTAAGTATTGGAGTGATATGCGCATTCTGTAGAGGGGAGGGGAAGGCACCTGTAGAGAGGGAAAGATTGAAGATGTGAGTGAGGGAGCATAGGATGGAAGAGGGGGGTGACCAAAGGAGTTGTGAGGGGACAGGGTCCAGGGGGCAGGTGGTGAGGCGGGAATCTGACAAAACCTTAGTGACCTCTTCGGTAGTAGCGAGGTCAAAAGAGGAAAGTGTTGAGGGAGGTTTAGTATGAGGAATGCTGCGTGGGGTGGATGTCTGTGTAGTGGCGATTTCCCTACGAATTGCGTCAATCTTGTTTTTGAAGTGGTGTGCAATCTCGTGGGCAGTGAGTGAGGTGCTAGGTGGCGGTGGAGGTGGAGAAAGTAAAGAGTTAAAAGTAGAAAAGAGCCGAGGAGGACTGGAAGAGAAGGTATTAATGAGAGTGACAAAGTAGGCTTGTTTAGCACCATGAAGGAAGGAAGTGTATGTTAAGAAGGCAGAATTATATCAGGTGAACACTTGGTGGGATTTTGTTTTATGCCATAATCGCTCCAGCGCGCGACTGTGTCGTTTGAGATTTCTGGTGTGGTCAGTCTGCCAAGGTTGTAGTGGTCGGGGAGTGATGCTTCGTGTTGTTAGGGGAGCAAGCGAGTCTAAAGTGGATGAAAGCAATTTGTTGTAGACCGCAGTGGCCAGGTCAGGACAGGACAGGGGATTGATACTGTCATAGAGTTGGTCAGTTGCAGTGTGGAAGGGAGCAGGGTTCAAGTTTCGGAGATTTCTGCTGGTAATTGTTTTCTGTTTGGAGGAATAGGTGTTAGAGGACGAGGAGACTGTGAAGGTGATGAGGTTGTGATCAGAGAGGGGAAAGGGGGTGTTTGTGAGATTATAAGGAATGCAATGGTGAGAGAAGACAAGGTCTAAGGTATTCCCGTCGGAGTGAATGGAGGACTGTATACACTGTGCTAGTTCAAAAGAAGAGGTTATGTGGAAGAGTTGGGATGTAGTCGGGTTATCAACGTTAATAGGGATGTTGAAGTCACTGAGGATGATAGTGGGTAGCTCAGAGGAAACAAAGTAGGGTAGCCAGGCGGTGAAGTCATCAAGAAAGCGGGACATGGGTCCAGGAGGCCGATAAAACATTGCAATCCTCAGAGAGAACGAAGAGAACAGCCAGATGCAGTGGGTCTCGAAAGAAGAGAAAGATAGAGAGGGAGGGTTAGGGAGGACTTGAAAGGTGCTCAGTGGTGACAGAAGTAAACCAACCCCGCCTCTTTTCCGACCCCTGGGTCTGGGTGAGTGGGTCAAGATGAGGCCTCCATAGGAGAGTGCTGTGGGGGAGACAGAATCTGCTTCTTGGAGCCAGGTTTTGGTGAGTGCTAGGAGGTTAAGGGAGCGGGAGACAAAGAGGTCGTGGATAGAGGTGAGCTTATTGCAGACCGAGCGGGTGTTCCAGAGTGCACAAGAAAACAGGAGGGTGGTTTTGGGGAGCAAGGGGACATATATTAGATTGAGGGGATTGCGGTAATTCCCGGAAGAAAGAGGATGTCTTTTGTGTGGGCGAAGTAGTTAGAGATGAGCGAATCGAACCAGGCGAACCGGAATTCGAGTCGAATTTCAGGAAATATTCGATTCGCGGCGAAACCGAAATTTTGCCTACTTCGGGTGCGCGAATCGAACATTTCCCGATCAGCCGGCAAAAGTGTCCCTGCAGTGAGCTCCGCTATTTCTGACAGTTCTCTGACAGAAGGAACACATGTTTAGCGGTTGAAACATTGTATCTATTAGTTTACATTTAGGATACAGATGTTTCAACCACTGTTCATGTGAAGAAGCTGTGAGAGAACTGTCAGAAATAGAGGAACTCTGCACATACACTTTTTGCCGGCTTGGAATTATTCTTCTTTTCATCCTACTTCTTCTTCTTCTTCATCTTCATCCTCAGAAGAAGAGGATGAGGATGAGGATGAAGAAGAAGAAGAAGAAGTAGGATGAAAAGAAGAATAATTCCAAGCCGGCAAAAAGTGTATGTGCAGAGTTCCTCTATTTCTGACAGTTCTCTCACAGCTTCTTCACATGTACAGCGGTTGAAACATCTGTATCCTAAATGGAAACTAATAGATACAATTTGTATCTATTAGTTTCCATTTAGGATACAGATGTTTCAACCGCTGTACATGTGAAGAAGCTGTGAGAGAACTGTCAGAAAGAGAGGAACTCTGCACATACACTTTTTGCCGGCTTGGAATTATTCTTCTTTTCATCCTACTTCTTCTTCTTCTTCTTCTTCTTCATCCTCATCCTCATCCTCTTCTTCTGAGGATGAGGATGAAGAAGAAGAAGAAGCAGTAGGATGAAAATAAGAATAATTCCAAGCCGGCAAAAAGTGTATGTGCAGAGTTCCTCTATTCTGCAGATACACTTAGAGGAGCTCTGCACATACACTTTTTGCCTGTTTGGAATTAATCTTATTTTCATCCTACTTCTTCTTCTTCTTCTTTATCCTCATCCTCAGAAGAAGAAGAAGAGGATGAAGAAGAAGAAGAAGAAGAAGAAGAAGAAGAAGTAGGATGAAAATAAGAATAATTGCAAGCCGGCAAAAAGTGTATGTGCAGAGTTCCTCTATTCTGCAGATACACTTAGAGGAGCTCTGCACATACACTTTTTGCCGGCTTGGAATTAATCTTATTTTCATCCTACTTCTTCTTCTTCTTCTTCTTCTTCATCCTCATCCTCATCTTCAGAAGAAGAAGAAGAGGATGAGGATGAGGATGAAGAAGAAGAAGAAGAAGAAGAAGAAGAAGGATGAAAATAAGAATAATTCCAAGCCGGCAAAAAGTGTATGTGCAGAGCTCCTCTAAGTGTATCTGCAGAGCTCCTCTAAGTGTATCTGCAGAATAGAGGAACTCTGCACATACACTTTTTGCCGGAAACCGCTGTATGGAGGGAATGTCCCAGAACTGTCAGAAATAGTCTATTTCTGACAGTTCTGGGACATTCACTCCATACAGCTGTTTCAACCGCTGTATGGAGGGAATGTCATAGAACTGTCAGAAATAGACTATTAATGACAGTTCTGGGACTGTCCTTCCATACAGCGGTTGAAACATTCTATTTCTGACAGTTCCATGACATTCCCTCCATACAGCGGTTGAAACAGCTGTATGGAGTGAATGTCCCAGAACTGTCAGAAATAGACTATTTATGACAGTTCTGGGACATTCACTCCATACAGCGGTTGAAACATTGTATCTATTTTTTTCCATAAATGACATTCTGCAGATACACTTAGAGGAGCGCTGCAGATACACTTTTTGCCGGCTTGGAATTATTCTTATTTTCATCCTACTTCTTCTTTTTCTTCTTATGAGGATGAGGATGAAGAAGAAGAAGTAGGATGAAAATAAGATTAATTCCAAGCCGGCAAAAAGTGTATCTGCAGCGCTCCTCTAAGTGTATTTGCAGAATGTCATTTATGGAAAAAAATAGATACAATGTTTCAACCGCTGTATGGAAGGACAGTCCCAGAACTGTCATAAATAGTCTATTTCTGACAGTTCTGGGACATTCACTCCATACAGCTGTTTCAACCGCTGTATGGAGGGAATGTCATAGAACTGTCAGAAATAGACTATTAATGACAGTTCTGGGACTGTCCTTCCATACAGCGGTTGAAACATTGTATGTATTTGTTTCCATAAATGGATCCATTTATGGAAACAAATACATACAATGTTTCAACCGCTGTATGGAAGGACAGTCCCAGAACTGTCATTAATAGTCTATTTCTGACAGTTCCATGACATTCCCTCCATACAGCGGTTGAAACAGCTGTATGGAGTGAATGTCCCAGAACTGTCAGAAATAGACTATTTCTGACAGTTCTGGGACAATCACTCCATACAGCTGTTTCAACCGCTGTATGGAGGGAATGTCATGGAACTGTCAGAAATAGACTATTAATGACAGTTCTGGGACTGTCCTTCCATACAGCGGTTGAAACATTGTATGTATTTGTTTCCATAAATGGATCCATTTATGGAAACAAATAGATACAATGTTTCAACCGCTGTATGGAAGGACAGTCCCAGAACTGTCAGAAATAGTCTATTTCTGACAGTTCTGGGACATTCACTCCATACAGCTGTTTCAACCGCTGTATGGAGGGAATGTCATGGAACTGTCAGAAATAGACTATTAATGACAGTTCTGGGACTGTCCTTCCATACAGCGGTTGAAACATTGTATGTATTTGTTTCCATAAATGGATCCATTTATGGAAACAAATACATACAATGTTTCAACCGCTGTATGGAAGGACAGTCCCAGAACTGTCAGAAATAGTCTATTTCTGACAGTTCTGGGACATTCACTCCATACAGCTGTTTCAACCGCTGTATGGAGGGAATGTCATAGAACTGTCAGAAATAGACTATTAATGACAGTTCTGGGACTGTCCTTCCATACAGCGGTTGAAACATTGTATCTATTTGTTTCCATAAATGGATCCATTTATGGAAACAAATAGATACAATGTTTCAACCGCTGTATGGAAGGACAGTCCCAGAACTGTCATTAATAGTCTATTTCTGACAGTTCTATGACATTCCCTCCATACAGCGGTTGAAACAGCTGTATGGAGTGAATGTCCCAGAACTGTCAGAAATAGACTATTTATGACAGTTCTGGGACATTCACTCCATACAGCGGTTGAAACATTGTATCTATTTTTTTCCATAAATGACATTCTGCAGATACACTTAGAGGAGCGCTGCAGATACACTTTTTGCCGGCTTGGAATTATTCTTATTTTCATCCTACTTCTTCTTTTTCTTCTTATGAGGATGAGGATGAAGAAGAAGAAGTAGGATGAAAATAAGATTAATTCCAAGCCGGCAAAAAGTGTATCTGCAGCGCTCCTCTAAGTGTATTTGCAGAATGTCATTTATGGAAAAAAATAGATACAATGTTTCAACCGCTGTATGGAAGGACAGTCCCAGAACTGTCATAAATAGTCTATTTCTGACAGTTCTGGGACATTCACTCCATACAGCTGTTTCAACCGCTGTATGGAGGGAATGTCATAGAACTGTCAGAAATAGACTATTAATGACAGTTCTGGGACTGTCCTTCCATACAGCGGTTGAAACATTGTATGTATTTGTTTCCATAAATGGATCCATTTATGGAAACAAATACATACAATGTTTCAACCGCTGTATGGAAGGACAGTCCCAGAACTGTCATTAATAGTCTATTTCTGACAGTTCCATGACATTCCCTCCATACAGCGGTTGAAACAGCTGTATGGAGTGAATGTCCCAGAACTGTCAGAAATAGACTATTTATGACAGTTCTGGGACTGTCCTTCCATACAGCGGTTGAAACATTGTATGTATTTGTTTCCATAAATGGATCCATTTATGGAAACAAATACATACAATGTTTCAACCGCTGTATGGAAGGACAGTCCCAGAACTGTCAGAAATAGTCTATTTCTGACAGTTCTGGGACATTCACTCCATACAGCTGTTTCAACCGCTGTATGGAGGGAATGTCATAGAACTGTCAGAAATAGACTATTAATGACAGTTCTGGGACTGTCCTTCCATACAGCGGTTGAAACATTGTATCTATTTGTTTCCATAAATGGATCCATTTATGGAAACAAATAGATACAATGTTTCAACCGCTGTATGGAAGGACAGTCCCAGAACTGTCATTAATAGTCTATTTCTGACAGTTCTATGACATTCCCTCCATACAGCGGTTGAAAAAGCTGTATGGAGTGAATGTCCCAGAACTGTCAGAAATAGACTATTTATGACAGTTCTGGGACATTCACTCCATACAGCGGTTGAAACATTGTATCTATTTTTTTCCATAAATGACATTCTGCAGATACACTTAGAGGAACGCTGCAGATACACTTTTTGCCGGCTTGGAATTATTCTTATTTTCATCCTACTTCTTCTTTTTCTTCTTATGAGGATGAGGATGAAGAAGAAGAAGTAGGATGAAAATAAGATTAATTCCAAGCCGGCAAAAAGTGTATCTGCAGCGCTCCTCTAAGTGTATTTGCAGAATGTCATTTATGGAAAAAAATAGATACAATGTTTCAACCGCTGTATGGAAGGACAGTCCCAGAACTGTCATAAATAGTCTATTTCTGACAGTTCTGGGACATTCACTCCATACAGCTGTTTCAACCGCTGTATGGAGGGAATGTCATGGAACTGTCAGAAATAGACTATTAATGACAGTTCTGGGACTGTCCTTCCATACAGCGGTTGAAACATTGTATGTATTTGTTTCCATAAATGGATCCATTTATGGAAACAAATACATACAATGTTTCAACCGCTGTATGGAAGGACAGTCCCAGAACTGTCAGAAATAGTCTATTTCTGACAGTTCTGGGACATTCACTCCATACAGCTGTTTCAACCGCTGTATGGAGGGAATGTCATAGAACTATCAGAAATAGACTATTAATGACAGTTCTGGGACTGTCCTTCCATACAGCGGTTGAAACATTGTATCTATTTGTTTCCATAAATGGATCCATTTATGGAAACAAATAGATACAATGTTTCAACCGCTGTATGGAAGGACAGTCCCAGAACTGTCATTAATAGTCTATTTCTGACAGTTCTATGACATTCCCTCCATACAGCGGTTGAAACAGCTGTATGGAGTGAATGTCCCAGAACTGTCAGAAATAGACTATTTATGACAGTTCTGGGACATTCACTCCATACAGCGGTTGAAACATTGTATCTATTTTTTTCCATAAATGACATTCTGCAGATACACTTAGAGGAGCGCTGCAGATACACTTTTTGCCGGCTTGGAATTATTCTTATTTTCATCCTACTTCTTCTTTTTCTTCTTATGAGGATGAGGATGAAGAAGAAGAAGTAGGATGAAAATAAGATTAATTCCAAGCCGGCAAAAAGTGTATCTGCAGCGCTCCTCTAAGTGTATTTGCAGAATGTCATTTATGGAAAAAAATAGATACAATGTTTCAACCGCTGTATGGAAGGACAGTCCCAGAACTGTCATAAATACTCTATTTCTGACAGTTCTGGGACATTCACTCCATACAGCTGTTTCAACCGCTGTATGGAGGGAATGTCATAGAACTGTCAGAAATAGACTATTAATGACAGTTCTGGGACTGTCCTTCCATACAGCGGTTGAAACATTGTATCTATTTGTTTCCATAAATGGATCCATTTATGGAAACAAATACATACAATGTTTCAACCGCTGTATGGAAGGACAGTCCCAGAACTGTCATTAATAGTCTATTTCTGACAGTTCCATGACATTCCCTCCATACAGCGGTTGAAACAGCTGTATGGAGTGAATGTCCCAGAACTGTCAGAAATAGACTATTTCTGACAGTTCTGGGACAATCACTCCATACAGCTGTTTCAACCGCTGTATGGAGGGAATGTCATGGAACTGTCAGAAATAGACTATTAATGACAGTTCTGGGACTGTCCTTCCATACAGCGGTTGAAACATTGTATGTATTTGTTTCCATAAATGGATCCATTTATGGAAACAAATACATACAATGTTTCAACCGCTGTATGGAAGGACAGTCCCAGAACTGTCAGAAATAGTCTATTTCTGACAGTTCTGGGACATTCACTCCATACAGCTGTTTCAACCGCTGTATGGAGGGAATGTCATAGAACTGTCAGAAATAGACTATTAATGACAGTTCTGGGACTGTCCTTCCATACAGCGGTTGAAACATTGTATCTATTTGTTTCCATAAATGGATCCATTTATGGAAACAAATAGATACAATGTTTCAACCGCTGTATGGAAGGACAGTCCCAGAACTGTCATTAATAGTCTATTTCTGACAGTTCTATGACATTCCCTCCATACAGCGGTTGAAACAGCTGTATGGAGGGAATGTCCCAGAACTGTCAGAAATAGACTATTTATGACAGTTCTGGGACATTCACTCCATACAGCGGTTGAAACATTGTATCTATTTTTTTCCATAAATGACATTCTGCAGATACACTTAGAGGAGCGCTGCAGATACACTTTTTGCCGGCTTGGAATTATTCTTATTTTCATCCTACTTCTTCTTTTTCTTCTTATGAGGATGAGGATGAAGAAGAAGAAGTAGGATGAAAATAAGATTAATTCCAAGCCGGCAAAAAGTGTATCTGCAGCGCTCCTCTAAGTGTATTTGCAGAATGTCATTTATGGAAAAAAATAGATACAATGTTTCAACCGCTGTATGGAAGGACAGTCCCAGAACTGTCATAAATAGTCTATTTCTGACAGTTCTGGGACATTTACTCCATACAGCTGTTTCAACCGCTGTATGGAGGGAATGTCATAGAACTGTCAGAAATAGACTATTAATGACAGTTCTGGGACTGTCCTTCCATACAGCGGTTGAAACATTGTATCTATTTGTTTCCATAAATGGATCCATTTATGGAAACAAATAGATACAATGTTTCAACCGCTGTATGGAAGGACAGTCCCAGAACTGTCATTAATAGTCTATTTCTGACAGTTCTATGACATTCCCTCCATACAGCGGTTGAAACAGCTGTATGGAGTGAATGTCCCAGAACTGTCAGAAATAGACTATTTATGACAGTTCTGGGACTGTCCTTCCATACAGCGGTTGAAACATCGTATCTATTTTTTTCCATAAATGACATTCTGCAAATACACTTAGAGGAGCGCTGCAGATACACTTTTTGCCGGCTTGGAATTAATCTTATTTTCATCCTACTTCTTCTTCTTCATCCTCATCCTCATAAGAAGAAAAAGAAGAAGTAGGATGAAAATAAGAATAATTCCAAGCCGGCAAAAAGTGTATCTGCAGCGCTCCTCTAAGTGTATCTGCAGAATGTCATTTATGGAAAAAAATAGATACAATGTTTCAACCGCTGTATGGAGTGAATGTCCCAGAACTGTCATAAATAGTCTATTTCTGACAGTTCTGGGACATTCACTCCATACAGCTGTTTCAACCGCTGTATGGAGGGAATGTCATAGAACTGTCAGAAATAGACTATTAATGACAGTTCTGGGACTGTCCTTCCATACAGCGGTTGAAACATTGTATCTATTTGTTTCCATAAATGGATCCATTTATGGAAACAAATAGATACAATGTTTCAACCGCTGTATGGAAGGACAGTCCCAGAACTGTCATTAATAGTCTATTTCTGACAGTTCTATGACATTCCCTCCATACAGCGGTTGAAACAGCTGTATGGAGTGAATGTCCCAGAACTGTCAGAAATAGACTATTTATGACAGTTCTGGGACATTCACTCCATACAGCGGTTGAAACATTGTATCTATTTTTTTCCATAAATGACATTCTGCAGATACACTTAGAGGAGCGCTGCAGATACACTTTTTGCCGGCTTGGAATTATTCTTATTTTCATCCTACTTCTTCTTTTTCTTCTTATGAGGATGAGGATGAAGAAGAAGAAGTAGGATGAAAATAAGATTAATTCCAAGCCGGCAAAAAGTGTATCTGCAGCGCTCCTCTAAGTGTATTTGCAGAATGTCATTTATGGAAAAAAATAGATACGATGTTTCAACCGCTGTATGGAAGGACAGTCCCAGAACTGTCATAAATAGTCTATTTCTGACAGTTCTGGGACATTCACTCCATACAGCTGTTTCAACCGCTGTATGGAGGGAATGTCATAGAACTGTCAGAAATAGACTATTAATGACAGTTCTGGGACTGTCCTTCCATACAGCGGTTGAAACATTGTATCTATTTGTTTCCATAAATGGATCCATTTATGGAAACAAATACATACAATGTTTCAACCGCTGTATGGAAGGACAGTCCCAGAACTGTCATTAATAGTCTATTTCTGACAGTTCCATGACATTCCCTCCATACAGCGGTTGAAACAGCTGTATGGAGTGAATGTCCCAGAACTGTCAGAAATAGACTATTTCTGACAGTTCTGGGACAATCACTCCATACAGCTGTTTCAACCGCTGTATGGAGGGAATGTCATGGAACTGTCAGAAATAGACTATTAATGACAGTTCTGGGACATTCACTCCATACAGCTGTTTCAACCGCTGTATGAAGGGAATGTCATGGAACTGTCAGAGTCCCAGAACTGTCATTAATAGTCTATTTCTGACAGTTCCATGACATTCCCTCCATACAGCGGTTGAAACAGCTGTATGGAGTGAATGTCCCAGAACTGTCAGAAATAGACAGAAACTGTCACAGAACTGTCCTTCTTCTCATCCTTCTCCTTCTTCTCATCCTTCTTCTCATCCTTCTTCTCATCCTTCTTCTCATCCTTCTCCTTCTTCTCATCCTTCTCCTTCTTCTCATCCTTCTCCTTCTCCTTCTTCTCATCCTTCTCCTTCTTCTCATCCTTCTCCTTCTCCTTCTTCTCATCCTTCTCCTTCTCCTTCTTCTCATCCTTCTCCTTCTCCTTCTTCTCATCCTTCTCCTTCTTCTCATCCTTCTCCTTCTCCTTCTTCTCATCCTTCTCCTTCTTCTCATCCTTCTCCTTCTCCTTCTTCTCATCCTTCTCCTTCTCCATCTTCTCATCCTTCTCCTTCTCCTTCTTCTCATCCTTCTCCTTCTCCTTCTTCTCATCCTTCTCCTTCTCCATCTTCTCATCCTTCTCCTTTTCCTTCTTCTCATCCTTCTCCTTCTGCTTCTCCTTCTCCTTCTCCTTCTTCTCATCCTTCTCCTTCTTCTCATCCTTCTCCTTCTCCTTCTTCTCATCCTTCTCCTTCTTCTCATCCTTCTCCTTCTTCTCATCCTTCTCCTTCTCCTCATCCTTCTCCTTCTTCTCATCCTTCTCCTTCTCCTTCTTCTCATCCTTCTCCTTCTCCTTCTTCTCATCCTTCTCCTTCTCCATCTTCTCATCCTTCTCCTTCTCCTTCTTCTCATCCTTCTCCTTCTTCTCATCCTTCTCCTTCTCCTTCTTCTCATCCTTCTCCTTCTTCTCATCCTTTTCCTTCTCCTCATCCTTCTCCTTCTCCTTCTTCTCATCCTTCTCCTTCTCCTTCTTCTCATCCTTCTCCTTCTCCTTCTTCTCATCCTTCTCCTTCTCCTTCTTCTCATCCTTCTCCTTCTCCTTCTTCTCATCCTTCTCCTTCTCCTTCTTCTCATCCTTCTCCTTCTCCTTCTTCTCATCCTTCTCCTTCTTCTCATCCTTCTCCTTCTCCATCTTCTCATCCTTCTCCTTCTCCTTCTTCTCATCCTTCTCCTTCTCCTTCTTCTCATCCTTCTCCTTCTCCATCTTCTCATCCTTCTCCTTTTCCTTCTTCTCATCCTTCTCCTTCTGCTTCTCCTTCTCCTTCTTCTCATCCTTCTCCTTCTTCTCATCCTTCTCCTTCTTCTCATCCTTCTCCTTCTCCTTCTTCTCATCCTTCTCCTTCTTCTCATCCTTCTCCTTCTTCTCATCCTTCTCCTTCTCCTCATCCTTCTCCTTCTTCTCATCCTTCTCCTTCTCCTTCTTCTCATCCTTCTCCTTCTCCATCTTCTCATCCTTCTCCTTCTCCTTCTTCTCATCCTTCTCCTTCTTCTCATCCTTCTCCTTCTCCTTCTTCTCATCCTTCTCCTTCTTCTCATCCTTCTCCTTCTCCTCATCCTTCTCCTTCTCCTTCTTCTCATCCTTCTCCTTCTCCTTCTTCTCATCCTTCTCCTTCTCCTTCTTCTCATCCTTCTCCTTCTCCTTCTTCTCATCCTTCTCCTTCTCCTTCTTCTCATCCTTCTCCTTCTCCTTCTTCTCATCCTTCTCCTTCTCCTTCTCCTTCTCTTTCCTCATCTCCAAGGGCATTTAAATTAAAGGTACAGTGTTCTGCACTAATTTAAAGGCTCTCTGAAGCCTAGAAACCCTTTTTATATGTCATCTTCGTAGCGAAGAAATTCGCATCGAATCGAATTTCACACTGGAATTCGCCGAATCAGCCGAATCGAATTTTTGAGAAATTCGCTCATCTCTAGAAGTAGTGTAAGACCAGGGTTCGGGGAGATATCCCCAGAGGTTAGGAGAAGAAGAAGGGTGAGGAAGGTGGCATGTTAGCAGGATGTATACGAGAACGCATGCCTTCTAGTCCTGGTGTTAGGGTCAGCAGGAAAGTGAAGTATCAGCAGGACGTGATGAGAGCAGTAGTAGGGAGATGGAAGCAGTGGCTTATCTCCACGCATCAATTAAATTGTTTTGATACAAAAGTTTTGCGAAGTTGTGACTTTGTTTTAGAGGGGATTGAAGTTTGCCAGCATAAGATTTATTGAGTGTATGGTCTAAGGCTAGATTTGAATCCCCCACCAAAATAACATCACCTTCCAGTTCAATGGATAAAGACTTAAATAGGGATTGGAAAAAGGCCACTTTATTCATGCTAGGGGCATAGTAAATAAGAAACGAGAAAAAATTACCCCCTAAGTGGCCCTTAACTAAAAGGAATTGCCCTTTCTTATCCCTTACCACTTTAGTTTCAGTGAACGATAGCCGTTTGGAAACACAAAGTGCTATTCCTCTCTTTTTTTAGAGGCATTAGCAAAAAAAACAGACCAGAAAACCTCAGTGAATATAGCTAGGCATGAAAGAAGGAGCAAAATGTGTTTCCTGTAGAGCAACAGTATCAGCTCCCAGGGCCATTTTTTAAAGCATTAGATCAATGCTTTTTTTATCTAATTCTTTACTTGTAGACTCCGAATCTCTCCATAAAGAGGACCTGCTGCTGGTTATGTATATCACAAGGGTTGTTTACAAACCTTGTGATAGGAATAAAAGTGATCAAAATTTTTTTTTAAGGGACAGTGTAAAAATAAAAAAGAGTAATAAGAAAAAAATGTAAAGCACCCCTGCCCCCCCATGCTCGCACGCAGTGATGAACGCATACGTAGGTCCTACCCGCATATGTAAACTATGTTAAAGCCACACATGTGAGGTATCTCTGTGAGCAGCAGAGCGAGAGCAATAATTTTAGCACTAGATTTCCTCTGTAACTAAACTGGTAACCTGTAGAGTTTTTTAAGTACTGTAGTTTGGTGCCATTCCACGAGCGTGCACAATTTTAAAGCATGACATGTTGGATATCTATTTTTTTTTCTCTCTGAATCAAGCTTACTATTTTCCCCCAATACCCTTGTATTTTAGAACACTCCCACCATATGTGATACATTGTGCCTCTACCTCCACATCCACGCCAACATAAAGGTGAATTATCTCCACTCAATCTATGTGCCACACTCGGTGTGATATACCATCTTGCCAAACACTTATAATTCATATAATGCATATTTATATTTCCGTGGATTATTCTATACATTTTCCTCTGTTTTTCTGTATCTATTGTAACTCCTATTTCTCTTTCCCATTTTTCTATATATGGAGGACTTATATCTGCGTTTATTTCAGTGAGAATCTTATATATTTTAGAGGTTCCGTGTTTCTCATCTCCCCATGTACCTAACAAGTGCTCAAAAGGATTCCAATCCTCTCTTATTTTTAAAGGCTTTGGAAGCTTTCCTATAAAGTGTTTCAATTGAAAATAACGCCACTCATCCATTCTCGTAAAAACTTCTCCTTTTTTTTTCCAATTCCTTAAGTGATCCTATTTCCTCCCCCACCATTATATCCCTTAATTGTGCATCTTCCTTCTTAATCCACTTCCCTGTGATACCTTCTTTACCCGGGGGGAAAAACTCTGTGGACTTTAAGGGCATTAACAATGAATTAAATTCCCATCCCATCTGTTTGTGTAAAACATCCCAAACTCTTAAAATATTAAATGTGAACAAACTTGCACTGTCTGCTAATCCTCTGTACTGTGGAGGTAACTATACAATTCCACTTAATTTAGTATTACTTAGTATATTTTCTATTTTAACCCAGCTTTTCCCCTCTGCATTATATGTCCAGTCAAAAATTCTGACCATTATTACTGAGTTATAATATCTTTTTAAATCTGGGACTCCCAATCCTCCTTTCTCTTTATTTCTACATAACCATTTCCTGGCTTATTCTCGGTTTTTTATTCCTCCAAATAAATCTTATTAACATTTTTTTAATTGATCTAAAGTATACTTCTGGTAGTTTAATTAGTATCATTTGAAATTTATATAATATTTTTGGAACAATCACCATTTTTATCAAATTTATACGACCTATCCATTACGGGGTTTACCCTCCTAATTTCCTTAGTTTATCCCTGATCTCATTTAACAATGGTATATAGTTCAATTTATACAAGTTCTTGGAGGATGCAGTTAATTTTATTTCAATTCTTTTTCTCACCAAACAAAGGGAAATTCCTCCTGTAACCTATTTTTCTCTCTATTTGGAAGATTTATGTTTACAATTTCTGTTTTTGTTGGGTTATTTTTTAAATTTGACATCTCCTCATATTCTTTCAGTGATTTCATTAAATTTGGCAATGTTATCCTTGGGTTTCCCACATAGAACAGCATGTCATCTGCATAAGCTGCCACCTTATGCTCCGTATCTCCTATCCAAATTCCTTTTATATCTATATTATTCCTTATTGTAGCCAAAAGAGATTCCAATGATAAAACATATAGCAATGGAGACAAAGGGCATCCCTGTCTAGCTCCGTCCTGCATCCCAAAATACTCTGACAATTCCCCATTAACCATGATTGCTGCAGAGGGTTGACTATATAATTTCCTTATCCACTCTCTCATTCTAGGATGTTGGGTATCTATTTACTCGGCATAAAATTATCTTTCATATTTTGAGTTATATATTGTGCTTTGTTTTCTAATTCATTAAAGTGTTTTTTTTTTTATTGTGTTTTGAAAAATAGCTACGCAAATACCGTGTGACATAAAAAATAGCAGCGACCACTATATTATTCTCTAGTGCCTCTACTACAAAAAAACTATATAACGCTTGGGGCTTATAAGAACTTTTCTAGCAAAAAAACATTTTTACATATATGGGAGAAGTGTCAGAATTGGCCTGGTAAGGAAGTGGTTAAATATCATGCTTTGAGAAAACCTCAAATCTTTACATAAAGTTAGGGAGCAGTATGCTGTAGACCTTTAAAAGGGACTTTCTTGTTTACAAATAGTGGCCAGAGATTTCTCATGTGTCAGCAAACCAAATAGTGAGCATTCCGTAGATGGGGCACATCCCATCTTTCTCAAGGTGCAATTAAAGGATCTTTTGGCTCTGCATTCACCTGGCACAACCCCTCTAGATTGCTAGATGCACAGGGTGATGCACACTTTACCTCTCCAAAGTGTGCAGATACCACCCTCTAATAGCTGTATAGACATATGGGTAGGTTGTCTGCTGTCTAAATTAGCCCTAGTGTGTTGCATGTATGCATGTGGGGTAGGGACCTTAGTTTGTAAGCTTCTTGAGGGCAGAGACTAATGTGACAGTACAGCATGTAAAGTACTGCATATATTGTTGGTGCTATGTAAATATCTGAAAAACTATGCCCCCCCCCAAAAAAAAGGCTCAGCATTTAGCCTAGATTCACATTTGTGCATGTATGGAACATTGGCAAAATTGCATGTGTTCCCGTCCCATTGGAAAAACTCACTTTTCTTTAGCAGACATGGGTGGTGCAATTAAAAATGAATCATCAAAATGCCCATGTTTTTGGTGCACAGAACTGCATGGTGCAATTCCTTATGGCATGGTTTTTAAAAAAGGTTTTGGGAATTCTTTAGTCTTGTTTCTCATGAGTACAGCAGCCCATTTAAATAAATGGACCACTGTAGCCACGATGTGTGCACACAAATGCACCTCACAAGTGTGAACCTAGCCTGACAGTTTTCTCTTAGTCCTCCTTACCTATTGAGCCTGCTAATGAAGTCCATCCAACGCAGCTTCTTACATTGTGGTGGCAATGATGTGCCTATTTGCACAATAATGAGATGGGAAGGTAATGCAGGGGACATGGTTATCAGCATTATCACTGCAGATTTGTAAGCCTGTACCTTGTCTGTCAGCATTTGGCCACCCCAAATGGATTTAGGAGTTGTTTATACTGTCATATAGCAGTACCTTTAGGTGTACTTAAACCAGAAGTCCCTTCAAACACTCTTTAGACCAGTGGTGACTAAATGGGGGACCATGGTCCAGAACTGGACCGCAGCCATGCCACTGCCACAGCTGGGTGTCCTCTTCCGAGCCTCTCACTCCGATGTCATCCTCACAGTGGGCGGGGTGTGAAAAGCTGCAGATCGGGACTGAGGAGCGGGAGCTGGTGATTACCCAGTTTGTTAATATGTAAAGACTTCTGCTCTCTGCAACTCAAGATAGAAAGTGGGAAATCTTTTCATATTAGCAAGCCAGACAATTGCTCACTTATTAACATAATAACTTAGGCAGCTCCAACCCCTCAGTCCCGATCTGCAGCTATTCCCACCACTGCCTGCTATGAGGATGACATTGGTGGCAGGCAGGAGGCCCAGGAGCGGACACCCTAGAAAGATTAGTGCCTCTGCCCTGCCCAAGGTACCATAGGACTGTGCAGGGGAAGGCTTGCATTAAAAGGGGCTCTGTATTGTGTTAGGGGCACTGTGTTATGTTAAGGAGCACTGTGTTGTGATGGTGGTGCTGTGCTGTGTTTTTGGGGCACTGTGTCTTGTTAAGGGGTGCTATGCTGTGGAAAGGGGCACTGTGTTGTGTTAGGGTTACTGTGTTGTGTTAAGGGATGCTGTGTTATGTTAAGGGGTGATGTGTTGTGTTAGAAATGCTGTGTTGTGTTAGAGGCACTTTGTTGTGTTAAGGGGCGCTATGTTATGTTAAGGGGAGCTGTGTTATGTTAAGGGGCGTTGTGTTATGTTAAGGGGCTCTGTGTTGTGTTAAAGGGCACTGTGATGTTTAAAGGGGTACTGCTAATGTAAAGAACACTGCAATGTAAAGGGAGGCAGTGATGTGAAGGGGAACTGAGGTCACTGTGGGACTTCTTTAAAGAGGGGACTGTGATGTAGAGGGGACTACAGTGTGAAATGTATGCTAAAGATGATAATGTACCAGGGGACTGTGATGTGTTATATCGCTAACGAGATTCAGACCTCTGCTGGAAGGAAATTGTGCTGACCGGACCTCCGTAAATTTTAATTCAAATGCAATTTGCTAAATTATAAAATGTAATTTACCATTTCTGTGGCTGTAAACACAAAATGACATTATATCCCATTTCTAGCTTGTGTCATTGTTCAACTCACACTTTTTTTTTCACACTTCACTACATGATCCTTGAAAGAGCAAAAAGCTACTGTGAGTTGCTTTAATGCCTCTATCCCTAACAGCACATACGTACTTTTGCTTCACTTTTTCACCACTGTCTACATCTACAGAGAATGAAGAAAATATGTGGTATTTGTGGGTATGGAGTAACAGTGCTGTCACAACATTAGTAAAATAGGGACAGGGAGAGTCCTCAGACCTCTATAAGCTTCAAGTAGACAGACTCAGAGCTTACATACTGTAGATCTATCCTTTTTCTCTAGTGGTGGCTGAAAAAAGTGAGGGAGAGTAAAGGAAAGATGAATATGTGCTGCTGGGAAGGGAAGCAGTAAAGAGACTCCATCGCACAATGAAAAAGTCTAAACCAAGCTCATACTTGTAAAGACAAAGCAGAACACATATTTATCCTGTTCTGTACCACTGAAAGCTGCTCTGAGAAACCATCCCTGCAAGGAGTGTTAACCTCACTGATTGTTGCTGCTGACCTCCATGCCCTTACTCTTTCCTGCAGTGACATGCAGAACAGGAGGAGGAACTTGCAAATGCGTCGGGGTCTTTTTACAGTAAACTCCAGCTCATGCAACCTCTCCTCCGTTGCAGCTCGCATGGTGACAATGGGCGAGGGATCTTCCTCCTGCATCTGCTGTCACAATTCAAAAACAGAGCTGGGCTCTGCCCACATGGCCACATCATTTATTCACAGAATAAAAGGCACCAGGACAAGTACAGAACTGTTGATGCGTTTCACACGATCATTTGCTTATTCATGCTTATGAATAAGCACATGATTGTGTGAAATGCGTCAACAGTTCTGTACTTGTCCTGGTGCCTTTTATGTTCTATGGATTAAATAAACTATTGTGATATTTCAACAACCATCCGGTGTGCAGCCAACCATTCTTCCAGGTAGAAATAATGAATGCTCTTTTTTTCCTGCATAAATATGTGCATATATTATTCTTTCTTAAAAGGTATACTTATCCTTTAATTTTAAGTCCCAATGATCTCTAAGAAGATGGAGGAGCAGCTTTTATTCAAAGCAAAATACTAATTTTCTTAGTCCTTTAAGAATCAAAATGTGAAACAGTTCAATAATTTGACCATTGGCAGTGGAGCATGATGTGAAGTAACCAAGGTCTAAACTACAACTTCGCCCATTTTTTTGGGCGGGTCCATGCTATATAACCCTTCACTATAATCACTTTTACTAGTAAGTGTGTATGACCAAAAGAAAAAGCACAGTTGGGAAGTGTTAGTATAGTGATGCAATTGTGCACAGTTTAATCACACAATGAATCATACTATATACAAAGACATCACTTCTTTTTTCAACCGAAGTTCAAATGGACTATGGTTTAAGTAATACTTGCTGCCCTTCTCAGCCATGACTTCAACTTGTTTGCTTCCATAAAATATAAATCTTTCCCCTACAGACAAAGACTTTCTCTTCTAGACATTAAATCCTGGATTAAAAAAAAAAAAAGAAAGCAAAATCATTTATGCATGAGCTTGGTAGCATTTTGTTAAAGCATACAATTATTCACAGAGAAGCTGAGAGGGTTAATGCATTTTATGTCAGTAGCATCTTCCATGGGATGGCATTATAAATACATACGGATCTTACCTTTCTCAACCAGTTCTGGATAATTATTTGTGTATTTTAGGTTAGAAATTTATCATGATTATTCGGCAGGTAATTAAAAGGCCGTATTATGAACACTTTTCATTTTCCAAAGCTTTTAACGTGCCCTTCTGTTTAGCAAATTGGTATGTTTTGTTGTTAAAAATATAAGCCATGGGCCTAGTTCTGTCATGGCAGTGAGCAGGCAGTTGGATGCGGTAATGAGTGCCTGAAGCCTTCACCAAGGATGATAAGCCTGCATGAATTTTATGAGTCTCAGTATCAAGGTTGCCCTCGCCCAAGGGATTAAAGAATAAGGGGGAGTGGAAGGAGGAGAGAAAGACAAGGCAGATGTATGAATAACTGGCATTGTAAATCTTCACTGTGCAACCTACAGCTAGAAACAGTCTGTGATGGGTTCATGACTTGAGAAGAAAGCAACACAGCAGAATCTGAATGGATTTTCTTCAGCTGCTTAATACACTTCTTACAGCAGCTTAAGGACATGTATGTTGATGGAGGGCAAACGCACATGGCATATATAGATCTGAATGTGCAAAGCAAAGAATGTTTGTTTATATAGACATTGTCTAGATTAAATTACAGCTAGTTTTAAATTTTCATACAAGAAGGAATAATTTTGCTGCGGAATATAAATTAATGGGTTTTTGCATTAGGTAAGCAAGGAAAAATGAACAAATTGGATCCTCGACAAGTTAGCTCAAGGTCATAATGAAAATTGCAAGGCCAAGGTTACAGGGGTGGCTTCTGGTGGAAAAACAGATCATGATAAATAGGCTTCTGTTCTGCAAAATCTGGTAGCTAATGAAAATAAGATGCATTTGAAGTGTCTTTTGTGGACACCTTATTTTTCCTATTTCCCTGCTAGCAAAGCCTAGCTGATGTATGATAGCAAGCTCTGGCACTAATTGTGCAATTATAAAGCGGAAATGATGCAGGTTTAGCAAGCCGGTGATAGAATGCTGGTCTGTAACAATGTTTAATAATAGACAAATAAAGCTCGGAGGGGATAAAGGTTACTTCTCCAGCCTTTGACTCATTAAGGAACTTGAAACATATTTTAAAAGAATGATATTTAATTATGGGCTGGACTAATAATGCAGAGCATGGCCTCTTTGGGGAAAAAAAAGACCTTGTGCTACTAGTATCAATTATAATCATTATCTACACCCTGCTCACAAACTAGCCAAGCCCATATATTAATGTTATTAGCATCAGTGTGTGCAGGCAAAGTAACAAGTCTGTGGACTGCTTTAACATGTATTTAATTATTAACCCTTTGTAATGAGTGAAAAACAATTAGTAGCAAAACTATCCTGGGGATTGTTTTTTTCTAGGGCTGTGCTACATGCATTGTTTATATGTATTCAGAATTAAATGAATTAAACTTTTAATAGATGGTATACATCATACTATCAAGTGAATCCTTGCATGTTTGCACTAATTACCATAAGGCCAAAAAGACCTCAGCAATGATTTCTGCATGTCATTGTTTTAGAGGAAATATTGTAACTACACTAGTTACTAATAAATTAATTAACCACTTAAAAATAACAGCATGAGACCTGGATTGTGGAAATCTCCCAGAGGTCCACAATCCAGTTTCCCCATGATTCTCCTAGCCACACATTACTTGGGAACTCCAGAGGACAGAAATGGGAAAGTCTTGCTCTTCTGACTTCTGAACCCAAAATGGGGTTTTTACCCCACTACCCCCAACTTCGCCCCTGCTTCTAAAGCTCCACCATCTTCCACATGTCTTACTTTTTTTGATGTATTAAGCTGAAGCACCCAGCCAACTTTTGTACCTCCCTGCACACTGTAGGTGGCTCCACCTCTCTCAGTTGCAGGGAGATCATCCAGGGGGGGTGTACTGCACACTTCTCCCCCGGGCACCTGATTCTCCCTTGTCCCCATCCTGCACTCAGTGGCAGCCACTTAGGAGATTAGATGGGAGCCATTGAGAGACAAGCTGTCACTTGTATACACAGAAGCCAGACTTCTGTGTTTACAAGTAATAATGGTGTGTAGGGAGCAGAGAGCCTGAGCCAGAGGTGGTGGAACTGAGTTCCACCAAGTTCCAGCTGAAAAAGAAGCCCTTGCTGAAAGTAACAATTTACCTGAAAGGCACACATTCTGATATCAGCATAACGGATGTGTACACAATTTTGAACCATAGTGATACACACCCATTTTCTTGGTGTGCCAGCTGGTATCTTTAGAGAAAAACTGTTCTAAAAAAAAATCTATATATACTGTAAGTGTAAGAATGTAAAAATCTGCCATATTAAAAAACAGCAGCTGCAAACCTTCATACCTGGTCATTAAAAATGGAGTTTAGGTCAAGCATGGGTTTGAGGCAAACACAACCTATTTGTGGAATAAAAGAAAAAAATAGTGAGCACTTGGAAATATTAGCTGCTGGCACTTAAAGGTAAACCAACCTTAATGATACATATAACCCAGAAAATAGTGCAGTGCTTAAAACACAACCTATTTGTGGGGCATAGGACATTGTCTGAGGAATCAACAGCAGAGATGACCAGATCTGCATGACTAAAATCAGAAAACTGGGACCAGACTGTATATACTGTATATACTTTAAGTGAGATTTATTTAAAGTGAAATAAAGAACATCCAAACACCAACACACAGCAAACATAAAAATACAAGTGAACCAAAAACCCAGTAACAGAATACCTGACTAATACACCTAACAGACAGAAAACCTAACTACAACTGTCCTTATTTACAAAAGGTAGGGGGTTACACTTAAACATGAATTTGTATGATGTGACTTATGCTGGCCTAGAGTGTGTTCTTAACAGTTAGACTGTATCCTAGATAGGCCAAGCTGGGCCATGGCTAGAGTTATCAAGAAGGTTATGTCTTGCTCTTCCACCCTATGTCAGAAGTGGGAACCCTGTGGAGCCCAATGCAAAGGTTTACAGTTTTGCTATATTGTCTGCCCTGAGCTGAAGATAGAGGCGTTAGCTCCCTATGTGATCCCTCCTACGTTATGTCATTACACCACCAATACCAGCTCTTGCTACCTCTCTTGTTTTGCTACTATTACCACTGCCAGCTCCCACTACCTCTACCTATGCCATCATTACGAGCCCCTGCCAAATAGCCTGGTCTGCCACAATTACCAACTCCTGTCACCTCTCCTGGTATGCCACCATTACTAGCTTCTGCCACCTCTCCTGGTTCAACCTGGTGCTCCGGCATGGCAAAGGTGCCACAAAACATGTTTATGCAGCTGGACCTCAGCTGCAAATTTTCAGCACTTGCTGCACATTAATCCCTGCATAGTGTCTCAAACTTTGTGGCCTATTCTGGTGCTCAGTTACTGTAAAGGTGCCACAAATAATGTTTCTACCCCCGGACGTCAGCTAAAGATGTAAAAATACTGCAGGGTAAATCCTGTGCTGTGCCTCAACATTTGAGGCCTACTCTGCCACTCCATTACTGTAATGGTGCCACTAGTGATGTTCATAGCTTTTTTGTTGCCAGAGGTAAAGTATGAAATAATAAAATTACCATGTGCCAAATATCACTATATATATATATATATATATATATATATATATATATATATACAAAAAGAGCTCCTTGTCCTCACATATAAATGTTACAAACCTATATTATTTGAAGGAATAGGACTTTCTCAGTGCCAATAAACAAACCATACAACACAAACATTTTTATATCAAAGGCAGATATGTTTTTACTATTACAAAGTACATGTGTATGTTGAAAACCACATAGAGTCAGTCATATTTATAATAGATTCCCATATGAACTGTAAAGCCGTACCCTTGCATTGGATGTTCATAATTGATTTAACAAAAACATATCACTTGCTGTATCAACAGATGCCACGAGATACGTACAACAAAAACACATGGGGAGCCTTTTCACAGTTGATCTATTTCTACATGTTTCGCAGCATGCTTCTTCAGGAATGATGGTAATCACAATATCTACAGGAAAAAAAAACCAATATAATACATATAAATCTCCAAAAACCAGCCATTGGGCAGGGGTCTACAGGGCTTACCCAGTAATAGAAATTGGACCAATTGGGTAATAATCCCATTATATCCAAAGAGATCTACAAAAAGGATCTGGTATCGATGTGTATATGTGCTCGAGAAGCTACAGGAAGAAAGAGAAAGAAAAACTGGGGTAAAAGTATAATACTAATTTTTTTCTTCAATCTAACCAATGGAAAAATAACAATATATAGAAATGTATCTTGTTTTAAGTGTGAAATACCATTAAAAAAGAAATCCAGGTGGTGAAATGCAAAATTAGGTAATTAATGCACAATGTGAACTGTTACATACTGTATGTGTGTTTGCTTGTTGTTTTACATGCACTATACAGGAGGTGACATGATGTTCCAGTAAAAAAGGTTTGAGCCCATACCAGGAAATTAGGGGAACATTCTGGTTCTCTAGGTTCCAGACAACACAGCAAACATAATGCCTTTCAATCTAATTTTCTCCCTATCCAGTCTCTTTAGAGGATACTAACTTTAGTTGTTGTGTAAGTGATATCATTCATTACAAGTAGTGCTGCAGTCACCAATCAGAAAAATAAACACCCAGCATTTACAACCTTATATGCTATACATGACATGGTTGTTATAATCTTAACTGCACGTGATTTATCACCAGACATGTCTGACAGTATAATGACAGTTTACACAAAGTAAAGGTAACTATAGATGAAGTACCTACGTCTAAGTCAGAGACAGCTGGAGCATGGACAGTTTCAAATATGTGCTTTACCATGTTATCTCTCCACTATTATATATTCTATGCATACAGTATATTTTACATCCCCATTTCATTTTTCTCAAATACATACATTTTTGCCTTTTGCCAGAACTTAATTATTAAAAAGAAGTCTCTTTGAGACTCTGCTTCCTAAGGTTTTTTTTTGGAAAACAAACAATAATACAGTACCTTTCCTTTCTTTGAACTTTCAAAGATACAGGCAATAAAATATCAGTACACTAGATAGGTGATATTTTAGTTATAATTGAAGTTTGACAGGCCTAGTTATCCCCTAGTTTCTTTTACTTGTCATGAATAACTTAACAGTGAGATCTCTCTGCCATATTTCCTGACTCCTGTCCATCTAGAAGTTTGGGGTGTTCCATCCAGTTTCTAGAACCTCCTGTTGAATTCTCTATAATATGAAATAAATAAAGCACCAGGGAGAGTGCGCACCCCTCATAATGTTCACATAGGGATAATTTTACTAAAACTGGAGCGCACAGAATCTGGTGCAGCTGTTCATAGTAACCAGCTTCTAGGTTTTATTGCCAAAACTAAAATGAACAAGTTGATATTAGAAGTGGATTGGTTACTATGCACATCTGCAGCAGATTATGTGTGCTCCAGTTTTAGTAACCCCCACCCCCCTCATGGTGTCAAGTAAGGGCAAAAAGTTGTGGACCCACGATGACAGGCACACAGGAATGTGGGCATGATACAATAAGAGGATCCAGGAATGAGGCCAAAAGGTTGGGGCAGGCGACAGACAAGTGAATCCATAGAGAGAGAGACAGCTAGGGTCCCTACAAGAAAAGTCAGTCTAAGTCAGTCTAAGAAGACACAAGTAGGAAGTAGAGGATCACAGAGAATAATCAAAACACAGAAGCTTCATAAAGATCTCAGGAAAAAGTAGGGTCACAGGAGGTCTGAAGCTAAGAACCTAAACTTGAACAAGGTACACAAACTGGAACAGGGGCCCAGGGTTAAGTAAAACCTATTGCTCAGGTAAGAGGAGCTGATTTGAACATGACTAATAATAAAGAAGATTGGAAGGCTGTGCGAGAAGTGGCCAAGGGGCAAGGTATATTATATAATATATTTATGCAATCAATAGGTGGCTGAGCTTGTCACAGACCATACATCAATCCATATATCTATCAATTCATCAACAGTCTGCCTACCCTCTTCAATCTAACTAGCCCTAATAATGGATCCAGAGAAGGACATGCAACTAGTATTCTTTGATCATTGTTAGCAATGGCAGCCTCATATTTCCATCACCAGTAGTTTTATTTTAAAAAAAAGCTTGATATTGATATTCTTAGTATTATGGATGAGTAGTGTGCCTGGGTCCATTTGTTTAACCCATCCTAAAGTCCATAAATCCAAACCCTGTTCAGGTGAATCTTAAAAATCAATTCTAGCCATTTTCAAGGCTAATGCGCAGTGTTGTCAAACAAAGTGTACAAAGAGCTGGACGCTGCTATGAGGGACATGTTTCAATGCAAAAAAAAAACTTGAAAAAAATTAAAACACTGTACAGCAGAAGAGGCTTTTTTTTACTTTGAGGGTGCCATAGGAAAAACATAAATCCTTTAAATTGCATGCCTGGGAGATACCTTTAGAGCCGAACTTCACTCTCCCAATCAACATTAACTATTTTTTATGCTTATGCTGCTAGCATTAGTAAATACATAGAAAAGTATATCATATTTACTTGTTTTATTTTTTGTTACTTTTTATTAGTTATTTCCTGGTTTTTGGTCTAGGCCAATGATGTCATAAATCCCAAGAGTCTTCAGGAGGAGACAAGGGGTTTTCTCAGCTAAGCACACCCACCTGTCGGCATACCTGAGCTAAGGGCAGATGGATTCTATGAAGTAAATGCTAAATTAATAATCTGCACTTAATTAAGATGGACAATGCCAGAAATTCAAGGGGGTGTTTTTCTAAGGGATTTCACAAAAAAATAAAGCATGGAGACATGGATGGATGGGTGCTATGGAACAGTACAATTTTCACAAACAGCATTAGCAACATCAAAGTCTGGCATCACATATTTTTTCATGTGCAATTGATTTTTTTTTTACTGTTACATTATTTATTGGCTTTAATACAGCAGCAGCAGTCCAGTCTGATTCATTACAACTTATAAAAAAAACTTTTTAAAACAGTTTTGGCTGTGACATCATATTCTTTTTCATCCAATGGCCTGATTTGCATCATGGAGAAAGGAGTATCCACAACAGATCTAAAGCTATGGGAAAGTTTAACCTTACAAAAAATAAAGCTAAAATTGTACAATTTGGCCATTGGCTCAGCAGTTTTACAGAATAGATGTTGAGCTTCTTTTTATGCAGTACCACACTGCATTGTCCTAAGTGTTTAATAAAATGTCAAACAAAATCATCCCAACATCCTCAGTTATTACCAAAATATTCTAAACATAGACTTTAGGTCTGTGTTTGGTGGAAATTAGTTAGAGCAGGGATGACACTTGGCCTCTTGAATAGGCAGCAAAAAAAAAAAAAAGAAAAAGTAGTATAGACAATGTAATGTACCTGCTGCATCTGCAACAGCATTGTTGTGGTCTGCAGCCTCACCCCGCAGTATGTCGGCCATATTAAAAGTACCAGGTGTGTGGGTACCACATGCGTGAGAAAACACATGATTATGCACCAAAGAGCTTGGTAACAAGCAATCCTCCTCAAAAGCATATAGCAACCACTTTTCTCTTAAAGAGCTGTTAATGTTCTCTATTCCTCCACCTTCACAAGGGTGCAAAGCAGCCATTTTTCTATTTTTCTTGGGACTGCTAATGTGCCATATTACTCCTCCTTATACTCAAGGGAGTTCTTTGCAGAGCAAATCCTCCCATGTAATCTAATGGAAAATTCCTTTAATTTTTTTTTTCTCCTTCTTAAGATTTTTTTTTTTTAGCACGCTATTGTACCATTGCCCTCCTACTCAGTAAATGGGAAGGAGAAGAAAAAGGGTGCAATATCATCAGTTAAACAAAGTGGCTGCCCTGAACCCTATAGGAAATGTAAAGTGGTGCATTTTCAGGCTCTCTAAAAAATGGCTACTACGAACCCTTCATAGGGTTCATCAAGGTTCCTCAAGGACAAAGAACAGTCACTTTTTTTCCTTGCTGCTCTTGCACCCTTTGTCTCCTCCTCCTCAATGGCATAAACAACCAAACAAACTTGCGCGCAATTATGTTCTAGTGTGTCTTTATAATTAGTATACCACAGCTAACACTATAGGCGTTCCCACATACGTTTGCAGGAATATAAGATTTTAACAGTGCCACACAGCATTTGCAGCATTATACTCGTGACACCATCAAAACAAAAATCCACTCCAACAAAAATATAAAAATCAATAATATGAGTCCTTCAAAAAATGTATCTTTACTGTATATCTCATTGTTGATTAGGGAGCTATCAATTGGTTGTTCACTATTTCTTTTTGAGAATAGAAAGCAGGATTTATATTGTATTTGTATTTGTTAATAAAGTTTCACACCAGTCCAGAGCCATCCTATCTTTTAGAAGCACACGAGTGATACACATATGCTTGTAAGTCTATTTATTGTTTGTTAAAGTTTATGACAGATTACACTGCTATGCAGTTATGTGAGATTTGAAGGTGGGCTGTACCAAAAGAAATGTGTTTCTTTTATGCATTTGAAAGAGACATGTATAAAAGCGTATTGTAATTTCAGTTTATGTAATTAGAATGCAGTTTTACAGAACTATTCACAGAAGTACAGTAAATTCAGTTTTGGAATGAAACAGAATGCTGCTTCTGTCAGTTTTGTTAGCTAGCATCTAAGAGTTAGTGGGATAGCATATAATCAATACAGTAAACATGTGTCAGTGTCCTTATTCACACGCTTTTTTCTCTTAATCTGTTCATAAATAACATGATATTTTATTTATTACAGGTACAATTTACACAGCGCTTTACATATATGTATTGTACATTCATATCAGTCCCTAACCCTCAAGGAGCGTACAATCTAAGGTCCCTAACTCACATTCATGCATACACATACAAGGGCCAATTTGGATAGGATCCAATTTACCTGCCAGCATGTCTTTGGAAGTGGGAGGAGACCCACACAAGCACATGCAAACTCCAAGGAGGTGGTACCGTGGTTGGGATTCAAACCAACGACCCTAGTGTGGGCAGGTGGAAGTGCTAACCATTTAGCCACTATGCTGCCTGTATATCACCACAAAAACTGTGTTCATCAACCACCATACATTGTGCAATGCCCATTGCTGATAAATAAATACCAATAATTACTTTTAATTAAGTAAACTTGTGTCAGTGTTCTTATTTTCGCTTATTTCCCTTAATCAGTTTATAAATTGCAGTTATATCTTCACTTATGATTGGGTTTTTCAGTCACCACACATTGTGAAATCCCTGTCACCAACATACAAATTCTCTCACCGTCTGTACATTATATGACTCAAGTATATTTTAGGTCAAAATGAACTTTCCCCTTTAAACTGGGGTTGGTATAGCCAGGACTGGTCTCCCACTCAGCTCTTCCAAGAAATTCAATCCACATCCACAATCCATATCATCCGAGACTGCTATAACTGGATCCCTTGGGCTTCTTCGTAAGGAGCATCATATCGACCGTGAGGACAGATGCAATACCCATGTGCTGTAATACATCTCTGAAACTACTTGGGCTCATCTGCATGACGCCCCATTTTGCCCAGCCCAATCTGACACAAGGAAATGTGTGGGGCAAGCCACAGGTGGTGTGGTCATGGGACTCTGAGCCCAGTCGGTGTATTACAGAATATCAATGCATATTTGGCTGCACTTACAGTAAGTATCACATATTTATTCCCCCTGTTGCCATAGCAGACATTACATTTATTTAAAAAAAAGGTTCTACATGCAGAGGTAATATTTTTTTTGGCAGGCTTATACAATCTTTTCCTGCTCCTCCTTCCTCTTAAGGGAGCATGTCAGTGATGTCTCTTGACTCCCAATGCAGTCCTTTTCTTCTCAAGGGCACATAGCAGTTATGTTTTTGGGGTGCTGGCAGTGAGGAGAAACAACATTGTTTGGGGAGGCTTCAGGGGGGACCGTTTACTCTTCCCTGATAGAGTAAAAATGGGGGGGGGGGTCTAATATCATCATCCATGAGTGGTCCCAAAATGACCTACTCTATGAATGTGAAGCAAAATAATTCTTTGCCACAGTTTTTGATGGTGGCTGTATCCAACTGCACTGTAGGTATAGCTATAGGCATAGGTTCATTGTCCTTGGGCTAGAAAATGACCTTAATGCTGAGAAAACAGATATTGGTCTAAGTACAGCTAAAAAGTTTAACTGACAGGCTTGGCAGGGAGTTATCCTTCAGGTGCTATAACAACCAGCAGATGAGTTCCTGCAACACCTATGCCACCCAGTCCTTTACCACAGCATGTTGTATAAAGAAAGGAGAGACCACATGCTAATAGAACCATCTGCTTTAGTGCTAATCTGTGACAAAGACCCAGCCTGTTTTCCACCAACTACTACTATTTTATTGTCTCTTTCATGTATTTTATCTATGTTTCTTTTTACATTTTGCAGCCACAGATGTGTATACTGATAGAGTGACATTGCCATGGCTCTGTATTAGTAACAAAGAAATTCCACTCAAACCAAACGGAACTCCTGATGTAAAGAGGATTGATGTGGATGCCAAAGGAAACTGTTTTCTATCCAGCATTCTCTACTGTTGTGATCACTGGAGGCCCAGCTGATCAAAGCTCATCAATATGTTCTCATTGCCAAAGCAGACCATACTCCCTTGTGTAATAAAGATTAAACGTTTGCTGAGTATCAAACATTTTAACAGGTACCTGCTCCCACTGCTGGTTGGATCACTTCAGCCATCTGAGTAGAATATACATACACACTATATTGTAAAGTATTAGGACACCCCTCCAAATCATTGGATTCTGATATTGCAATCACCTCCATGGTCACAGGTTTATAAAAATCAAGCACCTAAGCATGCAGACTGCTTCTCCAAACATTTGTGAAAGAATGGGTCACTCTCTGAAGCATGCTACTGTGATAGGTTGCCACATGTGCAGTGGTTTTACCTCTCTGGAGTGATGAATCATGCTTCTCTGTCTGGAAATCCGATGAACATGTCTGGGTTTGGCTGTTGCCAGAAGAACAGTACTTGCCTGACTGCATTGTGCCAAGTCTAAAGTATGGTGGAGGGGGGATTATGGTGTGGGGTTGTTTTTCAGGGGTTTAGCTTGGCTCCTTAATTCCAGTGAAGGGAACTCATAAGGTGTCAGAATACGAAGACATTTTGGACAATTTCATGCTCCCAACTTTGTGGGGACAGTTTTGGGGATGGCCCCTTTCTGTTCCAACATGACTGTGCACCAGTGCACAAAACAAGGTTCGTAAAGACATGGATGAGCGAGTTTGGGGTGGAAGAACTAGACTGGCCTGCATAGAGTCCTGACCTCAACCCGACAGAAACGTTTGGGGTGAATTAGAGCGTAGACTGCGAGCCAGGTCTTCTCGTCCAACATCAGTGGCTGACCTCACAAATTCACTGAATGGTCAAACATTCTCATAGACACACTCCTAAACCTTGTGGACAGCCTTCAAAGAACAGTTGAAGCTGTTATAGCTGCAAAGGGTGGGCCAACTCAATATTGAACCCTACAGACTAAGACTGGGACGCCACTAAAGTTTATGTGTGTGTAAAGGCAGGCGTCCCAATACTTTTGGCAATATAGTGTATATATATATATATATATATATATATATATAATATATAGAACCACAAAAAACTAGTGGGACTTTACTGGTACAGAAAATGGACAACCTCATATTACTGTATAAAACATGTTTATTGAACATATCTTCCACAATTTACCATGAAAACAGTATTTGGCTAGTCAGCTAAATAAATTAATCTGGTTATCCTAACACAAAGGTAGAGGTAGAAAAGGTCCACCATCAGATAGTAATTATGCAGTATCAATAGATTGCTTTAACATCCAATATCTCTTCTGTGTCAATCACTAAGATTATCCACATGTGGTTTCTATAATACACCGTGTAACTGCAATCGCCATCTGCATGTGTCTTTGCCCGCTGGTGCCTTTTCTACCTCTACCTTTGTGTTGGGATAACCAGATTATTTTGTGGAGAATATGCACAAGATGTATCCCATATGAATGACATTGGCATGTGGATAGATCTGCTGTCTGCCTCTTGTGTCAGGCCTAATTTTGTGGGGTACGAGTGTTCATCCATGACCACTTTGAGCGTTGTGTGGATGCTGCTGCCACATATTACGTCTAGGGCATTGGACTTCTTTGCCTCCAACTCTTTCGGGGTCCTGAGGAGGCTAAAAAGCGAAAACATGTCGACCTCTGGAGGACTTAGATGTGATAATATATAAATGCTGTAATTTATTGGGCTGACTAGCCAAATACTGTTTTTATGGTAAATTTTTAGAAGATATGTTTCAATAAACATGTTTTATACAGTAATATGAGGTTGTCCATTTTCTGTACAAGTAAAGTCCCACTAGTTTTTTGTGGTCCCTCATACGATATATTAGGGATGAGGCACGTTTGCAGTCTGGTTTATATAATATTATATATATATATATATATATACATGCATACATACATATATACACACACATACATATATATACATATATATATATATATATACACATACATACATGTGACAATCGCGACGTCAGACCCCAGCCCTTCTCACCAAACTCATGACCGAAGGACTAGCCAATCTAAAACCACGCTGTCACGTGCATAACAATGCCACGCCCAGCTTCACCCTGCACAAACATTTTCCAGCTAATGGACCACAATCTGTGTACCTGCAGCCTGGGAGCGATTGTTACTGGGCCAGGTTAATTACGCAATTATTCTTCCACATTGCCACCACCTCCTTTTTGTACAGAGAAAGAGAAAACTCGGCAATATTAGTAATACACTATGATGTTTGAATAATCGTCTGTATACCACTGTCACCACAGGCAGGGATATATAGAGGTTTAAAAAACACACAGTAGCGCTCTTCAGAGACAGGGGTTCTTAGTTTGCATTAAAGAGCTTTAGAAATATTTCAACACTTTTCAGATAATAGGATTTATTACTAAAAAAGGTCAAAACAATATTTACAGAAAAACATGTAGCCAATATATATATATATAAATATACAGAGAGCAATAACACAGCAAAGAGATAACAGAAAGGAATTTAGAGAGGTAAAGTACTTGCTAAAAGTCCTGGGTTAAGCAGTTTTCAAGTTTCAGAGCAAAAGGGTCCCTTATCTCCCAAAGTTAGTTCCGATGTTAAAAGGGAGGATTCTTCAACTTCAACACAACCTATTCAACTTAATTCTCTGCTCCAATCATCAAAGTTCGAGGAACTCAGCAGGGTGTCTCCTTGAAGCAGAGAACCAATTGCCTCATTTGGGGAGGGTGTTGGAGGCGGAGACCCAAGCTAGAACCAAAATCCCAGCTTATATCATGCTCCATAACTTACCCTCTGTGCATGTAGCAGCCTAGCCACTAGTAGATTAATATGCAGAAGCATCCGCTAAATGTCTAGATATGAAATATGACATACCTGCTTGGGGAGGTTAAGGAGATATTATTTTCTGCTCTCCTGTAGATTTCAACTAGGGGGTGTAATATATCAGGCGACTTGTATTAAAGTTACCGATCTGAATATATGCCTGGTCTCCTAGTAAGTCTTTCATATTCCAAGATATGAAATCATAGGGGAAAGTGGATTTTGAATGTGATGTCTGTTTTACTGCTTATCTGGAATGTCTTTGAAGCTCAGTGAAGGACTTGGTTTATGGCTTTACGATATCTCAGATTGAGAAGCTAACAGACACCCAGGCACCAGCTAGTGGGATTTATAACCATTAAGCTCTCCCGCTGAGCCTGTGATCTCTGGCATCATCCAGACCACATTCCTGAGGGAGGGGGGAAATTGGAGAGTGGCTGGTTTGGGAGTAGAAATGATACAAGATGGGGGATCCTTAGCAAGATGGGTGACCGCGTCCATCTCTGTATGCACAATTGCTACAATACACTGCTCAAAAGATTAAAGGAACACTTTGAAAACACATCAGATCTCAATGGGGAAAAATATCATGCTGGATATCTATACTGTTATGGACAGGGTAATGTGTTGGGAACGTAAGGATGCCCCATAGTTTGATAGAAATGAAAATTATTAACCTGCAGAGGACTGAATTCAAGACACCACACAATCAAAGTGAAAAAATGATGCAGCTGGCTAGTCCATTTTGCTGAAATTTCATTGCAGCAACTCAAAATGGTACTCAGTAGTTTGTATGGCCCCCACATGCTTGACAACATCGGGGCATGCTCCTAATGAGATGACAGATGGTGTTCTGGACCAGGGCATCACTGAGCTCCTGGACAGTCTGAAGTGCAACTCGGCGGCATCGCATGGACTGAAACTGATATGTTCTATTGGATTTACTGTAGGTCAGGCAAGCATAGGGGCCATTCAATGGTATCAATTCGTTCATCCTCTAGGAACTGCCTGAATACTCATGCCACATGAGGCCGGGCATTGTCGTGCACCAGGAAGAACCCAGGATCCACTGCACCAGCGTAGGGTATGACAAAAGGTCCAAGGATTTCATCCCGATACCTAATGGCAGTCAGGGTGCCTTTGTTTAGCCTGTAGAGGTCTGTACATCCCTCCATAGATATGCCTCCCCAAACTATCACTGACCCATCACCTAATCGGTCATGCTGAACGATGTAACAGGCAGCATAACATTCTCCATGGCTTCTCCAGACCCTTTCACGTCTGTCACATGTGCTCAGGGTGAACCCTTCTCTCATCTGTGAAAAGCACAGGGCACCAGTGACGAACCTGTGAATTCTGGTGTTCAATGGCAAATACCAATCGAGCTCTATGGATTCAACCAGTGAGCACAGGGCCCACTAGAGGATGCCCTCAGGCCACCCTCATGAAGTCTGTTTATGATTGTTTGGTCAGAGGCATTCAGCAGTGGCCTGCTGGAGGTCATTTTGTAGAGCTCTAGTAGTGCTCATTCTGTTCCTCCTTGTACAAAGAAGCAGATACCAGTCCTGCTGATGGGTTAAGGACCTTCTACATCCCTGTCCAGCTCTCCTAGAGTAACTGCCTGTCTCCTGGAATCTCCGCCACAGTCTTGAGATTGTGCTGGGAGACACAGCAAACCTTCTGGCAATGGCACATATTGATGTGCCATCCTGGAAGAGTTGGACTTCCTGTGCAATCTCTGCAGGGTACAGGTATCACCTCATGCTACCAGTAGTGACACTGACCCTAGCCAAATGCAAAACTAGTGAAAAACATTCAGAAAAGATGAGTAAGGAAAAAAATGTCAGTGACCTCCACCTGTAAAGCCATTCCTGTTTTGGGGATCGTCTCATTGTTGCCCATCTAGTGCACCTGTTAATTTCTTTAACACCAAAGAAGCTGAAACTTATTAACAACCCCCTCTGCTACTTACCTGACCAGATCAATATCCCAGGAGTTTATTTTACTTGATGCTATACTCTGTTTGCCACATTTTGTTATGTTACAGCCTTATTCCAAAATGGATTAAATTAATTTTTCCCTCAACATTCTATAAACAATACCCCATAATGACAACGCGAAAGAAGTTCGTTTTGAAATCTTTGCAATTTATTAAAAATAAAAATGAAAAAAAAAAACACATGTACATAAGTATTCACAGCCTTTGCTCAATACTTCGTTGAAGCCCCTTCTGATGTGGCAAAAGTTAACCGCTGTGAATACTTTCTGGATGCACTGTACATACATATCACAGAGGATAAAGCAGTGTAAAACTGGCCAGCAGCAGTTCATTTTTGATCAGGGATAATAGGCCTAAGCGGTGTATGCCTAACATATTTTTAATCTATAGGATTGCAGGGGTGAATTTAAGTGATGTCATTTGAGGTGTTTTAGATACACAATGTTCTTGCGCTTTTCCTGTCAAACAATTCAGGGAAAAAAAATAAATGCTTGGACAGACTGTCAACAACAACGTCTAATCACCCCTTGCTCAAAATGATAGAATATAAAAAAGGGTCAAGACTCAATCTAATGGAAAAAAAAACCCCGATGTGCTGATGTACATTGCCCAAGATTAAAACACTGTTTTTGCAAAAAAAGGCCCTCTGAAAATACACAGTAAGCAGTAAAGTGCAGTGGTGAAGTGGACTCCAAGACAGGCTATGAAAAAAAATAAATTGCAGCCAGCAACAAAAATAGAAATATACCCTTTTATGAACACACATGCAGCCTGGTATGACTGTAGACAGTGCATGTGGTGAGACTTTAAAGAAACTGCAGGACACACATTTGCTCTAAGCATTAAGATGTGAAAATTCTTCCCTTCTCCACCCTCAAATTACCCAAGATACACAGTGTTTTTAAATATAAAAGACATTCAGTAAAGGGTTTACATCTTCTTTAAACCACTTGCCCTCCTGAGGATTTACCCCCCTTCCTGACCAGGCCATTGTCTGCTGCATTACTTTAACTGACAATTGCACGGTCATGCAACTTTGCACCCAAATGAAATGTACGTCCTTTTTTTCCCATGAATAGAGCCTTCTTTTGGTGGTATTTGATTGCCTGTGCGTTTTTTTATTTTTTGTTCTATAAAAAAAAAACAATTTTGAGAAAAAGACATTTTTTTACTTTTTGCTATTAAACATGTCCAGTAAAAAAATTTTAAAAATCAAATTTATATATACCTGATTTTGTGCACCCCTGCCGCCCTGTAGCAGTATATCTGCTATAGGGCGGTGGGGAAGCAGTTAACACACCAGTACCTACAAGCCTTACACTAATCTGTCCCTATGCAATTTATCAGCAGCACTACCTTTGACTTCCCTCATAGTCATGCATATTGTCATTATGGGTGCTGGGACCCCTGCCTTTTAATAGTGAAAGGCTGGCACAAAACAAACCCCCATTATTGGCCTTTCTAAACCACCTAACCTAAGCTCAGAGGCCAGGAAGTACATTATTGGTAGTTGGTTGCTATAGCGGCAAACAACTGCATTAGTTCACCTTATCTGCAACCCGTGAATGGGCTGGCTTTACTGCGAAATCCAATCACAATCCAAAGCTGAAGCTCATCCCTACTCAGCATGCATCACAGCACATAAAGTATATCACTGCATTATAGACATGTGCGGTTCGTTTCGTTCTGAATTTTAATTTATTTTCATTATTCAGGCATTCGGATTCCGAATTGCAACTGTAACAAATCAAAAATAACAAAACAAAATTCAGATGAAATTAGGATGGAATTTGACTTGAATTCGACTCGGATAGAACATAAAAGAATAGAATAGATTAGAATAGAAACAAATAGAATAGACAATAATAGAATAGAACAGAATAGGAAATAAGAGAATAGAAAAGAATAGAATAGAAAAACAATAGAATATAATAAAATAATAGAATAGATTAGACTAGAATAGAAAAGAATAGAATAGAACAGAATACAATACAATAGAAAAAAATAGAATAGAACAGAATAGAATGGAATACAAAAGACAACAGAAATTTGAATTTCGAATAGCATAAATTAGATTGGAATAGAATAGAAAATAACAAAATAGAATAAAATAAAATAGAATAGAAAAAGGAATAAAATAGAAAGAATATAACTATCTTCCAAAATGTAAATTTTGAAATAGAATACATTTAAATTCGAATAGTATATATTAGAATGGAATAGGAATGAATAGAATAGAACAGAAAAGAAAAAAACCAATAGAATAGAATTCAATAGAATAGAGTAAAATAAAATAGAAAGAATATAATCGTGTTCCAAAATTCTAATTTCAAATAGAATAAGTTTGATTAGAATAGAAAAGAATAGAATAGATAAAAATAGAAAATAAGAGAATGTAATATTATACAAAATAATAGAATAGAAAAAAACCCAATAAATCAAATAAATTCAATTGGAATAGAAAAGAATAGAATAAAAAAATAGAAAATAAGAGAATGTGATAGAATAGAAAATAATAGAATAGAATAGAAAAAACAATACACTACAATAGAATAAAATAGGAAGAATATAACCATCTTCCAAAATTCGATTTTCGAATAGAATAATTTAGAATGTGAATACCAATTAGAAGTCAAATGCTCACTCAAATTTTCTGAATTCCAAAGTGAATTGAAAACTAAATGAAACAAATTCTGAAAACGAATTTAACAAAACAAAATTATTTCAATAACAAAACAAAAAATTTTTTTTTCGTTCTGCACATGTCTACCGCATTACTGTCACCGAGTACTAACTTCTTATTCTCTTATCTATACATTTTGTTTTTGTTTGTATACGTTTTGTATGAAAGCATCACTAACATTAGTGTAGCAAAATGAATCTATTCCTTTACTCTATGGTGATTTTATAAATATGCCTCCTAATAATTGCAGAAAGTGTTTATGGGAAGAGTTTTATCATGAAGCAAACAGTTTGAAAATTGTACTTGGCTTTGCCAAAAATGTTCCCCGACACCTGGCACATAGAGGGTTAATAGTGATTTATTACAAAGGTTCAGTTGAGCTTTTAATCTGCGTTAACTATTTTGCCTTGATGACAATGTCAACATTAATACTGAGACAAATTCCAAGAGTTTTTGGCTCTATCTGGTCTGTGGGGAATATAAAAGACGTATCTGTGAAGCCTATAAAAAAAGTGCTGAAGACAACAGTATTTTCAATACAGTGTTATGTGTCTGCGTAGCAGCTCATACAGTTAGTCCTCTGTCAGTGTAGTTCCATCCTCCAATAAATCAATTTGTGTTATGCAATGACTCCTGTCTCCTGCGAGTCTTTTCCTCTCTCAAGTACAACAGAAAACCATTGCCTCAAAGGGACCTTTTAGTTATTACATGAATTGAGATTAAATCAAGACTAAGTGAAAACTGTTCAGATTAAATTGAACAGATGTAACTTCTCAGGTAATAAGGTGACTTATGATTTTCAAGAATGTGTGTTATTCCTATCCTAGCTCTCCACTCTAGGTAGGTTTAATTTTTCTACTTTCAATATTTTGTACATTTCTTAGCATCTATCCAGTATACATGCATGCTTGCTGACCAACAGACATGTCCTGTTTTAAGATAAAAAAAAATGATAGTTAATTGTAAAGAGTCAAAACAAGGTTTAATATATATGGTATATAAACAGATTTAACTTGGCCTTGCCAATCAGAAGTTAGCTTTTGTTATTTTCCTGTAGTAAGTTGTATATGACCTAAGGCTGCAATAAAACTGTCAGTAATGCTATTTCATTTGTATTTAGCCCCATGATTAACTCCCTCCTCTTAGCTTTTTCACCACTCTTCCTTGGTTTTTGCTTTTGTTTTAAACTATATCTAAAAGGCATTTTTTTAGGTTTGGATAGAGTGGTGATGGGTTGGAACCAGGGGCGGACTGACAACTCATGGGGCCCCCAGGCAATAGGGGATCATGGGGCCCCTCTGTCTTCGCCAACACCTAAAAAAGCCTATGAAAGGTACCAGGGGCATCTCATGGGGCCCCCTACTGACCCCGGGCCCTCGGGCAGTGCCCGAGTTCTCGAATGGTCAGTCCGCCCCTGGTTGGAACCACCATCAGGATTTATAACATTGTGTAATTCCTGGGGGCAACCAAGCCCTGGTAGAGAAAACGCTTCAGCAGCCAGCTATATTCCCTGACCACTAGAGTTGAGCTTGATGTTCGAGTCGAATGTAAGTTCGACTCGAACATCGGCCGTTCAAGTGTTCGGCGAACACATGAACGGTAAGGCTGTTTGCCTGCCGTCCCTCACAATGCACTGTGCTCTTACACTACACTTTTTTTTGTGAATGAGTAGCAGTACCATGTACCCTATACACATTCAGAAGGGGGGACTGGGATTAGGGGCCCCTTTGTTGAAGGGGGATTCCAGATCCTGATAAGCCCCCCGCCTGCAGACCCCCACAACCACCGGCCACGGTTGTGAGGAAGAGGCCCTTGTCCCCATCAACATGGAAAAAAAGGAGCTCGCTCATCCCCACCTTTCTTGACCTGTCGGGCTGCATGCTCAGACAAGGGTCTGGTATGGATTTTGGGAGGGTCCCCCCTCAGCATTTTTTTTTTATTTTTTAGCGTGGGGGTTTCCCTCAAAATCCATACCAGACCCGAATGGCTTGGAAGGAATGGGGGGGCCCACTCCGTTTTATTGTTAATTTTTTAATTGCCGGCAATTCTTTTTACATTCAGGGAACCCCGCTGACAGCTGAAACATTAAATAATGTTTTCACTACTAAAATACTGCATGACTTAACCTCTCTGGTGGTATTTCCCAGTGTAGCTCGGGGTTAATTATCAGTGCCAAAAGCGGTAACCCAGAGCTATACTCGGGATTACCCTGCAGCGTTGCTCTGGGATTCCCTCGATCACTTACCTTGTCCTTCGCTCCCGCGATGTGTCCCCTGCAGCATCACCAGCTATCTCCTCCGGCCGATGCCGGCATCCGTCTTCCGGGTTCCGGTCCCTGCGAGTGTCGGGACATACGGAGTCCGGAACCAGCGGGAAATATAAAATTTTTAAAAAGTCACATTCACTAATACACTAAAATCACATAGTAAACATTACTGTATCAAACCAATTCACATACATTTTGTCCCTAGTGCTTTGTCCTGTGCTCTGCCTGCATTTTTACTGTTCTTTCTGCCTGGAAACTGAGAAAAGTCCATGGCGTCCAAATAGTGTCCCTTTAGGTCAAAAGCAATAGTAAATCAGAACCACTTGCAGAATTGAGTGATAATGATTTGTGGGGAAATTCGTTATCAGACACTGAAAACGATTTTGCGACTAAGCTCAGTGATGTGCGAATGTGGCGCTATATTTCAAATTTCAGTGTTTTTGGTTTGATTATATTGTTGAATTAAATGTATTATTATTATTTTTTATGATTATTTATTATATCATAGTTTATGATTGTGTTTCAAATTTTATCATACCCGGGATGTTTACTAGACTCTTGTTCGGATAGATTTCAGTGAGTTATTCCTAAAAATTACAGGCCTACAATAAAAAAACGACATATTTCCATGAAAAAAATGTACTGCTTTCAGCACAGAAATATGGACATAATCAGACTGCTAGGGAGGTTAATAATATAACTCGTTTTATTTTAGTAGCTGTGTGGTATCTTACCGCATACTCGGATGCAATAAAATACTGCTTAGTGAATTATCCCGGTTCAAAGTACGCGGTTGAACTTTAGTTAGGTTCGAATGTTCGACCATGACCACGAACTAAACGGGGGAGTGTTCGGCACTTCACTACTGACCACTTGTACAGAAGCAAGCATAACAGTGGGAGGAATGTACTTAGCCAGGCATGTCGGGTATAGAACCACTGGTATAGGATTTTGTAAGAAGTTTTTGGGGGTCAGTATCTTTCTAGAGCTTGCACAGATGTATTGTACAGATGTACACAGATGTATTGTGACTGTCTTTGTGGACCACCTATACTGCTTTTAATCACGTTGGTTTGTGAGTATATATCCTCTTTTTATTCAATAAATACGTGTTTTACCACGGTAATGCACGATGAGAGTACGCCCTTGTCTGTTCTTTTTCACTTATCCAAAGTCCTGTTCCACCTAGCTTGTTCCACTCTTACACATACTTATGATATCTACCATACCTTCTTCCTGTCCAAATTCCATCATTTCTTCTTTTGTGCACAGTTTGATTTTTGTACCACTGCACTGACTTTATTTATTTTTTTAATTCATCAAGATGAGCTTTGCTTACACCCGGAGTGGGCTCTCTTAAGCCTTAAGTAAATTAAATGAAAGTCTCATTCGAAAGCCTTCAGTCCTCTCACTACCTTTATTTGGTAACAGGGGCCTACTCAATCAGTCTAGTAATCCTCTTTCCACCTCTACCAGTGAAGGGACACAATTTAGTGCTTATCAGCCTTGATATTGATTTTTTTAATGTTTAATTTGTGTCACCTTTGCTAGAGGGACTTTTTGCTCTCACTCTACCCAGCAATCAAGTAATTTGTTGTAAAGTTGACTTTCTGAAGGTTGAGGACAGCAATCACAATAGCGACTTTGATGTTTATACTTTTTACCAATAAGTGGCTGTATATTTGTGTTGACTAATCACTGTTGGCTGATAGCCAGTGGGTGTCAGGGGCAGGAGCTAAGTTTCCATCTCCCTCCTAGGACTCCCGTTCCCCTGCTAGGCCCTCCAAAGTGTTTATACTTATGTTCTTGGACGTTAGGTCTTCCTCTACATAGTTGTCCTGGTTTCCCTCTTCTGGGACTCCTGATTTACACCCTAACCCCCTATCCTTGACTTTGATTCCCTTTGTCTAAACATTTCTCTGGATATACAATGCTCTTTTTTTTCAATAGTTTTGTCTAATGTTAATGACTTAAATGCACTAGTTAAATGGTCTACATTTCTCTACAACTTGCACCAAGCCAAATCTGATGTCATATTTCTTCTTTAGGGGTGAAGTTTCCCCAAATTTTCTAAACAAATATTACCTAGTGTGGGTTAATTTCCTTAATTCTGTTTCTAAATCCCATGGAGTCTCCATGACCTTCTATAAGAACCTGCCCTGTACTGTTCTAGACAGTCGGGAGACGGGCAAGGTAGATTTCTGCTTGTCAAAATGTCTCTATTTAATGTCATCTATACCATTGCTTATGTATATATGTTAGAAATGCAGGGTGCGATGGTTGGGAAAGGCCCACTAAGCAATAATGATTAATAGAGCCCCTATACCCCTGTTGTCCCATACTGGACCTGGGAATGATTAGCTGCCCCTTGGTATTTTTATAAATGAGTAGCCATTTAAATGTATAATGGACATAGAAGCTGTTCAAATTGTTTTACAAACGTGTTCTACTCTTAACTTTCCTTGAATTGAAAAAAATATCCATAGGGTGGGGTTAGAAGGAAAATGTAAACCTTTTGTCTGAGACACAGAACCACCTGTACATATTACCTGTACTCAAGCCTCATTTCTTTTAAAAGACACAGTGCCATATCATTTGCTTGGTGGAGCCCTCCCCTAACTTTTGGGACACGCACAATTCAGATGTAGGGCTTCTCAAGACTATCACTAGTTAAACAAATCCTGAGGCAGCATTAAAATAGAATTCCAGCTAAAGCCTAACTAGTCTTAAAAATGCCCCTCTATACTAACTAACCTTTGTAAAAAAAACAGATGCATAAAAACTCACCTATTTTCAGGTGCTATACAGCCACAGCACATGAAGAAGGTGGTGGAGTAACTACCTCCATCATCCTTCTCCTCTCTCTCTTGGGCACAGAGTAGTTTGCAGTCCTTGACAGCTGCAAAAAAACCCTTTTCTGCCTCCTTATGAACAGCTACTCTTGTAGCTGCCCTGCCAAATGGCATGGAGGAGTCTGCTGAATTATTTGATCAGTGTCAGACACTCTGTGAGTACCTCTGGATTGTTTTTAATGTGCCCCTTAATAAAAGAATTTGTTTTATGCTTAGCTCTTTCTCCTTTTGTACTTTTTTTTGAATAGGGCCATCTTTTCATGAGTGTTATGAAGACTGTAGGTACTAAGGCATTCCTGTGCTTGTGAGATCCCTATGCTGTTTGACCAAGTGGTCCATCAAATTTGATGAGCGAGTTATACTACCCACTGGTGTGCGTCCTGAAGGATGTGAAGCACAGGTACTTTACCACACTGAAGACTTGCCATCACATTTCTCACTTTTTGGAAGATGTTTGTTAAAACACTGCATGGTTTAATGAACTTATAATTTTATTATATAGTGTATAATTGGATTGATTTTGCACTATTCATTATTATTTCTTTTTCACTAGATTGTTTGCTGGATGAACTATTGATATATTGATTTGACGTATCTTTATTGATTTGCAAAGCATTTTCTAATTTTCTGATTTTTTTTATATATATATATAGATGCATTGATTTAATGCACTCATTTTTATCTGTATAGATTATTTATTGGTATGAATTATACATTTTTTATATATTTATTTTGGGTAGCACTGTACGTTTCATATAACCTCAGAAATTGTGGCCTATCCAAAAAACGTTTACTTGGTGTGGTGCAAAGCTTTAGTCTTTTACCATCTTCGGTGTCCAAAAAAGACACCCATTTTTTAGTGTGATGTATTATGCCTGCATAATCACTCAAAAATTGTGGCCTGTCAAATTACGCTTGTGGTACAAAGCTTTTTCCTTCTTAAGTGTCCAAAAAAGATATGCAATTTGCCTGCCCAATTATTCAGAAATTGTGACCTGTCCATATACTGAAGACCTAATAATTGTAGTGCAAATCTTTTACATTTCTGTGTCTTCAGCTTTCCAAAACAAAGACATGTTTTTTTATTTTCCTATGCAATATGCATCTTTTTCCTATGCAATATGCTTCTTTTTCCTGCAAAATCTTACCCAGTAAAAGCTTAAAAGGTGTCCTTCACAACTGCCCAATTTCAATTTTCAATCCTAGAAAATAGACAATATTTTTTATACATGAAATCTGCCATACCTTTCCCTTTGAAATATCAAAAAGGCTTCCAAAAATCTTCTGCAAATATGTATATTTTGTAGTCTTCAATCTCAGAAAAAAAACATTCAAGGGAATTCATAAAGTGTGTCTGCACGCTTTAGAATTATATTGTGTTGTAAGCAGGTACGTCACTGTTAGCCTCACTGGGTGGTAGGCGACTGTTATCTGTGAGGTCAACAGAGTCCTTAACTCCTTAAATACAGTGACAGGTGTGTATGTGTGTGTGTGTGTGTGTGTGTGGGGGGGGGGTGTTAGTCATCAGGCCTCTCCCTGAATACCTTAGAATTGGTCTTAATTATCTCTAATTTTGTCATCTTCAAATTGGAGATAATTTTTTCAAAGTGGTACTGTTAAGAGCATCAGTTACTGAAACTTTTTTTTTATCTAGTGCAGGTCATTTTAATGGGCCACAGTGACAGTAAAGTCATTAGGGAATTATTGAATTCCATATGAAGCCTGCCTGCTCATCCATCCCCGCACATTGTCATTGGTGGGGATGGACACGGCAGGTTGGAATGGCTCATATAAATAACTTGTTCTGCTGACTTTGCAGCGGCAGGGGTGATGTTGGGCACATTGAATCCTGGACTGATTGAAGTGATTTACATATATGAGGAGACTCTGGATATTTCCCCATTGACTTACATTACCATCTTTTTAAATGCTATATATTATTTTTGTTTTAGGTTGCCTAGTTTTTTTTTAACCTAGTATTTGGTATTATTCCATTGGGGTTGGTTTATACCCTGCTGTATACTGTTACTTATCTGTTATTTATTTATCCTAAGGTCCCTCTGTGGAGAGTATCTTGGTTCTGGATATGTTTTTCTGCCCAGCATAGGCTCACTTTATCATTACAAGGTTGGTTGTCTTATCCATCAGTATATGGATGTATCATTACACTTTACTATGTATTCCTCTTTTTTGGGTATGGTCATACTTAGTGATGTGCACATACATGTACTCATTTACAGGCCCTTTTGTATTAATACAACCTACTTTGTGGTATTTGTCTGCTCTCACACCTGCCCCCCGGGACTGTCTCCTAGGCCCGGGTTTAGAATGTTTTGTGACCTATTCCACCCCTCTTACTGTGGATAAGCTCTGATCCTGATTTTGGTGCCATGTTTATACTTATATACTTTGTATTTTATATTTTTGGCATTCATTGTTTATTTTCGATTTAGCTTAAGTGGGTGTTTGCCCAGACCTCCTGAGGAACTGACAGTTACCGTGAAACATGTAAAGGATTATGGTTTCCACACATATTACTGCATACATATTGTAACTAGTACATTCAACCAAGATCTGAAATTCGAAAAAAGATATACCACATTCCTAAGTCTATTGTAGTATCAAACAGAATAATTAGAAGGGACTTTTGAGGCACACCATTCTTCATAAAACACAAAAATGTGTTTTATGTAGAAAGGTGTGCCTCAAATGTCCCATCTGCTAACTGGTACATTGATGTACTATGAGGAAACCACCCAATTTAAGTGTCCACCATAAGGGTTCATCTTGTTATGCTTTTAAAGATATATTGTTAATCATGTTTTAAAATTGTTTTTGCAATAAAATTTCCCCCCCCAAAATTAATTTTGTTCTGTGTCCATGGGGTACCTTGAAAGTCCATAAACAATTTATTTCTCAGTCTGTTTGCTATAATTAGGATCTCGGTATCCCTTTGTTTTTTCTATTTTTGGGAACACCATGCTCTCTAGCATCTGTAACAAAACTAATGCAAGCCCACCTTCCTCAGTTCATCTCTTCACCTGCCAGAACATTGAGTTGCCAAGAGGCAAATAATTAAAATTGGAACTAAACCCTTCAATTCTTTACAGCCAAGGAAGCTGCCATCTTGACCTCAGTTTGATCTGCATTTTCCATGGTGTAATACATGTGACCAGTTATGGCACCAGCCATTTGATGGCTTGACAGTTCATTCGACAGCAAAATCCAGCTGTCACAGTTATCACTCATGTCGTGCCTTGAATGATCTGTTTTGAGAAACTTTAAGTCTAATTGGAGGATCCTTGTACCAATAAGCTGGTTTGCATGCTGTTTAAGCCTCTGTGACCACTCTGACAATGGGAGTCATTAGTAAGCACCAGTTTGATATATCCCATATCTCCTTAGTATTAATCATTGTTTTTTGTATTGCATTATGGATTCGACTTTTCACAGTTTTCTGGGGGGGGTTTTCCACAATATATTTTAGTTTGTTATGTGAGCTCATACTTTGCATTGTGAAATAATCTTATTTAATAGCAATTGTTTTCCACTTATTGCACATTTTGAAAACATGTTTTGGATTAGCACAGCACTTAACAATATTTTACACGTAAAACAGATAGAGGCTATGCTACTGAAGTAAGTATGCAGCTGTAGTGAGGGATTAAATTAGTTTGGAAAAGCTATGGAGGAGGGTCAGTATTGATTTTGGCAAATTGTTTTGACATATATAGTGCGGGTGTTGAAATGAAAAAATATTTAAAGTAGTAATAAACCCAAAAGCAAAAATATATTATATCACAGCTTAACTGTTCTTAGATGTGATCGCTACATTAGTTTTCTTCTTTAGATCTTCATTACCTTATTTTCACCTGGTGATCTGATCAGTAAGTCTGTTTTTTTTTTCAAAAGAACACTGCAGATGTGGCAGTTACAAGGATGAGACAAACCATTTACAGAGACAAACAATGGAGAGAGGTGCTTCCGATGATCATCTTTTATTTATTTATGTAATTGCTTCATCCCAAAAGACAAAAAAATGTTGCTGTAACTGCTTATAAAGTGTTATCTAAAGTTTGGTTTTGATTTGTTAGTATATCTAAATATTCTAGTACATCTAACACTTCCCTTCCCACAGACCAGCAATGCTGCTGTCCAAAGGTGCCCCCCTGTGCTCATTCATCCAGAGTGGGGGCACTCTAATACAGGAGGTGTGTTACTGGCCAGATCACTAGGTGAACCTGGGAGAACAGCCTAAAAAAAAAGAAAATTAATACAGCCACCACATCTAATGGTTGGTAAGCTGCAATATATTATATTTTTAGTTTTGGGTTTAATACCCTTTAATGGGTTTTGTGGCTGGTGAGAACTAGTATGTTGCTGGACCCAGGGCACATGCTTTGGATCTTCTACTAAGTGCCCCTGATGTCCTTTGCAATAATTGTTGCGGTCATCTTAAGGGCCCGTGTCAACAGCTTTGAGTTTGTGTCAAAGCTATCAGCTTGACACAAGATATTCAGAATTCATTCACAGATGTATTTGACCTGTAGTTAACTTTCTCTTGAACTGCATTTGACCTGCTTCAAGCAGGTTTTTGCATTCCCATAGACATGAATGTGAACGTAAAACCTTTGTTAGTTGTGAGCAAAAGCTCATTGACGTGAACATTGATTGCAACATATTGGTTGTATATGGCACATCCATTCACATACTGCCTCTAGGAACTGCATTTCTCCAAAATAATTTGGGTAGATCATTTAGAGATGAGACAGTCTGGCATTTTTGTTAATAAATTAGGGGTTTTGTTTGCCTGTACGTAACCTAATACTTTACAATGATACATTTAATTTCCAAATTCTGGCATGTCATATTTATGTTACTCTAAATAAAGCTGTTCAGGACCAATTCCCTTTAAAAAAAAAAAAAAAAAAACTGTAATATTCTTAGACCCAGATCTGTTTCAAAATATATAGAACTAGTCACAATTGGGCTTGCAGAGGAACTGAAGTATTCAGTCTTAAAATGATTCTAAAGGCTTCATTTTTTTTTAGAAAAATAACACAAATGTCTATACTTTTCTGCTGTCTGTGTGCACCAGTTTTGCACAGAGCAGCCCATATCCTCTTCTTCTCGGGTTCCCCCACCGGTGCTCCTGGGCCCTCCCTCCTGTCTGGTTCCCCCCGCAGCAAGCAACTTGCTATGGGGGCACCCACTGCTCTGTTTCTCCAATCACACACAGAGCTGTGGTTCAATCCCACCCCTCTCTATTCTCATTGGCTCACTGGCTGTGATTGACAGCAGCGGGAGCCAATGGCAATAACAATAAGGAGAGGGAGTCCCAAGATAGCCGAGACTCCAGTGCACAACGCTGGATAGAGAAGGGGCTTAGGTGAGTATTGGGGGGGGGGCTGGGGGGATCCTGCACAGAGAAGATTTCTTACTTTCATGCATTCTAAAAAAGCTTTAGCCCTTACATCCACTTTAACTATTTATATTGTGCAGGCTTTTTTCTAATAAATGTATATTTATTTGAATTTTACTTTGAGCCTAACCTCAGCTTGACCACAGGGCTCTGTTATTTGATAATGGAGCTGAGGAGTCTGATTTGGACTAAGCAGATAAAAGTGGGAAAACATACATCTTTTATAAGTAAGCTCAACCAGTAAGCTGGAGATGGAGTGTGAAGAGTCACCCCAGTCTAACTGATTCTTTTTAAAATGGAACTAAACCCATTGATGTAACAGTTTTGAAAAATAATGTTGCATGCCCAGCATGCTGGAAATGCTGTCACATTTGCTTGTGCTCTCAACCAAACTGTCAAACCATAAAATGGCTGGTGTCATCACAGATTACATGTGCCTCACCATGGCAGTTGTATATCAAGTAGAAGCTAAGATGGCAGCTTCCTTGACAGAAAAGGATAGGAGGGTTTAGTTCTGCCTTAAGATATATCCTATATTGGTAAATACCACTACACAGGCTCTACTTTATTTTGCTAATGTTTTTTCTTTTCTTCCCTGGTACCATTCTCCCCCCCCCCCCCCCCCCCCACACACACACACACATACTGTACATCAACATGCTAATTATATGTTTAAATAAATCCTTTCCATTTTCATAAAAAAAAACCTATTTTAGACCCATTTAGACCCATTTATATCATCAGTGTGTCTGTTCTTCTTCATGAAGTGCAGCTAGATCATGACTAGTGTGAGGGGCCATCGGGGTTCGTGGAAAAACATCACAGATCCCACCTCAGTAATTCTTTCCCAAGCCCTGCAAGCAGTGGCCTGGCTTAGGAAAAGCTATGCAAATATTAAAATGCTTTGATGGGTGGGTATCAGTCTGGAGGAATGGGTGTTCCTAGGCAGATTGCATTTGCATTGGGTAATGCCCATATGGTACTCAGCCTCCATGATTGAAAGAACTGAAATAAAATGAATAAAAGGGATGGGCCAAGGACAGTCAGGCTGGTCAGGAAAGGGCTAGATAGTGCTGAATTTCTGCCAGCCAGTAAATGAGGCAAGTTTTATCTGACTTGCTGCAACCTTTAATGCACACTGTGATAAGTTGACTGTGTGCAGTGAAATCAGAGCAAGCATTTCAGTGCCCAAGACGAGCCTGTACAACAGTGCAAGACTGACGGTAAGGCTGGAATTCAGCTTTAAACAGAAGTTAAGTTATGTTTTCACGTTCCTCCCAAAAATTAATGACATACTGCAAAATCTCAAGAAAGCAGACAAGGTTAAAAGAAAGCCATGCCAAATTACCCCTGTCATTTTATCCTTCATCTGCTTACATTTGGAACATTCAATGGGCTCCTCCATTACTTTTGCATGTTCCATAAGCCGTCTTCACTTCCCTATCCATGTCCATCTTCCCCTTCTTACCTTTTGTTCTGTGCAGCAACCAACCAGTGAAGGTTATATTTTTTGACACAGCCCCATATATAAGGCATATGTACCTATTGCAAGCAACAGGCTAGCACTAGGCAATGAGCTAATAGCAGGTACTGGTGGTGGCAGAAAAGGGAAAATAACAAAACAAATACTTAATTAGTGATATCCCCTTGGCAAACAAACCTTTTAGTGTGAATGTTTTTTTATCCCTACAAACTTTAAACATGTCTTTAGGTAAAAATAGATAGTTAACTAAGAGCTTAATCAAAAAAGGAAGTCAAATAGGAGAATTTTAATGTTTAAACTTACGAAAAGTTCATAGTTGGAAAATTGCCATTCACAGTGGATTATCACAACTAATTTTTGAGACTGTCAATATGTAGAAAGTGCCCATCTCATATCAGATTCTTGAAGTCTATTTGACCTATACAATTCTGCATGTTGATTTTTTTTACCAGTATTTATAAATGTACATGACCCTATTGGTTAATGTGCTTTGCATACTTTTGTTGCCTTTTTTTGCATTGCCTCCTGCAATGTACAGTATGTATTATTATTATTATTATACAGGATTTATATAGCGCCAACAGTTTGCTCAGCGCTTTACAATATAACGGGAGACAAAACAGCAACAATACAGTTCAATACAAGAGGGATTTGAGGGCCCTGCTCCTTGAAGCTTACAATCTAGGAGTATGTAGACACATGTACATAATTTCACAATATCTACAATATGGGTCATGACTGTAACATGCAATAAACACTTGACTTTCTTTGTATTATGATAACTACAGTTTATATCTGTGAATATCCTGTAATAAACAACACTGTGCGAGAAAGACACTGTATGTAACCTCTAACCAAATAAGCCACAGGTGGCATTTCCATATTTACTATTCAGCTAAACATTTGAGCCTTGCGCCACTTAACATTTCAGCTATCCCTGGTGTAATCAAAGAACACAAGTTATTATTTATCTCACGTCCTACTCCTTCATAGCTACCCACCCACCACTGCTGGCATGACCTATCTGACACACACATTAATTTTAACTCTGTACTTCTATTGCATCAATTAATAAAACCTGACTACATTTCTAGCAAATGAACGTGTACTGATAAATGAGGCACCTATCGTAATTGCTCTGTAAATTAAGAGCTTGCAGCACTGACAATAGAAGTGAGTAGAGTAGTTTTAATATTTAAAAACTCATTAAATTTGTGTATATATTCAATAATTAAAGTCAATCTATCCATTTAAGAAGCTAATTTAAACACTTTGCCTGTTCAGATTCTAATACAAGTGAAATGTACAACATTTCGGAACTTAAAATTATATTAATGTATAGGGTTCTTATGAAGATTCTTATGGTAAGTTAATACCAAGGGGAGACATTTACTAAGGATTAAACAAATTGCATAAAATAGATACAAACTGACTGAAGGATACATCCATCTAAAACTGAAACTCACCTGCTTGTATACTAAAGCTTTTTGTCAGGATAGATTAAGAAGATGATGTGCACTAATATGTAGACAAAGATCTTTAATAGGAAGTTATGTGTGCAAGCTCATTTGCACAAGAACACTAAATTCCTATGACCCCAGCCTGCCTTTCTGCCTGTTATCTACTTAGTTGTTGCTAACGTTGCTTACCACTGGACTCTTCTCTGCTCTGACCTCCTGGCTTGATCCTGACCATGCCTTGTCTGACTACCTATTGCTGACCTGGTTGGTTCTTGGTCATGGTTAATCTCTGCTGACTTCCTGTTTCTGACCTTGGCCTGCCTCCTGACCCCAATTCTGCTAATTCCACAGTTCTGACCACACCCTTCCTCCTGACCCCAATTCTGCTAATTCCACAGTTCTGACCACACCCTTCCTCCTGACCCCAATTCTGCTAATTCCACAGTTCTGACAACACCCTCCCTCCTGACCCCAATTCTGCTAATTCCACAGTTCTGACCACACTCTTCCTCTTGACCACAATTCTGCTAATTCCACAGTTCTGACCACACCCTTCCTCCTGACCACAATTCTGCTAATTCCACAGTTCTGACCACACCCTTCCTTCTGACCACAATTCTGTCTTCTGCCCTTTCTGGCTGCTCCCTGCCTTTCCAGTTGCTGACCTGTCTGCCTCAGACCTCGCTTCCAGCTTGTCATGGGTCCTCATGTTCCCACCAGCTGTTCATCCAGTCTGCTTCTCTGTGGCATTCTCACCTGGTTTCTTGGTGATCCCTTTCTGCCAGATCATTAACTAGTTGTGAACACCTGTGGACTGAACTCTCAGCACCCATGCCACTTTACACCCTTTTGCTCTCTATTACCATTCCTGGGGTATTTCAACCAGTGGTGTAAGGAAAGCCCACTCATACCTTCAATCTCTAAAACAGTTTGGGATATTTTTCAGTATATGTAGATAGATCTGCCTTTCTACGGACTGGCATAGAGTGTAGGCACCTGCCCATATCTGCAGCAGCTTTCAAGTGTCCTGCTTACCTTGAAAGAAAAAAATAATTCTGACATGTTTTCTTTTAAAGATGAACTGTGGTCAGATAAAAGAATTAATTAAATGTATTTTTAACCGATTACTGTACTGTACTGCTACAGGGCGGCACGGGTGAGCAAAATCAAGTATATATACGTGATTTCGCATTTCTGGGTAGGGGCGCGTGTGCGACTTACCCGCGCTGCAGGTGCGGCTGTCAATCACCGGGTGATTACTCGTCGTCACCTGGTGATTGCCGAGGATCTCCAACTGGGAGGAAAATTTTTGGTAAACAAAACAGTTATCCTCCCTGTCAACTTGTGCACACTGCTTTGCATGGCTGTGCACAGCACAGCCATACAAAGCAGTGTGCTTACTGTGAAGCACAAACACACGGCCACATAGCAAAACACAACCAGCACACCATTAACCCTTTGATCGCCCCTCATGTTAACCCCTTCCTGCTCAGTGCCATTAGTACAGCCTCGCAGCGATGCAATCTGTCACGGCTGTGTCCACAGGACACAGCCAATGACATATTACTACACCGGCCTATTGCCAGTGTCATGTGACCACTGTGACCAATCACAGCAGATCACATATAGATTGTATACAATGGATGGCTTCCTGTCATGCTATTCATTGTATACAATTGTGTTGTTAGCTGCGATTGATCAAATCAGTCACATGGTACAGACAGGGCCAATCACAGCTCATCTGTATTATGTGATGAGCTTTGCTCAATCACAGCTAATCACAACAAAAGACTGAATGAATCAGTTTCATTCAGTAAAAATCATTGCAAATATCAATTAAATACATTGGTATTAGCAATCACAATGTGTAAAAAAAAAAAACCTGACCTCTTTCCCAGAGTAGTTCAATGTTACTATGGTAATGTTGTATTGTTTTGGTCACAGTGTGTTGAAAAAAAAATAGTAAAAAAAGAAAAAATAATGTAATAAAAAAAATTTGAAAAATTTGCAAAAAAAATGAAAATTTCAATTTTTTTTTTACATACACACCAGTCAGTGTCCCTGATTATTGGGATATTTTTATTTTTAATTCCTATATTTTTCAAAAAATTACAACCTCCAAAAAACTCACCATGCCTCTTACTAAATACCCTGGACTGTCTATTTTTCAAAAATGGGTAATTTGGGGGGTATTTGTACTATGCTGGCATAGTGCCGTCAGTACATTGATTGATCGATGCTCAGGTATATATACAGACTAAATAATATACATTAATTTGGGGTAATTTCACCAAAGAAATGTAGCAGAATACATTTGACTTACATTTATGAAAAAATTTTATTTGCAAATTTTAGCAAAATTAAAAAACTGTGGTGATTAAATACCACCAAAAGAAAGCTCTATTATTGTGAAAAAAAATTATACTTTTTTTTATAGGTACAGTGTTGCATGACCGCACAATAGTCATTCAAAGTGCGACAACACTGAAAGCTGAAAATTGGCCTGGGTAGGAAGGGGGTAGTATTGAAGTGGTTAACATGTGCCTGGTATGGTGCCTGGTATTGAAGTGGTTAACATGTTGCCGCCCGGTCTATAGTAGATTGACGGCCGGGTGGTCCTCTTCTCCCTGTGACTGGGCGTCATATGACATCCTGTGGATTGCGCTGCGCATGCGCGCCCTAGGGGGCACGCAGCGCAGCCATTCCTTGGACACAGTGCTTCCCCGCTGGAGGTAAAGAGCCAATGAAATTGGCTTTTTACCACGTGATCGGCTGTGACCTGTCACCGCTGATCATAAGCTGATCATAAGTGTCAACACACAGTGATCACTCACTGTAACTATCTTCTCCTCCTCACACACCGATCTTGTGTGAGGAGGAGAACCTAGGAACAGTGAATTTTTCAAACCCTTTCACTACTGTGCACTACACTGCCCCTAATAAAGAGTCCCTGTGAGTGCCACCAGTGGATCTGTCAGATCAGCCCATCAGTGGACCTGTCAGTGCAGCCCATCAGTATACTTGTCAGTGTACCTGTCAGTGCATTCATCAGTGCAGCCCATCTGTGTACCTGTCACCACAGCCATCAGTGCACTGTAATCTAGATTGAAAGCTCGAAAGAGCAGGGCCCTCAAACCCATCGTGTTTTGTTTTGTTACTGTATCGTCTCATGTTCTGTCCCCCACTATAATGTACAGCGCTAAGCAAACCTTTTAGTGCTATATAAATACTGCCGCCCATCAGCAGTGTACCCATCATAGCCACCCATCAGCAGTTTACCTTTCATACAGCCACAATTACCAGAGCCGCAATGTCCAAAAAATATTTTACTAGTGAGTAGGCGCTCAAAATCCTTAGCATGTTGGATGAGAGCAGCGGGGAGCTCTCACCATCCGATTCCGATTTGGAATATGAGCCAGTAGAAAGTAGGGGGTCGGTGACTGAATTGGAGGAGGAAGCAATCCCTCCTAAAAGCATATGGCACTCTGAAGAGCAGGCAACCACAAGCAGCGCCATACACCCCAATGGTCAATCAGCAGTCACCAATGACGCTAGACCCCAGGATGAAAGGCCCAGTATCAGAACTGGAATATCCCACCAGACCCCAAGAATTAGAGCCCAGACATATCTTCCAGCCCCCATGGAAAACCCTTTATGGCTGCCTTCCAGCTCAGGATCAGCTTCAAAACTACCTTTCACCGCACAGCCAGGTGTGCAGACCAATACTGAAAATGTTTCTGAAATAGATTTTTTTTCATTTGTTTTTCCCTGCCGATTTACTGCAATACATTTTGGACCAGAAAAACCTTTTTGCTCAGCAGTATATTGATAATAATCCCAGTACATCCTATGTCCGTCCTTTTCTAAGGAGACGTCGCACAGTGGAGAAGTTAAAATTGTTTTGAGCCTTACGTTTAATATGGGGCTTACAAAAAAAACAAACTGAATGCCTACCAACCCCATTTATCATATGCCCATTTATTCTGCTATGATCTGATCATGTGATTCCTGCATTTCAATGACAATTCACAGTGCCCTCCCAGAGATCATCCCAACTATGACAAGTTATACAAAATCCTCCCCCTAATAAATTCTTTTGCTAAGAGATTTGCAGAAATTTATGTCCCTGAGCAACAAATTTGTGTGGATGAATCCCTTGTCCACTTCACTGGCCGGCTGGGATTCAAGCAACACATCCCCAGTAAAAGAGCCAGGTATGGATAGAAGCTGAACAAGCTCTGCGAAAGAGTTAAAGGAGATGTGCATGCATTCTGCTTGTACGAAGGCAAAGACTCCCTGCTCCAGCCTCCTGAGAGCCCAACCTACATTGGCACAATTGGCACAATTGTTTGGGACCTGGCATTCCCACTGTTCCAAAAAAAGTTATCATATCTACCTTGATAACTATTATACCAGTCTCCCCCTTTTCAGGCATCTGTACTGTGAGAAAACCTTAGCCTGTGGTACCATCCAAAAAAATAGAAAATGCTTCCCACAAAGTTTAGTAACCAGAAGGCTACAAAGGGGGGAATCCGCAAGTCTGAGAAACGAGGAAGTGTTGACCTTGAAGTGGAGGGATAAGAGAGATGTTTACGTCCTGTCCACTATCCACAATGAAAAGTCATAGAAGCCGCGGTCCCATCCAAAAACCTGAATGTATCCACGATTATAATCAGTTTATGGGGGGGATGGATTTAAATGACCAGATGCTACAGCCCTATTTGTCAACAAGAAAGTCCCTCTTCTGGTACAAAAAAGTTGCAATTTATTTTTCACATTTGACCATTTGCAATGCATTTGTCATCTATCAAAAGTCAACAGAAAGACCCACCACCTTCCTCAAATATATAGAAGACATAATCACTGCCCTGATCTACCAGCAAGGATCCCCCCTGAAAACTTTCACACTGATTGTGTGAGCAGACTTCACGAGCGTCATTTTCCAGAAAACATTCCACCCACAGAATCGGGAAGAAGACGCCCAAAAAAATGTCGGCATGAGGCAGAAGAGGAGTTAGGAAAGACTCCAGTGTTCATTGTCCCCAACGTCCCTCCTAACCAGGCCTATGCATTGGAGACTTCTTCCGACATTATCACATGTCACTAAAATATTAGTTCCCCTTATTTTTAACAGCCTGCCATTTCCCAGTTTCTAAAATCCGTGCTGATCATTTGCCTGCTGCCTTGATTGACCATGCCTTTGCCTTCCACGTTAACTGACCCTGGCCTGTTTACCGACGATGCCTCTGCCTGCCATCTGGATTGTTTCTAAACCCCCTTTCTGCCTTCCACCTGAACTGACACTGGCCTGTTTACCAACAATGTTTTTGCCTGCCATCTGGATTGTTTCTAAACTATGTTTCTGCCTTCCATCTGCACTGACCTCGGCCTGTTAATCGACCATGTTTTTTGCCTGCCACTTGAACTGATCTTTTGCCCTGCCATTGTAGTAGTGGGAAGCAAGATAACACAGGGGTCTCACATATGTGAGGAGCTTCAGAGTAGAGAAAAACAGTTTTTGGTTTTCACCGGGTTTTGTAATTCATGGATCAGGGTCTGTTAGTCCACAGGCTTCGAAGAGATTGGGTGGGACGCAACCTCTACGTCTGTGGCCAGGTCTTACCTGACCGAGGCCCTAAGCCTGATATTCCTTCCTGCTGCCTGGACCAATACTGTGCTGATCATATCTCTGCCTGCTGCCTGTAATGACCAGGACTTTTTATGGACCATGTTCTTGCCTGCTACCTGAACCAGTACTTTCGCTGTGCTGGCCACATCTCTGCCTGCTGCCTGTAATGACCGAGGACTTTTTTTGGACTATGTTCCTGCCTGATGCCTGGACTATTCATTTGGCTATTACTGACCACATCTCTACCTGCTTCCTGGCCCACTGCTCTCCTCTGCAAGCAACTTCTTTACTACAACCACAGGTATTCTTCTGTTTACCCTTTGTTTAGCTAGGCTGTGAAAAAGTCTCATGCATGTGGTATCACCATACTCAGGAGGAGTAGCAGAATGTATTTTGGGGTGTAATTCTTGCTATGTCCATGCTTTGTTTTTAGAAATATCTTATAAATTGAAACCTTTGTGTAAAAAAAAGTTTTCACTTTCCACATTTTTCAAAAACTTGTGGGTAAAAAATTACACTTTCAAAATACTCATTATGCTTAATAAAATATATGTTGGGGTGTCTGCTTTCCAAAATGGGGTCGGTTTGTGAGTAATTCCATTGTCCTGGTGCTCCAGGGCCTTCAAAAATGTAATAGGTAGTCAGAAAATTAGATGTGTAAGTTATGCCCTTAGAACCCCTGATGGTGCTATTTGGATGTTGGGCCTCTGTATGTGAATGGGCTGTGTAAAAGTCTCACACATGTGGTATCGGCAAACTCAGGACAAGTAGCAGAATGTATTTTGAGGTGTAATTCTTGGTATGTACATGCTATGTGTTAGAAATATTTTATACATTTACAAATTTGTGTAAAAAAAAATGTTTTCACTTTCCACATTTTTCAAAAACTTGTGGAAAAAAAATGACACTTTCAAAATACTCATTATTGCCCCTAGAACGCCTGATGGTGCCATTTGGATGTTGGGCCTCTGTATGTGGTCGGGCTGTGTAAAAGTCTCACACATGTAGTATCGCCAAACTCAGGACAGGTAGCAGAATGTGTTTTGGGGTGTAATTGCAAGTATGCATATGCCGTGTATGAGAAATAACTTGTTAATATGACAATTTTGTGTAAAAAATAAATAAATAAATAAATATATATAAATATATATATATATATATATATATATATATATATATATATATAAAATATATTTCTTCATTTTCCCAAGAACTGATGGAAAAAATGACAACTTCAAAAAATTAACTATGCCTCGTACTAAACAACTTGGACTGTCTACTTTCTGAAAAGGGGTCATTTGTGGGGTATTTGTACTTTTCTGGCATGTTAGGGCCTCAAGAAATGAGATAGACCGTCAGTACATCAGGTGTGAACCACTTTCAGTGATTGGTAGCATAGCTTGTAGACTCTATAACTCACATAGACTAAATAATATACCCTGATTTGGGTTATTTTTACGAAAGAAATGTAGCAGTAAAAATTTCAGCCTAAATTTATGAAGAAAATGTACTTATTTGCACAATTTTGTAATAGAAATGAAAATAAGTGTTTTTTTTAAATTTTCACCGTTTGTTTACTTATTTTGCAAAATATAAAAAACCCAGTGGTGATTAAGTACCACCAAAATAAAGCTCTATCTCTGCGAAAAAATTCATAAAAGTAATTGTCAAAGTGCGAGAGCACTGAAAGCTGAAAATTGATCTGGGCAGGAAGGGGGTAGAAGTGGTCAATAGAGAAAAGTCAAGAATAGTTTTTTTTTCTCAAAATCGTCGGCCTTTTTTTATAGTGCAAAAAATAAAAACCGCACAGGCGATCAAATACCACTGAAAGAAAGCTAAGTTTTTGGGAAAAAAGGACGTAAATTTCATTTGGGTACAGCGTTGCATGACCGCGCAATTGTAAGTTAAAGTAATGCAGCACCATAATGCAAAAAATGGCCTGGTCAGGAAGGGGGGGGGGGAATCCTCTGGGGGGCAAGTGGGTAATGCAATCAATGTAAGTGTCTGAATGTAACTTGGTTTCAACCTATTGTACACTACTGTAAAGTTTGTACAGAAGAGCTCAGCAAGGAGGGAGGAGAAGCAACACAAGGAGCCAGGCAGGTCTGCTGCACTATATCGACCGTGCTGATAGGAAGAGGAAATACAGTGAAAAAGAGATGAGCTCATCTGTGTGCTACTTTCCCTTTCAATGTCCAGTCATAGGGTGGAGGTATGGAGAGGGGATGCAAGTGAAACTACAACAGAGAAAGACCAGTACCTTCTCCTGTAAACATGGCTGTGCTGGGGGGGGGGGGCAGAGCTGTGCAAATAATAGGTTTGGAGGACAGCAGTCCTTTGGCAAGTAAAACAGCTCTTGTACTTGCAATAAGGGGCGGACTGACCATTTGGAAACTCGGGCACTGCCCGAGGGCCGGGGTCAGTAGAGGGCCCCATGAGATGCCACTGGTACCTTTTTCATAAGCTTTTTTGAGTTTGGGCAAGGACACAGGGGCCCCATGATCCCCTATTGCCCGGGGGCCCCATGAGTTTTCAGTCCGCCCCTGCTTGCAATCAATCTGTTTATGTACCTGTTTGACTGAAGTTCAGCTGTAAGTGTCAGAATCTCTTTTGACGTTGCTTTCAATTAGAAAGCAATGAACACCTGAGAAAACATTGGCACAACCAACAATATACATTGGGAATATACAGTAGAGATGTTTCTGACAATGTTAAGGTCAAAAGCCAAAGATTCAACAGATCAGATGTTTAGAGAAGGGCAGCATCAGCAAAATTCCACCAAGCACCACTGTGGATTCCCCACCACTTTCCCGCTGCTTCCAGTGGTGTATTTAGGTTTTGTGCTGCCCCAGGCAACACAAAAATTGGAGCCCTCCCCACCTGACATTGACCAACAACACCCCTGCCCCCCCTCCCAACCCGGAGAGGAAGCCACTCACCTTTAAAGCTCCAGACAACCCTGGGAACGAGAGTCCGGCTCTGCATACACCACCAAGTAGTTCACAGCCTCTCTCGGCTCCCACCTGGTCCCCATGCTGTAAGTGTCCCTTCTTCTAAGGGCCAGTGCTGCCCCCCTGAAAAATGCCGCCCTAGGCAACTGCCTTGTGGTAAATACATCCCTGACTGCTTCTATTATTGTCAGATGTCACATCTTTCGATCGACATGTATAGTCCTGACCAGCACCATTCTGATTACACTTTCTCCCAGCTGATAGGAATTTTGGCCTCTGCGTCATTCTCCCTCAATTGCCTATGACATATACATAGCTATAGGCTAGGCCACATAATAAATTAAACACAGTTCATCAGGGAATTTAGCACTACAAGGACAAGCTTTAGAACAAATGTCAGGATATAACAGATCAGGCTATTGTCACACGGTATAGATATTTAACAATGCTATAATGCAGTTATAGATATCTTTGATTTCAGAGGACATGCATTTAGGACTATTATTCAAAATATCTAAAAATCTTCAGACTACCAGACAAAGCCTTTCACATGGCATGGTATTATGACTCAATTTTACATGTGCCTTTCTCTAGTAAAGAGAAGCTTACTTCAGAACCCACAGTGGGCATTTTACTAGTTGACATAATCTATACACTTTTAATCCAGTTGGCAAGTTGCTAGAATGATTTAGACCATAAAACATATTTTCAAAAATTCATACCGTATGTGTATTGTTCATACTTAGTGATACTTCATTGGAGAAATAAACCATAAAAGCGTTCAATGTGCCTCGTCCATATTTTGCACAGAGAAGAAACCTCTAAACATATTTTAGAAGGTATAAAGCGGACTTCATAGGCACTACATGAGACCACACATAGATTGTAATAAAAATGATATGCATTTTATTCAGATAACATTATAAAATTGGACACAAATCTAAATATATGCCTTGATTAAAAGATACATATGGGGAGTACCCCCAAAAAGGTTGTGACCTCATAACATGTAGTTGGCAAATAAATATAACATGTTCATATTTTGGTCATCTTCAACAGTCAACGTGTTTTGCATTTAGCTTCTTCATTACTGTATATTTGAGGAGACAGAGAGTAGAAAACATAAAATGCATTAATCTTCAATCCATAAACCATGTTACATGTTTAATAGAAAATCAATGAAAAAGGCTTACATAGGTGGGGCGCATTGCCAAAGGATCCAGAGAAAGTCTTACAGGCAAACATAGGGGAAACCAAAAGGAGACTCCCAATAACTGAGGAGGCACATGTCAATACCGAGGTCCATAAATATCACTATATAGAGATATGAATGATAAACCAAAATTGCTATAAAAGTTGCTTGTCATTATATTTCCTCCCACAATTCCAGTGCACAGCACAAATCACTGATCTATTCCACAAGCACTTACACAGAATACTCACATCACACATTAAGATTTTGGTGTCCGTTTATGACACAGAGAATAGCTGCGATTCAACAGATCTCAGCTATTCTCTGGTCATTCACAGTTTATGACACTCAGGAGATCATGTCAGCCCTTCTCTGGAGATCTGTGTTCTCCCTCCAGATTCTCCAGCCCAGAGCTGGAGAATCAGAGGGACCGCAAACTAAGCAGAGATAATTTACCTCTGCTTAGTAAACTGATCTTTTACTGTAATCTCGAGAGATTATAGTAAAATGAGCCGTTTTTCAGAGTTTGTAGACCGTTCTCCAGCGTTTGGAGACCGTTCTCCCTTCGTTCGGAGAACTGCTTCATAAACTGCATTCACAGGAGAACTGTGTTCTCCGAGAATGCCGGAGAACTGAGCAGCGATCTATTACTGCTGGTTCATAAATGGACACCATAACTGGAGAAATAACTTGGTCCCAAATGCAAATGTTAAAATGCTTAGCTTTAGATAGACATTTGTTAAGAAGTAGTCTATCTGAAGCAACACAGATGATTTTATCTAAAATGCCTAATAAAGCTTATAAAATATGGTTGAAGTTTCAGGAAAAATTAAACAAAACAAAAGCCATGGTGCTGAAGATCCATCAATTTTATTTCCAGGAGACAAAGGTGTATGTTTATTAAGCAGCGATAATTTATCTCATTCCAGTTCTCAGCAGGGAAAAATCGTTTCCTCTGTCCACCTGCTTATGAAGCGGAGAACATTTGTTCTAAGAAGAAAAGAGATGTTTTTCCTCTGAGAACAGATGAGATCTGTGTAGAAGGGGAAGGGCTGCATGTGATCTCGTGAGGTAATTGTGTGATTACAGATAACCTGAGTTTAAACAGTGAAGCCAAAGTTAAAAAGACCATATACTTACATGAAAGTAATAAGCACTGACCACTGGTACTTTTTTACGCACATTTTTGGCACATTCTTTAAATGTGTATTTTGCCTCCTTTTTATTGCACATTTTGGGATTATTTTTGTGCATTTTGGCACTTTTTTACATGCTGTATTTTTTAACACGTATTTTGACATGGGTTTTTTAATGTGCATTTTGGCGCTTTTCTAAACACACATTTAGGCGTTTTAACACCCATTTTGGCACAGGTTATTTTAACACACATTTTGGTGAGGTTTGTAACACACATTTTGGCACTTTTCTTGCATGTATTTTGGTACTTTTTAACATGCATTTTGATTTGGTTTTTATGCGTATTTTGGCAAACAGCAAATCTGCTAGCTACTTTTGGCTGCCATTAACAAATAATGGCACCGCAAACATGAAATCTGTTTTGCATGCGTTTCCAGAACAAATAATGCAGGTAAAAAATGAGCTAAAATGCTTATTAAAAAAGCACCAAAATGCGCAGAAAAATTTCAACACACATTTAAAAAAAAATATGTGTTGAAAAAAGCAGCAAAATGTTTGTTAAAAAACTGCACCAAAATGTCCATTAAAAAGGCCCCAAAAGCCAAATTTAACCTTTTTGGGCTTGGAGTGTTGTTTGTGTTTTTAAATGCGCATTTTGGGGCATCGATAGCGTATTTGTCAAAATTACAAAATGTGCAGCAAAATGCATGTCTGCTAGCAGCATTTGGGGTACCATTAACAACAAATGGCGCCCAAAAGCACAGTGCGTATTTTAACACAATGTTAGCACAATTTGGAATCGCAGCAAGAATTGTGCAATTCTGCCAACAATTCTGCATTGCTCAGATGTGAATGGGTCCTAAACGACAATACGTTCTATGCTGCATGTGTGTATGTGTGTATATATATATATAAAATATATATTGTACAGTATATATCATACACAAATATACATACATAAACATATATAGTTATAATTGATATCAATGTTTAACCCTGTTGGTGCTGATACTAGAAAGAAAGAAAGAAGCCTTCTTCCTCACATCACAGCAGCTTTTCACTCTTTCTCCAGCTCTGGGCTTGAGAATTTGGGATGGAGATATTTTACAGAGATGGCTGGTGAGATCTTCAGATCTCACCTTCACAAACTGGCCATCTCTGTAAGAACCAGTTCACACCACAGAAATGCAGTCCAGATGTGTTTCTGCTTGTGCGTTTTTGACATTTTGGTGCATTTTTCCCCCTCTCTTTTTCTTCAATCTAAATAGGGACAAGTGTGTTCCAGTGCATTTTTAGTGCATACAAGTGCGTTTTACTGCGTTCCAGTACAATTCTGTGCAGGAAAAATGCAGACTGTTCTACTTGTCTTTCTGCAACCTGTACGCACTGGAACTGCAAGCACCAATGTGAACTATGACATTGACAACCATATAACCTACTTTCAGTGCATTTTGGATGCAGAAAAAAAGCAACTGAAACACATGTAGTATGAACTAGCCTTTAAAGTGAATGACAGAAGGGTGTGTCCTCTGACACCTGAGAGATCAGCTGTGATCATCAGGATCTTGGTTTTTCTCTCTTTCATAAATGGACACCAAAGTAAAAAAAGCAAATAAAGGTGAAAGCAAATAAAGCAAATTAAGTTGAGCAATCTCTTTTATGAAGATGGGTGCTTGGAAAGTTGGAAATTTAGGTTCCAGGCACTGATTGTTTTGTTGTGGTTTTACTGGGGATATTTTATTTTTTTATTTCATATGACCATCTTGATTTATTAAGGTTTGTGACTGGTTTCATTTACAATTTCAGCACAATTATGTTTCTTATCTGTAGTCATGGCTAGAGTCTGTAAATAGTGTTCTTTATTTTATTTGTATTTCAATAAAGACATTTGCTTTAACTGCTTAAGGACCGCCCTATAACAGATATACTGCTACAGGGCAGCACCTGTGCGCACAATCATGTATATATACGTCATTCTGCTTTTTGGGTAGGGGGTGCACGTGAGCGCCTTACCCACTCCGCCATTCGCAGCCACGGATGTCAATCACTGGGTCCCAGCTGGTAATTATCCAGCAGTGCCCGGTGATTACCTAGTATCTCAAACAGGGAGGAAGATTGTTTTGTTTACAAACAATCTTCCTCCCTGTCAGCTTGAGCACACTGCTAGGGATGGCTGTGCACAGTACAGGCATCCCGATCAGTGTGCTTACAGTGAAGAACACGCCCCTAGTAAAACACTGCCAGCACACAGTTAACCCTTTGATCGCCCTCACATTAACCCCTTCCTGCCCAGTGCCATTAGTACAGTGTCAGTGCTTTTTTTTTAGCACTGATCACTGTATTGGTGTCGCTGGGGTGTCAGTGACACCAAGTTAGTTTCCACCCAGTGTCAGAATGTCCACCGCAGTCCCACTAAAAGTTTCTGATCACCACCATTACTAGTAGGAAAAAAAAAATCCCATTAACTATACTGCCAGTTGTAAATGCTATAAATATACTGGGATTTTTTTTAGCAAAGACATGTCACAGAATACATTTTGGCCTAAATTTCTGATGAAATTAGATTTTTACATTTTTTTTACTGGGCATGTTTAATAGCAAAAAGTCCAAAATATAGCTTCTTTTTCTCAAAATTGGCGGTCTTTTTTTGTTTATAGCACAAAAAAATAAAAAATGCACAGGCGATAATATATCACCAAAAGAAAGCTCAATTCATGGGAAAAAAAATAAATTAATTAAATTTGGGTGCAGAGTTGCATGACCGCACAATTGTCAGTTAAAGTAACACAGCGCTGTAACACAAAAAAATGGCCTGGTCATGAAGGGGGGGGGGTAAATCCCCAGGAGGGCAAGTGGTTAAAAAAGAAGTTCAGTAATTTGCAAAATAAAACCCAGCTCCCCCCCTTCCCCAGCCCTTTAAATACATTAGGCTGAACCAAAAGGCTCTCAGCTGCAATTGATCTCTGGTCCCAGACCCGTACTGACCATGTCAACCATCTCAAGCAATTCCCTATAAATGTGATGCATTTTAACCTATGAATAAATTCTAAAAACACAACCTCTATTACATATTTCTGTACCTGACATGTTTCTCTACCTGGCGTACCTCTAACCCTGCTCTGTATCTTCTCCAATGGTGGCAGCCTTCCAGGTTGTCTTCATACTGTAGAAAAAAAAAAAAAACTAGTACCAGGCTGCCTGCACTTTTGCACTAACATCCCATAGACTTGAATGGGATATATCCATACTGCAGAAGCAAGCATGGGCAACCTAGTACTGGATTTTTACCAGCCAGGAGGGGGATGGGTTTTTTGTTTTGCACCTCACTGAGACTGTCCCTCAAACCACAACTTCAGTGTCTTTTCTTGCTCCAGTTGAATAAAATCCACATATTTCAGAAATCCTGCAAAGCCAACAGTGAATTTGGTCTATGGTACGCAGAAAAAAGGCCTACGCCCATTAATGTAGTTAAGCACCAAGAGTTGCTTTTTATTACAATAATGATCATATGCCAGAAATAGGTACTGTATATTCTTTCCTGTATGTTATCATTGTTTATGAATGGATTTCCTTAACTTAGCCTAGCCTTTGAAAGCAAATTAGATATTTTGAAGAATTCGTCTAATTTGCCCCTGGATTGTTAAGAGTCAAATGTACAGTATATCCTTAAATTCTAAACTTTTCAGATAATGCAATATCAAACTGAGGGTCATTGACTGGGTCAACTGGGGTCATTGATTCTTCTGATGCAACTTTTAGTCAAGGAGGGAGGTTATTGCATGTGGGAACAATGGATCACTAGATAGAATTGTGATACTTCAGGAAAGCTGGGCACCTTTCCATTGTTCCTGTCCAATTGAAAACATACAGAGCTCTATTTTTTTCACATCTCAACTTTCATATTTCCTAGCTGAAAATTTTTTTTATGGTTCGCTTCCCATAGATTGCAACACCCAACCTTTCCACTCAGTATTCACAAATATCAACTCTTCATAAAAGTTCACCGAATTCTGCAACTGTTGCAGGACATCAATATTTTTCCTTTGCCTAGCCTTTAAAGAGCAACTTAACTACAGTCAGTACTGCATATCAGTGCTGCCAGGCAGTACTGCCTATCAGTGCCAGTCAGTGCCACCTATCAGTGCCACATAAGAGTGCTGCCTTTCAGTGCCCATCAGTGATGCCTGTCAAAGCCCATCAGTGCCTCCTCATCTGTGCCCATCAGTGCTGCCTATCAGTGCCCATAAGTGCAGCCTATCAGTGCCCATCACTGCAGCCTCATTAGCGCACATCAGTGAAGGAGAAAAGTCAAAAACTAATAAACTTTTTTTTTCAAAATTTTCAGTTGTTTTTGGTTTGTTTAGCAAAAAATAAAAGAGAGAGCCAGAACCATCTAACCAATCAATACACTATAGTCTAAAATCCACACAAATATGTATTTTTTGCAATCCCTGTTTTCTGTAGTCTACATATGTTACTGTTTGCCATTAGAGTCTCGCAGGAATAAACCAAAGGCTGCTATTAACAAATAATCTCAACATTGTTGAATAGAAAGTCTTTGTGGCAATTATGCTCTAGACTGATGTAGCTTACAAACGATGTGTATAGTATGGCTGTCTCTTGTAATAAAATAAAGATAAGTATATGATCAGCCAGTCTGCAGATTAAGCATTTGTGGTTGACTTGTCCCAATATCTGGAGCATATCCAAACAGACATTACAGGCACTGTGGCATATAAATTCAGTAGGGTGATTATGTGTTAATCCTATGCACATTGTGATGTTCTGATTCCAAATGCGTTTCATCAGCAAAAGAACCAACATTACTAGAGAGAGGTGTGTCTTCTAACACACAAGCAGCTTTATATAGATTTCTGGCACCCTAAGACATCCATAGCTGACTTTTATATTTTTTTTTTACTATGACAATTGAATTTACTCATTGTGTCGGTTCCTCAGCTTTGACAATCACACCTAATTTTTTCCATCCGTGGAGCTAATTAGCAGATCCTTCTTCTAGTAGAAGTGAACATCTGAAAGAAATAAGCACTGTAGGATGACTAATTGTTTTATTCATCTGGAGTTAGTGGCATCAGATTATTGTGCATTTTCAAAATCGTTTATTAAAATGGTCCTAAAGGCTGGACATTTTTTTTACCTTAACGCATTTCCTGCATTAATGTAAACATTTTTCCTGTATTTGTACCCCTCACCCCCCCCCCCCATACTTGCCTCAGCCGAATCTCAATCCAGTGCTGACCCATGTGTGGGAGCTATTGGCTCCTGCTGCTGTGAATCAAATCCTGTGACGCACTCAGCCTGGCTCGAGAGTGAGCTTGCAGATGTGCTCTCATATTAAGTGGTTTGCTATGATGAGGAAAGAAAAGAAGGAGCCCAGAGCGCCAGCGGGGGACCTGAGAAGAAGGGGCTCAGGGCCACTCTGTGCAATACCACTCCACAATGCAGGTAACTATGACATGTTTATTATTTTAAGCCAAACATTTGTTTTTAATTTTGGATAGAGTGGAGAACATGTATCTGTTTTTATTGCTGTGCCCATGTTAGGCTGATTCGCCCTCTCTATTTGTCCTGTTTATCATTATCATTGAAAGTATAAGTAAAAGAAAATACCAAATTTTGGGTTGTACCCAGAAAAGTATTAGAGGAGAAATCTTCACCTGGGGACACTAATTCTGGTGGCCCCAAGGAATTCCTTTAATTGCAGGGATTTCCTCTCACTTCCTGTTTGGCTATAGGGCAGGAAGTGAAGGGAAATCTCCACAAATCTGCCATAGATGGCGAAAAAAAAATCTGACAGGGGTTATAACCCTCCCTTACTCTATCCAAAAAAGTTCTACTTTAAGTCAGTACATGCTCTCGGCCTTAGCACTGGGCTAGCCATTGTTTGCAAAATAAAATTTTAACTTTGGTTTGTTATCTTTGTAGGTACAGATCAAGTACACATGATTTTTACACATGGTGTTTGCTAGAACTCACTCTCTTTCTCAGTTGAATTATATTCAGAGATATCACATTCATTTGTTTACCCATTTCTAATCTGTTCCTAATTAGCTTTTTTCTCTACTGAAGTTTCTATGAAAACCTAGTCAGGATGATCTGTAATTTAAGTCAACAGGATCAACAGATGCTGCATCTATAGTTGATCCAGGGTATATCCGATTGCCTCTCAAGGGATCAGGAAGGATTTTTTCCCCTGCTTGAGCAAATTGGATCATGCTTTGCTGGGTTTTTTTGCCTTCCTCTGGATCAACTGTGGGCATAAGATTATACATTTTTTTTTTGGTTGAACTGGATGGACTTTTGTCTTTTTTCAGCCAGACTAACAATGTAACTATGTAATATCTGACATGCCAATGCATTACCATACATACTGAGCATTGTGGCACACTGCGGTGCATTGTCAAGGTGCCTTAGGGTGAGAATCAAAATGAATGACACCAAGGTGCACAGATACGTGTATGGCACATATCTGTATGAGCTGGTGTGAATGAGTCCTGGTATTAACTGTTTATTCAGCTGCATAGATTTGCAGCTTCTCATACCTGTTATTTGCAGTTCCTTCAGCTGCAAAAGTTTCCATCTACCATATAAAAGTAGTTAGAATGCAGGAAATATGCTTGTGCTCTGCATAATTATATACATAATATCTAACAGACTGTATCAATATAATAAAACATTGCCCACTAACCCAGAGAAGTAATTAGAACCTTCAGGACCCCAGTGTAAGAAACCCTGATGGGCTGGGCCAGGGCCGTTCCCACGTATACTGGAGCCCTTTATTACGGTCCTGCAGTAAGACCCTTTCACATGTTCGGCAGTTGGCGCCCTTCCTGCTATCTTGGGACTCCCCCCTCCCCCAGTGGCAGAACGCCAGGGCCTGGTCACAAGTGTGACCTTTGCAACCCTGGTAGTTCTGCCACTGGTGTCAGTAATTTTATATTTTTCTTATTTTTTCTTATTTTTTAATTTATTTTTTCCACAATTTTTAAGAGCCCTGTTAGGGAACTTTGGTGAGATATCAGGGGTTTAACCACTTCCCGTCCGGCCCATGTACATAAACGGCTGGATGGAAGCAGTGCAGAAGCGGGTTGCCGTTCATAAACGGCGTCCGCAATTTCAAGCTGTGTGTGCTCCCTGTGTGCCTGCTGTGTCCTTCGAACACTGATCACTGTACGGGACCTTTGTGTGAGGTCCCAATCATGTGATCACTGATTGGCCAATCAGTGATCACATGAATAGTAGTACACAAGATGTCACTTCCTGACATCATTGCTTACTATTTGTGAAATCTGTGAATGATCACAGAGGTCACATGGTACAGGGCTATTCACAACAGCCTTGTACCATGTGGCAAGCTGTGACCAATCACAGCTCTCACAGTATTTCTCAATGGCTGCAAGAATGCAGCCAGAGAGAAGGAGAAATGATTGCTTTTACAGCCTTTATGGGTGTAAAAGCAATCAGTGTTAATAAAAAAAAAATCTTCATCACCCCGCACAAGTAGTACAGTGTCACTATGGTGGCACTGTACTGCTAGGGTTACAGTATGTTAAAAAAAAAAACCATAAATAATAATATAATATGAAAAAAAAGAAATGGAAACTTTTTTTTGAAAAATTATAATTTTTGGTTATAAACTAATTTTGGGTTATTTTTTTTTTTTTACTAAAAAGATAACTGAATAATTTTTGGCCAATATTTATGAAGAAAGATTATTTATTTGCAAAATGTTATAAGAAAAACACTTTTTTTCAAAATTTTTGGGCATTTCATTTATATAGCAAAAAAATAAAAATCCCAGTGGTGAATAAATACCACCAAAACAAAGTTGTATCTGTCTCATAAACATTTTAAAAAATTCATATGGGTACAGTGTTGCATGACCACACAATTGTCATTCAAAATGTGATAGCAAGGAATGCTGAAAATTGGACTGGACAGGAAGGGGGTAAAAGTGTCTTGAAGTGGTTAAACAGACCTCTGATGTTTCACCTTTGAGACAGAGAAAGGAGACTGAGGACACAGACCTCAATCTCAGCTGCACAGAATGAATTATTAAGTGTTCTTGCATGGCAAGACCACTTACTGTTATCTCACATATATATTCTTATTATTATAGAAACTGATGCCCTTCATTTTCCTTCTGTAGCTGCTGAATGCCTGTGGAATGGAAAAATGAAGGGCATCGATTCCTCTACATGCTACCCCTGCCGCCCCTCCTTCCAGGTCCTGCTGCCTCCAGGTCCCTGTGTGTTCTCCTGGCCCTCCCTCGTCCTCCCCCCCCCCCCCTTCCCTCGCAGCACGGTTGGATGTTACAGAATGGAGAGCAGGGAAGAGGTAGGTAAATGCCTGTGGAAGGGAGAGAGGGGAAGCAGACTTCAGCAGCTGCAGGAGGGAAATGGAAATTCCTCTATATGCCGCAGCCCTTCCTATTCAGGTGTACAGGAGAGCTGCATGGCCCCCCTGGAGCATGGGCCTGGATTGGAATTATGACCCCTGAAACCCCTGTAGGTATGCCCCTGCACTAACTTTTGTCAGTGTAACCTAGTGTTTATCACAGTATGTTTTAAAGTGCTATTTAACCCAAAAACTACATTTTCACATGTTTCAGCTTTCCATTTCCTAGTTGGGGTGGCTGCATTAGTTTTCTTTTTTAGGCTTTTTTCTTTTATTTTCATCTGTTCATCCCGCCAGTACTTCTGGTATTTTTCATCTTCCTTTAAAAAACCAGACTGTTCAGTAAATGTTAGAGTTTCCTGACTAACCATTTACTACCTACAGGGGCATTTATGCTGGTCAGCTGTTATTAACTTATATAAACCATTTATCCCAAAAGTAGAAAAAATGTGGCTGTAACTGCTTAAAAAGTGTTAGCTGGAGTTTGGGTGTAATGGGTTGACTCATCTACATCCATCTACATACACAGTTCTACTAGGCACTGTTTTAAGCTATTTTAGTATGGCTATCATGCCTCAATAAGACAGGCAGCAAAGCTCTGATGGTAGATTATGATCTTCTTATTATTGCAGAAACAATTGAGTTTGTTGGTGATGACCTCTGAAAGAAATGTCGCACTACTTCCTTGAGAACCACTGGTATGGGGTCCCCCTATTTCCTGCACGGCCAGGCAACACACATTTTCTAACTTCCATTCAGAGTCAGTAACCAATCTATGGGCTGTATTTTTGTTGATATATTTGGGGGAAACAACTTGTATAGGGTCTAGGGATATATGGGATGTCCAACTCTGAAAACAAACTTCCTAAATTCTGTATAAAAATTATGGATCCTGGACTTTCTACTCCCTCTGGAGTGGCATTAATCTCTTGACGGATCAGTAACACAGTCTCTATAAGGAGCACTTGGTCCACTCTAAATGAATCTCTTCAAACCTCAGTTAGAAATTTGACATATATTCACCAAAGCATCTCTCTATATGTTAAGTGGTTGCACAGCACATATCTATTCACGATTGTTGTATGGTTAAGTGTATTGTCACGTTTTAGGGGCAGCCGTTAATTCACATTGCCGGCGTATTGCGGTCAACTTATTATTTTATTCACAGACACCAGGCGCTACATAATAATATACAATCTATCCCAACTAGAAACTGCCCATCCACCTGGCTGTGTTCGAAGAGTTTCCCAGAGCAAAAGATTCTAGAACAGACTTGCAGTACTATCCCAGGGAGAACTGGTTGGGTATAGCACCTATCAGCCCCCTCTCTTATAGGCCCTGGGGATGTAGAGGTACTCACACTATCCTTGTGTCCTGTAGCTTTAGGTAAACTACTTTCAGGCCTTTTTCTGAGCTAGTTTCTTTTCCCAGCTTGCAGACTGTCCTTCCTAAATGGACTGTAGGGCAGTGGAGCTCCCTCTGTCAAATTCCTTCTCCCATCCTTTCAACCTCGAGCCTGGAAGCAGAATCCCCCTTTTCCTGGGGCCCCCTAACAGGCTACGCAGCAGCAAACCTCAGCCCTCCATCTTCCACCAGACTGCCATGCTGGCCAGGCTTTCTTATATTCATGGGCTGATTAGGCAACCTTGTCAGGTCTCCTGCCCAGGGATTAGCAAATTTCCCATAAATATGCAGACCAGCACCTTCTGGCCTCCACCCACTAGCTTCTAGAAACGTCTCCAAGTTTCTAGAACCAGGGGGAGGTATCACTGGCCTGACCTACCTCCAGCCTGGCCTAAAGTAAACTCAATGACTCACATCCAGTCTTCTAACAAGCCTCTAACTACACTACAAACTATGTACAACAGAGGGCACTACAAAAGTCTTGCACAGTCCAATTTTTATGAGATTTGGCTGCAAAAAAAAAAGCCTTGTATTATTTTTAATGTATACAAGCATTCCCCTATATGGAGGGTGTGGAAAGATGGGCAGTGGCATCACAATCTTCACCTCATCCAATTAGAGCATCCCTTGTATTAATTGAAAAACTGCAGCCAGTTGGCACTGGACCCGGATGACTACTGCTATATAGTAGTGGCAACTACTGCAGTTATTTGCAGTTTATACAGGAATTGGTTGGGTATGAGATATTCATACTTACATTGGTTTGAAATGGACCAATGTATCTACACAATAAAACTGATACCTAAGTGTCACAGTATAGGGTCTGCCAGGGTGCCCAAATTAGCTGTGTCCACCCTCACCTGCAATAATACATTTCAGCCCATAAAAGTGCATTCCAATTCAAACTTTGTTAGACAATTTCCCCTGTCATTTGTGTATTCAAGCCATACTTTGTTAGACAACTTCATTTGTGTATTCTAGCCCAAACTTCATTAACCACTTCCCCCCTATTTAATTTCCCCTGTCATTTGTGTATTCTAGCCAAGCTTCCTTAGACAATTTAATTTGTGTATTCTAGCCCAAACTTCATTAACCACTTCCCCTTTTCAGGATGACTGGTCCCCTGCTGTCTCTCGTCCTGCCTCGGCTCTTTGAAGCCGAGCCGCCCGCCCCTGGTTGCCAAGACGACCGGGAAGTGTCCTACATTGGTTTAAGAGACGGTGCTGGGCTCTTCCCGATCGTCCTCTTCTGCTGCCAAGCCACTGAGGGATCCCAGCTGCGGTGTGACCCTCGTGGCCAACTCTGCCTGAGGCCCCCCCAAGGATACGGGGGAGCCCCCACAAGCTACCACTCCATGAGACCCCAAGGATAGGGGGAGAGCACAAGCTGCCAAAGCCCTGAGACCCCAAGGATAGGGGGAGAGCCGCCACAAGCTGCCAAAGCCCTGAGACCCCCAAGGATAGGGGGAGAGCCTCCAGATGCTGCCCTTTACAGGCACCCAGGACTCGGGGGGGGGGGGGAATACTACCATGGACTACACCACGCATACTCCGGACTCTGGCAGGTACCTGTGTCATACTATCCTGTTTCCCTGTGGGCTCGGGCGCCCTGTCGGATCCGTGAGTGTACGCTCCCCCTGTTTTGCCTGAACTGTTCTTGTACTTCCCCTTGTTCTCTCTGTTGGATTACGAACTGCTGTAGAGACTTTAACTTTGCCCCTGGGGCTGGACTACAAGTATGTTGACCCTCTCCTTGCTATTTCCATACTGGGCGCTATCCCACTCCCTGCAATCCCCCTCCTACTCTGAGGCCCAGATGGCCCGCTGTGCTGTGGGCTAGAACTGTTTTGCTGTGGGCCCTCATGATACCCTGCCTAACACTCTGAGGCCCAGATGACCTGCTGTGCTGTGTGCTGAGGAGGTTCGCCCCCCTTTTTTTGTTCCTGTCGCATGCTGTGAGCCAGGACCTACCTGCTGGAGCCGTGAGTGTCCGCACATCACTTACCTCCCTGGGAGCCGCCTGCTGCTGAGTGTCTGCAAGTTACATACCTCCCTGGAAGCCGCCTGTTGCTGAGTGCCCGCAAGTCGCCTACCCCCCCCGGAAGCCGCATGCTGCTGAACTGCAAGACGCCTGTCGGGAGTGTCCCTAGAAGCCATGTACTGTCCCTAGTGTGCGCACAGACCACCCTTGTCATGAACTGTCCCTATTGTGCGCTCAGACCACCCGTGTCATGAACTGTCCCTATTGTGCGCTCAGACCACCCGTGTCATGAACTGCCCTTATTGTGCGCTCAGACCACCCTTGTCATGCGCTGCCCCTATTGCATGCCCAGACTACAGCCAAAGTTCCGTTGAGTCCCCGTGAGCCTGATGTTGTCCCTAGTACGCTGTGTGGGAGCTGTGTTGAGGCCAGACTCCACAGCCAAGGTCCCGTTGAGTCCCCGTGAGCCTGATGTCATCCCTAGTACGCTACGTGGGAGCTGTGTTGAGGCCAGACTCTACAGCCAAGGTTCCGTTGAGTCCCCGTGAGCCTGATGTCATCCCCAGTACACTGCGTGGGAGCTGTATTGAGGCCAGACTCCACAGCCAAGGTCCCGTTGAGTCCCCGTGAGCCTGATGTCATCCCTAGTACGCTGCGTGGGAGCTGTGTTGAGGCCAGACTCCACAGCCAAAGTCCTGTTGAGTCCCCGTGAGCCTGATGCCGTCCCTAGTACGCTGTGTGGGAGCTGTGTTAAGGCCAGACTCCACAGCCAAAGTCCAGTTGAGTCCCCGTGAGCCCACTTACCGTGGGTGTCCCTACAAGCCACATGTTGCGAAGTGCCATGAACTGTCCTGATTGAGTGTCTTTCATAGTTCAATAAAGCTTTGTGTGTTTACCATCTTCTTTGTGTGTTCTGTCCTACCTACGCTTCCGTCACACTAAGTTTCAGCTTTAGATCCAGTCATTTATCACCCCCTAGTGATATTCAGAGAAAAATAAAACCAAGAACATTTATACAATACCCATCTACATGTGCAAATGTGGTTAATATGTGTTGAGATTTTCAGTGGTATATAACATCGAAACAGATATCGAACAATTGGAAACATGTGAACATAATGCCTCCACAAGTTGATTATAAGTAAATAAAGTCTAAGGACCTTTCTTTGCTAATAATGAATGTATGTATGAGCACTTTAAAAACCCTCCGAGACAACTTACAAAAAAATGTTTGCACAATACTGATATAAGACAAATACATCGTAACATTAAAAATCTATAGATAAATATTTTTTTAAGACATTCTACAATGTCTGCTACTGCCACTCAACATGCAGAAATTGTATTGTGAAAATGTAAAACTACACATTTGGTATATTTTTATTTTGTTTCCATTTCTTTGTAGCTTTATTTCAATTCAGAAAATACATTTTAATTATTACCACTTTTTTTGTAACAGGAAAAGATGACTGAAATCCAGATTCACTACAGATGTACAATAGACAAAGCCAGGTTTCCAAAGCTTTACCATAGGCAATCTGCTGGAAGCCTAACTCCTGTATTCCATCATGTATGGTATGTTTCAAACTTTTAGATCTCTATCAATTGCCCTTATTGGATTAATGTATCTTGCTTTTTCGATGAATACATTTTCCTGTTTTGTTTATTATTTGCAGATGGACTATTGTTCCATCGAAGCATATCTCATTTAATAGAAAGATGAAAGATACTATAGTTATAAATGAAAACTTTAATGAACAAAAGGATGTTATTCAATATTAAATATTTTAAACTGTATGAATGTATAGTATCAATACTGTCAGTCTATCTATCTATCTATCTATCTATCTATCTATCTATCTATCTATCTATCTATCTATCTATCTATCTATCATCGATAGATGGTAAATTAATCCATAATTTTAAAGTCTTACTTTAAAACCTCCAACTCTAGGCCTCATTGCTGCTAACAAGTTAAGTTTTCTTGCATATGTTGAAAATAATTAGGGCCTGTATTCTATTTAACCCATTTTATTTAACAACATGTCAAAACTGAGCAGGTGCGAAAAAAGACTTTTTCCATGAGCTTTCCTTCCTACACCTCACATGATTTCCACCAACTCAGGACAACTGATCCTAATTCAGGGTGGGCACAGACAACAATCCATTCTGGATGTCAGGTTTAGGACAGCGGCTAATTTATTTATTAGCATGTAACTGGAGAAGTGAATAGGGAATAATTAAGCAAATGTAGTAGATGAAGTAGATAGTGTAGAGCATATACAGTATGTGGACACAGTACACATATTGGTTTACTTTACTTATTTACAGTGTATCTATGGTCAAAATTTTAAATCATTATACTCATTTCCACAATGAATTTTAATTATTTCTAGTCTACTTCTATTATTCTGAATGGAATTGAAGTCTGCAAATTTACTTTATGAAGAATCCCACATATGTACTAAATAGGCACTGCTGTGTCACTTTTCACAGAGTCTGCCTTCTGAACTACAGAGTTGCTGAGAGGAGGCGTTTCAGGAGGTAGAGTACAGGAATCACAACACACTACTACTTGTAGTAGTGCATCGATTCCCAAGGTACCATGGGAAATGCAGTCCTTAGAAATCAAAAGATCTGTAAGATGATCAAAAGATAATCGTCAGAGGAGAAGCTAGAAAACATGCAGGGAATCCAGGAAGTTGTGGAAAGAGGTGACCAGCAGACAATAAGTCCTCACAACATGAAAGGAGATTTGTCAAGTAAGTGTATACTATATTGTCATAATGAACTATTGTTCATATTGCTATTACAATGATGACAGTATAAAATTAAAGGGTATTCTATGACCAAAGAACTTTTTTAAATGTTCTAATTAAAATGGAAGTAGTAGGATCTTTTAACATGTATTATTCAATGTACACATTTGCAGTTTAAGTGACATTTTTTATTCACTAGTTATTAACCACTTAAACACCGGAAGATTTTAACCCCTTCATGACCAGGCCATTTTTTGCTATTCGGCACTAAGTTACTTTAACCCAGAATTGCACAGTCATGCAATGCTGTACCCAAATGAAATTTATATATTTGTTTCTGCACAAATAGAGCTTTCATTTGGTGGTATTTGATCATTACTGGGTTTTTATTTTTTATTATATAAATGAAAAAATACTGAATATTTTGAAAAAATATATTTTTTTTTAATTTCTGCTGTAACACATATCCAATAAAAAATTTGAAAAATTTAATTTCTTCATACATTTAAGACAAAATGTATTCTGCTACATGTCTTTGGTAAAAAAAATCCCAATAAGTGTATATCAATTGAGTTGCATGAAAGTTATATATTTGTTTATTTATTTATACTAGTAATACTAGACAGTATTCAGCGACCTATAGTGGGACTGTAATAGTGTGCAATAGTGGGCAATCTGATACTAACTGCCACATTGTGGGAGCTGACTAACTGACACTGACATCACTAGTGACAGTAATACAGTAATCAGTGCTAATACTATATACTGTCACTGTACTAATGACACTGGCGGGTAAAGGATTAACAGTGTGCCTAACACTGTATTTTGTGTAATATATTCTACTTTTATTAAGTGATGTGCCTTTTATTTATTCCATGCTTTGCAGGGAGAAAAAAACAGACACATCGCTGCTGTCTGTACAGAGCTCTGTGTTGTTTGTCATAGATACCAACCATAGATCATTGGGAGGGACCTGCTGATTGGCTTGTGCTGCAGCGAATGACAGCACAGATGGGGCGGCGCTCGCATCCTACTACCCGGAAATGCAGGATCACGTATATATGTGATCTAATGCAAAGTGGCTGCCCTGTCTCCTTATATGTACAGGGGCTGCAAGCGGTTAAAGATGCTAGTTTTGGGGACTTCTTAGGTCCTTTCCTCAGGTTTCATACAATTGTAAAGAGCAGAAGAGAAGATGAACAGCTTGAAGGGAATACATGAGGTTGTTGAATGAGGTGGCCAGCAGACAGGCAGCACTCACAACATGAAAGAAGATTTCTCAATTAAGTTTACATTGGATTATCAATAATACCTATCATTTGTATTGATATTAAGATTCTGCTGTTACCAAATGAAAGTGTATTCTGTGACCATAGGACTCCTTTAAGTGGTTCTGAAGGCTCAAGCTTTTTCATGCACTGTATGTGTACCAGCCTCCCTAACATGTACCTGAGCCCCATCCTGACCCAGCGATATCCACAAGAACCTTGGTTCTCTGGGGGCTCTCACTCCTCATTGGCTGAGGCAGGGGCTCCCGCTGCTGTCAATCACAGTCAGTGAGCCAATCAGGAGAGGGAGGAGGCGGGTTGAACCACAACTCTGTGTGTGAATGGACATGCAGAGCTGCAGCTCGGGAGCGTGCCTGCTTGGGTGCCCCTATAGCAAACTGCTCGCTCTGGGGGCACACAACAGGAGGGAGGGGCCAGGAGTGCTGGCGGTGGATCCAAGAAGAGGCGGATTTGGGTTGTTCTGTGCAAAACTAATGTACAGAGCAGGTAAGTATAACTTGTTTGTTATTTAAAATAAAAAAAAACAAGACTTTAGTATCACTTCAAGTTAGTTAATAAAATGTATCACTTGTGTTACTAAACCCAGGATCCTGCAGTCACTATATCTGGTCTCCCACAGTACACAGAATATGGAAATGCAATTATTTTAGTAAATATAAACTGCTAAATACCTTTTTTTTCATCAGCAGATAGAGCAGTCGTGTGGCTTCTATCAGTGTCCAGCAGAGCTCTAGGTAAAGCTTGTAGGAGGGGGAGTTTTCATTCTCCCATGCTTGTCCATTGAGGCTGCAGTACTCCTGACCCTCTGTCTAAACAGTACTGATTGGCCCTGTGCTGATCACATGCATCCTCCCAAAGAAAAAATAAACTATCTAGCAATACACACCAACTGAGCATGTTCATCTTGCCTCCAAGCCTCTGTTTTATCAGGAGATATGTTGGGGACAGTAGAAGAAGGGGAGGATCAGAGAAGACAGGATCAAACATCTTTTTTACTCAATGCGGAGGATTAACCACTTAGATTCCACAGTGAGTATAACAAACATGCTTTACTCTATATGCAGACTTATTTTACTGTTGTGGGTTTAATAACACTTTAACCGTTCTAATTAAAATAGCAAAGAGATAACACAGTAATCTTACTTGCTTTAAAAAGTTCTTACTGAAGCTGTCACTTAATAGAGCAAAATAAAAAATTAATTATAGCATTTTTCTGGTTACTTTGACTGTTTATATTCGGGACTGATTTACAGAAAATTTGAATGCTAGGCACTGTTGTTAATACAGCTAGTCCTTTTTAAGGGATTAATGAAGTGAACAAAGTTTGGTTCACAGGAAGTTTGGCAAACCCAGCAAAAACATGTTAGACCTGAACATATTGCCGAACCCACTGAAATCTATGGTAGCTGAATCTTGTTATTTCTTCTGTCTTTTTTCAGGGCCAATTTGCAAGCTTTTAATAAAAAGGGCACTGAGCGCTAGGCACTGCCAAGAGGAACGCGTAGCAATGAAAAAAAGAATATGTTCATAATGTTAATGTAGCTTTAAGGATAACAGTAAAAATACAGAAATCTTTTAAATACAATGCTTTGGGGATGCTTTAACTTGTAACTCCTAGAAAAGAGTACTTTTTAAATTGTGATTGGTCCTGAGAAGATATTTTTAGTGCATCAGATGGTAGTTGCAGATGGTTGATAAAAATGTTAGTTTTAATCAGCCGGATACTAGTAGAAGCTATGAGCTTTAGACATTCAGAATTACAGCCAGGCTTTAATACAGTGATGACAAGGTGCCCTATACATGGATGAGAGAAGAAGAGGAGCAAGTAAACCACAGGATCTCCTCTCATCCATGCAGTGCCACTGCTAAATGAAAGAACCTCACTGGCGTCTGTTTGTCAACTAACCAGGGGATCAGATTTGTCATTAAGCATCTCTATTGCTACTGTCTTTAAATAAGAAATCCTTACTTTCCCCTGTTTTTAAATCCGGGATCCACACCTTGTCACCCGGGATCCCCACCACTATATTTACATACCAGCAGTGCTAAGGACCTGTCATTTGCAATGAAAGTAGTGGGGCATCAATATTGTTGGGGGTTGCTCATTGTGATTGAGGTGAATATACATTGCATTACTGAATATGCATCAGAAGACAATCTCCTCCTTCACTTTCACTGCCCTTCTCTTTAATTCTTTTACCCTCTAATTTCAGTGGTGCTAGCCTTTCTCTGTAGTGTAGGGTTTAGTGAGTACTAAGCTTCGCTCCCCTTCTCTTTCCTTACCCAGCTTAAAGCTTGAAGCCACCCATAGATGGATCAAATCTTGGCCAGTTCAGCAGAGACCAGGCATGTATAGGCAGGCTGGTTGTACCCAAGTTGATCCATTAATCGATGTATGGGCAGGCTGATTATACCCAAGTTGATCCATCAATTGACTTGGGTGCAACCAGCATGTCAGATTTTTAGCATGCAATTATCGCCAGCGGCTATAGCCACTGGCAATAATTGCATGCTAAAAATCTGACATGCTGATTGCACCCAAGTTGATCGATGTACAATCAGCCTGTCAATAATCATTGTATTCTCTCGGCAGTGACACTTCCCCATGTCCTCTCCCATGGGGAGAACACAATGGCTCCATGGGAGGGACTGACTGTGTTGGTGGGAGAACCTGTGGATGCAGGAAAGAAAATCACATGATATACGACCTGCCTAATAAAATCAGTTAATAGCTTTGACAGGAGAAACGGAACATCATACCCTTCCTGTCACTGATAAAGTATCCAGAGCAAGACTATTTCTATTATTCTGGGATATATATACGTGGGATAATGTAATCTAAAAATTTACATATAAAATTTTTTAAAAATCATAGATGCAATATGAGCAAAACACAACAATTAAATTATCATGCATAAAAATAAACTGCTCTTTCCCCTTACAAGCAGCACTTTTAGCATTAAAAACCCGAAGCAACAATTTTGAAGAGTATTTTTAAAAATATAAACAGTAGGGTTTTTTTCTTTAAGCTGTACAAAAATGGAAGAATAACTGAAAAATTATTATTAATAATAATAATACAAAAAAAATGCTATACAAGCAAAAAAAAAAAAATTGTGTGAAACATGCAGAATTCTCCAAAAAAGTACTCAATATAAAGCACACAGGTGACACTTGGATAGCATTGATATATCTTGTAAATTAGCATGGCTTAACCAGAGTAGATATTTTCATTGCTCTATAATAAAAACTAAATGCTTTTATAGTCCCATGATCCTTTGTAGTCATTATTTTAAAGCACTGCCTAAACCTGTAAAGTTTCCTTTTGAGCGTCTGCAAGTTGATTAGATCTATTTCAGCTTAGTCGTGGTAATAGGCTCCTCTCTGTGAAACTGCTTAGCCTCTGCTCCCCTGGCAGCTGGAGAAACTGGAATTAATCAGGTCTGCTGGGGACTTCTTCAGCATCTCCGCAGGCCAGAGACTCTGGAATCATTTACTACAAAATCTTACTGTCAACTCATTGTCACTTGGGCTTTTGATTATACCTTCTTTCAGGGAAATGGAAATGGCTGGCAGATTACCTTTATGTTAAATTTTACTGGTTACTTTTACTGGGCAACCATTAAATCTTTTGTGCTTTGTTACACAGTACATAAATGAAGAGTTTAGATTTTTCAATGCACGCATGATAAGGTAGGCATAAAAATACTTAGGCCATGAACACTCTTTGCATCACACTGCGCATAGTTATTATATATTAGATAACTGGTGGTAGATTTAGAAACCCAGCAGGTCACTATTAAGACAAATATGTAATAAAAAAGGGAATCTTTTATAGTAATATGATTAATTGATAATATACTTGTTGATGTGTGTAATTTTCTGATAACATAGGAGGCAACAATTTTACCTAGAATTTATCCTTCTCTCGTTGCTAGTGGCTGTCTTCCATTCATTTCTTCATTCCCTCATCCATAGGCCTAGCTATCTTTTACAATGCTGCTGATTTGTACTCCTACTTGATTCCTACCCATACAGTATATTACATAAAATGCAAATACCGACACAAGACTTGATTTAATACCATATACTGTATGTATAAATCCAAAACTGGTTTAGAGACACTCATGGGTCTTGCAGAGGAGGAAGATCAAAAACAGCAGTGTTCTTATAAGTTTTGATGAAGCTCAGTCCATCTTTCTCAAGACGATATATACTGTATGTATGAATGTGCGTCAGTACACACGATTCTATACACCGGTACCTGAAAAAACGATTCCAGTGATAAACAATTATACATATGCTGACTTCTCAAAACAACAGCATAGCATACACACATATATATATATATATATATATATATATATTTACATAATTACATAGTTAGGCTGGCTGAAAAAAGACCAAAGTCCATCTAGTTCAACAAAATAAAAAGAAAAGTTCTAATCCTATACCTACAGTTGATCAAGAGGAAGGCAAAAAACCCAGCAAAGCATGATCCAATTTGCTCCCGCAGGGGAAAAAATTCCTTCCTGAATCCCTGAGAGGCAATCAGGCATTCCCTTGGTCAACTTTATCTATAAATGTTAGTATACAGTTATATTATGTGTATCTAGGAAAGAATTCAGGTCTTTTTTAAAGCAATTCACTGAGCTGGCCAGAACTAAATCTTGAGGGAGTCTATTTCACATTTTCACAGCTCTTACTGTGAAGAAATCTCTCTGTATATATACACTATATTGCATATTTCCAAAAGTCTTGGAACACCCCTCAAAATCATTGGATTCAGGTGTTCCAATCACTTGCATGGCCACACGTGTATAAAATCAAGCACTTAGGCATACAGACTGCTTCTACAAACATTTGTGAAAGAATGGATCACTTTCAGAAGCTCAGTGAATTCAAGCATGGTATTGTGATAGGTTGCCACCTGTGGAATAAGTCATCTGTGAGATTTCCTTGCTACTAAATATGCCACGGTCAACTGTTAGTGGTATTATAACAAAGTGGAAGCAACTGGGAACAACAGCATCTCAGCCACGAAGTGGTAGGCCATGTAAAATGACAGAGTGAGGTCAGCGCATTCTGAAGATCACAGTGCAAAGAAGCCGCCAACTGTCTGCAGAGTCAATAGCTAAAGACCTCCAAACTTCATGTGGCCTTCAGATTAGCACAACAACAGTGTGTAGAGAGCTTCATGGAATGGGTTTCCATCTCTGAGCAGCTGCATCCAAACCTTACATCACCAAGTGCAATTGAAAGCGTCAGATGCAGTGGTGTAAAGCACTCCGCCCCTGGACTCTAGAGCAATGGAAACATGCTCTCTGGAGTGACAAATCACGCTTCTTTGTCTGGCAATCTGATAGACATGTCTGGGTTTGGTGGTTGCCAGGAGAACGGTACTTGCCTGACTGCACTGTGTCAAGTGTAAAGTTTGGTGCAGGGGGGATTATGGTGTGGGGTTATTTATCAGGGGTTGGGCTTGGCCCCTTTTTTCCAGTGAAGGGAAATCTTAAGGCATCAGCATACCAAGACATTTTGGACAATTTCATGCTCCCAACCCTGTGGGAATAGTTTGGGGATGGCCCCTTCCTGTTCCAACATGATTGTGCACCAGTGTACAAAGACATGCATCAGCGAGTTTGGGGTGGAGGAACTTGACTGACCTGCATAGAGTCCTGACCTCAACCTGAGAGAACACCTTTGGGATGAATCAGAGCAGAGACTGCAAGCCAGGCCTTCTCGTCTGACATTAGTGCCTGACCTCATAAATGCACTTCTGGAAGAATGGTCAAACATTCCCAAAGACATACTCCTAAACCTTGTGGACAGCCTTCCCAGAAGACTTGAAGCTGTTATAGCTGCAAAGGGTGGGCCTACTCAATATTGAACCCTACGAACTAAGACTGGGATGCCATGTTCATGTGCGTGTAAAGGCAGGCATCCCAATACGTTTGGCAGCTGCTCAGTTTTTTATTATAATTGTTTGGTTTGCCTTTTGAGGTTCCTATTATAGGAACAGGGGGCCAAAAGCCCCATTATTTGGCTGTACCATGTGCGCAGTGAGCTAGGATTGCATGGTATGCATTGAACATCAGTTTACAATCTGCTGCATAGTTTGTTAGATTATGATCGCATATATTCACTCAAGCATGGAGCATCAATCCAATTGTACCCTCTAAGTTTCTCTATGCTATAATTAATTTTATTTTGTAAATCAACCCTTAAAGTGTTGTCTTAGTATGTTCAAAGTGGATTATGCAACATTTATAAGTGCTCTACATTTTTTTTAATAAAGGATTTTTTTTTTCTAAAAATCAGGTACATCAAACTGAAAAAAAAATATCCACACATATTCAGTAAAATTGTGCTGAACAGCAATTCCATATAAAAGCTATTTGTCTCTCAATAATAATTTGCTTTATAGCACTATTATTTTACCACATGTGAATCAGCCTTAAGTGTGCCAGGTGGATTCACCAGCTATCAATGGTCTTCATTGAAATTGTAATAGCAAATTTTAACAGGTGAAACATTATGTTTACTAAATTGTGAAAAGTAGCAATCTCCAGCTTAGAAATGCAAACCACCATGGAAGACCCAGGATAGGCTGCTTTTTCATATCTCCTAACCATAAAAATCTGACAATATCCTTTGTTTAGGCCAGGTAAAGGTACAGTATATATTTACGATTCATTCTAATATAAATACGAACAAATTCACCTAAAATCTTTTCTTTATAAAAATATATCAGATATGGACATGTACCCTTTGGGCTGCCTTTGGCTAACAAATGTGCTCAATGACTAACAATGGCTAACAAGTTCCCTTTGACATTGACGAAAACCACAATAAAAACAAACAAACTTGACATTTTACTACAGTAGGAGAAGGTAGCATATGATGTATGAGGACATAAATTGTTTAAGAAGGCATAGATATGACAAGGCATAGGTTTTATGTGATTGGTTTGAAAGAGAAATAAAACTCAGCTGAAATATAATGTCTGATCTTTCAAACAAGCATGTGACAAATATTTAATATTACAGTGCAGGCTTCAGGTTTAACACAAAATGGAGAAATTCTAATGAAATGAAAATTGTGATCCGCACTAAATTAAGAAACTGGTGTTAACAACTGATTTATTTTAATAGAAGGCAGCAAAATGACCTTTCTGTCCTAAGTGTGTCTCATGCCTATTTTATAAGAGACGACGTGGTGTGTTTTGCATATGTTTTAGAATATTTTAACAAATTCATCATATTTAATTATATATTTTTTATGATTACTACTATTTTATTATCATCATCATCATCAAGGTTTAATTTACAAATAGGCAAAATAGGTATCTGCCTATATGCAGTAAAAAGACTTGTATAGTTAGCAGTCAAAATGGTTTTCCTTCTCCAACGGAACTGGGTCTGTTGGCTTTCAGATAAAAAATGTAATGTATAATGCTGACAGGGTTTATCCCTCTTTACTCCTGGCTCACCTTCACCTTGAGATACTGTATATTTACCTCTATGCAAGACTTCCACTATGGTATCATAAATGATAGATGCCTTTACCTTGGGTGTGACTGTTAAATTTTGCAATCTGACTTGTCTCTTTTATAGATGAGACCTTCACTTTTTCTTGGAACCCACATTTCCACGTACATGTCCCCTTAATTTTATTACCATTTTCTTATTTTTCCATCCCTCTTTCCTCTTAGGTACACATTTAGATAATCATGATAAAGAGGTGAAAGTGTAGCTCTCAAATTGGTATTATTATCCTTATTGAATTTCTTGAATGTTTCCTTACTTTAATTCCATGCTTGAAATTGTAACGTTTACACTGAATCTTTATATCTTTGCTGTGTTATGCTAAGTATTTAATTGGTATTCCCAGCAGAGGAGTGTAGCTTTGGGTAGCCAAGGCTGTGTGCCTACAGGCTGAATTTATTAAAACTTGTCCTTATTGACCTACCACTATAATATACAGTCTTAGAGGACAATAGGAATGGGGGAAACACGAAAGGGCAGTTAAGCTTCGGCACTATTAGGACGTGCTAAGGCTTTACTTTTAAGAACTGCCTAGCTTGTGCCTCTGACAGGAGGGTTTAAAAGGCTGTTGCAGGTATGTGTAGGCACTTCTAGTTTCTTTCTTTCTTTTCAATAAATGATTCATAGAGCATCATGGGTTAGTTAGTGTGAGAGACGACATGGATGAACAGCTGGTTAAACAGGGTTTTTTTTTACAACATTGGGGTTGAAAGAAGCATGGAGTCCCTACTGTTGGTTGGCTAAAAAACTATATTATATAAATATACACTATTTCATATTTTATTCACTAAAATTAGAGAATTTTTTAAAAGTATGTATTTAATCAGCCCTGACTGTAATAAATAAAGAAAATATGTAGAAAATTACTAAACTTTCCCTTAGCTGTTTCCTGTAATGGTAAATGAGCAGAGGGCAAATAAAATGTACATTTACAATATTGTAAGATGCATACAGTTAAAAAATGTCAGGGTGGGGAGTACAGGGGTCAACTTAAAGTGGTTCTAAAGGTACATGGTTTTTACTTTGATGCATTCTATGCATTACAGTAAAAACCCTTCTGCATGCAGTCCCCCCCCCCCCAAATACTAACCTGAGCCTGATCTCAATCCAGCGTTGTTCACAAGAGCAGCATCTCTCTCTGCTTTTTCTCTCCTCACTGGACAGAGAGGCAGCAGAGGGAGTCATTGGAGAGCCAGGTCGGGAGCGAGCACGAATGAGTGCCCCCATAGCAAGGCTTGCTTTGAGCGCACTCGTGGTGGGGAGGAGCCAGAAATGCTGGCAGGGGAACCCCATAGAGGAGGATTGGGCTGCTCTGTGAAATACCATTACACACAGCAGGTAATTATTATATGTTTGTTATTTAAAAAATGCATTTAAAATCACTTTAACAAGTAATATCAATAATTTTGAACAAATTGTTGGGCATGTCAAATCTTTATTCTGGATTTATTTGATATTTCTGTTCATGTGATAATGATACTGATTACAGAGATGATCATCATCATTGAAATATTGCTGAGTCCTGTAGGGACAACAGAGATAAAAAACTAACCAGATCAGTTGAGACTTCCCACTGGCCAAATGCATACAGAGCTCTTTCTGGTGATTGTAAGGTGGTAAAGTGCCATGCTTGAAGATTTAACCACTCACATAGTGTTTTCTGCATCTTCCTTGGAATCTCCTTCTGATTGATTGTCCTTGTACAACTTCCAGGGAAGTATTCATAACTATGATGAAGATTATTGTTACTACAGTGAAACTAATGTATAAAAACTGGACCAAGGTAATCTGACTAAAGCTAATGGTTTTTGACTTTCTAACCTCCTTAGGAAAAACAAATATGATGTGATTATCATAACAGGCAACTGCTTATTCAATGTGCTTAAAATATGAAAGTACATGTAAACAGAATAATATTTACTTTGCTAGAGCAGCCTTTCTCAACTAGGGTGCCTTGAGGTTTCTTCAGGGGTGCCTTGGCAAAATGTCTAAAAATTGTCCAAAACTTGTATACAAGCCAGCGGGTAGAACAAGCCTCCCTTTAAGTCACACAAAGCCACAGGTTTTCATTGTGCACCATTACGACCTTCTAGCCGCCAGCATCCTGACAACCAATGACATCAGTTGATAAGGAGTAAGTCAACTGCCTGCACAGCATCCTAGTTTGACCCTCCCTTGCCCCTCTCCATCAGTGCTGGGGTCATATTAGCTCAGTGATGGATAAAACTGAGGGAGAAGAGAAACACTGGAATACTAGTCAGTACCAGTGTGTAAAAGTGTATTTGCTTTGAAAGAATAAATCTCCTCTAATGTTGGGTGTCCTACATGTGTGGATATAAAAAGAAAATGGTGTTGTGCTTCCATATACAGTACCTAAATACACTTAAATATCATAATTATTGCATAAATATAAATCTCAAATGAATTCCAACCACGAAAATATATACATCAAAAAAGGACAATATCATGTGATAATATGCAACAAATATATATACTGTACAGTATATGTGTCAGGAATCCCGCTGCCGTGCAACTGGGCGACGGATCCACTCGGACCGCGGCAGTGAGAGGGCGCATGCATGGGAGCGTGTGGGCACACATGCGCAGGAGCGTGCAAGTGCGCGCATGTGCAGTAGCTACACGTCACCACAAGGCGGGCTATTTAAACCTGCAATACAGTGTAATCAATGCCTTCTGGTCTATAACATCCTGCACTCCAAAACCTGATTCTGTTGCCTGTATCTGATCTGACCCTGACTAAGAGAGAACTCTGCCTGCACCGACCCCGGCTATCCCTGACTATCCGCTTGCCTGCTCCCTTGTACTTGATTTGCTCGTTCGATCCTGACCCGACTTGTCTGACTCTGCTGCACCTACTTACCTGTATCTGCACCTGGCCTGCATCCTGGTCACCACCATACTTACCTGCTGCTGCACCCACAGTCCTGCACCTGGCCTGCATCTTGGTCACCGCCATACTTACCTGGTACTGTACCCACGGTCCTGCACCTGGCCTGCATCCTGGTCACCACCATACCTGCCTGCTGCCGCATCCACGCTCCTGTGTCCAGTCCCAGTCTGCATCCTGATTGCCACCATACCTGCCTGCTGTTGCACCTACGTTCCTGCATCCGCACTTGGCCTGCATTCAGATCTCCTGGGTCTTCACCTGCCTGCTACCAGCTCCAGACCTACCCAGCACTCATGCCACTCTTGGCTCTGTGCCCTCTGTTCCCACTATCAGGGGCTCCGAGCAGGAGTAGTAAGAGGACACCTCCTTTCCACTTCAGGCTCCTCAACCAGGTACGTGACAATATGTGTAAATGAGAAATAAACATCACACACTGACGAAAATGGTGAGACAATATACATGCATCCTTTAATTCAGGGGAAAAAGTGACATAAATCACAAATAAAGTGATATATAAATGGCATAAATTATGCCTGAGGAAGTCATGTGATATGTGACGCAACGCGTTGGTCGATTACGAAGACGTGGTGAAGTCACATCTGGCGTAGGCGCCATTTTGGTACACCCAGAGAGTACACCCAGCATTTTACACAGGAGGCTCTGTAAGCTTGATTTTATCAATGAAAATGTGAGTGAGCAATTTGCTGGTTTATGATATGTAAAATAAACATACAGTAATACACTATGGGAGGATTTCTCTTCTTTTCAATCTATATGTGAGTTGGCTGATTATATCATCCTGCCTAAAAGAAGTTTGGATATCAGGATTGGTCATGCCTATTGTTCGACAAGGGGGATACCACCACTACTGCTAACCCGGCTTCGTATATGCTGATTGGCTGTATTGCTATATCTTATATTGTGAAGGCTTATTGGCCCTTTGGGGTCGCTGCATGAAGGTGAGGGGGCAATCCAGCCAGTGATGGATCCCAGTTTTTTCACCTATATCACCTATATTACCGTGGCATTTTTTACTTGTTTGAAGAGTTCACATGGGGACAGTTGTTGCTTATCGTTATTATGTTATTTAGTGGCACATTATTTGTGGCATTACGTGGCTAGTAGGGGTTTTTATGTTTTTTTATTTTTATTTATTTATTTTGCAGCACATTGTGATATATTGCTGTGACACTTTTTTTGTGTTTGTGTTTACACAAATAAATCCCAATTAGGGATTTGATTGCATGAGTTATACATTGTTTATTTTGGTCACTTATCACATTATGTAACACATTTATGTGGTAGGACTTTGTGTGGTCCAAAGGTTTTGTTTGGAGTCAGGTTTTTATCCTGCCAGTCTCACTTTATTTTATTCACGCCAGTTGTGAGTCTTCTGGTCAGGGCACTTTTTTCCAGGCATAATTTATGCCATTTATTTATCACTTTATTTGTGATTTACGTCACTTTTTCCCCCTGATTTAAGGGATGCATGTATATTGTCTCACCATTTTCGCCAGGGTGTGATGTTTATTTCTCGTTTGCACATATATATATATATATATATTTGTTGCATATTATCACATGATATTGTCCTTTCTTGATGTATATATTTTCTTTGTTAGAATTCATTTGAGATTTATATTTATGCAATAATTATGCCATTTAAGTGTATTTAGGTACTGTATATGGAAGCACAACACCATTTTCTCTTTATGTTTGCAACGTATTCAGGTATATAGCCAGGTGATAGCAGCTTCCTGTTCTTTATATTTATCTTTATTTTGAGTAGCGCAGGTGGTTTACATACCACATATGTGGATGTTGCTGTGTTATATAAAACTATTAGAATAGTTTTTCACATTTTAGAATGGGGTGCCCTTTTAAAATTATGGCCAGTCTTGAGGCACCCCATTTTAGAATGGGGTGCCTCAAGACTGGCCATAATTTTAAAGTGTGCCTCGGGACTGTCCATAATTATATGGGGTGCCTTGACTTAAAAAAGGTTGAGAAACACTGTGCTAGAGCACCATTTATCATAACACTTTCTTCACAATTTTTTCATCCTCCATGCTGCCTTTCTTGAAGCCACTTCCTGACTACATACTGTACATGTACTACATTGATTGATTGCATGTCTGTTTACAGGGCAGGTTTCCTTATGGTGACAACAGTAGAACATGCCTGTGAAATGTGTTTTACAATGAACACCTGTAGTTTCTGAAGAGAGTCCATGTGACAGGGTGACAACACAGGGCCACTATTATGAGATGGGAATATAGAGTTGTCACCCTGTAACATGAAATGCCAGAACAAAGACTTTCATTGCAGGATCACCAGGTACTATTATTTTAAAGCCTAACTTTCGTTACATTTTGTTTCCTGAAAAGGCCCCCTGATCTCTCCATAGGGAGCCTATGTGACAGGGTGACAACATAGGACCACTATTGTGAGACAAGAATATGGGGTTGTCTCCCAGTAAGATGAAGTGCCTGAACAAAAGCCATTATGGCAGGATTACAAGGTATTATTTTAAAGCATAAATCTAGTTACATTTTATTTCTTAAAGAGACACTAAACCTAAAAACATTTTTCACCTTAGTGCATTGCAAAATGTGTTCATTTTCTCTGTGCTCCTCCTTCCCTATGTGAAGGGGAAGAGAGGGAAGAAGATATCAGCGCTGAGCACGGCTCCATCTCTTCTTCCCTCTCTTCCTCCTCACACAGGAACTCGAACAGCGTCAGGAGCCATTGGCTTGTGCTGCTGTCAATCAAATGCAGCAAAAAAGGCAGTGGGGGCAGGGCTAATTCCAGCTGTGTGTGTCTATGGAGCATAGCTCCATAGACACACAGGCCAGGAAAGAGCACCCAGAATGTGCCCCCTAACAAACAGCTTGTTTTGGGGACACACAAAGAATAGGAGGACCCAAGATCGCTGGTGGGGGACCCAAGAACAGGAAGATTGGGGCTGCTCTGTACAATACCATGCAAACATAACATGTTTGTTATTTTAATTTTTAATAAATCAGTCTTTTGAAACATTTTAAAAAGGTTCCCTAGGTGTTATAAAATGAAAAGTGCTTCATGCTGCATTACTTGCTTACATTTAAGAGCTGCCCCCAACAGTACCTCTTTTTTTGCCACATAATTTCCTCAGTTTTCCAGGTTGTATGATACTCAGAGCAGGGGCGGACTGACAGCTCATGGGGCCCCCGGGCAATAGGGGATTATGGGGCCCCTGTGTCCTTGCCCAAACTCAAAAAAGCCTATGAAAAAGGTACCATGGGCATCTCATGGGGCCCCCTACTGACCCCGGGCCCTCGGGCAGTGCCCGAGTTTCCAAATGGTCAGTCCGCCCCTGACTCAGAGTCACTTAACCCAGAAAGATCAGGCATATACTGTGAACTCATGACATTATTTGCTTTTTATCCCCTCACCATGATGCATTGTATTAGCAATGTGCTGGTACAGAGAATGGAGCTGATGTGAATCACTCTGCATTAGTACCATCCAGTCTGGAGAAGAGGTAAAGAAGAAAAGGACCCTACAACATCATGTAACCAGCCTAAAGACATAAGCAAAGTTAAGTATTAAAACAAACAAAAGCAAAAAATTTAACTGGGAGGGGGGGGGGGAGGGGGTGACTAAAGCCTTGAGTTGGGCTTTGTTAAAAGTACAGTATTCAAAATATTGAAAAATTACAATTTACAGATTGGGTTTACATATAATGAACCACTAAAGTTACAAAGAATACTAAAGATCAATATCCATATATATATATATATATATATATAGCACATTGTGTGTTTCTATTGATGTAAGGAGTTATTGGGCTGTGTTCTTTAGGGATCCATATTTCTAGCCATATCCTTAAAAGACCATCCAAATACAAGCTGATTTATTCAATCAGTATAAAAACATCTAAAAATTAATTTTATGCCTCATTATAAACCATGATAAAGGTTGGAAATTATGAAGAAAATATTAACGTAGCTGTAATAAGCATGAATTTTGTTTCATAATGTAATGATGATGAAAAAAGTGTTTGTGTAGCCACGTATAATTTCATTATGTATTTTATCATGTTTGAAGCCATTAACCTATTACACAAATTATTTAGTCATAAGAGGTTGGCATTGTTTCCTGTCTGCCTTACAGTCCCTTATCATACTATGCCTGCCAGCCATGGTTTTCAAATAGCTTTTCTTTAGCAAAAGGAGGGCAAGATGCCCAATGTATCTCAAGAGGGCTCACCTACAGAACACTGTTCATTAGCTACCCAATAAAACAAATAACTTAGCCTAAATTTTTACACACCATTTTTTCACAGATATCTGTGCCAAAATGCTCCTTTTTCTCCATTTCACCTTCAGCTCCCTCTTGATCATAGAACAAGTACAAAGACTTTGCCGCTAGGGTAACTTGGCATTGTCCCACTTAACAATAAGGTACACAGTTGGCAAAATCAGGCCAACTACAGAGACAGTAACTAATTGAGTTATATTAGAGAATCTGGAAATCACCCAGTTGATTATGCAGTTTTTTCTATTCAAAGGCACTTGCTCTTTTGAGCTAAGTATAAAATGTTTGATGGTTAAAACAGATTTATTGTACACATTAGATTTTAATTGTGTATTGAATGCATTGCTTGCAATGTTAGGTCAAGGAGGATTGTAACACTGCAAAGATTTTTTGCTGTATGGTATCTAAGGACTTTTTGTCAAGGATTTAAAATAATATATTGCAAATGTACTCCTGACTTTCAGTGGAAATAAAGAAAAAAAAAGGTGGAATGATACATCAAGTTACAGCAGCTGTTCATAATGTGGATGTTGTATTTAGTGGAATGCTTATATAACTATATTAAATACACGTAAATCACTGGAGTTTGAATCTTCTTTGATTTTTCTTTGCCTTAACTGTGAGACCTGGTTTGGAACCTGACGACCATCTCATTGGCTTTACTAGTAAAATAGTAATAATAATTGGGCTCATATGAGCTAATTACTGTCCATTATATTGCAAGAAATTCCAAAATCCATTCCTGTTTAAACTGCCCCAATTCCTGCAGCCTGCCGTAGGGCATGTTGACTGGGATACTAGTCAAACTCTGCAGGTTTTATTTGAACACACAGCTGCATTCCAAATAAAGACACAGGAGTTTATTTACTAAAGCTGATTCACTCAGAATCTCATACACAGAAACCAAGCAGCTTCCAGGTTTTATTGCTAAAGTTTAATTGAACAAGCTGAGGTTAGAAGCTGATTGGCTACTATGCAAAGGTGCACCAAATTCTGAGTGAACCAGTTTAAGTGCCTTGTCATACCTGCGCGATTTCAGATGCGATTTGCGAATCAAAATCGCACCTGAAATTGCATCTAATTAATGTGAATGTCGGTGTCTTAACATGTGCGATTTGCTGCAGCATGATTTCTAAAGCAGTTCTTGCGTTACTTTTTCTGCAGTTTTGTTGTGCTTTCACATACATAGAATATAATGGAAATCGCAAATTGCAAGAAATCATTGAAAATCTTCACAAGTAGCAATAAAGTCTTCAGAAATCGCATCTGAAATCGTGCTGCAATTGCACACACATCGCACGGTGTGACCAGTGACTTAGTAAATAAACCCCACGGTGTTAACCACTCTACAACCGCGCTATAGCCAAATGACAGCTACAGCACGTTTGTCCAGTTCCAGGGGGGCCTCATATGATGTCCGCCCACCAATGCCACCAGTCAGTGCCACCCAGGGGCGGACTGACAACTCATGGGGCCCCCGGGCAATAGAGGATCATGGGGTCCGCCCCTGGTGCCACCTGTCAGTGCCTATCATTGCTGCATATCAGTGCAGCATCATCAATGCCTCCTCATCAATGCCTACCAGTGCAGCTTATCAGTGCGCATCAGTGCTGCCTATCAATGCCACCTTATCAGTGCCCATCAGTACTGCCTATCAGTGCCCATAAGTACTGCTTATCAGTGCAGCCTCATCAGCGCACATCAGTGAAGGAGAAAAATTTCCTGTTTGCAAAATTTTATAATAGAAACAGAAAAACTTTCTTTTTTCAAATTTTTTGCTCTTTTTTTTTTGTTTATAGTGCAAAAAATAGAAACCCCAGTGACGAGTAAATATGAAATTAATTCCAATTAGAGAATATAGAAATAAAATAGAAACCCCAGTGATGAGTAAATATGAAATTAATTCCTATTAGAGAATCTGGAAATAAAATAGAAACCCCAGTGACAATTAAATATCACCAAAAGAAAGCTGTATTTGTGTGAAAAAATGATAAATTAGTTTACAGTACAGAAGGGGGTAAAAGTGTCTTGTAGGCAAGTGGTTAAACGTGAAAAGCCTGCATTTGGTCAAATGCAGCCTCTGGATTGCTGTGTGTACTGCTCAATAAAAGTCAATAGGATATTGCTGACCTGCTTTTGATATGCATTTGAAACACGCTAAAGCCAGGAAAATAATGCCCATTGACATAAGCTTACCTAGACCAGTTCCGAGAACTCCTACCTCCTCATTCAGTAATGTCCATTGCAGCCTTCACACTATACCATCACCAGCCATATGTGATTGGTGTAGCTGCAATGTATCTCACACAGTTCAGCCTGGAACTGGTTTAGACTGGATGAACACAGCACAGCTTATTCTAAAATCAGGAGAGTGGATATGCTATACAGTGCTGGCCTAGTGATGAAAAGCTAGGCTAGTCAACTCCACAAATGAGTGAGCTCATAAACATTTCTACCGCAAGTGATCTGCCTGAGCTGCTGCTGTGATCCATTCTGCCAGCTCAGATGTCTGAAGGTTTGTATTTTGTTTTAATTTTTTTTAAAGTTACCCTCAAATGATGTAAACCAGCAATGGACTTATTTTGAAATTAATTTTAGTGCTTCCAACTAGGAAATTAGGCATGCTCTATCTGACTTGTTGCAGCTTCTAATGTACATTTTGAGAAGCTCACAGTGTGCAGTGAAACCAGATTACAAGAGAGAAGCATGTTAAACTGTGTAAGACTGAAAGTAAGCCTGGACTTTAGGTTTAACTCTATACAAGTGAAGTCTTCCTATTTTTATACTCCTGAGACTGAGTAGACTTATGAAAGGCAACAGGGGATCCTTCTGCTTTCATTCATATTTATGTCAGTTAGCCAATAGAAATGAGCCAGCAATTCAATCCAAACCTAGATTCAGACTGAACTTTGGCTGTTTGGCCATTCAGGTGAACACCCAAATTTTTGCCCTTTCAGCCCCGTTTGGTGGGAGCTGAGCATCATAAATAGATGTGGTATTTCTACCACTTTTATACTGTATATAACATTTGGTGATTCCTAAGGAACCATTGCATCCCTTGCAACCAATGCTATAATCAACACATTGGCTTAAATGGCCAAATACGCAAAGGGGCAGGCATAGCAATTACATCACTGCCCAAATACAGTCAATGACTATATTCTGGCAATGGCCATATTTGTTCAATGATGCCACTACTATCACCGCCTCTCCCTATATATAGCTTTCATTTGGCAAACATCAGGATCGGTCCTGTGTGCAGGGTCCATTGAGTTTTTAACTATTGAAGTCAGTGGGCATCGTGATTGATAATGGATTTACAGTGAGGGGCATTTTGGGGGAATTTTATTTTTAAATAAAGGACATGTCAAACATTTAGGCGTCTTTATTTATTTTCATTTTTTTGCAAATGAGGAGGGGTACTATGCACCTTTTACTTATTCATGTGGGGGGAAATATCTGGAGGTCCCTTTATTTATAAAGGGGGCTTCAAGATTCTGCCCACAGACTCCCATGACCACTGGGCCAGAGTTGTGAGGCAGAGGCCTTTGTCCTCATTAACATGGGGACAAGGTACTTTTTCAGGGGGGGGCCTCCTTATGACAAATGACATTTAATTCCAAGCTTCCTTAAAAAAAGAAAAATTGGGGTACCTTTGGAGGGGATATATGTGCCTTTTTTCTATTAAAAGTCAGGGAAATGTAATTTTCTGGCAATTTAAAACCATTTTTTTGGTAAAATTTAGTGGCCAAATGAAACTTTTAAAACATTTTTAAATTGGTACATGCTCCACCCCAAAACAGTTCCCACCCTCCCATGTTTTTTTTTTTACAATCCTTGGCCCAGAAAATAGGCATTTTAGATTTGGCACATTTGGCTTAATATGATTTCAAAGGTTCTGGTTCAACATCCAAACTACTTTGAAGTTCACTAAAATCTGGTCCCACTAGTAGCAAACAAACAATTTTTGGTTCATATCTATTATTCCCCTTGTAAATCCAAAACTGGTTTAGAGGCACTTACGGGTCTTGCAAACAGCAGTGTTTTTATTGTCAATTTTTTTATGAATTTTAGTCCACCTTTCTCAAGAAATTATTCCCCTTATGATATGCAGCACTTTCCAAGACCAAAATGGATCTGAAGCCTTTGCAGGCACAATAGATAGAATTTACTTTTTACTCACAAACATCAGTGAAGCAGTGTAAGTGCATACACCTTAGTTCCATTAATTTTCTGTTGGCAAACATCGGTATTAATGGGTTTGTTCTGTTTTTTTTTTTTTTTCAACCTAAACTGTAATCTCTGTTATTTACATTGTGATCCTGTTATTTACACTGGATTACTAAATGTTTCCAAAATGTACTATAGACATACAAATGGGGCAAAACAAGCCTGAGGATATCACAAGGAGTTAAAGACCTATAGGTCTTTTTGTGGATTCTATGTTCTCTGCTAAAATAAAAAATGCAATGGCCTTGTAATTTCTCTTCTTCCCTTCCCACTTTTTGCTTCAGAAATCTTCATGAAGTGCAGGGCAGCGAGTGCACTTCTGGTATGCTTGACACCCAAGACCACTGTAAACTCCTGTATGTCATATCCGCACCCCCTGGATTACTGGGAATTCCAGTGAGATGTTCTAAAGAAATTCCAGTATGGCGACTGGCGCATAGATATGCGCATAGCATCACTCATAGAAATGTGCATAGGCGCATTGCTAATAGAAATGAGCATAGACTCGCTCATGCATGCAGGAATGCACGCACACATGTGCATGTACGTGGCCACAAAACAGGTTATTTAAGGGAATGCATTTGCTCACTGTCATTGCTGACTGGTCTTCAGCTGTTTCCTGTGTCTTGCGGTCTTCCAGTGTGTTTGGCTTGTTCCCGACCTGATCTGGGATTCTGCTTTTGACTTGTTGCCAATTCCTGACCTTGCTTGTTCCTGACTTCAGCTCTGATTATTATTTGGTACCTCGCTGCCTGCCTGTTGGTGACCCTGGCTAATGATGTGACCTCTCTTCTTTCTCTGATCTTGGCTCCCTGACCTGTTTGAGTGTCTGCCAGGCTGTCTGCTGTTGCATATCTGCACCTCGCTGAGTGTTTTAGCTGCCAATATGCTGAAAGCTTTGACAAGCCACACATTCTGGGTGTAAGGGACCGCCTGGCGGTACCACTAGCACTCCACTGAATAGGCGTCCCCAGCGCACGGAATCTAAGTCCCAGGGTGCTTGTTCACCAGGGCCCCTGATGGTGGGGATGGACTTGGAGCCCCCCGAGACCAGGTCGTGGCTACTGGGTGCGTCCGGCAGTGGTAGTGGTATGCGCCAAGGGCTCCCGCGGGGAAGAGTCTGATGTGAGGAGGTCAGAAGACCCCACTGCAAGGGATGGATGGATGAGCAAGGTCAGAAGGGCCGGGTCGGTAACAGAGAGGACGGCAAGGTACAAGGCAGCGGGCATAGAATGGTCGGGTCACACGCCAGGTCAGCAACAGCAGGTCAAATCCAATCAGGGGCATTCAAGAGAGAGGTCAGGCAAAGCAAGGGTCAGGATAGGAGAAAACAGCAAGGTCAGGTACAATCCGGGTCACAACTTACAATTCACAGGTTCACAGGTTCACAGGATGCAGGGAAGACCAGAAGGCACTGAATGACAGCTCAGGGCCATTTAAATATCCCGCCCTGCGCTGCCATTGGTGCCCAGCGGGCGGCCGCGGCTTCTACTGCGCATGCGCGAACTCGAACACCGCGGCCGGCCCGGACCTAGTGCCCGTGTCCCTGCACAGGGCGGTGCACTGCGCCTGCACCGAGACCATCGCGGCGGGGATCGGAGAGATCCCTGACATTGCCCCCCCCTACGGGCAACCTCCGGATGCCCACCCGATCTCTCCACCACGGGTGATCGCGAAAAAACCTCCGGACAAGTCTGGGTGCATGGACATTATGGGCTGGTTCCCAAGAATTGTCCTCAGGGCCATAGCCCTTCCATTTGATAAGGAATTGGGTCTGGCCTCCCCTCCTTCGACACTTCAGGATTGCTTCAACCTCAAATTCTTCTTCTCCCTCGACCGTTACGGCTTCCGGGGGTCTAGATTCCCGGTCAGGGAAGGCATCAGGGACTACTGGCTTCAGCAGGGACACATGGAAGACTGGGTGGATCTTGAGCGTGTCAGGAAGGACGAGTTCGTAGGCCACTTCGTTAACCATCCGTTTAATGCAGAAGGGGCCTATAAATTTGGGTCCCAATTTCTTTGACGGGCAAAGCATTTTTAAATTGGACGTCGCTAGCCAAACCTTCTCCCCAGGCCGCAATACCAGATCTCCTCTCCGTTTCCTATTGAATGCCTTCCTGTAGTCTTCCTGGGCCCGACTGATGGCCTCTTGAAGCTTCTTATTGTTCGCGGAGAAGAACGTCACCACATCTTGCGTTGCTGGTACTGGGCATTCCGTGACCAAATCCGGGAGGAAGACTGGGTGAAAGCCATAGTTGGCAAAGAACGGGGACTGTCCCGTCGCTGAGTGGCGGGCGTTGTTGTACGCAAATTCCGCTAGGGGTAGAAGTGGCATCCAGTCATCTTGAGTAAATGAAGTGTAGCATCTTAGGTATTGCTCTAGGGTCTGATTGGTCCTTTCGGTTTGACCGTTAGTTTGAGGGTGGAACGCAGAGGAGAGGGACAATTTGATGTCCAGGGCTTTGCACAGTGCTCTCCAAAATCTGGACGTGAACTGGACCCCCCGGTCCAAGACAATGTCTTCGGGGACCCCATGCAGCCTTACTACCTCACGAATGAAGACTCGCGCAGTCTCGGCCGCCGAGGGGGTTTTCTTCAATGGGATGAAGTGGGCCATCTTGGACAAGCGGTCCACGACCACCAGGATTGCCGTGTGGTCTAGTGATGGTGGAAGCTCGACTATAAAATCTAACGAGATCTTTTGCCAAGGCCGTTCAGGAATCGGTAAGGGTCGCAGCAGACCCCAAACCTTGTTTCTTGCTGGCTTGTTCTTCTGGCAGGTGATACAGGACCTTACATAGCCCTTACAATCTTTAGCCATGTCCGGCCACCAGAATGAGCGTCGGAGAAGTTCCAGGGTCTTTTCTGGGCCAAAGTGCCCCGCCATCGGGTGGTCATGGCAATGCCCCAAGTCCAGGGTTCGGGCTTCCTCCGGCACCACAATTCGATCTTCCCTCCATAGGAGTCCCCCCTTGTTCTGGAGCGGCCCTCCGCCTGGGGTAGAGATGGTTGTGGATGCCTCCATTAGTTTGGAACGAAGGTCCGACTGAAGGGCCAAGAAGTTACCCGAGGACAGGATGGTGTCGGGTACTGGGATCTCCTTGGCGTCCTCGTACATACGTGATAACGCATCGGGCTTAGTGTTCTTTGATCCAGGCCGGTACGTAATGTGGAAGTTGAATCTTGAAAAGAATAGTGCCCATCTTGCCTGTCGCGGGCGAAGATGCTTGGCGGTTCTCAGATATTCCAAGTTTTTGTGGTCAGTAAATATTAAGATGGGGTGCACCGCACCTTCCAGTAGGTACCTCCATTCCTCTAACGCCGTCTTGATCGCCAGTAGCTCTCGATCCCCGATATCATATTTCTTCTCCGCTGGGGTAAGCTTCCGTGAGAAGAATGCTACAGGATGGAGCAGTTCCTTGGTGCCTTTCCGCTGGGAGAGGATGGAACCTACCGCATTCTCTGATGCATCTACTTCCAAGATATAGGGCAGGGCGGCGTCTGGGTGACCCAAAATGGGTGCCGAGGTGAACAGCTTCTTCAAGGCTTCAAAAGCTTCCTGCGCCTCTGGTGTCCATCTGAACCGAGTTCCCAGCTTGGTTAGCTGAGTAATGGGGGAGACCAGACCCGAGAAGTTCTTGATGAACTTCCGGTAAAAATTCGCAAAACCGACAAATCGTTGGACGCCTTTCCTGTCCGTGGGTTCAGGCCAATCCAGTATTGCGGCGACTTTCTGGGGATCCATCGCGACCCCCGCGGTGGAGATAATCAGGCCCAAAAAGGCAATGCTGGATTGTTCAAAACAACATTTCTCTGCCTTGGCGTACAACCCATGCTGCCGCAATCGCCCCAATACCTTTGCTACATGTATTCTGTGTTCCCCCAAAGAAGGGGAGAAAATCAGAATGTCGTCTAAATAAACGATAACAAAGACATCCAGAAAGTCTCTAAAAATATCATTCACAAAGTGTTGAAACGTGGCCGGAGCATTACACAACCCGAACGGCATGACCAAATATTCAAAATGGCCGAAGCGGGTGCGGAAGGCCGTCTTCCACTCGTCCCCCTCCCTTATGCGAACCAAGTTGTATGCCCCCCTCAAATCCAGCTTTGTAAAAACCACTGCTGTTTTTAAACTTTGGAACAACTCTGGCACTAACGGCAGTGGGTAACGGTTCTTTATCGTGACCCTGTTCAATTCCCTGTAATCTATACACGGCCTTAAGGTTTTGTCCTTTTTTTCAACAAAGAAAATTCCCACCCCCGCCGGTGAAGTGGAGTGGCGGATGAACCCCTTCTGGAGACTGTCATCGAGATATTCCTTTAGGGCCCCCAGTTCGAGCTCTGAAAGGGGGAAGATTCGCCCAAAAGGAATTTCTGAACCGGGTAACAGGTCAATGGGACAGTCATAACGGCGGTGGGGGGGTAGAGAATCGGCTCCCCATTTGCTGAACACATCTAGAAACCCATGGTAGACTGCAGGGATTACTTGTTTTAGTTCAGCTTCCCCCTCAGAGCACAGGAGGATTTGGGGGATCCCCGGGCCCGAAGTGCGGCAGTATACCCGACAGTATGGGGAAGGGAACGAGATTACTCCGGTTTCCCAGTCAATCTGGGGGTTATGGGCCCGTAACCATGGGAGCCCCAGAATGACTGGGAAGAGGGGTGAAGCTATAGCGTCCAGGCGAAGGAGTTCCTGGTGCTGGCCGGCAATGACAGTGGTGATGGAGGGGGTTTCCTGGTTCACTACCCCCGATTTTATTCGGGAACCGTCGGCCAAATAAATATTGAACCCCTTCCGTTTAAATTGGAGAGGAATACCCTGTTGGTGAGCAAAATTAATGTCCAAGAAGCAGCTGCATGCCCCTGAATCAATTATGGCCGATACTTCCACAGTCCTTTCTGGAAGCTGAAAGGAAAGGGGCACCACTAAGTATTGGGATGGACCAACATTGCCAATGGATAAGGAAGAAGAGGTGCACTTACTCAGTTTCTGCGGGCAGGATCGTACCATATGGCCAGCTTCACCACAGTAAAAGCACAGGTTCTGGGATCGTCTGCGCTGATATTCCTCTGGAGATAGTTTAGGCCGTGCCAGGCCGAGTTGCATGGGTTCAGGGATATCTCCAGGTGGCCGGTTCTGGACGTTTGGCCTAGGTGCTTGACTGGGACCTTGAAAAGACCCCCAGGAATTTCCTTGACCCTGGCCGGACCTCTCAAACCTGCGTTCCCGCAGTCTACAGTCAATTTTATTGGCCAGTGCTATTAAGTCCTTTAAAGTCTCAGGCACCTCCCCCCGGGCGAGCTCATCCTTCAGACCTTCTGATAGGCCTATACGGAACTGATGCAGGAGTGCGAATTCGTTCCAGCGTGTGTCCCCCATCCAGCGCCTAAACTCAGGCGCGTACTCCTCCGCCGCTCGGCGGCCTTGCCGGAGCGTGTACAAAGTAGCTTCAGCAGAAGCTGCCCGCTGCGGGTCATCATACAGGATGGCCATGGCGTCAAAAAAAATGTCAACCGAACTAAGGTGAGGGTCATTTTTTCCCCGTAATCGGTGGGCCCAGTCTTGGGGTTCACCCTGCAGGAGGGAGATGACGAACCCCACCTTCATGGATTCAGTCACGAAGGTCCGGGGTTGTAACTCAAAATAAAGAAGACAGGACTCACGGAATGACCTGAAGCGTGTGCGGTCCCCGTGAAAATGTTCCGGTAAGGGTACTCGGGGGTCGGCCACCAGGAGTGGTGCGGAAGCCCCAGAAACCAGCACAGGGGCTGCTACGGCTGGGGGTGCGGGGACCGCGGCCTGTGGGGCAGGAACGGATATAGTGCAGGTCTGGAATTGGGTTTCAATCTGCTGGCATCTATCCTGCAGGGCCAATACGGCCTGAGTCAAATTAGACAAGTGCCTGCAGATCTCCTCAAGCGGCGAGGGCCCTCCTCTAGACTCAGTCATGGCCTTCTGGTACTGTAAGGGACCGCCTGGCGGTACCACTAGCACTCCACTGAATAGGCGTCCCCAGCGCACGGAATCTAAGTCCCAGGGTGCTTGTTCACCAGGGCCCCTGATGGTGGGGATGGACTTGGAGCCCCCCGAGACCAGGTCGTGGCTACTGGGTGCGTCCGGCAGTGGTAGTGGTATGCGCCAAGGGCTCCCGCGGGGAAGAGTCTGATGTGAGGAGGTCAGAAGATCCCACTGCAAGGGATGGATGGATGAGCAAGGTCAGACGGGTCGGTAACAGAGAGGACGACAAGGTACAAGGCAGCGGGAATAGAATGGTCGGGTCACACGCCAGGTCAGCAACAGCAGGTCAAATCCAATCAGGGGCATTCAAGAGAGAGGTCAGGCAAAGCAAGGGTCAGGATAGGAGAAAACAGCAAGGTCAGGTACAATCCGGGTCACAACTTACAATTCACAGGTTCACAGGTTCACAGGATGCAGGGAAGACCAGAAGGCACTGAATGACAGCTCAGGGCCATTTAAATATCCCGCCCTGCGCTGCCATTGGTGCCCAGCGGGCGGCCGCGGCTTCTGCTGCGCATGCGCGAACTCGAACGCCGCGGCCGGCCCGGACCTAGTGCCCGTGTCCCTGCACAGGGCAGTGCACTGCGCCTGCGCCGGGACCATCGCGGCGGGGATCGGAGAGATCCCTGACACTGGGCCTGAAGCACAAGTGAAGTACCCCTTTAACCTCAGCTGGACTACTCAGCACAGCCTCTGTTCCTGACCTGATGGTTCACCAGTCCCCTTGGGACTGCAAATTCTACTGCAGGATCTCTATCAACTTCTGCTGGCACACATGTACCTCCTGTCCCTTGGAACCCTCTGTTGCACTCTCAGCAGGGCCTGGGCTAGAGATACAAGAGAGACCAACCTCGTCATTTCAGTCTCTTCTCAGGTACGTGACTGTTGTCAGCATGTCTGTTGCCTCCTCTGGCTACATTATGATGTAACTACCTAGGAACCTCCAAATGCCAAATGACAACTACCAGTAGAAAAGTAAAAGGGAAGAAACAATTGTTTGTCTTCAATTCTTACCTCTTTGAGCAGCAAACATGGAAGCAGCATCTTTGCTCTGCAGAGATGGTAGTTTTGACTATATTCTGCTGGCCCACCACCATTCCCACAGCCACACTTTCCCAGCTTGCATCCCTACAGTAATGTATGGTCTCACTCTCACTCCTACACACCAGGGCTTATCAGGATTGAAAAGAGGCTTACATGGTAACATGATCCTCTTTTAAGCTTTGTGCTTATTGTGCTGTAATAGGGTTTTATATAAAAAATAATGACTGAATGCTGCAAACCTAGCAGGGGAAAAGCATGTAAATAAAAAATGTATCTGCCTGATAGCCTAAGCTGAGCTTTACATATAGGGGAACAAGTTATTACTTTGATATTTGAAAATTTTTGTGCTCAATTAGATATTTATAGTTTCAGTTTGGACACATTTTCCAACAAATTATAATGTGATGGCTTTTCAAATTTAACCTGCGTATTCTTTATAGTAGCTTGATACGTGCAGTATGTTTATTTTTAAACCACAAGAATTGCTATCAGTTTAACTGTTGGCATACCCACAGGTCCTTCTCTTTAAGCAGTTTAAATACAAGTTAAATTGAACCGTCTTTTGTCAAAAACTCTCACTGTAGAAACTTATATTAGACAGGCATCCTGGCCTACCTCTATGTTCTGCTCTGCAGGATGTATATGTTATGTCTTATGCCTTTTTCTATTGAAAAGAAATCCATGGATTGTTAATGTTCTGGACTTGATCAAAACAGGCAGAACTAAACAGTCGCAGTATGCGAGACAAACAGTGTATACACACCAAGGAATTCAAGTTCAGAAGAGCCATGTGTACCTGTCAAAGTGATTAAACATTTATCCAATAAAAATTCCAAGTACCTTATTTTAGGGTGTGTGCTTTCTGGGAATATATGCAGAGTTATTCGTAGGATATGCAAAATTCTGAACAGAAAGACTAGACACCAATTTGATGGCCACAACAAGACACAGTAATACATTTAGATTCTAGGAGTTTCCCGTGACCCAGTTCCTTTAGTCTGAATGGGTGATTATTTCATTAATTCATTAGGATACATCAAAACAAGGCAATGTTTTATGCCCCTTTTTAAAACATTTGTTTCATGGTCAAGGGCAGGTATTTACATGCAAGGGCACTCACCTTCTCTTGGAGACTGAAGGATCCAGAACATGTCATCCATATGAATATATTATGGCCAGTGTGCAGCCAGGTGTAAAATCACAGTGCTGCTGGGAGAAGAGTATTTCATAGGTTTGAATACTGTGTGAATATTGTAACTAGCTAACAGTTGATCCAGTAAAATGTTCATGAAAGCATTCCAGTGAGTCTGCTTCTCCGAGGAACTGCAAAATGTAAATGGGGGATGATGCTGTCATGAATGAACTGTATGCATACATGAGCCTGGGCTGTATAAAAAAGGATACAGCTGATAAAGTCAGTAGAACAGTCATTGCCAAGGGGTCTCTTTAAAGAAATTCTCAGTACCTTTATACTGCTAAAAAAGTATTCAATAAACTGCATCTCTCTTCTGGCTGGTAAAGCGATATTCTTGAGTTTCTTCCTTTTCTGCTTTTGGCAGTGGTCGGTAATATTTAGTGCTGCAGAGTGACCCTGATGTTCGACTGTTAGAAATGATCATTGCAGTTTTGAACTATGAGTCTTAAGGGTGTGTTGATGGAAGCCTGGGCTCACAGAAAGTTGGTTGAATGATGATGGCCAACATTTAAATTGGAAAAGGACCTGTGGCAGAGCAAAGCTTCTGTTGAGGCCAGTGCTTGAGAGGAGGTGAGTATTACAGTGAGAGCTTATTTTGTATTATACCGCATGCTGGCTACTTAATTTAGATTTAATTTCACAAAAATGGAGTTCCAATTTAGGCATTCCCTTTGGGCTCTGGCCCAAATGCAGAAAGATCCAGAAGTCAGCATCCCTTATTGCTTTGTTGTATCTCTTTGATAACCCTCTTGTTCTTTCAGGATCCTGTGCTCCAGCACAGACTAAACAGGCAGTGTGGTCACAACTGTATTGTTCTGTTTTGTGTACATAATGAGCTACATGCTTGTATTTCCTTTCCACACTCATGATACATTTGTTCTCCCAGTCCTTGTATCAACTATGTTCTCTGTCACTTCCCCTTACTACCAGGTATTTGCTAAAGGCTTATGTCTTGGGTCATCTCCCCCTCTCGTCTGGCACTACTGATGAGGCTTGCGGGAGGAACCTCTTCTCCCTTCAAAAATGGATAGATGGTACCAGAGGCGAACTGACAACTCATGGGGCCCCAAGGCAATAAGAGATAATGGGGCTCCCTGTGTCTCCGCCTACACTCAAGCCAAAGCCACACCCATACAACACCCCACCTACATATTGCAGCTCAGCTGCATAGAAAGGACATTACAAATAATTTAAAAAATAATAAAACAACATTGTGGGGTCCCCCCTCCATTCATACCAAGCCCTCCGAGTCTGGTATGGGTTTTGAGGGGAACCCCCACACTAAAATTAAAAGAAAATGGTGTGGGGTCCCCCCAAGATCCATACCAGACCCTTATCTGAATATGCAGCCTGGCAGGTCAACCATACCAGGCCATATGCCATAAATATGGGGTGGGTATTTTGGGGGGCAGCGACGGGCATCATGATACACGTTGGATCTACTTTGGGGGACATCCTTTTATTTTTCTTCTTTTATTAATGACTTGTCAAAGACTGTCTCCTGTCTTTTTTTCACACTACAGCTTTTTTTTTGTGAATGGGTAGTGGTAAAATGTATCCCATACTCATTCACATGGGGGGGACCGGGATATGGGGGCTCCCTTGTTAAAGGAAGCTTCCAGATTCCAATAAGCCCCCTGCCCTCAGAACCCCACAACCCCTGGCCAGGGTTGTGGGGAAGAGGCCCTTGTCCCCATCAACATAGGGACATGGTGCTTTGGGTGGGAGCCATGGTACTTTGGGTTTGACCTGCAGTTGACCACCTTCTAACCTGTATTTGACTAGCTTCCAGCAGGTTTTGCATTCCCATAGATTTGTACGGTAATGCAAACCTTCTGAAACAAACAAACGTTCATTGGGGCTTTCATTTTTTTTTCATTGTTGCAATTAGTTGCTGGTTGGGGCATGGTTGTGTAGACAAGGGGGAATCCAATCTTGAGAAGAACCTTAAATGTAAGCATTTAGCATCTCCACGCACCTACCAATAGTAAATCTACAATAACTAGTTCTACAATACAGCATTTAATTACTATTATTGTATTATGTTGAAAAGCAAGCCTGTTCATCATAATACCAACAGGAGCTTTGAGGTCAAATGAACACATGTATAACACACTGAAAAAAGGTATTTAAACAGTGATTTGTGATAAAAAGGACATTTCAGCATGATAGTTAGCATTTCCTGCTACTTTAACGTTCTATACAAACCATGTCTCCCTATATCGTGTCTGCCTGTTATGACTGTGGTGAACCTGGGAATGTCATGTTTTAATTTCAGTTGAGTCTGTCACCATGTGATCCTTTCAGGGCTTCCTCCAGGAGTTAAGACGATGTGAAGTGAAGGTGCCCTGCTGCAGTCTCTGTCCATGGTAACATTATTGTGACGTCACAATACGGATGCAGTATTCAGGTCCTGAAAGAACCCTATCTCTGCTTTTAAAGCAGTTTGGTATACTTCTAAAATAATTAATAATTCACTAACAGGTGCATTTGACCTGCAGTTGACCACCTTCTAACCAGTATTTGACTAGCTTCCAGCAGGTTTTGCATGCCCATAGATTTGTATGGTAATGCAAACCTTCTGAAACAAACAAACATTCATTGGGGCTTTAATTTTTTTTGATTGTTGCAGTTAGTTGCTGGGTGGGGCATGGTTTGTAGAGAAGGGGGAATCCAAGCTTGAGAACAACTTTAAATGTAAGCATTTAGCATCTCCACACACCTACCAATAGTAAATCTACAATGACTAGTTGTACAATACAGCATTTAAGGACCAATATTGTATTATGTTGAAAAGCAAACCTTTAAAACTAGTCAAGATGCAAAGCAGAACAGTAAAACATTGAAAGCGATACTGTATTTTTCTTACCCGAAATCAAAACGGTGTCTATAATACTAAAATAGATATTTCAAGTGCAAATGCTAATTTTCTACTATATTGCTTGCTATTTTACTGTAACATTATAAAGTAAAACGCATATTGACCCTATTACTCTTTGCAATGAAATATATCTACACTCAGTGAACCATTCATATGGAAAGTACCACAGAAATTTCACTTCAATGTATGTATTGAAGCAAATCACTGAAACATGCACATCCCTGTGGGTTTCTTCTTATATTATGACATTTCAAAATGTTACATAGTAAATTTTTTTAAAAAAGAATAGAGATATTGAGGAAAAAATGCCTTATGGCTGAAATGTACAGTATAAGTAAATAAAGCATAGGGAATTTTATTAAGAAAAAAGGGTATGTATTATACATAAACATTTAAAGTTATAAACTGAAACCTCAAAAGTACTGTATAAAGTATTATAACTGATCAATTAATAAAAATTAAAATGCACTTTGTTAATATGTTAAAAAACAACCTATTAACATCTAGTAAAATATGATAACATTTAAAGGATGTAAGGTATAACTGAAAGCACATACACCTACAAGGAATTTTAAATGTCATAAATAATAGGATACCCAAAAAGATATGTTTGATCAAGGGTAGCTGGATCAGAAATCAAAAAATGTAACATAAAATAGGTCAGAGTAGGAAAAGAGATAGAATCAGAAAAAGGCCAGGGGAAGAAGAGAAAGGAAAGGGTTAGGAATGGGCTGATCTTCCCATCTTTGCCATGCCAGATAGAGAGCTTTAAGTCAATCAAGAAGAAACCAGATTTCTAAATTCTTGTGAGTGACAGAAAACAGTCCAAGACGCCCAAGTAGTGGTATGTTTATTTAGCTGGTTGTATTCTGCTGCCTAAAGGTGTTCTACATATCTGAAAAAATTCCCAGCTTTTGTCAATATGTTAGTGTGGAGTAGAAAAGGGAAGCTGACAGTGTTAGCAGGGAGTGATAGTTGTAATATACAGTGCTTTTTAATTTCATATTTTAATATATAAATATTTTTCAACTGAATAGAAAAGCACAAAAATAGGGTTGGGGTTTAAACTGGCCACATACTGATCAACATTAGTCTGGTCCCTGCTGAACTGAATGACTTTCAATTAGTTTGTGTCCCCCCTTCTAAACAGAAATTGATAATTTGATCTACTTAAGTCAAAGGGACATGTTGGAAACTTTTCCTTGATTAGTGGCACCAGCCAATTACCTGAAGGCACTGATCATTGTATTTTGAGAGCTTTAGGTGCTGCTGTCAGAATGTCTTGGTGGTGGGATTCCTTGTTCCACCTTATTTGTGTGGAAGTAGAAATCTGTTCACTGGTTGAACTAAATTTATTTATTTATTTTTTTTAAACAGCCAGCTTAAGAGTTTTTAGGCTGCATTCACATGAATTGTAGCTTCAAGCTCGAAGCTCTAAAAACACTCAAACTTAAAAAAAATTAATTGTTCTTTATGGTGCCTGTTTGTGTGATCAGGTGTGAACAGGCACCATAGAGAACAATTGATTTTTTAAATTTGAGCGTTTTTGGAGCTACGAGCTTCAAGATACAAACTCTGAATGCAGCCTTAAAGTTGGGGTTTACTGTTTTAGGTTTTACTTTTTGGAGAGGTATCTTGTATTAAAATATGATTTTCTTATCTTTGGTTAAGCAAAGGGAATTATCATCGCATATTTGTGCTGTAAAATTTTGTGCGCCATATTCTCAAATGCACCAGATCATCACATCTCTATTCCACCTATTATCATAGTTGATAGAAAATCCCTTGTATTCATGCCAGACAGGTCTAAAAGGAATGGCAGAGGTTCTGCACATGGAACTAGTAGTGGTCAAGCAGTTCTGCATCTGAAGGACAAATGGTGGTCAGGCCACACCTTTGAGACCCAGGGCACAACTGCATTTTTTTCTGGCAGGGGGTGTGTCATAAAACCAGGCTTCACAGAGGAGATAGTTGAATGGCTCAACAAGCCTTCCTCATCTTCCTCCAGCCAGGTACAAAGCAGACAGTTTTTGACAACAGCTGCAAACACTTCCTTATCCTCCTCCCCTACTGCTAATCCACCATAGCTGTGCAAATTGGTATAGAAGAATTGGCTGAATTATTTCAGCAAACCATCAGTGACTTGTTGCAGAGGGATATAAAAAAATCATGTTACTAGATTTTGAGGAAGAGAACAACGGGAGCATAGAGGCAGAATACAGCAGGTTTGGATCAATCAATTGGGCCTGTTACCAGATGCAGCTACCCCCACAGTGCTTAAATCCTATAAATAGGATACAAACAAGGTAAGCAAAGACAGTTTGGTGTGGCACTTGCAATACTACAACACCCTATAACAATGATGTAAATAAATTACCTTCAGATATACCATACCTGGGCAGGTCTGGGTCCAATTTGTGGTAGAGACTGGTTTTGTTCAGCCATGCTTGAGCGAGTAATAACAGGTCTGTGCTGCCCTTTGGTGTCTGGCTTAATGCGCACAACACTGAACGTCCCAGCGTTTGTCAACGATTTGCCGTTAAGTGATGCAAACCCGCTGAACCACGTTCATGAGGAGCTGGTACAGGGGGCCATGAATCAGTATGGACCTGGCAGCAGCGTGAGCAGACGACAGAGGCACATGGCGCAGGGTGGCGGTGTAGGCAGCATTATTCTGAAGCCATACACAGGCCTAGGTTAAAAAGCGGAAGCCGTCAGCAGCGTGAGCAGACAACAGAGACACATGGCGCAGGGTGGCGGTGGATGCAGCAGTATTCGGAAGCCAAACACAGGCCTCGGTTAAAAAGCGGAAGCCGTCAGCAGCGTGAGCAGACGACAGAGGCACATGGCGCAGGGTGGCGGTGGAGGCAGCAGCAATGGAAGGCCATACAGCACCCTATCACAAAATGGAACCCACCAACAGTGTAAGGAGACCTGAAAGTGGCACATGGCAGAGTCTGGCGATGAAGTCAGCAGCAATGGGAGGCCGTACAGGGACCCATGACACACTCTGGACCTGGCAGCAGCAAGAGGAGGCGGTACAGGGGCCCATGGCAGCGTGGCGAAGCGTAAGCAGCTTAAATTGAAGGCCATACAGAGGCCTATGTTAAAAAGTCCCCCCAGCAGCAGTGTGGGGAGACGACTATCAAGAGTCCAATGGCAGAGTGGCGGAGCAGAAGCAGCTTCAATTGAAGGCCATACACAGGCCTAGGTTAAAAAGTCCCCCCAGCAGCAGCGTGGGGAGACGACTATCAAGAGTCCAATGGCAGAGTGGCGGAGCGGAAGCAGCTTCAATTGAAGGCCATACACAGGCCTAGGTTAAAAAGTCCCCCCAGCAGCAGTGTGGGGAGACGACTATCAAGAGTCCAATGGCTGAGTGGCGATCCGGGAAGTCAGCATTGTGATTGCAGATGCAATGCAGAGATTCTATGAGGTGATGCCGTGGGTGCGAAGAAGATCATATACCGTCGTACTTCCATCCATAAGACGGAACAACCTGCAAACCGGGAGCTTTATTGCCCTGACCCGCTGAGCAGCTTCTGGGATACCCAAGAGGCCCATGGCAGAGTTGCGGAGCGTAAGCAGCTTCAATTAAAGGCCATACAGAGGCCTATGTTAAAAAGTCCCCCCAGCAGCAGCGTGGTGAGACGACTATCAAGAGTCCAATGGCAGAGTGGCGGAGCGGAAGCAGCTTCAATTGAAGGCCATACACAGGCCTAGGTTAAAAAGTCCCCCCAGCAGCAGTGTGGGGAGACGACTATCAAGAGTCCAATGGCTGAGTGGCGATCCGGGAAGTCAGCGTTGTGATTGCAGATGCAATGCAGAGATTCTATGAGGTGATGCCGTGGGTGCGAAGAAGATCATATACCGTCGTGCTTCCATCCATAAGACGGAACAACCTGCAAACCGGGAGCTTTATTGCCCTGACCCGCTGAGCAGCTTCTGGGATACCCAAGAGGCCCATGGCAGAGTGGCGGAGCAGAAGCAGCTTCAATTAAAGGCCATACAGAGGCCTATGTTAAAAAGTTCCCCCAGCAGCAGCGTGGGGAGACGACTATCAAGAGTCCAATGGCAGAGTGGCAGAGCGGAAGCAGCTTCAATTGAAGGCCATACACAGGCCTAGGTTAAAAAGTCCCCCCAGCAGCAGTGTGGGGAGACGACTATCAAGAGTCCAATGGCTGAGTGGCGATCCGGGAAGTCAGCGTTGTGATTGCAGATGCAATGCATAAATTTTATGAGGTAATGCCGTGGGTGTGAAGAAGATCATATACCGTCGTACTTCCATCCATAAGACGGAACAACCTGCGAACCGGGAGCTTTATTGCCCTGACCCGCTGAGCAGCTTCTGGGATACCCAAGAGTTTGGCTTCTGTGGGGAATATGGTTGAAAACTGAAACTTAAAGGCATGTTGACGGAAGGGCACCAGTGTCAGTGCTCCGGAGGGAATATAGCTTCAAAGCTGACACTTAAAGGTATATCGACGGTCAGAGACCACAGGAAGTGGAGCTTGCGTCTTAAATCGACTAAATGTGGCAGACGTGAAACGTCTACGGGCCGTATATGAAACGGGTTCTTCCTCTTTCTGGAATAAGTGTTGGAAATGGCCACTCTTTTTGGTGTGGCGTTTTGTCTATTTAATTCCGATAACGGACTCTACTCCTCCGTGCAATCTAGTTACGAGACCCTGGGCAGGTCTGGGTCCAATTTGTGGTAGAGACTGGTTTTGTTCAGCCATGCTTGAGCGAGTAATAACAGGTCTGTGCTGCCCTTTGGTGTCTGGCTTAATGCGCACAACACTGAACGTCCCAGCATTTGTCAACGATTTGCCGTTAAGTGATGCAAACCCGCTGAACCACGTTCATGAGGAGCCGGTACAGGGGGCCATGAATCAGTATGGACCTGGCAGCAGTGTGAGGAGACCCGAAAGTGGCACATGGCGCAGGGTGGCGGTGGAGGCAGCAGTATTCGGAAGACATACACAGGACTAGTTTAAAAAGCGGAAGCTGTCAGCAGCGTGAGCAGACGACAGAGGCACATGGCGCAGGGTGGCGGTGGAGGCAGCAGTATTCGGAAGCCATACACAGGCCTAGGTTTAAAAGCGGAAGCCGTCAGCAGCGTGAGCAGACGACAGAGGCACATGGCGCAGGGTGGCGGTGGAGGCAGCAGTATTCGGAAGCCATACACAGGCCTAGGTTTAAAACTGGAACCCAGCAGCGTGAGCAGACGACAAAGACGCACATGGCAGAGGATGGATCTGGCAGCAGTATGAGAAGGCGGTACAGGGGCCCGTGGCACAGTGTGGTGATGGGGGCTACAGCAACTGGATGCCAGAAAGTGGCCGATAGGGCTATATACTGCATGGAATTATAAAGTTGTAAAGACAGCGGCCTATAAGGCTATACACACTATAACAATCATGACTTGATTGACCATTGGCCTATAAGGCTATACACAGCATGAATATCATGACTTATTCTGAGTGGTTTGGAAGGCTATATACAAAAAGTAATTCATGAGCTGTCCGGACAGCGGACAATAAGTACATATATACAAATCAATTCATCAGCTGTCCAGCCAGCGGCCTCAAAGGCGACACATATAGAAAGCAATTCATGAGCTGTTCAGACAGCGGCCTCTAAGGCGACAGATATACAAAGCAATTCCCGAGGTGTTCAGGGAGCGGCCTGAACGGCTAGGTTATTACTAAATATATTTTTGTGGCCAAACATCGGCCTATAAATAGATGTCTACACAGTGACAAAAAATGATGTCGCCAGACAGCGGCCCCTAAGGCGACAGATATACAAAGCAATTCCCGAGGTGTTCAGTGAGCGGCTTGAACGGCTAGGTTATTACTAAATATATCTTTCTGGCCAAACATCGGCCTATAAATAGATGTCTACACAGTGACAAAAAAGTAGGTCGCCTTACAGCGGCGTATCCTACAAATTGACATTATAAGAAATGGTTTAGACCAAAATAAAAAAAAAAAAAATTTGATGCGATGCTATACCTTAGTAGATTGTGGAAAGTCGACAAGTCAAGCGTAACTGTGTACATTACAGAAAATCTTAACAAGACAACCAAACATGTGGCCAAACCGTGACCGATACAACAAGTTAACAATGTAAGAAACAGGAGGGGGCCAAACCGTGGCCAATAAATAAACAGTCCACCTCATTGATGAGATGGACAACACGTGTCAAATAAATATTTAAAAAAATTGCTATTCCATCGGTCTGGAACTGGTCGACTATAAATAATTAAAAAGTTTAAATTCATGTGACAGTCGTCCAGCGACGTATAAATAATTTAAAAACACCAATTCATGAGGGGCCCAACCAGCAGAGTATAAGTCATTAAAAAGGTTCAATTCATGTGACGGTCGTCCAGCGAAGTATAAATAATTTAAAAACCCCAATTCATGAGGAGCCCGACCTGCAGAGTATAAGTCATTAAAAATGTGCAAAACATGAGTCGGCCGACCAGCAGCCTCTCAATAAAATATATATACAAATGTACGGATCAGGTGGAGGTCTTCCATTTGTCCCTAATAACATGTTTGGGGCATGATTCATGGCGGATTTAGTCAGTTGTGTCAGGAACTGGTGGTTTGAAATCCAGACTAATCCATGCCTGATTCATTTTCACAAACGTGAGTCTCTCCACACTTTGGGTGGACAGTCGTGTCCTCCACGGAGTTACAATACCTCCTGCCACACTAAACACGCGCTCCGATGCCACGCTACTGGCCGGGCATGACAGCCTTTCAAGGGCAAATTCAGCTAGTTGGGGCCAAAGGTCAAGTTTCGTTGCCCAGTAGTCAAGGGGATTGCCTACCTCGGTTGGCAGGGTGCTGTCCAAGTAGGCCCAAGCCTGTTGTTTGAGGTCCTGCTCCAGGTCCACCTGATGCTGCTGCTGCTGCGGCTGGTTAGTAGTTTCCTCACTGCGCTGGTGAAGAAAGCTACTCATCATCGACTGCAGACTGAGGCAGCCGCTGCTGGTGGAGCTGCCACTGCTCCTACCACCCCACCCCTCCCCTGCTGCCATGGCAGCGGAACGCGAGCGCACAGGGCCCACAGTGTCTGAGGATGGACGTTGGTGCAGAAAGGCAGAGACCAACTGACTACATAGGTGGTTTTTATAGTACTTTATTTTGGCCTCCCTCTCAGCAGGTGTGAAAAAGGCCACCATTTTTGAACGGTAGCGAGGGTCCAACAAGGTGGACAGCCAAAAGTCATCCCTCTGTCTGATGGTTATTATTCGGCTGTCGCTACGCAAGCAACCGAGCATGCTATGGGCCATTTGTGCCAAGGAATGCGAGGGACTCCCTGCCTCCATCTCCACAGCATACTGCCACGGTGCATCTGGGTCCTCTGTCTCCTCCTCCTCCTCTACCAGATGCTCCTGCTCCTCCACTCCTGTCCGCTGAGTGGAAAAACCACCCATTTCACTCAATAATTCCTGAGCACCAATGTCCTCCTCTACCTCCTCCTCTTCTTCCTGTCCTGCCCCCACAGGGGTCATGTGGCGTTGAGATCTGTGCGCCACGTCTACCGCACCCTGACCAGCCATTGTTAACAGCATTTGTTCCAGGACGTGCAACAGAGGAATGACATCGTTCATCCCATAGTCCTGCCGACTCACGAATAGCGTGGCCTCCTCAAAGGGCCTGAGCAAGTGGCAGGTGTCACGCATGAGCTGCCAATGGCTGACATCTAAGTTACACAGGGGAGTACCTTTATCCGCTTGTAACATCAGGAAATCGGTGATGGCCTTTCGCTGTTTGTAAAGGCGGTCTAACATATGTAGGGTTGAATTCCACCTTGTTGCAAAGTCGCAGATCAGGCGATGCTGTGGAATTCCGTTCTGCCGCTGCAGCTCAAGGAGGGTGTGCTTTGCGGTGTAGGAATGGCTGAAATGCATGCAAAGTTTACGTGACATTTTAAGGATGTCTTGCAGTGGGATGGTGAATTTTAGGAACCGCTTGACAACCAGATTGAACACGTGAGCCATGCATGGCGCATGGCACAACCTTCCTTGACGCAGAGCAGACACCATGTTCTTTCCATTGTCGGCCAACATGGTTCCGATTTTCAGTTTGCGCGGAGACAGCCATCTGTCGATTTCTCTGTTCATTACACTCAGAAGTTCCTCCCCTGTGTGACTACGTTCGCCAAGGCATACCAGGTGCAGCACAGCGTGACACCGTTGCGCCCTGCACATGTGATATGCCGGTCGGGTAATGGGACTTGGCACGGGGGTGGCGGCTGAGGACACGGCGGAAGAAGAGGTGGTAGAGGCGGACATCTTTTGTGGACCAAGGACGTGCAAACGTGGAGGCAAAAGCGGCGTGACCTGTCCAAGTTGCTGGTGCGGCTGTGCCGGCACCACGTTCACCCAGTGGGCCGTAAATGACATGTACTGTCCCTGACCGTAGTTACAGCTCCACACGTCGGCGCTGCCGTGCACTTTGGCAGAGACCGACATGCTCAAAGACTGGCCCACCATCTCTTCTACATATGAATGCAGGGCTGGCACTGCCTTTTTGGCGAAGAAATGCCGGCTTGGCATTCTCCACCGCGGCTTGGCACAAGCCATCATTTCTCGGAAAGGTGCTGAGTCCACCACTTGGAAAGGGAGGGACTGCAGCACCAGCAACTTGGACAGGAGGACATTCAGCTTCTGCACCGTCGGGTGCGTGCTCGCAAACTGTTGTCTCTTGGAAACGGATTCCAAGAAAGACTGCTGACGGAATCCGTGAAGAGGAGTAGCAGGAGAAGGAGCATCTGAACGAGCGGAAGATGCCAACGAGCGACAACTCCCCTCAGCAGAGGTGTTGGAGCCTTGACTGGCTGATAGAGGGCGATTGACGTCGGGTGATGGAGCAAGTAACGGAGCGGGTGATGGAGTGGGGGCTGGGGCAGGCAGAACCGCCGTATCTTTATCACGGTTTTCCCAGGCCACCGAATGGCGACGCTGCATATGCTGACGCAATGCTGTAGTCCCAACATGGGCCCCCTGGCCACGCTTGACTTTCTGGCCACATAGTCGACATACGGCTACGTTTACTTCCTCGGGCGGCTTGACGAAAAATTACCACACCGCCGAGTAGGAAACTTTGCCCCCGCTACTCCTCACTGGCTGACTGCTACTTCCTCCGTGCACACCGGCACCACTACTGGCCGTGGTGGTAGGCTGCAGTGGAGCTGGTGCTCTACTCCGTGGCCGTTTGCCTCCACTGACACTGCTGCGACCCTGCTGCCTCCTGGGCAACCCACCGACTGTTTTGCTCGCTGCCAAGCTGGCACCCTCTTCTCCTGATGATGCGGAAGCAATATCCTGATGACGACGAGGCTGCCAAGTGCGATCAGCCTCATCATCATCAATTAGGGTCTCCGCCGCACTACTAGCCCCCTCGGCTGCGTGTGGGTCAGGAGACAGACCTGTCTCTAGACCGGCTACCAAGCCACTCTCCTCGCCAGTACTTCTTCACCTGGCTGCTGAAGAGGCGGATGTCTCCCCCCGTTCCTGACCGCCCTCTGTTAGCTCTTCCTCACTGTACAGTGGGGCTGAGCCCACAGCATGCGATACTTCGCTTGGTGAGGGAACACCAAAGGACAGGGGCAGGTAGAGGACACGTGATTTCAGTGGGCTTGCTCCCGGGCCATGCCAACTAACGGTTGTGTCTGACGTACCCACCGACCGTTGGCTGTAGGTGTCAGAGGTGACCTGGGAAGAGGAAGACGACCGAGCCAACCAATCGATGACGGCAGGGTTGTCGGTGGAGACACGACCGCTGGATGACACCGGGAGCACTGGCCTCTGGCTGCGACTAGTGCTGCCTCGACCCCTTCCTCTGCTGCCACGTTTACTTGCTCCTGAAACATTGCCTCCTCTGCCACTCCTCTGCGTGTTGTCTGACATACTCTTTAATTCAACGATTCTGTGTCCCTGAGTAACGATTCTGTGTCCCTGAGTAACAATTCTGTGTCCCTGAGTAACGATTCTGTGTCCCTGAGTAACGATTCTGTGTCCCTCAGTAACAATTCTGTGTCCCTGAGTAACAATTCTGTGTCCCTGAGTAACGATTCTGTGTCCCTCAGTAACGATTCTGTGTCCCTGAGTAACGATTCTGTCTCCCTGAGTAACGATTCTGTGTCCCTGAGTAACGATTCTGTGTCCCTGAGTAACGATTCTGTGTCCCTCAGTAACGATTCTGTGTCCCTGAGTAACGATTCTGTGTCCCTGAGTAACGATTCTGTGTCCCTGAGTAACGATTCTGTGTCCCTCAGTAACGATTCTGTGTCCCTCAGTAACGATTCTGTGTCCCTGAGTAACGATTCTGTGTCCCTGAGTAACAATTCTGTGTCCCTGAGTAACGATTCTGTGTCCCTGAGTAACGATTCTGTGTCCCTCAGTAACGATTCTGTGTCCCTGAGTAACAATTCTGTGTCCCTGAGTAACGATTCTGTGTCCCTCAGTAATGATTCTGTGTCCCTGAGTAACAATTCTGTGTCCCTGAGTAACAATTCTGTGTCTGTCCCTGAGTAACAATTCTGTGTCCCTGAGTAATAATTCTGTGTCCCTCAGTAACGATTCTGTGTCCCTGAGTAACGATTCTGTGTCCCTGAGTAACAATTCTGTGTCTGTCCCTGAGTAACGATTCTGTGTCCCTGAGTAACGATTCTGTGTCCCTCAGTAACGATTCTGTGTCCCTCAGTAACGATTCTGTGTCCCTGAGTAACAATTCTGTGTCCCTGAGTAACAATTCTGTGTCCCTGAGTAACGATTCTGTGTCCCTGAGTAACAATTCTGTGTCCCTGAGTAACAATTCTGTGTCCCTGAGTAACGATTCTGTGTCCCTCAGTAATGATTCTGTGTCCCTGAGTAACAATTCTGTGTCCCTGAGTAACAATTCTGTGTCTGTCCCTGAGTAACAATTCTGTGTCCCTGAGTAATAATTCTGTGTCCCTCAGTAACGATTCTGTGTCCCTGAGTAACGATTCTGTGTCCCTGAGTAACAATTCTGTGTCTGTCCCTGAGTAACAATTCTGTGTCCCTGAGTAACGATTCTGTGTCCCTGAGTAACAATTCTGTGTCCCTCAGTAACGATTCTGTGTCCCTCAGTAACGATTCTGTGTCCCTGAGTAACAATTCTGTGTCCCTGAGTAACGATTCTGTGTCCCTCAGTAACGATTCTGTGTCCCTCAGTAACGATTCTGTGTCCCTCATTAACGATTCTGTGTCCCTGAGTAACAATTCTGTGTCCCTCAGTAACGATTCTGTGTCCCTCAGTAACGATTCTGTGTCCCTCAGTAACGATTCTGTGTCCCTGAGTAACAATTCTGTGTCCCTGAGTAACAATTCTGTGTCTGTCCCTGAGTAACAATTCTGTGTCCCTGAGTAACAATTCTGTGTCCCTGAGTAACGATTCTGTGTCCCTCAGTAACGATTCTGTGTCCCTGAGTAACAATTCTGTGTCCCTGAGTAACAATTCTGTGTCCCTCAGTAACAATTCTGTGTCCCTGAGTAACAATTCTGTGTCCCTGAGTAACGATTCTGTGTCCCTCAGTAAAGATTCTGTGTCCCTCAGTAACAATTCTGTGTCCCTGAGTAACGATTCTGTGTCCCTGAGTAACGATTCTGTGTCCCTGAGTAACGATTCTGTGTCCCTCAGTAACAATTCTGTGTCCCTGAGTAACAATTCTGTGTCCCTGAGTAACAATTCTGTGTCTGTCCCTGAGTAACAATTCTGTGTCCCTGAGTAACGATTCTGTGTCCCTCAGTAACTATTCTGTGTCCCTGAGTAACAATTCTGTGTCCCTGAGTAACAATTCTGTGTCTGTCCCTGAGTAACAATTCTGTGTCCCTGAGTAACAACTCTGTGTCCCTGAGTAACAATTCTGTGTCCCTGAGTAATAATTCTGTGTCCCTCAGTAACGATTCTGTGTCCCTGAGTAACGATTCTGTGTCCCTGAGTAACAATTCTGTGTCTGTCCCTGAGTAACGATTCTGTGTCCCTGAGTAACGATTCTGTGTCCCTCAGTAACGATTCTGTGTCCCTCAGTAACGATTCTGTGTCCCTGAGTAACGATTCTGTGTCCCTGAGTAACAATTCTGTGTCCCTGAGTAACGATTCTGTGTCCCTGAGTAACAATTCTGTGTCCCTGAGTAACAATTCTGTGTCCCTGAGTAACGATTCTGTGTCCCTCAGTAATGATTCTGTGTCCCTGAGTAACAATTCTGTGTCCCTGAGTAACAATTCTGTGTCTGTCCCTGAGTAACAATTCTGTGTCCCTGAGTAATAATTCTGTGTCCCTCAGTAACGATTCTGTGTCCCTGAGTAACGATTCTGTGTCCCTGAGTAACAATTCTGTGTCTGTCCCTGAGTAACAATTCTGTGTCCCTGAGTAACGATTCTGTGTCCCTGAGTAACAATTCTGTGTCCCTCAGTAACGATTCTGTGTCCCTCAGTAACGATTCTGTGTCCCTGAGTAACAATTCTGTGTCCCTGAGTAACGATTCTGTGTCCCTCAGTAACGATTCTGTGTCCCTCAGTAATGATTCTGTGTCCCTCATTAACGATTCTGTGTCCCTGAGTAACAATTCTGTGTCCCTCAGTAACGATTCTGTGTCCCTCAGTAACGATTCTGTGTCCCTCAGTAACGATTCTGTGTCCCTGAGTAACAATTCTGTGTCCCTGAGTAACAATTCTGTGTCTGTCCCTGAGTAACAATTCTGTGTCCCTGAGTAACAATTCTGTGTCCCTGAGTAACGATTCTGTGTCCCTCAGTAACGATTCTGTGTCCCTGAGTAACAATTCTGTGTCCCTGAGTAACAATTCTGTGTCCCTCAGTAACAATTCTGTGTCCCTGAGTAACAATTCTGTGTCCCTGAGTAACGATTCTGTGTCCCTCAGTAAAGATTCTGTGTCCCTCAGTAACAATTCTGTGTCCCTGAGTAACGATTCTGTGTCCCTGAGTAACGATTCTGTGTCCCTGAGTAACGATTCTGTGTCCCTCAGTAACAATTCTGTGTCCCTGAGTAACAATTCTGTGTCCCTGAGTAACAATTCTGTGTCTGTCCCTGAGTAACAATTCTGTGTCCCTGAGTAACGATTCTGTGTCCCTCAGTAACTATTCTGTGTCCCTGAGTAACAATTCTGTGTCCCTGAGTAACAATTCTGTGTCTGTCCCTGAGTAACAATTCTGTGTCCCTGAGTAACAACTCTGTGTCCCTGAGTAACAATTCTGTGTCCCTGAGTAACAATTCTGTGTCCTTGAGTAACAATTCTGTGTCCCTCAGTAACAATTCTGTGTCCCTGAGTAACAATTCTGTGTCTGTCCCTGAGTAACGATTCTGTGTCCCTGAGTAACAATTCTGTGTCCCTGAGTAACAATTCTGTGTCCCTAAGTAACGATTCTGTGTCCCTAAGTAACGATTTTGTGGCCCTAAAGTCTCTGAGGCCCTAACTCTGTCCCTAATACAGAGAGGTCTGTCTCTCTTGAATGACCGGAGGCTAATGGAGAATTCTAAGATGGCCGCGATTTATAGCTCCACCATTACACAGTGCTGGCTGGCTGGCTGCTGATTGGCTAATGCGATCACATGTCATGAATGAATGCATTATGGGTCAGCGCGCCTTGTCTGCGCGCCTTCCCAGAGATCACCGCTCCGTCGCCACACATGTCGCCGCCATTTTTGGGAAAATTCGATTTGTGCATCCGAAGTTGGCTAATTTTCGGATTCGCCACGAATCGAATATTTCCCAATCTTCAAAACGAATTCCACTTCGCCATGTTCGATTCGCTCATCTCTAATTATTATGCATATATACATATACACAATTATAAGTTGATATATATAACATTTAATATAAATTGCATTTTCTATTTGTGATAACCAGCTAAAATGGCGTCTGAATAATTTCTGTTTTCTTAAACACATGCTCCTTTTGGTCCACTATACATACAGGTGTTGGTAAACTGATAAGTAATGATGGGTGTAGCCTGTACTAAAGAAACCCTATAAAAATGTGAACTGTGATCAACTGGGAAGCACAGTGGCTAAATGGTTAGCACTTCCGCCTGGCAGTACTAGGGTTGTTGGCTCAAATCCCAACCACAGCACCTCCTGCCTGGAGTTTGCATGTTCTCCCTGTGCCTGCATGGGTTTCCTCTGGGTATTCTGGTTTCCTCCCACACTCCAAAGACATGCTGGTAGGTGAATTGGCTCCTGTCTAAATTGGCCCTAGTATGTGTATGTATGAATGTGAGTTAGGGACCTTAGATTGTACATCCCTTGAGGGTTAGGGACTGATGTGAATGTACAATATATATGTAAAGCACTGCATAAATTGACAGTGCTATATAAGTACCTGAAATACATAAATAAAACTTAATCAGAGCACTAGGTGGGTGGCCAGAGGGCGTGCTCTCATACAGCTGAATCTTCACCAATAAATATATTATTATACAGTATTTATATAGCACTAAAAGGTTTGCTCATCGCTATACATTATAGTGGGGGACAGTACATGAGACAATACAGTAACAAAACAAAACATGAGGGGGTCAAGGGCCCTGCTCTTTCGAGCTTACAATCTAGGAGCTCTCGTGCTGACAGGTTGATTATTTCAGGTTGAACCCACAAAATTGCATACTCAGTGGGAGGAAACCGGAGTACCTGGAGGAAACCCACACAGGCACAGGGAGAACATGAAAATTTTAGGCAGGTGGTGCCGTGGCTGAGAATCAAACCAACGACCCTAGTACTGCCAGGCGGAAGTGCTAACCATTTAGCCAAAATAAATCATAAATAGGATGTTTTGCTAATGTGTATGCAATTTTATACGCAATTATTTCAATAGCGTATACAGTTTTAGATGTGCACATGTGAGATATATATATATATATATATATATATATATATTCCTATATTGTAAGCCCTCTTGTATTGAACTGTATCGTTGCTGTATTGTCTCCCATTATATTGTAAAGCGCTGAGCAAACTGTTGGTGCTATATAAATCCTGTATAATAATAATAATTTTATATGTATATATATCACTTCTCAGATCAATTGTCACTACCATGTGAATGAAGGTTAATAAGACAGCGCACAAGGCTGCATCACTATATCCCTCTGCACGGCATTGTCTTTTAATTGTCGGCTAATTGCTTTTAATTGCAGCTCTGAGTTAGACAAAGCAGCTCAGCGAGCAGTGCGTGAGAACCACTGCATCCTCTTTTCCTGAAGTAATAGAAATCCCCAGAGCAGAACAGCAAAACCAAAACAAACACTCTCAAAAAATCACGGAAAAGCTTTGATGTCCTTGGAGACTCTCAATTTTGCCATCTCAACTATTTGTCATCCTCTGCTGAGTGAGATCAACAGTTTTAACACACAGATCAATACTCTTTTAACCTACACCTAATCTAAACGAGATTCCCCGTGTTTCACCTTGGACTATCCCCGTGTGCTCAAGTTGCCCTTTTTCCCAGCAATAATTTTGTCTGTGTAAGACAGCAATTTTTCATCCTTTGGTCAAAACCGGTGACAAAAGAGGGAATAATAGTTCCTGACATATCAAATGATAGATTTGACACATGGCATGCTGAGCTGGGAGCTTTCACAGGCCAAAGTAAAAAGACAGATAAGCAGTCTAATGGCCTCCTGACATTGCTGCTTCTACACTCACTCCCCCCCTTCTATTATAACTAAACAGCCTGTATTTTCTTTTTTTCCTCTGTACTGAAAAACGAGATTGTTCCCTAGTTTAGGAGAGGAAGTTAAGAAATGCACTGCACTGCTCTCGGGCCCAAAATAAACGTCTCCCTGTCCGGTAAAATGATCAATCCGTGCCCTTTCCCTCAAGCATAGTAAGGGCAATACAACATTCTGCTTGAGGAAAAACTAACACATATCACAGGGGGAAAGGAGAACAGATGGAACTAAGAAATGAAACCAGCAGATTTCTGGAAATATGTCAAGGAGTAGAGATTGGAGAATGGCGAATCAAATCTGCTTCTCTAATGTTTGTTGCATGTAGCCCCATGAAATGCCCGGTATCCTGGTCACCAGGACAAAAGGCTCTTTTTCATCACTTCTGTAAAAGTAAATTAGATCTTACAAAAGCCAGTGCCAGTCTGTTGATGCCTGCCGCGTTAGTTTCTTTTGCTGTGGTACTTCGGGGCAGACACAGTGGCCTGTGTACCGGAGGGCATGGCTCCAGGCGCAGGATCAGGTTACCTCTTTACACACAAAAGCCTCTTTCAGAATGTAAACTAACAAAACAGAAACATTTTTTTTTTTATTTCAGAATAACTTCCTCTTTAGCATGTGTTTATATTTAAAATCCTGACCTCGGTGTCACTTTCCTGAATTGAAATGTATTTGGTATTAAATGTGCACATCAGCTGTCATCCACTTGGCTTCCCAGTAACCTCTGTACCTTGCACTCTACAAGCAATACCATTTTAAAGGAGAACTCTACCAAATATTGCAGTTGTCTAATATGGACACATAAAATAAATCCATCATGATTTTTTAGAAAATGTACAGTATAATCTTACCAAAGAAAGATGGGTTGGATTGTAGAGATAAATGCTTTGAAGCAGAGCAGGCTTACATGGGCATTTAGTTTGCATTCGTTTTCTTCATTTTTTTTATAGGGCCACAAAAACGCTCTCCAGATGCATTCCGGATATGTTTTTGCTTACGGTTCACACAACACACCGTTCTGGTGTTATGTTTCAGAACAGTTCTGTGCAGAAAAAACGCAGCATGTTCTACTTTTTTCTGCACCAGAAACTGACTAGAACTGACTGCACTGGTGTGAACTAGGGCTATTGGAATACATGGAAAACACTGTGCATGCATTTTTTATGCAGAAAAAACTCACTGGACTGCATCTAGTGTGAACTAGCCCTTAGGGCCAGTTCACACCACAAAAATGCACTCCGGATGCATTCCGGATACGTTTTTGCATACAGTTCACACCACACACTGTTCTGGTGCAGTTCTGTTGCAGTTTGCTATGTTCCAGTACAGTTCTGTGCAGAAAAAATGCAGCATGAACTAGGGCCATTGGAATACATAGAAAACACTGTGCATGCATGTTTGATGCAGAAAAAAAATGCACTGGACTGCATCTGAGGTGAACAAATAAATAAATAACCTCCTTCACTGTGATCCCACCAAAAAGGTTACACTTTCTCCCTAGAAAGTTTACTAATAATAAAACCTTTTTGTGATATACCCTAAAATCATAATAATATATCAAATATACAATAAATCAAATTAAACCATAAAGTGTCCAATTCCTATAAAGTCTCCAATGTGTCCAAAAAGTCCAAAGTTCCAAACTTTCATCCAATAAGAAGGATTGGCTCCTATTTAATCCGGCAAAAACCTCAAAAATAAAAAAAATAGACCTTAGTGCATTACCTTTTATACAAATAAATTTGTGCAAACCACAACCCACTCCAAAATGTGCCAAAAAAAAAAAAATTCTTAATATATGCACATATAACACAAACTGTGAACACTCTGTGATCACTGCAACACTGTGTACACTCCGTGGGCCAACACCCAATAGTGCTAAATACTATTACCCTCTGTGAGTATTCATACGCTAATCAATACTATGGAACCAAAGTCTTCCATTCACTCTTCAAGGATAATTCTTCCAAGGTCCACACAAAGACAAGAAGAGTCTTAAGACGGATCTCAAAGCATAGGAAAAATGTAATAGTAACTTACATTAAAAATACAGAACTTCCAGCTCTGACCATGGCTCTTGTGTAGGCTTAACAAACAGTGGAAAAAACCATGTGTAGATAACCAACAAAATGGCCGCGGCGACACTTCCCCTAACGCGTTTTGTCACTTCCGGACTTCGTCTGAAGGGATCCTTAGGGCCAGTTCACACCACAAGAATGCACTCCAGATGCATTCTGGACATGTTTTTGCTTACGGTTTACACAACACACCGTTCTGGTGTTGTTATGTTCCAGAACAGTTCTGTGCACAAAAACATGCAGCATGTTCTACTTTTTTTCTGCACTGAAAACTGAATGGAACTGCCTGCACTGGTGTGAACTAGGGCCATTGGAAAACATGGAAAACACTGTGCATGCATTTTTGATGCAGAAAAAAAAAATCCACTGGACTGCATTTAGTATGAACTAGCCCTTAGGGCCAGTTCACACCACAAAAACGCACTTCAGATGCATTCTGGATACATTATTGCTTACAGTTCACACCACATGCCATTCTGGGGCAGTTGTGATGCAGCTTGCTATGTTCCAGAACAGTTCTGTGCAGAAAAAAATGCAGCATGTTCTACTTTTTGATGCAGAAAAAAAACTCACTGGACTGCATCTGAGGTGAACTAGCCCTAAGGCTCGGTTCACACTGCCGTGACTTGAGATCACATGACATGTAAAATCCCATGTTAGTCAATGAGAGCTGTCTTAACCACTAGCCTACAGGGCATTTATACCCCCTTCCTGCCCAAGCCAATTTTCAGCTTTCAGCGCTGTCGCACTTTGAATGACAATTGCACGGTAATGCAATACTGTACCCATTGGAAATTTTTATAATTTTTTTTCACACAAATAGAGCTTTCTTTTGGTGGTATTTAATTGACAAAAATGTGTTTTATTTTTTGTGCTATAAACAAAAAAAGAGCAAAAAATTTGAAAAAAAAGTTTTTCTTTGTTTCTACTACAAAATTCTGCAAACAGGAAATGTTTCTCCTTCACTGACATGCATTGATGAGGCTGCACTGATAGGCAGAACTGATGGGCACTGATAAGGTGGCACGGATAGGCAGCACTGATGGGCACTGATAGGCAGCACTGATGGGCACTGATAGGTGGCATAGATAGGCAGCACTGATAGGTGGCACTGATGAGGTGCCACTGATGATACTGCACTGATATGCAACAATGATGGGCACTGATAGGCGGCACTGATGGGCACAGATAGGGGGCACTGATGGACAGCATTGAAGGGCAATGATGGGTCGCACTGACTGACAGCACTGACTGGCAGCACTGCTGGGTACTGATGGGTAGCACTGATGGGGGCACTGGTGGGTGGCACTGCCGGGCAGTACTGATGGGTGGCACTGATGGGCACAGGTGGGTGGCATTGCTGGGCACTTGAGGGCGGCACTGCTGTGCACAGGTGGATGGCACTACTGGGAACTGATCATCAGGGCACTGATCATCACTGCCCTGATGATCGGTGCCGATCCGTCCTCTGACAATTGCCAGTTATCGGCAGTACTTTCCTCACGCTGTCACAGCGTGAGGAAAGTGCATCCGATAACTGGCAACTGCATTTACCGGTGATCTGTTGTGTCATTGGACACAGCTGATCACGTGGTAAAAGGCGCTGTGATTTGCCTTTTACCACATCATGTGATCAGTTGTGTCCGAACAAGCTGAAGTTAGAAGTTGATTGGCTACCATGTACAGCTGCACCAGCTTTTGCACTCTCTATTTTTAGTAAATCACCCCCCTGGTGTTCCTGCCAACCCCTCTGCTTTTCTATCAAAAACTGACTACATTAGAATGAAAGGATAGCGTAGTCAGGTGTCCGTTTAAGAAAGAGAGAAAAGCCGAGATCCTGAAGATCACATCTGATCTCTCAGGTGTGCCAGTTTATGAAGCTGAGGTGAGGAGTGGAGAGCATTTTTTTCACTTCTCATCACAGCACACACCCTTCTGTCATTCACTCTTATGGAGATGGCCAGATTATGAAGGTGAGATTTGAAGATCTCACTGGCCATCACTTTAAAATATCTCCATCCCAGATACTCCAGCCCAGAGCTGGAGAATCTTGGTGAGAAGCTGCTGTGATGTGAGGAAGAAGGCTTCTTTCTAATATCAGCACCAGTGGGGTTAAACATTGATATAAATTATAATTATATAGTGTATGTTTATGTATGTATATATGTATAATTGTGTTTTATATATAGTGTACTGTATATATATATATATATATATATATATATATATATACACAAACATATATACAGTATAGTTATAATGTATTGTCGTTTTTTGATTGAATTGAGTTGAAATTTTTATGTGTATTTTGGTGCTTTTTTAACACGTATTTTGGCTCACTCTTTACCTCCGTTTTTGTGTGTGTTCTGGAAACACATGCAAAATGCATGTCATGTTTGCTATGCCATTATTTGTTAATAGCACCCAAAAGTGGCTAGCAGATGTGCAGTTTGCCAAAATATGCATAAAAAACAAATCAAAATGCACTTTAAAAAAGTGCCAAAATATGTGCTAAGAAAAGTGCCAAAATGTGCTATACAAATCGCACCAAAATGTGTGTTAAAATAACCTGTGCCAAAATGTGTGTTAAAGCGCCTAAATGTGTGTTTAGAAAGACACCAAAATGCACATTAAAAAAACCCACAGCAAAATGCATGTTAAAAAAATACAGCGTGTTAAAAAGCGGTAAAATTAATGTAAGTAATGCTACAATCCGCAATAAAAAGGAGCCAAAATACACATTTAAAGAATGTGCCAAAATGTGCGTTAAAAAATACCAGTGGTCAGTACTTATTATTTTCATGTAATTACATGGTCTTTTTAACTTTGGTTTCACTGTTTAAACTCAGGTGACCTAATCACACAATTATCTCACGAGATGACATGCAGCCCTTCCCCTTCTACATAGATCTCAGCTGTTCTCAGAGGAAAAACTTCTTCTCTCTTCTCCTTCTGAGAACAAATGTTCTCCGTTTCATAAACAAGGAGACAGAGGAGAAGATTTTTCGCTGAGAACTGCAGAGAACTGAAATGAGATAAATTATCTCTGCTTAATAAACGTACACCTCAGTTCTCTAGCTGTGCTGAGAATTCAGGCTGTTCTCCTCTAATGATCAAACTTCAGCTGCCATGCCCCCCTCCCTCCCTGCACAGGTGACTTCACTTCCAGTCTGTGCCTGCCTCCGCTCACACCCTGTTACATCACAGTCACGTGACTTCATCAGGGGTTAGAAATCACGTGACTGTGGCATAACGAATAGGGCTTGAGCGGAGGCAGACACAGACCGGAAGTGACATCATCTGCAGACGCAAACGGATATCTCTGTATTTTGAAACAATTTTATACATTATAATGTGTAAGTGCATTACTATTGTAATACATTTTGATGATTTTAACATACTACACCATAAGAAGCGTATTGGACACCCCCCCACGGGCAAGGTAATGGAGACAGCATGAACCCATAGGAACCTCAAAGGTACTATATACTCCCTGATACTGCTTCATAAAGAGAAAGGAGGGGAGAACCCCTAGTGGCCTGGAGATGAAGGAGGTTGGAAGTACTAGTGGAATCTGGATGGCAGATCATATACAGTACATGCAATATGATATTAGCTAGGGAGGTGAGAGTTCTGTGAGTACAAAGGGGGCACATAATTGTGTGAAGTGGACAAGCATCACTGTTATAGTTCTGGGTGGTGGATTAGTACCATCAGTGTGGACTTTAAGGACTTTTATTATATTTAAATTTTTATTGATTATAGAATTGCACATCAGTATTGATTATATTTACCCATCGTTTTCCATAGACTTCTATTATATTGCACATTTGATCTTCATGCAGTTTATTGATAGCAGCGCAGTATCAACACTGCATCATGATAGCAGTTTAATAATGTGGGAACACTTTTAGATGCTAGTAGCTGCTTTAAATACTTAAAGACACTACACCCTTTTATGTGCATATTTTTATTTCCTTTATATAATGGTCACACCAATTGTTTCAATTTACGAAGTGCAGGAGTAACACATTACACTTCAATCTCCTAGGTGTCTCCTAGCTTTGGGTTTCCAGTGGTGACTTTGATAAGCAGTGCGGCAAGGTCTGTATCCTGACAGTGGCTCTGGCTCTATGCACTCAGGTCACTGCTCTGTACTGTCTGACTTCCCCGCACGCAGCAGTGAGTTTCCAAAGGCACAGTCTCAGTCTCTTTCTCTCCGGTATAGAACCCTCAGCATGGCCCTCTCACTCTGAGTGGTACTCTGCCACTCTTTTGTAGCATTTGTCTGGGCAAAAACTTCTCTCCTCCTCTCTAGTGGGGCTACTGAATTGTAGTTCAGAGCCCATTTCTTCCAATGGGCAGAGCAGTCTCTACGGACTACATGTCCCATCATCCTCTTCTCCCCTTTGCTGATTGATCCCTCTTGCCTTTGCTCGGGGGGAGGGGGTAGGAACAGAGTGGGCAGCAAGTGCGTATTACACAAAGCTGCTGCCGGTCTCTGCACAGTAAACAAATGAATGCAGAGAGCCAGTCAACAATCACACAACCCTGAGTTCCTCCTTGTGGTTACATAGTAACGAGGGGGGAGTTGAGAGAAGAGAGCACTACACAGTCCTCCCTTCACAGGTCCCAGCAGGGAGTGGGTTGGCAGGTGGACACAAGCTGGCAGCACTTGGCTACACAAATATATAAAAAAAAAACCCAAATAACTCAAACTGTATTTAGACATGTTTCCCAGTTGTAAAGAAGAATTTGAAAAAAGAAGAAAACAAAACAAAACAATGAAAAGGCCTAAAACTTTCTTTGTACAATTTTTGCTTTTCTTTTTTTTTTTTATTTAAATCACAGCAAGCGTGTTCATGATCTACAACTATGATTACTCATGATGTGATAAAAATGCATTAAAGATAAATATCTTTATAAAAATGCATAACAACATTTAAATGAATAACACTGCCCTCTCCCTCATCACTCTGCCAGAAGCATTTCTCTGGCTATCAGTGGGAGTGGCTTAAAGCCCAACTGAACTCTTTTAAATTATAACGGTAAAAAAGTCAGAATGCATATATAGTAATAATTATTCTGATCTTTTATTTTGTTTACTTGTTAATGCTGCTAAGTGCTACAGCAAGGGTTAAAATAATCTGTGTTGACAGCGGTTAGGAGATTCTGACGACAAAACAACATTGCTCAAGAATCAATATTGCTTTTGACTAAAGCAGTGGGCGGGGGGGGCAATTCAGTCTATTTGAAAGCCAAGCCAGAACTATTCAGGCACTGTCGGGCTGGATATGCTTCCATGCAGTGTTGCCCACATACAACAGAGAAAGTAATTCTAACACCCAGTGTGATGGGTAATCAGTGTTGCACATGCCCCTAGTGCCAGGGTCCAGTTACCCTTCTGTGCTTTTGAATAGTAATGTGAGTGGTAGCTGAGCTGATTAATGTAAAGATCAGCAGATCAGTAAAAAAAATTAATTACAGTCAATGGGACAAGAAAAGGTGAAGTATATTAGAATTAAAGTGAGTGTGCAAATTGGATTTTGGTTACAGCTGATATCTAAAGATTGCAAGAAAGCTGTAAGACAAGAGCATGCCTGCCAATTTTTGGAAAGTGTAATTTCTGAGAATTTAGGTGGAGTGGAGGCAGAGTGTTGGCTAACCTCGGTACTTACAGCTGCATATTGCAAAAAATAGAGTTAAAAGTAAGAGGGGCTTAAAGGAGAGGTGCAGAGGCAATAATGGCAATACACAAGCATCAATTGGGCAATGTGAGAGTAACTAGTGCCAGAACAATGTCCTCTAGTGGCCAGGACGAAGAGGCAAAAGTGCGCCACACCCACAATTTTTTATTATCATGTGTCAGCAAAAATCCTCTCCCCCCAAATCCCCCCTACTAGCACAAATCTCCCCCCCCCCCAAATCACTCCTCCTAGCACAAATCCTCTACCCCTTAAAATTTATTCTGCGAGCACAAATCCTCTCCCCCCTTCAAAATTTCCTTTCCCAACACAAATTGCCCAAATCTCCTCTCCTAGCACAAATCCTACCCCTAAATTTCCATTTGTAGCTAAAATCACCCCTAACACCCTGCTAGCATAAATCCTCTCCCACAGCACAATTTCCCCTCAAAATTGTACCCCCCAAAATTCTCCATACCCCCTTCCTCTCACAAACCCTTCTGTCACAGAGTGCCTGCTCCTCTTCTGCAAACCCCCCCTCCACCCCCGTGCCTGTGTCTTCCCCATGTCCCTTCACCCTCTTCTCATCCCATCGCAGCCTTTGAAGTTAGGCTGCACAGGATGAGAAGTGTCACCTATCCCCCTTAAGAAGGCCGGAGCAGGACTCTCCGGGTCGTTCGTCTACTGCCGAAGCTGCTGGGAGGTCTGCGCTGAGATCAGACTCCCACAGCCAACCCCGCTGGCATTCTGCCTAATACTCTGGGTCGGGAATACAGGCTGCCACTCTGCATAATACTCTGGGTCAGGAATACCTGCTGCCACTCTGAATAATACTCTGGGTCGGGAGTACCCGCTGCCACTCTACATAATACTCTGGGTCAGGACTACTACCTGCTGCCACTCTGCCTAATACTCCGGGTCGGGAGTACACGCTCGCACTCTGCATAATATTCTGGGAGACTCAGGATTATTACCCGCTGAACACTTTGCTAATACTAGGGGCTCAGGAGGAGTACCCGCTGCTATATTGCCTGATACTGTGGGACAGGATTGCCCGTGCTTCTGTGTGCTGGAAATACCCGCTGTGTGGATCCTCTGCTGTGTGCTGAGAAGTATCGCTACCTGCTGTCGGCTGCTGTCAGCCAGGAAAACTGCTGCGAGAACTGTGAGTGTCATTTGCCCCTGTTTTCCCCCTGTACGGACCGGCCGTGAACTTTCCCCCCTTACTCTTCCCGGCCTGGAGTACAGTTTACCAGAGACTCCAAGTTTGCCCTCCCTGGGGCCGGATTACAGTTATTATGGCCCTTCCCTGCTCCAGAGACTTGGAATCTACCCTCAGACCCAAACTGAGTGATTGTCATAATTCAATAAAGCTTTGAGTGTTCGTCATCTTCTCTGTGTGTTCTGTCCTGCCTACGCTCCGTCACACCTTCTTCCTCAAATCACCCCTCAAGGCACCCCCCAAAATCACCCCCAGCACAAAAACCCTCTCTCCCCCCATATTTCTCCTCCAGAACATTTGCAACCACCTGAACAGAAATAGGGTGGCGTTACACTGCCACACTGTGGTTTGGCCACAGCATGGGTGCAGCGCAGTGTACCAATGTTTTTTTGTGAAGGTTACCCATGGTTTCCTATAGACTTCTATTACTGTATATTGCACATTTTTTGGTGCATTTTCTGAAATATTTATGAAATATACACCATGCAAGACTTTTGGTGCACTTTCCGAAAATGCACGAAAAATGCACAATCTTCTAGAAGTCTGTGGGAAATCACGGGCAACCCACGTGAAAACCACGAGTATGCTGCTCTGCATCCTCTCTGCAACCAAACCGCAGCACGGCAGTGTGAAACTGACGTTAGGCAAAAGATTTTACATTACACATTAGACATGTGTCAGTCATCAGGTAAGTCCGAACCAATTTGTCTGTCAAACCCTAATATAGTACAAATAACACTTTGATCTCAGGTTTGGTTTAAATAGAACTAAATGTTTGGGCAGCACAGTGGCTAAATGGTTAGCACTTCCACCTGGTAGTACTAGGGTTGCTGGTTCAAATCCCAACCATGGCATGTTCTCCCTGTGACTGCGTGGGTTTCCTCTGGGTACTCTGATTTCTTCCCACACTCCAAAGACATTCTGGTAGGTTAATTGGCTCCTGTCTAAATTGGCCCTAGTATGTGTATGTATGAATGTGAGTTAGGGACCTTAGATTGTACGCCCCTTGAGGGTTAGGGACTGATGTGAATGTACAATATATATATGTAAAAGCACTGTGTAAATTGACAGTGCTATAGAAGTACCTGAAATAAATAAACAACTAGAAGTTTGGCCCTTTGGCAGCCACATGTGAGCACTTCCAGGTTGCCATTCACTGGTGTAGTTTACATTTTCTTCCAGGTGTATGCAAGTAAATATAGGTTCCTCTTTTGAGAGGAAGCCTATTAGATTGGGACTGTGCAGTATGGAGTATTTAATTACTTGCTGCCTACCCACATTCTTTGCTGCTGGGACAGGAGAAAAGAAATAGGAAGAGGGTAAGCAAACACTGCACAGTTCAAATCCCACAGTCCTGATCCAATAGCACTACAGTAGTGGGGGAGGAGCTGGAGGGGGTAAGAACATGGCCAGCATCTCCTCTCAGCTCTCTCCTCCACTTCAGATTTAGTATGTCATGTCCAGCGCTAAGCTGATAGGAGTGAGAAGCTGCTTCGCTACCCCTATCAGCTCACAATGTCAGGAACATGGCTGGTGGCGCCCCTCCCCTCACATAATACCATGGTGCCCAGGGCAGATGCCCCTCCTGCCCACCCCTTGTCCTGGCCCTGAGAATAACAGTTGGGTAATGGTGACACTATGCAGCAATAAAATAACAGTAACAGCAATGATAACAAAAGTGGCATGCTCCATACTCCAATACTGCAGCCTCTTCACCTTTGGGAAGCTTCTAAGTGTTCTACAAACACTGGGACATGTAGTTTCACAGTGAACTTACATGTCCCAATCTGTGTACAAGCCTGTGCACACTAACTCTGCAGTAGTCTCCCACCAGACAACAGTAAATCTAGCTTGGCTAGCAATCTCCTCTTCCACATACCTCTGATCTCCATGCTTTCTCCATTTGCCAGCAAGTCCAGCAATTTGTAGGCGTAGCTTCTGCTATGGTGATGACGAGGGCAAAATTTGCCCTCCATGAGCTTCTACTCCTAGACAGCAAAGTCCCCCTCCTCTTCCTTCTCCTCTCCAGGCATCCAGTGATTGCAGAGTGCAGGCGCATGACCTACGAGAATGACATCATGCATGCTGCATGTTCACATAGACTGTCCTGTAAATTTGAGTTCTGGTAATGACCCATAAATCACATGTCCATGATGGATGAACTATACCCACTTTAAAACCCCATGGGGTCTATTTATTAAACATTCATTAAATATGGAGTATAGCACACACATTCAGACAGGCTGGATACATTTCCCCTTATTTTCTGTAGTAGATTAATTCCTTTGATCTTCACCTCCATCTTCCAGGTATATCAGAAAGCTATACTGCATTTTGGCCACTAAATGGAGCTGATAATCATAGGAATTAATCTATCACTGAAAATACAGGGAAAATTCTTCCAGCCAAGAATTTCGAGTGTGACATTCACCCAACAAATGTTTCATAAATAGACCCATATGTGTTTATATATTATACATTAAATTTGAGCACAAATTTTAGTAACAAGTTGTATATGAAGGAATGAAAGCTACTGAACATTGTACTCTATGTTGATACAATGGAAAGAGTTAACACTGTACTTGTTGCAGAATAAATCAGATTCATATTAGCAGTAGTAAATGTCGTGTTGGCACCTTTTCTTTATCGCACATTACAGTTTCAAGTCTTTGCTATAAGGAAATAATGAAGAAAAGATATGCAGTGCCATATATCGTGAATCTTTTTGGCAGTCTGCATAAGAAATGAATTGTATCTGTTACCAAAGGGGTCATGAGGACACCGAGTTAAGAAGAATGCTTAGTGAAAGGACACGTCAAAGAAAAAAAAGAGATATTTGAAACACTTTCGTGAAGCATTATTCCTCTAAAAGTCAAATTACTTTCTCTTTGAAGAAAATTAAACTGATTACCATTTGCCCCATAATTGTGAACAGTGGAAATAAAGTGTAAACAAGACTGAGTAAAAGCAAAGCACATTTAATTTTCTCTGAAATGAATCTGTGGATTTATTTTAGATATGTTATGGATGTGATTGGTTATTACTTCCCTTTTCTGGTACACATTTATTTGCTCATTTTATGCTGTTATTAATTGCATTGTTTTGTGTTCAAGAATAGACCACATTAAGCAATTACAAAATGTAGTTTTTTTACCCACAGGTAGGGATGAATGAACTGGACACATTTTGGTATGCAGGATGTTCAGCTAACTCAACAGGAAATCATCAAACCCCAAACATAGTGCTGAACCCTAGGTTGAGGTCTGTGACAGATGGATCTTATAATTTTCTGGCCCCTTTCAAGGATAAAAAAATCCTTAAGGGCTCTCTGCAATTAGCCATATAGCATCTGAAAAGCTGACAGCTACAAACTACATGAAAAGTGGATGCTAGAAGAGTCTTCTTTGCCAGGCGCAGGAAATTGTGGATCTGAGTTTACGCATTTTTTTACACCATAAAGGCAGGCAGTACACCTACAATACAATTTAATACTGGAGGGATCAGAGGGCCCTGCTCGTTCTTTAGCAGTCACTCATTAGGGATCCCACTCTGATTGAAATCTGAATAGTGGGAATATTTCCTCTCATAGCAACAGTCCAATATATCTTTATTGTACTGACCTAGGAGGATATCCACCGCCATCCCTAGCCTTGCCTCCACCTGAATTTGACTCTTTGGCTACAATATCCAAAGGTCTCAAAAATGAGTAGCAAAGCAGTTGATCTAATATACTTTGGTTTTGTGTCACAGCTGGTTATACAGAAAATATTTTACAAGAACGGGGAAGAATGAATCATACCAAGTATTGTCAAATGGAGACACATTTCCACAGTCGGTAAAAAAACTGAAGCTAAATAGATGCTAAAATAGAATTTTACACAGTCATGGATAGTATTAAAAATATGTGTGTTGATTTGAAAATTGCAATGTAGGCAAGGCAGCCTAAGAATATTTTTAAAATAAAAGCGAAACAATGTGAAACATTCCTAAAGCCAGTACAGAAATTTCCACCAAAGAAAGTGTTACTTAGTACTGAACAACAAGGTGCCAAGCTTTATGCGTTGCTCATTTTATCTTTTATTTTTATTTTTTTAATGTTAAGGTAAATGGTAATTGTGAAATAACATTTGCAGAAATGTCATTTTTAAATCTGTACCCTGCAGAAATTGTTTACTTCTTTTAACTTGGAACATCATCAAACTATCTAATCTGAACAGGGGTGCTTAAACATTTGCATATTGAATGCATAGGCCATATATCCCCTTTAAATGTTCCTCTAATTCATGGCACCAGACATAGTTCAAACATGTTATGCAGTGGCAGAGAACCAAAGGAAATCATTTCAATGTAAAAAACAAAAACAAAAAACAGTGAAGGTGTTCTTCTGCACACTGAAATTAGTTTGAATCAGTTAGAAAATCTAAGTTAGCTTAGACAAAAAATAGATATATACACCCATACAAGGTACAGTACCTACAATCATTACAGTGTTCCTTGTGTGGCTGGCTGCAGATTTAGTTGAAATGTTCAGTCCTTTGTCCCACCTCCTCCTAACCCCACAGCTTTAATATTTAGGTGACATGGGGGTTAATACGAGCTAAGGGACCTGTCATATGCACTCACCAGGACTGCCAGCTCTGCCTGCCCTTTCTGCCCTCCTCTATACATAGAAGCTGTATTATAGCTTCCATTAATGAAAAATGCTTAAGAATAGAGGAGGCGGACCTTTCATGTATCTGTCCATCCTCCATTCATAGAGTGTTTTTCATTTATTGAAACTTTATGGGAGCGCATATGACAAGTCCTAGTTGTTTTAACATTAAATTGTACTTCTTGAAAATTAAAAACATTTTTGTTTGCTTTTGATAGTGTAAGGAATGGTTATAACCCCTTTCAAGTGTTTTCTGTCTGGGTCCTTTTGAGGAGATTTCCCTTCACTTCCTGTCCTGAAGACAGAGAAAGTGAGGAGAAATTTCTCCAAAGTGAGGGGAAATCCTTTTTTAGATGGTTATCACTGAAACAGGTGTCCCCACTGAAAGTTTCCCTCCTAACTCATAGTGAAAACTAAAGCTTTCCATAATTTGTGCCAGTAAAACAGGTCACCAGGACAAGTATGTCAAACTCACCAGTGCAGAGGCAAACAGAAAATAATAACCTGACCAAGCTTGTAACCCTTTCACATGCTGTCTAAAACTTTTAAAACAATATTGGCTAAGAATATATGAGATTCTCCATAGACTGTACACAGTGCAGAAGTCGTTCTCATATTCTTAGCCTATAGAGTTGTTTTTTTTTTAGCTTAATCTCTCTCAAGTATTTGCAGAGAACACACGCTTAATGTACAAATAGTGTCTGAACAAGTGCATCCAGACTTGAACAACCCAGATATGATGAACAAAATAGTTTGTAGAATAAAATAAATAAAAATATTACAGTAGTAGTAGTAGTAGAGAGATGGAAGAGGAATATGGAAGAAGAGAGAGGAAAAAAGGGGGGGGGGGGTGAAGGGAGGGGGATAATGAAAGGAAAACCATGGGAGAAGCTTGGAAGTGATGAGGACTTTAGTAGAGATACAGGATTCAAATGCTATTAATTTGTCTATAGGGGCATGGCAACATGGACAATACAATAATCTAAGGTTCATTTGGGATTTTATCTCCAACCAGCTTGTCAAACAAGTGTAATAAATTATCCCAGAATGGGAGAATTTTCGGACAGGTATCCCAAATATGGGTCATGGTGCCAAGCTCCTGCAAGCATCTCCAGCAAGTATCAGAAATAGATGAGTCTATTTCATGCAGAAGTTTGGGGCAACGATACCAGCTGGATAAGATCTGATAATTATGCGCATGAGAAGATATACACAGTTTGTATGAAATGGCCAGTGTATTGTCCCAATCCATATTGTTCATCGATACTTGTAGTTCCCATTCCCATTTCAAAAGAAATGTAGGTGGGTTCCGGTATGACTCTTTCAACAAGATATGGTATATCTGCAAAGTGTGTGGTCCAGTCTAGAAGATTGGGATAGAAAAGAATCGAAATCTGTCGTGTCAGGAAGTCTATAAAGGACCGTGCACCCAAATAATATTTTAACTGTGTATACTTTATAACCATGCACACGATGAGCTGTGACAAGAGAGGAGAATCCTGGATAGGGGAATGAGAGTCTGACCACAAAGGGTATGAATCAAAAGAGGGCAGTCTTGGCACTGCCAATGAAGAAATTTAGAGCAAGTCACAGTGGGAGAAAAGGAAGCTAGCCCAGACAATAGGGTCAAAGAACCTAGTGTGGAAGAAAGTACTGTAAGTCCTTACATATAGTAAGTATCCCTGTTTTGTATATCATATATCATCATTATGTTGAGTAGGGAGTACTGGGCATTCACTGCAACTGCATCTATTTTTATTGTTGCACCCTTATCAATAAATAGCAGGAAGTGTTTGTTAAAAATAAAGATTTCCCATAAACCACTGCAGCCACTCGGCTTCCAGAAAAACACCAGTGAAGGCCTCCATTCTCCCTTTGATACACATATGCCTGTAAGTTATTTCATTATGTTTATTAAAGTCACATACATAGCTAGATGTATTTAAATGTATTCAATGTGATTTGTAGGTAGCTGTTTGCAAGAAATGTGTTCTTTGTATGCATTGTAATAGACATGTGTACAAGGATATTGTAACTTCATTTTATGTCATTGTATTGCAGTTTTACAGAACTATTCACAGAAGTAAATTCAGTTTTGGAATGAAACACAACGCTGCTTTTGTCAGCTTTGTTAGCTAACTGTTGGATAAACATTAGTAGGACAGCGTAATACCACACCTCCAATGCTGTGTGGACCATGAGGAGTGACAAATCTTTTGGGGACCTCTGACCAAGTTCTGTCCAGGGTAAGGATGTGAGGTCAGGGGAGAGGAGATCATTCTCCAAACGAGTCCACAACTGGGTGGAATGACCATGATACCAGTAAACCACTCTGAGCAGAGAAGGTGTATGAAAATATAGCAACAATTAGGGTAGAACCACCGCACCCCTTCACTTAGGTAAGAAAAGGATAGTTTGCGAATTCTGGGCTTCTTATGTTTTCATATCAAAGCATGGATAGCTTTATTTAGAGGTAAGAAAAAACAGGAGATGGGGGAACAGGGATGGCCTGAAAGGTGTACAATAATTTCAGTAAAATGTCCAAGCTTTTAGCTATTAAATTAGGACCAACAAAAAACTGTTGAAGTGTTTGCTGAAGTAAGGACCAGTGAACCCGGTCAAACACCTTTTCAGCATCAACCGAACATAGACAGGCTGGAATACAGCACTTCCACTTCTGGGCATGTTCCATTAGGGCAAGTATTTTAAGGGTATTGTCCCTTGCCTCCCTACCAAGGGTGAGAGTTTTTCCTTTTAGCGTTTTTTTTCTATTTACCTCTCATGGTTCAATATTCCTATAGCTATTTTTCTCTTATGATTGAATGTTACTGTTTCTCACCACTACCTCCTGAGAAAGAGGGTGCTCAAAATCCTTTGAGAATATCCTCCTGGCCTGTTTTGGCAATCTCAAGCAAGATCCTCTGCATCTGAGCATTGTGAATTTATTTGTGCACCTTGCATAAAAATAAAAGGCTAGCTTTTCTTACCCTCCCCCCTTCCCCTGATTAAGAGATTAAGAAACACCTAATGAACTCTAGAAAAAAATAAAGATGTATGAGGAAAATGAAAAAGACTATAATCTCGTATGCAATTACAGAGCAAATGCATAGGAAATGGGGAGAGAACAGAGTTCTGGGACCCGACTTGAAAAATAATTTAGAACTTCTACTACTCCAACGTGTCTGTAATTATTTACATTTCTATAGCTTTGTCATGATACTGCTTACCTATCTTTTATTATGAAAATTTACTTTTACCACTTGAGCTTACTGCATATCCTCCCGCTTAATATTAATATGCAAAGTTGTAAAATGGGAGGCAAAGTATAACTAACAGCACAACGTTTTTGTTTTGGATAGAGTGGGGAGGGGTTAGAACAAGTTTTTACTGCTGTCTGTTCCCCTGTTCTATTTCTCTTGTTTACCATTATCACAAAAGAAAATCCTAAATTTTGGCGTGTCACCTCAACAAGAATAAAGGTGAAATCTTCCAATGGGGATACTAGTATTGGTGATCATTGTGACAACCAGGGACTCTTTAATTTGGATTTCCTCTCATTTCCTGTTTTGGCTATGGAAAGGAAGCGAAAAGAAATCTCCTCAATGAGACACATTTGGCAAAAAAAGAAAATTGTCAGGGTGCATAACCCTTCCCTACTTCGTCCAACATATAAAAAAATGCCTTTAGTTCTACTTTAAAGATTTGCAGAAAAACCTTTTAAATCTCTACATTGTTAGGCGGTTCCTATTGTGTATAATACTAGATATATGTTATATGTGTTATACACAACTTTAGTTTATTTTATTCCATGTTATTCTCTACTGCTGATTTTATCATAAAGACAAGAGTTTTTGATTTTTATTTCCTTGCTGGGGAACCATATAAATACAACAGCACAGTGGCTTCCTCCTCTTCCCTGTGAATGTATAAATAGACCATTTGTTTCCTCCCTCCAACAGATAAAGATTGGGGTCAGAGAGTTGCTGATGTCCTGCTTACTTGGCTTTTGGTACCCAGACTCTGAGCATGACACTAAAACTTATTAGAACTGTGTGCATTAATGTCAAATTGGTTAGCTTTAAACACTAAACCTACAATCTCTAAATGTTAGTGTGGGTTCAGAATAATCCTTCCAGAGCCATGTTGCAGTATTTATATCCTAAACTTACTGTAGAAGAAACTTACAGTATGTAAAATGAAGTATTAGCTTTTCCCTTAAGCTGGACATACATGGATTGAAAGTTGGCCGGTTCAGCCCTCCTAAAGGAGCCAGTTGAAAAATATTGCCAAGCAAACTCAAACTTTAATCCATTTCATGTTCTTAATGGGTAAGATAGTGATTGCTATGGCCTAGAAGAGCACTGTGATTTACTTCTCCTTGCTGAAACAAAAACCTACTTGGAATATGCTTAATGAAAAAATAGTGTGCTCTGAGATAAGCAGTCAATGTTTGCAAAGGTCTGGAACCCCCAGCTCTCTTATCAACAAATGCCATGTGAATAGAGCTGTCAAATGGAAGTGGACTACAGGACAGGTAGCCAACCCCCTTTCCCCCTCACACCCTTTCCTCACCTTTCTTTCTCTAGCAAACTCTTTTTTCTATTTTCAATTTTATTTTTCTTACTCTTTTCTTTCATATATGACTTCCTTTCTCTTAATTGTTTGACATTACAGAATACTGTACTCACACACCTATGTTTTTGTAGGGCTACATATCCTACATTTTTAAGTCTACACAAGCATATTAGCCAAACCTGCTTTCTTTTAATGAGCAGGGCTTGGCTATGCTGCTATTTATTTCCAAGTTTCAACTTCTCCTGTCTTATTTGACTGGTCGCAGATGGGAGCTCACCTAAATATTGTAACGGAACCGGACCCCGACTGCGCTAGGGTATTTCCATTATACTCTCGCTTCCCCGTCTGAACACCAATCCCCGGACACCACCGCTGATCATGCAGGAAATAAGACAGCACCAGACTCTGCTTAAGACAGGAAGCCAACTGATTTATTTTTACACGAACACAAGATATATACACAGGGTGGGGAAATATAACCAGAAACAGGAAACACATCATCAGGCCCTCCCATCAGGGGGAAGGGCTGCAGGAACCACCCCCCACTAATGCAAGACACAAAATAGAACAATGGAACAACCACATGACATTAGACAATACAGGAACACATGCATCCCATAATAATTTGCTGGCCAGCAAGACACAATAGAACAATGGACAACCACATGGCAGTGAACAATGGACAACCACATGGCAGAGAACAATGGACAACCACATGGCAGAGAACATTGAACAAGCCCCACACCAATACACAATACTAGGACATTCCCACCCTGTACCCCTTAACAGGCACAGGGTGGGTTAAACATACAAGTAATTTAAGGAGCTGAGACAGGGTTCTCCCCACCCCCAAAAGTCATTCCCGTCACACGTATGATAACCTGAACTTAATTGGCACTCCATGTTCAATATGTCTAAAATGATTCCATATTGTAAGTCAATGTGCTGTTGCTAAGTTTTCTTTACATTTTTGCTGTTGGAATGTACTACCATTATATTTCCTTTTCTCTATGGAAAAAAATGATTGAAATATAAATTTGTCTAGTTCAATAGGGATCAGCCAAATTTCAATCCATGTATGAGCAGTGTGGTTGTACAGAAGTGTACTAAAGTGTTGGGATTCATTGTCAGGGGTGCTGGGAGGCAGGGAGGTTTAGAGTTAGGGGTGCAGTGGTAAAGGTGCTGGGGGCAGGGACATAGAATTGTAGGGTGAAAAGGGTCAGTGGAACTGGATGCTTCATAGGCCTGTAAAAAGCTGTGCACTTGTAAGCTTGCATTGCCTGGTAAGGTAAGTGCAAGGGGATTTAGTTAGCATGATGAGAGGAGTCATTAGTATTAGGTTATTTGAAAGAATAGTTAGCCTTTAAGCCCCCCTTCCTCTCCAGATCTATTCAGTGTGGTAAAAGGTGCAGGTCTGTTTCTTTCCTCTGTTTCCCTGCATTCTTTAAGGACTGTCTGTCTTAAAGGATAAATTCACTTTTCTACAAAAAATAATAATTGCACATTTTTGTAACATGTTCTCAAAGGTGAACTTGTCCTTTAATACAATAACACAACCTGATGAAACAACATTGTGGAGAGGGAATCTTAATGGTTTGATGGCCAAGTGATGTGTGGACTATGAGAACTTAGGATGACTGATCCATTTCCTGGCCCAATAGAAATCTATGGGGTTTTACTGTGCATACACAGGCGGTGGGACCTGGCATTTAGTGCTGCTGATCTCCTTTGACCTGCAGCAATCCTTGCACATACTAGCTAATAACCTATTTGCAGCACTCTTTAGTAGATCTTGCGACATGTATAATCCACAAATATGGTATCAGTAGCAGGAGACTTCCTAAATTGGTAGCTGATTGTAGGTCCCTGCAGGTTAGAAGAGATTAGCAGCACTATTAGTAAATACCATGTCCGATCTAGGGGTAGTGTAGCTTTTTAACAGTGTGTCACTACCTTGCATGTACCAGGCAGCACTGCACTTCTTTATCTTATTGGTGGTAGTATTCACATTTATATGAAGACCAGCCCCATCCACAACAGCCATATCTAGTGGGAAGCCCATCTTTAGCTGCAACATGAAAGTTTTGCTGCAATAGCACATTGCCTTCTAATTTTCAGCCACATCAGGTCACACTACTTCCCTACCCCTCAGCTTCTGCTGTGGCTCACACAGGCATTGCAATTTCTGACCTGGTAGATCACAGCACAACACCTTCCCTCCTTAACACCCTCACACCTGCAACAACTGTCATGCTTGAAACTCCCACACCGCCCCTTCACACTATCTGCCCCCTCCTAATCCCATTACTGCAGATGACCTCCATCCTCCTTCCATTGTACCATACCTGCATATAAATCTCCACTCTTATCATTGCCTCCAATCCTCCTCCTCTCCTGCATGCCCCCACTTCACTTGCCACTGAACCAATGCCCATCTATGCACTTTCCACCACTATACCAGTGCCCACTTCTGTACTTGCTATTAGTGCTGTCATGCATCCCTCTGTATTCAGTGTGTTCAGGCATAGTTATCAAGTAATTCCAAATTCTTCATTGTAACACAACAATATTTATATTATTGATCAGCCACAGTTTAATTAGAAAAATCACTGTCTCTAAATTTTTTATTCCTCCTGCATATTTCCATGTAGGTCTATTTCATCTGCAGAGAATCACATAATCATGATTCATGAACTGTACTATTCTCTACAGCCTTGACAAGTCAGGCATATTTTTTGAAGAATCAGTAATTTTGTAATTTGCAAATTTGCCTGGTTTTCAAATTGATTTATTAATTAATGTAAATGACCTTTAAATCTCAGTCAGATTTGTACAAATATTGCAAAAAAAAATTTACTATATATCTAGCATCACTTTTAGTACGTCCATCATGTGTCTGGGAATTATTTGCAAGTCATAATTTGGAGAGGTTTATTAATATTTTATTTATTTCGCTTAGTAAACCTGCATCTATTTCAGACATCCAGTCATGTGCAGAGGATCTTTCTTTGTATATAACTAGATGTTTGAATTGAATGTAGTCTCACGGGGTTAAGTGAGAAAAAAAATCATTCCTTCTGTTGCTCTCTCTCCTTTCTTTCTGTGCCTCTGTCATTCATGGATGCTTATATTTTTTGTCTGAATGTTATGTCTGTCTATAACTCTACCTACTGGTTCCATGAAACGTCAGACTGAACTTATCTCTTTGCTCTCTGGTAGTACAGTAGGAAATGAATAAACTGGAAATGCTTAGCTTACCAACTCCCACTGTTAAGGCCATAAAGGGTCAGTGAACTGCAGTTCATCTCCCATTCTACAGTATGACTTCTCAGCTTTGAAGACTGCTGAAGGCATGTAATCATTCTTCTTAGGCATTGGTGAAGAACCACACAGAAAGATCAGTATTTTGTCTTTTTCTGTTACTCACCATTTTACTCTGGCTTTTTGCTGCCATTGTACTGATCATTATCTGTAGTGATACATTCACTATAGCACTTCTTATTCTGCAATGATTTTGTAGGTCATAATAGAACTATGTTCTTTTTTTTCTTTTCTGGAGTATGTTGTTCTTTCATGCAGAAGTCGACATACTACTACCGTTCTTATATTCACAGAGGAATGTTACCTTGAAGGACTTTAAGCTTTTCTTTTTTCTTTGTTGGTATATAAAATGACCTGACAGTACAAGTACAGAGCATAGTAAATTTATAAGGAAAAGAATCAATTTAAAGAGACCATGTATTTGTCCATAAAAACAAATTATTAGAGGCTGGCACATGTGTGTACAGGTACTTCTAGGAGCTTAAAGATTTTACCAAAGTAACTTTTTTTATATGACAGATTTTAATTAACAAAAATATTTTTAAATACATATTTCCAACTTCATTTCTAAATCTAAATCAAAGTTTATCTATAGCCACAATGTTTTTTTTTTTACTTTTGCATAGGATGCAAAAACATACAATCTTCTGCCAGGTGTTTATCGTTAATCCACAACGAAAGACTAACCACAAACCAACAATCCAACTTTCAATAAAACTTTATTGTTATAGAGCCATGCACAAAGAACCCTTATCTGGGATCACCATTTTCTAGAGCATTTCACCCAATCAATTAATTGTAGAGGGAGGAAGAAACAGGAAGAGGGGGGATTAATTATACATCAAGCATAAGTGACCTATGCCAAATCTTAAAGTAACAAATACACCAAATGCAGTTCACTAATCTGCTGTAAAAAAACATCTCTAATTCATAAAATTTTATTTTGGTAATATTCACAATGGAGAAGATTTATCACCTGTTAAAGCAAAATTTATTTTAGAAACTCGGGTCTTTCTTGTTTTGGCCTTATATATAGATATTCTATAAAGGAAACCAATGACAACCAACTAAAACTGAGCATATGATGAGCAGCTCACTTTCAGTAATTGAAAATGATAAAAATAAATTAATAAAATATAATTGATAAAAATGATCTGTAAACCCAGGCAGCTGGAGGTGATGTATATTCCAGTCCTTATTTCTTTTCAAAATAAAGTTGTTATCTATCCCTTAATGGGTGCCAAGCCATCCTGTTGGTCAGTGGTTACACTGGTTACATTAAAGGATTGATAGGAAGATGGGATGGTTCAAGCGCAACTCTTCCAGGATGTAAGAAATTTAGATACCTACATTTCTGGATCTATTATTATTTTTATCATATTGTTTTCATGAATATGCTTATTCTAAGCCTGCTTCATCTGAAGTGCCCAAGTTTACTAACCTCTCAACTTTATGAAATAAAAAAAAGGAAAAAATTTTTACCAAAGTGTGTCAGTAAAGGACACACCAATGCCATGCCCCAGTTCCATGCACCAAGAAAAATAAATATGTCAAAAAATGTTTTTTTTGTTTTGTTTTACACAACTTTTTTGTATTGGCTTTTCAAAATAACAATTGCAATAATTTTGAAGTTGGATGAAAGGATTCTTGTTGTATAATAGTTTGGTAAATAATACAGTTTTTACAGAGGCTTACAGCATTCTTGGAACAAAAGAAAGGGGTAACTGAGTTGGAAAGAGGGATGATAGATTTGATTTTAAAGAGAGCCCATCACCCACCACAACTAAAATCTTGTAATTCTTTACACCCTCTTGATTTAAGGCTAGATGGGGCCATATTGCTGCAGCATGGTTTCCACTGGCAGTTTGTCTTACCAATGAACAACTATATAACTAAGCTGAAAATGTTTCATGTTTAACCTGGAAAATACAGTGGTGGTACATTATATACACTACAGGTGAGCTTTGCAGGGGTAAGCATTTTTTACTTTTTGGCTTTTCGTATTTCCTTTCTTTTTGTGTTTTTTTTTAAGGAAGAGCCAATAAGTGTAATATTCATAGCACATGATGGGCTATTGAAGTGGACTTATATCAGGACATGGCTTGGACAATGTTGTAGACAAATGTGTGAATAAAAAAATGTATTAAACAGAAACATCATAACCATAACCATACAACCCAAATGCAAACTTATATTATATAATACAAAAATACCCTCCAACCTTATTCTAACTCAATAAATATATTACAAAAAAACTACTAATAATGCATTCATACTACACCTTTAATAATTATTACAAATCATAACAAAAAAATAAAAATAAATACATTAAAACTTGTATATACTGCACATAAAACATTACTTAGAAAATATATGAAAATCTTAGCAGGGAGCTTATCGGAATCTGGAAGCCCTCTTTAACAAGGGGACCCCTGGATCCTGGATCATTGTAACCCTACTCATTCACCAAAAAAAGTGTCAAAAATAAATATGAGCACAATTTTTGACAAGTCTTTTTATTAAAAAAAAAAGAAAAAAAGAAAAAAACAATATCCCCTGAAGTAAATCCAGCGTCAATGAACGCTGCAGCCAAATTCATTGCTTGCTTCCTAGCACCTACCTGCCACCACCCAGGTTTGCGGGGAAGAGGCCCTAGTTCCCATCATCATGGGGTCAAGGTGCTTTTGGGGGGAATCCCCCTTATCTCACTCCTGAACCATCAGCTCCTATAAAATTAATTTGAATCATTTGTTTCATTCAGATGCTCCAAACATCCAAAACATCCAAATTAAACAAATCAATTTTGTTATTTCTCTAATATTTATCCCAGATTCACTGAAATCCATTACTACTGTATTTAAAATTTTGGATACATTTGAATTTCCAAATAATGAAAATTTCATCCGAATTTCAATTTGGAACAAACAAACCGCACATGTTTAGTATCTGAAAGTGTGATATGGAAAGCCCATAAAGCAGTAGGTAGGAAAATTAATCGCACAGGTTCTGTTAAAAAACAAAACAAAAAAACTAAACTTAGAACTAATACATACACATATATATATATATATATATATATATATATATATATATACTGTGTGAGCTATTACAACAAATCACTATTCTGGAAAATCGTCATAAAACAAGGGGTGACATCTAAGACGGCTAAAGTCTTGGGAGTCTTAGGTTGCAATTGAAATGGTTGCTTGATCTACAGGTTCAACGTAGGTTTAGATTTCTAGCTCATAGGTTCTACGAGCAGGGGAATAAATGCGGCATGTTAACCGGAGCCCTCAAGCATGTATCTGGGAGAAATAATGTTTTATATATAAAATCTTAAACTGACAAGAAACTCTACAAGCCTTCACAAACTTCTAACATATTTCAGGAGTATTATCATTCCTTATATAATTAAAAAGTAGGAGAATCAGAAATAGAAAACAAAAAAGGATAGGTTGTTGTTGGATAAATGACTATCTATATGAATTAAATTATCCTCCTCCAGCTCAGGTTATAGAGAAATTAAAACAGAATATATACCTAAATTAAATTTTTCAAACTCTTAAGAACTTTTTGGGCAATAGTCCAGGCCCGGATGGTTTCACTAGGACATATTTTTTTAAATATTCTGATATACTAACACCTTACCTGACTTTGTAATTGAATTTCTTGGCAAGGAAGGGGCACAACCATAGATTCGCTTTGGCGGTCCATGTTGCAGTTGTGCCCAAATAAGGGAAGGACCCTACATTGTGCCAAAACTATAGGCCAATCTTTTTACTAAATCTAGATATTAAGATCCTTGCAAAGCTATTGACTGATACAATTAAAACATGTTTGCCAGCAATAATACACAAAGATCAAGTAGGTTTTATATCAGGTACAGAAAGTATAGATAATTCTCAAAATGCTATTTCCCTTATTAATTGGATGGGAATGCATAAAATCATCTGCCTGATCATGTCCTCAGATGCAGAGAAAGCTGATGACAGGATTGATTGGACTTTTAGTCTTCAATTCTGAATAAATTTAGGCTTAGGGAAGAAATTGAAGGCCTGAATCTCTGCACTCTACAATGTACCTGTAGCTCCAGTAAAAGTAAATAGGCTTTTCTAGCAAAAACGGGTCATATCAGGGGCTCTCGGTAGAGGTGTGTCAAGGTGTTGTCGGCCATATTGTAGCCAGGCTTTTTTGTTGCATTGGCACAGTAAAGGCCTCCACCATGCAGCTCATTTTTGTTCAAGTATTGTTGTATTGTACTCCTTAAAAAGAAGTCTTTTTCCAGAGCCTGTATTTTTCCTTTGGCTACCTCTGGGTTTTTCTGTATCCTGAACAATTCTTCTGCCAGTTGTGGCTGCAATCTTTCTTGATCTACCTGGTCTTGGCTTGGTATCAAGAGATGCTTAAACTTTCCACTTCTTAATAAGTGATTGAACAGTACTGACTGGCATAGTCAAAGCTTTGGATATCTTTTTATGTCCTTTTCCATCTTCATAAAGTTTCATTGTCTTGTTACGCAGGTCTTTTGATAGCTCTGAACTGCTCTCCATGGCTCAGTATCTAGCCTGCTCAATGCATCCACATGAGAGCTAACAAACTCATTGACTATTTATACACAGACACTAATTGCAATTTAAAAAGTCACAGATGTGGGAAATTAACCCCTAATTGTCATTTTAGCCCATGTGTGTCTGTACCAAGTCCAAACACTACAGGGTATATAAGCTTTTTATCAGGGCTATTTGGATGATTTATATTGTCATTATGATTTAAAAAGGAGCCAAACAACTATGTGATGATAAATGGCTTCATATGGTCACTATCCTTGCATAAAAAAAATTGCCAACACATTTTTTGGCCTGATCAGTCATATTTTCCATATAAATGCCAAAATTTCATGATTTTTGCCAGGGTGTGTAAACTTTTGAGCGCAACTGTATCATGTAAGACTAAAGAGGAAGGGGGGCTTGGTCTTCCAGATGTTTATCTGTACTATCAGGCCAATGTACTGTGAGGATTGTAAATTGGAACCTGCATGTGCATGATAAACTGTGGGTTCCTCTAGAAAAGATAATGGTGTTCCAAAACCTTGCCCATGTCCCTTGGATCCCCAAGGAGCATAGGGGCCTGGCTACTTCAATTTCAACTCTGACAAAAGCAACATTGGTGATATGGGACCAATCAAATGAATAAGGTAGCTTAGCTTCTTTTCCATCAATGCTTATACTGATAGGATGCTTCTCCTCATTTTTACCTGGGAAATAACTAGCATTGAATCTCTTTCTGCTTTCAGGAAGGAATGGGGTAGGTCTTTTTTTGGATAGCTGCAGAGGCGTAGCTAGAACCTTCAGGGCCCTGGTGCAAGAAACCATGAAGGGCCCCCCTGAGCTCTGGTCCTGGGGCCCTTCTCTCCAAGCCTTGGACCCTTCCCACTGATCCTGGGGTCTTTTATTTGCATCACGGGGCACTTTATCACGGTCCTGCAGTGGGACCCTTTTACATGTTCTGCAGCAACTCTACCCAAGATTCCTGCTATCTTGGGTAGAGTTGGCAACTTTTCTTCAAGCCAGACCCATACACTTTAGAGACACACAGCTAATTTTTTTGTAGTATACACTATAAATTTATTTTGTGAGTAAATAACATTTCTAATCATATGAGTTTAACCACAAGAGCCCTCCCTTACATCAGAGTCCATAGAGTTCCCCCTTTACATCTGAATACACAGAGTTCCCCCTTTACATCTGAATACACAGAGTTCCCCTTTACATCTGAATCCACAGAGTTCCCCTTTACATCTGAAATTTCAGCATTCCCCTTTAAATTTGAATCCGCAGAGTTCCCCTATACATCTGAACTCGCAGAGTTCTCCTTTAAATCTGAATCCACGTAGCTCCACTTTATATACGAACTCACAGAGTTAACTTACACCGTAGGGGGGACTCTGCAAACTCTGATGTAAGGGAAATCTTGCAGAGTTCCCCTTTAAATTTGAATCCACAGAGTTCCCCTTTACATCTGAACTCACAGAGTTCTCCTTTAAATCTGAATCCACAGAGGTCTCATTTACAACTGAACTCACAAAGTAACTTATACTGTAAGGGGGGACTTTGCAGACTGATGTAAGGGAGAACTCTGGCGACTCTGATGTAAGGAAGAACACTGAGAACTTTTATGTTAGGGGGAACACTGCAGACTCTGGTGTAAAGGGTAACTCTGATATAAGGGGGTCCCTGGTAACCACACCCTTCACTTACATCATAGTTCTGAGCATTCCTTTTAATCAAGGTTCCCAGAGCCCCCCTTACATCAGAGTCTGAAGGGTTTCCACTTACTCTGTAAGGGGGAGCTCTGTGGACTCTAATGTAAAAGGAAACTCT